>NC_080385.1:47623057-48223057 GCF_014773155.1 Arachis stenosperma
CAAAAGACACCAAACTTAAAATATGAAACTAGACTCAACTAAAAGACTCTAAACCAACAAAATAAAACAGTCCTAATCTAAGCAACAGATAAGCCGTCAGTTGTCCAAACTCGAACAATCCCCGGCAACGGCGCCAAAAACTTGGTGCACGAAATTGCAATCACACTTTTGCAATCCCGCACAACTAACCAGCAAGTGCACTGGGTCGTCCAAGTAATACCTTGCGTGAGCAAGGGTCGATCCCCACGGAGATTGTCGGCTTGAAGCAAGCTATGGTTATCTTGTAAATCTTAGTCAGGATATCAGAAATTATCAGGATTGATTGTAAAAAGCAAAAGAACATGAATCAGTACTTGTTCAGCAGTAATGGAGAATAGGCTGAGGCTTTGGAGATGCTCCCATCTTCTGAATCTCTGCTTTCCTACTGTCTTTCTTCATCAAACACGCAAGGCTCCTTCCATGGCAAGCTGTATGTAGGGTTTCACCGTTGTCAATGGCTACCTCCCATCCTCTCATTGGAAATGTTCAACGCACCCTGTCACGGTACGGCTATCCATCTGTCGGTTCTCAATCAGGTCGGAATAGAATCCAGTGATTCTTTTGCGTCTGTCACTAACGCCCCGCCTTCAGGAGTTTGAAGCACGTCACAGTCATCCAATCATTGAATCCTACTCAGAATACCACAGACAAGGTTTAGACCTTCCGGATTCTCTTGAATGCCGCCATCAGTTCTAGCTTATACCACGAAGATTCTGGTTAAGGAATCCAAGAGATATCTACTCAATCTAAGGTAGAACAGAGGTGGTTGTCAGGCACATGTTCATAATTGAGAATGATGATGAGTGTCACGGATCATCACATTCATCCGGGTTAAGAGCAAGTGATATCTTAGAATGGACGCAAGCATGATTGAATAAGAAACAGTAGTAATTGCATTAATCCATCAAGACACAGCAGAGCTCCTCACCCCCAACCATGGTTTAGAGACTCATGCCGTGGAATGTACACAAAGAAACGTGTAAAGTCTCATGAGGTACTTGATACAATGTCAAAAGATCCTATTAATAGTAAACTAGTAATCCTAGAGTGTACAGAAATGAGTAAATGACAGAAAAATCCACTTCCGGGCCCACTTGGTGTGTGCTTGGGCTGAGCAATGAAGCATTTTCGTGTAGAGACCTTTTCTGGAGTTAAACGCCAGCTTTCATGCCAGTTTGGGCGTTTAACTCCAAGTTTTATGCCAGTTCCAGCGTTAAACGCTGGAATTTCTGAGGCCGAATTGCTACGCAGGTTTGGGCCATCAAATCTTGGGCAAAGTATGGACTATCATATATTGCTGGAAAGCCCAGGATGTCTAATTTCCAATGCCGTTGAGAGCGCGCCAATTGGGCTTCTGTAGCTCCAGAAAATCCACTTCGAGTGCAGGGAGGTCAGAATCCAACAGCATCTGCAGTCCTTTTCAGTCTCTGAATCAGATTTTTGCTCAGAACCTTCAATTTCAGTCAGAAAATACCTGAAATCACAGAAAAACACACAAACTCATAGTAAAGTCCAGAAAAGTGAATTTTAACTAAAAACTAATAAAAATATACTAAAAACTAACTAAAAGATACTAAAAACATACTAAAAACAATGCCAAAAAGCGTACAAATTATCCGCTCATCAACTGCCTGGTGCATTTTGCATTCCAGACAGACTTTGAGAAATCAAATTGACTTGCTGAGTCAATATCTTGTTCTGAGCCAATATGGCATTCAGAGTATCAATCTCAAGAACTCCTTTCTTCTGATTTGTTCCATTGTTCACAGGATTCCTTTCAGAAGTGTACATGAATTGGTTATTTGCAGCCATTTCAATTAGTTCTTGAGCTTCTGTAGGCGTCTTCTTCAGATGAAGAGATCCTCCAGCAGAGCTATCCAATGACATCTTGGACAGTTCAGAGAGACCATCATAGAAAATACCTATGATGCTCCATTCAGAAAGCATGTCAGAAGGACATTTTCTGATCAATTATTTGTATCTTTCCCAAGCTTCATAGAGGGATTCTCCTTCCTTCTGTCTGAAGGTTTGGACTTCCACTCTAAGCTTACTCAATTTTTGAGGTGGAAAGAACTTTGCCAAGAAGGCATTGACTAGCTTTTCCCAAGAGTTCAGGCTGTCTTTAGGTTGTAAGTCCAACCATATCCTAGCTCTGTCTCTTACAGCAAAAGGGAATAGCATAAGTCTGTAGACCTCAGGGTCAACCCCATTAGTCTTGACAGCGTCACAGATTTGCAAGAATTCAGCTAAGAACTGATGAGGATCTTCCAATGGAAGTCCATGGAACTTGCAATTCTGTTGCATTAGAGAAACTAATTGAGGCTTAAGCTCAAAGTTGTTTGCTCCAATGGCAGGGGTAGAGATGCTTCTCCCATAGAAATCGGGAGTAGGTGCAGTAAAGTCACCCAGCACCTTCCTTGCATTGTTGGCATTGTTGTTGTTTTCGGCTACCATGTCTTCTTCTTCTCTGAAGATTTCTGTTAGGTCCTCGGAGAGTTGTGCCTTAGCTTCTCTTAGCTTTCGCTTCAAGGTCCTTTCAGGTTCAGGGTCAGCCTCAACAAGAATGCCTTTGTCTTTGTTCCTGCTCATATGAAAGAGAAGAGAACAAGAAAATGTGGAATCCTCTATGTCACAGTATAGGGATTCCTTGAGGTGTCAGAGGAACAGAAAAATAGAAGAAAGAGGTAGAAGAATTCGAACTTAGTGAGATAGAGTTCGAATTGTGCATTGAGGAGGAGTGATACTCCATAAATAGAAGGATGTGAGAAGAGGGGAAGAGATTTTTCGAAAATTAATTAAAAACATTTTAAAAACATTTTGAAAAAGATTTTGAAGAAGATATGATTGAAAACTTTTTTTTTTTTGAAAAAGATGTGATTAAAAAGATATGATTGAAAAACAATTTAAAAAGATTTGATTTTAAAAATTAATGACTTGCCTAACAAGAAAAGATATGATTCAAACATTAAACCTTTCTCAACAGAAAAGGCAACATACTTGAATTGTTCAATCAAATCATTAATTGTTAGCAAGTATCTTTGAAAAAGGAAAGAAATTGATTTTGAAAAAGATTTGATTGAAAAGATTTGATTTGAAAAAGATTTGATTTTGAAAAACTTTGAAAACTTAAAAAAAATTTGCATTAAAAACAGAATCTTCCCTCTTGTGCCATCCTGGCGTTAAACGCCCAGAATGGTGCACATTCTGGCGTTTAACGCCCAAAGCTCTACCCTTTTGGGCGTTAAACGCCCAGCCAGGCACCCTGGCTGGCGTTTAAACGCCAGTTTTTCCTTCTTCACTGGGCGTTTTGAACGCCCAGCTTTTTCTGTATAATTCCTCTGCTGCATGTACTGAATCTTCAGTTCCCTGTATTATTGACTTGAAAATAGAACCAAGATCAAATAAACAATGCATGCAAGACACCAAACTTAAAATTAGACACTAGACTCAAACAAGAAACATAAAATATTTTTGGTTTTTATGATTTTGTAATTTTTTTGGTTTTTTCGAAAATTAAGTGGAAAAGAAAATAAAGGTATCAAAATTCTTAATGAGAATTCCAGGAATCATGCAATGTTAGTCTAAAGCTTCAGTCTAAAGGAATTAGACATGGATAGCCAAGCTTCAGCAGGACATTACATTCAAGAGCTAAATTGATGAGAATCAATCAGCTTTGGTGATGATAAGAACATCACCTTGAAACACTAGAATTCATTCTTAAGAACTCTGAAGATAAATACCTAATCTAAGCAACAAGATGAACCGTCAGTTGTCCATACTCGAAACAATCCCCGGCAACGGCGCCAAAAACTTGGTGCACGAAATTGTGATCACTACTTTTCACAACTCAAATAATCCCTAGTAATGGCCCCAAAGACTTGGTGCTCAATACCATGGCATAAACACAACTTCGCACAACTAACCAGCAAGTGCACTGGGTCGTCCAAGTAATAAACCTTACGCGAGTAAGGGTCGATCCCACGGAGATTGTTGGTATGAAGCAAGCTATGGTCACCTTGTAAATCTCAGTCAGGCAGACTCAACTGGGTATAGATGATGAATAAAACATAAAGATAAAGATAGAGATACTTATGCAATTCATTGGTGGGAATTTCAGATAAGCGAATGGAGATGCTTTGTCCCTTCCGTCTCTCTGCTTTCCTACTGCCTTCATCCAATCCTTCTTACTCCTTTCCATGGCAAGCATTATGCAAGGGTTTCACCGTTGTCAGTGGCTACCTCCCATCCTCTCAGTGGAAATGTTCAACGCACCCTGTCACGGCACGGCTATCCAGCTGTCGATTCTCGATCATGTCGGAATAGAATCCAGTGATTCTTTTGCGTCTGTCACTAACGCCCCATAATTGCGAGTTTGAAGCACGTCACAGTCATTCAATCATTGAATCCTACTCAGAATACCACAGACAAGTTTTAGACCTTCCGGATTCTCTTGAATGCCGCCATCAATTCTAGCCTATACCATGAAGACTCTGATCTCACGGAATGGCTGGCTCGGTTGTCAGGCGATCAACCATGCGTCGTGTATCAGGAATCCAAGAGATATTCACCCAATCTAAGGTAGAACGGAGGTGGTTGTCAGTCACACGTTCATAGGTGAGAATGATGATGAGTGTCACGGATCATCACATTCATCAAGTTGAAGAGCAAGTGATATCTTGGAATAAGAACAAGCTGAATTGAATAGAAGAACAATAGTAATTGCATTAATACTCGAGGTACAGCAGAGCTCCACACCTTAATCTATGGTGTGTAGAAACTCCACCGTTGAAAATACATAAGAACAAGGTCTAGGCATGGCCATGAGGCCAGCCCCCAGATCTAAGATAGCATAAGACTAAAGATAGCTACCAAGATTCCAAGACATCAAATACAATAGCAAAAGGTCCTATTTATAGGGAACTAGTAGCTTAAGAATTACAAAGATGAGTAAATGACATAAAAATCCACTTCCGGGCCGACTTGGTGTGTGCTTGGGCTGAACATTGAAGCATTTTCGTGTAGAGACTCTTCTGGGAGTTAAACGCCAGCTTTTGTGCCAGTTTGGGCGTTTAACTCCCACTTTGGTGCCAGTTCCAGCGTTTAACGCTGGGAATTCTGAAGGTGACTTTGAACGCCGGTTTGGGCCATCAAATCTTGGGCAAAGTATAGACTATCATATATTTCTGGAAAGCCCAGGATGTCTAATTTTCAACGCCGTTGAGAGCGCGCCAATTGGGCTTCTGTAGCTCCAGAAAATCCACTTCGAGTGCAGGGAGGTCAGAATCCAACAGCATCTGCAGTCCTTTTCAGTCTCTGAATCAGATTTTTGCTCAGGTCCCTCAATTTCAGCCAGAAAATACCTGAAATCACAGAAAAACACACAAACTCATAGTAAAGTCCAGAAAAGTGAATTTTAACTAAAAACTAATAAAAATATACTAAAAACTCAACTAAATATACTAAAAACATACTAAAAACAATGCCAAAAAGCGTATAAATTATCCGCTCATCAATGACAACTTCTTGTCAGGCCACTTCTTTGCCTTTTCCTTATAAATTTTTTGCATTTTCAAAGGCACTGAGTCTGAACTCCTCTAGCTCATTTAGCTGGAGCAATCTATTTTCACCGGCTAGCTTAGCATCTATGTTTAGGAATCTGGTTGCCTAGTAGGCTTTATGTTCCAGTTCCACGGGCAGATGACAGGCCTTCCCATACACAAGTTGGTAGGGAGAGGTTCCTATAGGAGTCTTGAGTGTTGTTCTGTATGCCCACAGAGCATCATCCAAGCTCTTTGCCCAATCCTTTCTACTGGCAATAACAGTCCATTCTAGGATTCTTTTAAGCTCTCTATTAGAGGCTTCAGCTTGCCCATTTGTCTGTGGATGATACGGAGTTGCTACTTTGTGGCTAATTTCATATCGGACCATAGCAGAGTACAGCTGTTTATTGCAGAAATGAGCGCCCCCATCACTGATTAGTACTCTAGGAACACCAAACCTGCTGAAGATGTGTTTTTGGAGGAATTTTAGCAGGTCTTAGTATCATTATTGGGAGTGACAATTGCTTCCACCCATTTAGATACATAGTCTACTGCCACCAGAATATAAGTGTTTGAGTATGATGGTAGGAAGGGACCCATGAAGTCAATACCCCATACATCAAACAACTTAATCTCTAAGATCCCTTGTTGAGGCATGGCGTAACCATGAGGCAAGTTGCCAGCTCTTTGGCAACTGTCACAGTTACGCACAAACTCTCGGGCATCTCTATAGAGAGTAGGCCAGTAGAAGCCACATTGGAGGACCTTAGTGGCTGTTCGCTCACTTCCGAAATGTCCCCCATACTGCGATCCATGACAATGCCATAGGATCCTCTGTGCTTCCTCTCTAGGTACACATCTGCGGATCATTCCGTCTGCACATCTCTTAAAGAGATATGGTTTATCCCATAGGTAGTACTTGGCATCTGAAAGTAATTTTTTCTTTGCACTCTGCTGTACTCCTGGGGTATGAACCTTACAGCTTTATAATTTGCAATGTCTGCAAACCATGGAGCTTCCTGAATGACAAAGAGTTGCTCATCTGAAAAGGTCTCAGAGATCTCAGTAGAAGGGAGGGACACCCCAGCTACTGGTTCTATTCAGGACAGATGATCAGCTACCTGGTTCTCTGGCCCTTTTCTGTCTCTTATTTCTATATCAAACTCTTGCAGAAGCAACACCCACCTTATGAGCCTGGGTTTTGAATCCTGCTTTGTGAGTAAGTATTTAAGAGCAGCATGGTCAGTGTACACAATCACTTTTGACCCTACTAAATAGGATCTAAACTTGTCAATGGCATAAACCACTGCAAGTAACTCTTTTTCTGTGGTTGTGTAATTCTTCTGTGCATCATTTAGAACACGGCTAGCATAATAAATGACGTGTAGAAGCTTGTTGTGCCTCTGTCCCAACACTGCACCAATGGCGTGGTCACTGGCATCACACATTAGTTTAAATGGTAATGTCTAATCTGGTGCAGAGATGACTGGTGCTGTGACCAGCTTGGCTTTCAGGGTCTCAAACACCTGCAGACACTCTGTGTCAGCAGCTAGCAGGTTGCTTAGAGGTTTTGTAATTTTTGAAAAGTCCTTTATGAACCTTCTGTAAAATCCTGCATGCCCTAGAAAGCTTCTGATTGCCTTAACATTGGCAGGTGGTGGTAATTTTTCAATTACTTCTATCTTTGCTTGATCCACCTCTATTCCCTTGCCTGGAATTTTGTGCCCAAGGACAATTCCTTCAGTCACCATAAAGTGACATTTCTCCCAGTTTAAAACCAGGTTAGTCTCTTGGCACCTTTTCAGGACAAGAGCTAGATGATTAAGACAGGAGCTGAATGAGTCTCCATATACTAAGAAGTCATCCATGAAGACTTCCAGGAACTTCTCTACCATATCAGAGAAGATGGATAGCATGCATCTCTGAAAAGTTGCAGGTGCATTACACAGACCAAAAGGCATTCTTCTGTAGGCAAACACGCCAGAAGGGCAAGTGAATGTTATTTTCTCTTGGTCCTTAGGATCTACTGCAATTTGGTTGTAACCTAAATAGCCATCCAAAAAGCAGTAATAATCATGACCAGCTAGTCTTTCTAACATTTGGTCTATGAATGGTAAAGCAAAATGATCCTTTCTGGTGGCTGTATTGAGCCTTTTGTAGTCAATACACATACGCCACCCTGTAACTGTTCTTGTGGGAACCAGTTCATTCTTTTCATTATGAACCACTGTCATGCCTCCCTTCTTGGAGACAACTTGGACAGGGCTCACCCAGGGGCTATCAGAAATAGGATAAATAATCCCAACCTCTAGTAACTTAGTGACCTCTTTCTGCACCACCTCCTTCATGGCTGGATTTAGCCACCTTTGTGGTTGAACCACTGGCTTGGCATTATCCTCCAATAAGATCTTGTGCATGCATCTTGCTGGGCTAATGCCCTTAAGATCACTTCAGGACCATCCAAGAGCTGTCTTGTGTGTCCTTAGCACTTGAATTAGTGCTTCCTCTTCCTGTGAATTTAAAGCAGAGCTTATGATCATTGGAAAAGTGTCATCCTCTCCCAGAAATGCATACTTCAGGGATGGCGGTAGTGGTTTGAGCTCAGGGTTGGGATGCTTATCCTCTTCCTGAGGAATTTTCAGAGGTTCTTTTATTTCCTCTGGTTCCTCCTGATCAGGTTGAACATCCTTGAAGATGTCCTCTAGCTCTGATTCGAGACTCTCAGTCATATTGATCTCTTCCACCAAAGAGTCAATAATATCAGCATTCATGCAGTCATTTGATGTGTTTGGATGCTGCATAGCTTTGACAGCATTCAACTTGAACTCATCCTCATTGACTCTTAGGGTCACTTCCCCTTTTTGTACATCAATAAAAGTTCGTCCAGTTGCTAGGAAAGGTCTTCCTAGGATGAGAGTTGCACTCTTGTGCTCCTCCATTTCCAGCACTACAAAGTCAGTGGGAAAGGCAAATGGCCCAACCTTGACAATCATGTACTCAATTATGCCTGATGGATATATAATGGAGCCATCAGCAAGTTGGAGACATATCCGGGTTGGTTTGACTTCTTCAGTCAAACCAAGTTTTCTGATAGTGGATGCATGTATTAGGTTGATACTTGCTCCAAGGTCACATAGGGCTGTCTTGGTGCAAGCACCTTCTAATGTGCATGGTATCATAAAGCTTCCTGGATCTTGAAGCTTCTCTGGTAAGCTTTTCAGGATGACTGCACTGCATTCTTTAGTGAGAAACACCTTTTCAGTTTCTCTCCAATCCTTCTTATGACTTAAGATCTCTTTCATGAACTTAGCATAAGAGGGTATTTGCTCAAGTGCCTCTGCAAACGAAATCTTTATTTCAAGGGTCCTTAGATAGTCTGCAAAGCGGGCAAATTATTTATCCTGTTCTGCTTGGCGGAGTTTCTGAGGATAAGGCATCTTGGCTTTATATTCTTCAACCTTAGTTGCTACAGGTTTATTACCTACAGAGGTGGTTGGAGAAGCCTTCTTAGAGGGGTTACTATCAGCACTCTCAGGTGTCTGATTCCTCATTGGCGTTTAAACGCCAGGATTGGGTACAGGATGGGCGTTTAACGCCAGCTTTCCACCCTTTTTCTGGCGTTTGAACGCCAGAACTGGGCAAGGAATGGGCGTTTAACGCCAACTTTTCCCCCTTTTCTGGCGTTTGAACGCCAGGAGTATTCCTCTCTGGGCTCTTACTGCCCTCAGAGGGATTTTGGTTATCCTCTGTCAGTTGTTCCTTTCTTGGCTTTTTGCCACTTTGAGCAGTGTTATTTAATGTCTTCCCACTCCTTAGTTGAACTGCTTGGCATTCTTCTGTTATCTGTTTAGATAACTGCTGTTTTGTCTGATTCAACTGTGATTCTATATTCTTATTAGCAATTTTAGTTTTTTGGAGCATCTCTTTAAATTCTGCTATCTGTTTTGTGATCAGGAGTAATTGCTGATTAAGCTCAACAACCTGTTCTTGAGAATTAGGATCAGTAGTTACTGCTATGGCTTCTTCTTTTGTAGAGGGCTCACTGCTCGAGTACAAATTTTGATTTCTAGCAACAGTATCTATGAGTTCTTGAGCCTCTTCAATCGTCTTTCTCATGTGTATAGATCCACCAGCTGAGTGGTCTGAAGACATCTAAGCTTTTTCTGTAAGCCTATAGTAGAAGATGTCTAACTGTACCCACTCTGAAAACATTTCAGAGGGGCTTTTCCTTAGCATACCTCTGTACCTCTCTCAGGAATTATAAAGGGATTCATTATCCTCTTGTTTAAAGCCTTGGATGTCCAGCCTCAGCTATGTCATCCTTTTTGGAGGGTAAAATTGATTCAGGAATTTGTCTGATAACTGTCTCCATGTTTTTATACTTGCTGTGGGTTGGTTATTCAACCACCTCTTAGCTTGATCTTTTACAGCAAATGGAAACAGTAATAATCTGTAGACATCCTAATCCACCTCTTTATCACGTACTGTGTCAGCAATTTGTAGGAACTGTGCCAGAAACTCATTAGGTTCTTCCTGTGGAAGACCGGAATACCGGCAATTTTGCTGCACCATAATAATGAGTTGAGAATTTAGCTCAAAGCTGCTTGCTTTAATGGGAGGTATACAGATGCTACTCCCATATGCAGCTGTAATGGGGTTAGCATATGACCCCAGAGTCCTTCTGGACTGCTCACTTCCACTTAGGTCCATGATGGAGAAAGGGAGATGATATGGATTTCAAGTAGATTATTTTTTTAATTAAAAGTGACCGAAAATAATAAAATAAAACAAATGGAAAATAAAATAAAATTTCAAAAACTAAGAGAAAATAAAATCAAAGCAAATTGAAAACTAAATTAACTAATTAATTAAAAAGATTTTGGAATTAGCAATTAAAAAGATATGATTGAAAATTATTTTTAAAAAGATTTGATTTTTGAAATGAGGAAAGAGAAAAACAACAAAATGACACCAAACTTAAAATTTTGAGAAAATCAAACACAAATTTTCGAAAATTTAAAGGAAAACACAAAGAAGACACCAAACTTAGAATTTTTAGAGGTAAAGAAACAACTAAGACTATGCAAATTCGAAAAATTAAGAGAAAGTAAATGCATGCAATTGACACCAAACTTAAAATATGAAACAAGACTCAAATAAAAGACTCTAAACTAACAAAATAAAATACACCTAATCTAAGCAACAAGATAAGCAGTCAGTTGTCCAAACTCGAACAATCCCCGGCAACGGCGCCAAAAACTTGGTGCACGAAATTGCAATCACACTTTTGCAATCCCGCACAACTAACCAGCAAGTGCACTGGGTCGTCCAAGTAATACCTTACGTGAGAAAGGGTCGATCCCACAGAGATTGTCGGCTTGAAGCAAGCTATGGTTATCTTGTAACTCTTAGTCAGGATATCAATAATTCTCATGTTTAATTGTGAAAAGTAGAAGAACATGAAATAAATACTTGTTTTGCAGTAATGGAGAACAGGTTGAGGTTTTGGAGATGCTCTATCTTCTGAATCTCTGCTTTCCTATTGTCTTCTTCTTTATACACGCAAGGCTCCTTCCATGGCAAGCTGTATGTAGGGTTTCACCGTTGTCAATGGCTACCTCACATCCTCTCAGTGAAAATGTTCAATGCGCTCTGTCACAGCACGGCTATTCATCTGTCGATTCTCAATCATGTCGGAATAGAATCCAGTGATTCTTTTGCGTCTGTCACTAACGCCCCACAATCGCGAGTTTGAAGCTCGTTACAGTCATTCAATCCCTGAATCCTACTCAGAATACCACAGACAAGGTTTAGACCTTCCGGATCCTCAAGAATGGCCGCCAATATATTCTAGCTTATACCACGAAGATTCTGGCTAAAGAATCCAATATATATCCACTCAATCTAAAGTAGAACGGAGGTGGTTGTCAGGCACACGTTCATAGGTGAGAATGATGATGAGTGTCACGGATCATCACATTCATCAAGTTGAGGAGCAAGTGATATCTTAGAATGGAAATAAGCGTGTTTGAATGAAAAACAGTAGTAATTGCATTAATCCATCAAGACACAGTAGAGCTCCTCACCCCCAACCATAGGGTTTAGAGACTCATGCCGTAGAAGGTACAATATAAAACGTGTAAAGTGTCATGAGGTAAAGATACAATGTCAAAAGATCCTATTTATAGTGAACTAGTAACCTATGATATACAGAAATGAGTAAATAACGTAAAAATCCACTTCCGGGGTCCACTTGGTGTGTGCTTGGGCTGAGCATTGAAGCTTTCATGTGTAGAGACTTTTTCTGGAGTTAAACGCCAGCTTTTGTGCCAGTTTGGGCGTTTAACTCCAACTTTTGTGCCAGTTCCGGCGTTAAACGCCGGGAATTCTAAAGCTGATTTGCAACGCCAGTTTGAGTCATCAAATCTCGGGTAAAGTATGGACTATTATACATTGCTGGAAAGCCCAGGATGTCTACTTTCCAACGCAATTGAGAGCGCGCCAATTGGGCTTCTGTAGCTCCAGAAAATATACTTCGAGTGCAGGGAGGTCAGAATCTAACAGCATCTGCAGTCCTTTTTCAGCCTCTGAATCAGATTTTTGCTCAGGTCCCTCAATTTCAGCCAGAAAATACCTGAAATCACAGAAAAATACACAAACTCATAGTAAAGTCTAGAAAAGTGAATTTTAAATAAAAACTAATAAAAATATAATAAAAACTAACTAAAATGTACTAAAAACATACTAAAAACAATGCCAAAAAGCGTATAAATTATCCGCTCATCAGAAACGAAGTGGAGATTAATCATCTGATTTCTTGTGAGATTTACACAATTTCAAATAAGAACTCCACTGAAGCCAAATTGGCTTACCCAAGCTTAATCTCTCTGCTGTGTAAAGATGCTGGGGTAAAGATGTGAGTGGATGAGTTCATCTCGGTCGAGCATCCAATCACTAAAAAGTCAATGGAGGGACAACAAGTACACGATAACTCCATCAAGAGGAGGGCGCAGGAGTTCCTCCCAGAAATCCCTCAAATTGACTACTGGGCCCACCTAGAAGCATCTGTCACCAAGCTGCAAGAAGCTATGGATCAAGTTAAGGAAGAAAAGCAAAATCAAAATAGCATGCTCTGCAAGCTGCTTAAGGAACAAGAAAAGCAAGGGGCGTGAGTTACAGGAGCTTAAGCACCAGAAGCTCTCCCTTGAGGGACCAGACACCCTACAGATTGAAGGAGCATCCATCTCCCAAAATAAAGGTTGTTGAGTCCTAATCTTAAATCTGTAATAACTTTTATTATTAGAAACCTATCTTAAGAATTACATGAGTATTAGTAATTAGGGTCTTTATTTTTATTTTAATATTTATTATCTCCAAGTAAGCTATAATTTGTTCCTCTCATCATCACTAAACATGAATAAAATAGTAGATTCTCTTTAGAGTAAGGAGGCAATTATTTGAAGTTTTCAATAAGAAAAATTCTAATTATTTTTATGTAGTGGCAACACTTTTTGTCTTCTGAATGAATGCTTGAACAATGCATATTTTTTATAGTGAAGTTTATGAATGTTAAAATTGTTGGCTCTTGAAAGAATGATGAAAAGAAAGAAAAATGTTATTGATAATCTGAAAAAATCATAAAAATTGATTCTTGAAACAAGAAAAAGAAGTGAAAATACAAAGCTTGTAAAAAAAAACAAAAAAATAAAGAAAAAGCAAACAGAAAAAGCCAATAGCCCTTTAAACCAAAAGGCAAGGATAAAAAGGCTCCAAGGCTTTGAGCATTAATAGATAGGAGGGCCCAAAGGAATAAAATCCTGGCCTAAGCGGATAAATCAAGCTGTCCCTAACCATGTGCTTGTGTCATGAAGGTCCAAGTGAAACGCTTGAGACTGAGTGGTTAAAGTTTTGATCCAAAGCAAAAGAGTGTGCCTAAGAACTCTGGGCACCTCTAACTGGGGACTCTAGCAAAGCTGAGTTATAATCTGAAAGGTTCACCCAGTTATGTGTCTGTGGCATTTATGTATCCTGTAGTACTACTGGAAAACAAGATGCTTAGGGTCACAACCAAGACTCATAAAGTAGCTGTGTTCAAGAATCAACACATTAAAATAGGAGAATCAATAACACTATCCGAAATTCTGAGTTCCTATGGATGCCAATCATTATGAACTTCAAAGGATAAATTGAGATGCCAAAACTGTTCAAGAGCAAAAAGCTACTAGTCCCGCTCATCTAATTAGAATATGAGCTTCACTTAAAACTTTGAGATGTATTGCCTTTTGATTTTCTTTTTATCCTATTTTATTTATCTAGTTGCTTGAAGACAAGCAATAGTTTAAGTTTGGTGTTGTGATGAGCAGATATTTTATACGCTTTTTGGTGGTATTTTTATGTAGTTTTTAGTATGCTTTAGTTACTTTTTAGTATATTTTTATTAGTTTTTATGCAAAAATCACATTTCTGAACTTTACTATGAGTTTGTGCATTTTTCTGTGATTTCAGATATTTTCTGGCTGAAATTGAGGGACCTGAGCAAAAATCTGATTCATAGGCTGAAAAAAGGACTGCTAATACTGTTAGATTCTAACCCTCCTGCACGCGAAACGGATTTTCTGGAGCTACAGAAGCCCAATTGGTGCGCTCTCAATTGCGTTAAAAAGTAGACATCTTCGGATTTCCATCAATGTATAATATTCCTTACTTTTCCGAGATTTGATAGTGTAAATTGGCGTTAAACGCCAGAACTGGAATAAAAGTTGGAGTTAAACGCCCAAACTGGCACCAAAGCTGGCGTTTAACTCCAGGAATAGCCTATGCACGTGAAAGCTTCAATGCTCAACCCAAACACACACCACGTGGGCCCCAAAAGTGGATTTCTGCACTATCTATCTTAGTTTACTCATTTTCTGTAAACCTAGGTTACTAGTTTAGTATAAAAACCACTTTTAGAGATTTATTTTGTACCTCATGACATTTTACATCTGAATTTATATCTTCTACGACATGAGTCTCTAAACCCCATGGTTGGGGGTGAGGAGCTCTGTTGTGTCTCGATGGATTAATGCAATTATTTTTGTTTTCTATTCAATCACGCTTGTTTCTATTATAAGATATTCATTCGCACTTCAACATGATGAATGTAATGATCCGTGACACTTATCACCATTCTCAACTTATGAACGCGTGTCTGACAACCACTTCCGTTCTACCTTAGATTGAGTGTGTATCTCTTGGGTTCCTGGTTCACGAGTTTGATTGCTTCTCCTGACAACAAAGCATTCAGATCTGTAGAACCAGAGTCTTCGTGGTATAAGCTAGAATCAATTGGCAGCACTCTTAAGATCCGAAAAGTCTAAACATTGTCTGTGGTATTCCGAGTAGGATTTGGAAAGGGGTGACTGTGACGAGCTTCAAACTCACAAATATTGGGCACAGTGACAGTGTGCAAAAGGATCAATGGATCCTATTCCAGCACGAGTGAGAACTGACAGATGATTAGCCATACGGAACCCGTAGTTGGACCATTTTCACTGAGAGGATGGATGGTAGCCATTGACAATGGTGATCCACCAACATACAGCTTGCCATGGAAGGAGCCTTGCATGCCTGAAGAAGACAACAGTAGGAAAGCAGATATTCATAAGACAAAGCATCTCAAAAACCTCAACCTGTTCTCCATTACTGCATAACAAGTATTATTCATTTCATGTTCTTTTACTTTTTACAACAAAACTCTCTTCATTATTAATCTCCTGACTATGGTTTACAAGATAACTATAGATTGCTTCAAGTCGACAATCTCTGTGGGATCGACCCTTACTCACGTAAGGTATTACTTGGACGACCCAGTGCACTTGCTGGTTATTTGTACGAGTTGTGAAAAGTGTGATTTACAATTTCGTGCACCACGTACCATGTGGTCATCTACACAACCAAAGAAAGTGAAATGTTTGCGTATGAGAGGCACATCTCGTGCATGCGAGTCCTTGAGGCAGTAACAATCGGTCGCGTTGCACGTGTATCTCACTTATGAACGAATATTTTATACGCTTTTTGACATCATTTTCATATGGTTTTTAGTGTGTTTTGTTTAGTTTTTATTAAGTTTTTATAGGTTTTAGTGTTAAATTCACATTTTTGGATTCTACTATGAGTTTTGTGTTTTTGTACAATTTCAGGTATTTTCTGGCTAAAATTGAGGAGCTGGGGCAGAAGTCTGATTCAGAGACAGAGAAAGCACTGCAGATGCTGTTTGGATCTGACCTCCTTGCACTCAGAAGAGCTTTTCTGGAGCTACAGAAGTCCAAATGGAGCGTTCTCAACAACTATGAAAATCTGACTTCTAGAGATTTCCAGCAATGTATAATAGGCCATACTTTGGTTCGGATTAGAAGGTTCAAAACTGGCATCCAATGCCAGCTTCCTGCCCCCTTCCAGGCTTCCAGCGCCCAAAAGCAAAGACCAGCATCCAAACACCCAATGAGGACCCCCTAGCTTGCGTTCCACGCCCAAAAGACCTCATAGCACATGGATCTCATCAAAGCTCAGCCCAAACATTCACCAAGTGCGCCCCAGAAGTGGATTCTAGCACTAAAAAGACTATTTTACCCTTACTAGTCATCTGTTTAGTATTTAAAGTGTATTTTACATAATCATTGAGGACATCACGCACATCATTTAGCATATTTTCAATTTTACTTTGTATTTTTACAATGGTATGAGTTTCTAAACCTCCTAGGTTGAGGGGAGGAGCCCTGCTGAGTCCTATGAATTAATAAAAATATTACTATTTCTTCTCCGATCCGCGTTTGATTTACTTCTAAGATGTATATCCGCTCTTCAATATGGTGAATAGGATGATAGAATAATCAACCCTATTTATCATACTAAGACGAACGTGCCTGACAAACACCCGCGTCTACTTGGGTTCGTGTGAATACGTGACTGGAAAGCACGAGCCAACAACTATGTTTATATATCTCTCAGATGGTTAATCCACGATTTCGTTGGGAACTTCTCGAGACACTAGTTCAGCCAATTTCTGGGGAGATTAGGGTCTTCGTGGTATCGGCTAGAATTCAAAGAAGAAGCATTCTCTTACTGGAAGATTTGACCTTGTCTGTGGCGCTTTGAGTAGGATCACCAAGAGAATGACTTGCTAGCGCTTCACCCTTCGTCAGATTGGATGACCACGGCCAATGGCGTTCAATCTGTAGCAGAGGAGATCAATGATCACGGCCCATGGCATTCATCACAGACAGCCTGCCATAGAAGGAATCACTCACAAGCAGAGAAGATAGTAATACTAGAATTAATTCTGAAAGGCTAAGCAACTTCAAACCTCAACTATTCTCTTTTCATAGTTTACACAACTTCTGAGTTCTAATTACTCTTTTTCTCTATTTCCATTACTGACTCTATTTGATATAAAAAGTAATTTATACAATATTAAAACACGTTAAATCCTTCTGATCTGCCTGACTAAGACCTGCAGGATAACCATAGTTTGCTTCAAACCATAATCCTCGTGGGATCGACCCTGACTTGCTCAGGTATTACTTGGACGACCCAGTGCACTTGCTGGTACAACAGTCGAAAATGTGGGAATTCGTGCTACCAAGTTTTTTGCGCCGTTGCCGGGGATTGTTGAGTTTGGATAAATTGATGGATTGTCTTGCTCCCTAGATCAGGTATTGTCTTTGATTTTTGCAAGAGTATAACTTTCTTTTTTGGGTTGAGTCTTTTATTTTTATTTTCTTTTTCTCTTATTTTTTGAAAAATTTTAAAATCTTTTCAAAAATATTTTTCTTTTCTTTGTTTAATTCTTGTTCTTGATTTGAGTCTTGTATGTTCTTGTTTTTCAATTCCAAAAAAAATTGAGTGTCTTCTTTTTTGAGTCTTTTGTGCTTGTTCTTGGTTAAATTTTCGTTTCCTTCAAATCTTCCTTTCAAAAATTTTTCAAAAATAATTTTTCTTTATTTGAATCCTGTGTCAAATATTAAAGTTTGGTGTCTTTTTGTTTATTTTCTTTTATTTTTCGGAAATTTATGTTTGGCTTTCTAAAAATTTTAAGTTTGGTGCTCTTTATGTGTTCTTGTGTTCTTTAAATTTCTTGAGTCTTGTTCTTTGTGTTCTTATGAGTTTTCAAAGTGTTCTTGAGTCTTCCTTGTGCTTGATCTTAAAATTTTTAAGTTTGGTGTCCCTTAGTGTTTTCCTCCAAAAATTTTCGAAAAGTTGGGGACATTTTTTCTATAAAAAACAGCAATAAATTAGTTATTTTGAAGTTAAAAAAAGATTATTAAAATTTTCTACTATTTTGATTTAATTATTAAAAATCTCATGTCATTCAAAATTTAAAGAATATTATTTTAAAATTATTTCTTTTTGTAAAATTATTTATTTCTTGTCATATTTCTAACCAGCTTTAAGAATAATTTTATTTATTAAATGCATTATATATTTTTTATGTTAAAATTTTGTTGTTAGCCTAATTTTTTTATAAATCCTAGTTATCTATCGTGCTACGCATTGCTATACTCTCCTACCTCTACATTAATACACTTTTTTTTTCCTGGTAATTTCTACATTAATACACTATCTGCTGAGCTTAGTAGTAGTATACCTAAGGTTTCGTTTGGTTTCGTTGACGAAATCTTTGGACGTTAGGCCCGTTTGAATGAAAAGACATACTGTCTCTACATTCGTTTTTTTTTTTTGCGTTTTCTTGGGTCAAAATTCTTTTGGATTCTATTAGAAGGCTGAAAACTAAACATAAAGCTCAATAATTAGTTAGAAGAGAAAGACAGATAATACCAAGAAGCGTTTGGTCTCGAAGCCCAATTTATTTTATGTTCTTACTTTATAAACATTTGTATTCAAATTTTAGGATACTACACATGTCTAAAGTCCAATTATTTTGATCCATTACAACTCTGAACATTAGGCCACTCACGATACATTTAATACAATGTCCAAAAATAATTTCATTATACAACGCCCAAAAATGAAAAAGTTACATTGACAACAAACAAAGGAGTTAGATTTATACTTCCAACAAAAACAGATTAGAAGACCAAACATTTTATCGAATGAAAAAAGAAACTTGTATATAAAGAGCTTTTCTTTGAACAAACAAAAAAGAAAAAAAGAGCTTCTCCCTTTTCTGGGAGCTTCTGGTTGTACCACGAGTAGCAGAACTTCTTGTTAGTTAATTCTTAAGCATTAGTAATTTCATTACCAAAAAAAAAGCATTAGTAATTTTTTTTTTTGGTATTAAGCATTAATAATTTACAAGCCTTCAATCATAGCTATCCAATTTAAGGTTTTCAATTTTTGAACCGCCATTATAAATAGAATCAAAGTATTTCTTATGATAGTAAATTAGAAACTCAAATAAAAACCTTGTATATGTTCGCTCTATAAAACAAAGTCTAGAATATTAATTTTCAATGCGGTTAACAAAAAAAAATAGTTACTCAATAATTAATAATATCACATTATCACTAAAACTAATTTTTAAATTTAACTAACGTTTCTTTCAAATAGGATAACTTAAGCCACTGCTAATGACTTCTTTGCATCTTTTATTTTCTTAAAAAAATATACTTTTTATTTTTAACGTTTATATTTTATTTTAAAAACATTTTTTAATGTTTAATTATATTTAATTTTATCTTTTAATTTTTAATTTTAATTAAACAATGCTTCTTCTAAATCATTAACGAATGTGAGTGACAGGGCAATGAGAGAATATGATGTGGCAACCAATGAATACAAAATTACTAAATTAACCCTCAAATTAAACCTTACATCTTCAACTGATTATTCCCACTCTCAAACACACTATTCTTTCTCTCCCTGCAACCCGAAACGAGGAAGCACGAATGACAGCTCCAGACCCTCAAGTCGCCCCAACGGCTCCACTAGTTTTGTGGTTTTTGATGATATGGTTTATGGTTTTTCATACATATTTAATCCCAATAAAAAAACCTTAGAAATAAAATTGAACGAAATAAATCTTTTAAAAAATAAAAAATAAATCTTTAAAATACTTCTAAAAGTAATAAAAATAACTAAATATTAAATATATATTTTTAAAAAGTTTTAGATATTAAATTTTGATGTAGTTTTTTATAAGTATTATTAAAAAATAAAATATTTTTATTTTTAAAATTTTGGTGATTTTAAACTAAGTTAATATTCTTTCAATATTTTATTTTGTGGATGACCAATTTTTTTTAAAGGAAGTTTTGCCTAGAGATCGAATTTTGCACATTGTTTTTGTATGCACGTTATAAATAATTATTTAAATATCTAACAAAATTAAAATTAAATGGATAAATTATTTACTAAATAAAAAATTTGGACCACTTATAAAAAATGGCAACTTTAGTATTTTTTTACATGTTTTTAAATTGTTTGAGAATTTATTTGTCATTTATATTTTTAAAAATTATTTTTGTCAACCCGTTAGACTTTTTAGTACTATTTTAATAGTTTATTCTAAATTTATTATATTTATTACAAGTTTTACAACCAAAATATATCACATGTCATTTTTTTATTGCAATTTTGTAATACCCTAACTATTAAAATGTCACGCTTCCAGCTGCGCCACTCTGATAGCTCGGATATGACGACGATTTTTATAATATTTAATACTAGAATATGAACCTGTTTAAAACTTAAACCGAATTTTTTAAAACCATACATTCATACTTAAAATATAAATTACAATACTCATAGGAAATACATATATATATATATATATATATATATATATATATATATATATATTAATTTACAAGTATCTCATATCAAAATCATATCCCTCTTACAAAACTTGTAAAGTTAAAGGCGAGGAAAACATAAATACTAAAACAATACAGAAATATCGTCTAACAGAAAAGAAATAAGCTCTTCCGAACTTCATCGTCCGTAACCTGAAAAAGAAAAGACCTATAGGGGAGTGAGAACATCATCCTCAAAAGGGTTCTCACTATAGGGTTGCAGAATTACTATAACAGAATATGCGAGATAAAATCGTTACAGTGATTAATAACTACCTTATGCATCTTTTTAAAAGCAAAGGTTTACTATAAAAAAATCTAAAATCTTTTCTGAAAGAGGAAACTGTTCATTTCTTAAAAAATCAAAAGCCTTTCAAAGGTTTATCTACGCTGAACCAGATTAGTTTTTCATAATTTTCTAAACTAGAAACATCAATCAAACATGGCCTTCGGCCCACCTCATGATCAACCACGGCCTTAGGCCCAAACAATCTAAACAGCAGCCAATCCACCACAATATAACTAACTTTTTAGTCACAAACATAAGTAAAAAGTTCAAGCACAATCAAGCAGTTACTTCAAGTAGAGCAATTAGCAATTAAACACAATTAATCACATAGGCAAACCAAGTACAATATGCACACCCAAACAATGTCACATAGATGCATATGATGAATGCCTGTCCTAATGGCGATGAGTCTTATCTGTCGGTTATAAAACCAACCCGACAAGTCCTGGTAGCTAACCATTGGACTGTCCCTCTATCGTATATCTCCAACTCGAGTTATTCACAATCATAATCATAATCACACAACACCCAAATTGGTGTTTATCCACGAGGGCGAGCTCATCCGGAACTTTCACAGTGTCCAGCCACACTTACGACATAGGGTCAACAGAGTGTCGAGTCTTAACCTGGAGCACGTGGTGGCTAGCCACTGCTTTTACCCAGGAAAACTCGTATCTCAGATAATTGGAAGTGCAACAATCACTTTATCAACTCAAAATCATCCATATTCATACTCATCCATCCGGCTCATAATATATTCCACAATCAGCCATAATTCATTATCATATACAGCCATTCCGGGCTCATAACATAACAGCACTTCCACCATCCAACATCATCAAACTCATAAAATCATCATCCAAGCCATAAATCACTTTTTCTCAGTTCACTTTACTTTGAAGTCAAAATCAATCCTTCCCAGCCTTGGCTTTAAAAATTCCCATTTCACAAATCTTTTCAGGCTCAGCCACTTTATCTCAAATGTAAATTTCTCTTTTCTAAAACAAAGTCACCCTCAGCATCATCTTTCCAAAATAACAAAACCAGGCCAAATTAAAATCTCCTTTGAAGGATTCAAAATCATTCATCCTAATATAGGATTCAGTAATAAAATTCCTCAGCCGAGTCTCAAGACTTTAGGAGAGAATAACATAACTCATTTCCTCAAATTCATTTAAAATCTAAAAAGCCTTAAATTCTTGATTTGAATAATAAAAAGCCTTAAATTCTTAAATTCTTGAATCTAAACCAAGCCGAGTCGTGTAATCACTTACTCCAACCATATTTTCAAGACCATCTTGTTCACTTGAACCAAAACCAATTTCAACCCCTTGATAAAAATCTGAAGCGTTTCTAACAGTTCGGAAATCATTTTTGTTTTGCTAAACCAGAATTCAAATGATACTTTAAAACTTATCTAAAACGTCAAAAAAATGAGATTTGTCAATCGAAACCCAACTTCTTTCAAAGTCACTAAAACTCCTCCAAGTGACAGTCTTCAAGTTAAATTAAAAAAAAACATAAACCCTCTTCATCTTTAAAATAGCCTTAAAGCATAAATCTCTTTCGAATGACTTGCACCCTAAGACATAATATTTTTCTTAGGAAATAAGGAGAAGTCATAATTCTCTTTTCAATAATTCTTTTCAAAACATAGCTTCATCGCTTTCATAAATGATCCAAGTAAAGATAATAAAAGTATTAAATTGACAATCCTCTAAGTAAAATAGTAAAGGCATTAAATTCATGATTTTCCAAATAACAGTTCAAACAAAGACTCGGATTCTATAGGAATTTCGGTAGCATCTCCCCTAAAATTTGGACTTTGCCACCCTTTCCGGGTCCCAACCAAACTATTCCACAACCCTCTTTAACAGGGTTCAAAACAAAATCAATTAAAGCAAAACTAGGCTGAATCCAAAAGTGTATTCCATTTTCACATTTTCAAGAAAATTAACTCAAACTCAAATCAATATCCAACGGATTAAACTCGATTTTAAGTTTTTAAAAGAAACAACTTAAAAAAACATCCCGCTTCGCAAAACCGAACAATAATCCAGTCAAACAAGCATTCGTATTTATTTGAGACAACCAAACAATACATAAGACTTATACAATCACCAAATATACATTTTCTCCCATTAAGATCCATATATAATAATTCCAATTTACAAAGTATAATTTTCGGAAAAGACCCCTACCTCGATTGTCACAACTCAAAAACTCAAAAACGTGCCACAAACTTATTCTCCCTCGGCCTGCAATGGCGGCAGCCGCAACCTCAGCTCCAAATCGTTTTCTCAGCAAGCACAACGACTCTAATCGCAGCATATAATAACTGATACTCAATCTTATAGCAATTTGTGCCACAAACCCCAGCATAAGATAATAGAACAGTAACTAAAGGGCTTTCAAAATGAAAATACTTACCGAAACTAAGAAGGAACGACTAAATTAAGCAGTGATAGCCCCAGCGGTGGCTTCGGCAACACTTGTGCTATACCCAATGACTAGGACGGCAGCAATCCTTCCTGTCCTCTCTCTCCCATTCGAGCCCCTCTTCCTGGCAACCCCAACAGCGGTAGTGGTGTTCTGGTCAAATTCTAAAAACTAGAAGTAGAAGCCGATTTGGCGATCTTCAACAGTGATAGTGGCGGCAACATCAACAGCAGGATTGGAAGCAACAGTGATGACTGGGCGCACAATAGTGACGAGAACTCCTCCTTTTCCTCGCCTTCTGCTCGTTTTTCCCCTCTCAAGCCTGCGGCGGTCCTTGGACGATGACGCGCGCGACGGGACGCAACGACCTCCCTCTCCTCGCGGCTCTCTCTCTCTCTCTCTCTCTCTCTCTCTCTCTCTCTTCGCGTGAATGTTCCCCTCTCAAGACTCAGTGGATACAACGCTTCTTCTCTTCCAACTCGGCGATGATGGTGACCTGGTGGTGCGACGGCTGGACGGCAATGGGCCTGAATGACGGCGCAAGCAAGATGCAACGACAGCATTGAGCTGGACAGTGGCGGTACCCAGCAAGCAGTGTCAAGCCCTTCTCCCTCTCCTTCTCTTCTTCTGGCTCAGTGTGTATTCCGCGACATTGGTGGCAGTAGCCTCCAGCGAACCCTCCTTTTCCAACGGTGGCTCCTTCGACGGCACCAGGGCACGACGACTGGCAGCGGTCACAGCGCGACTCCTCGCTCTCTTCCCGATCTCCTTCCTCAAGCTCTTTTTTCTCTAACTTTCTGCTTCTGAAGTTTTAGGAGAAAGGGATGAAAGGGGGCACGGTGCGGCTGAGTGTGGTGAGGGGGCTATGGTTAGGATTTTCCCAATTTGGAAATTAGGATTTAGGTGAAATTAGGTTTAGTGGTAGTTTTGTAATTTAAAATAAAAATAGGGATAATATAGTAATTAGAAATAAATTTTAATCCAACAACAATAATGTATAAAATACTATTTGTCCATCAATTTCACAAATTATTTTCAATAAAATGTTCAAATCCAATAATTAGAGATAATAAAATTAGTTTCTTTATTTTCAAAAACAGCAGTATTAATATTTTAAAATATTAACTATTTAGTCCAAATCATATAAAATTATTATTATTTCATAACTACTAATGTTATAATTTAAATATAGAAAATAACTCAATAATTATGAAATTAAGTAAAATCCTCGTTTTAATTATCAAAATTTGATTTAATTATTCTCAATGAAATAATTTCTGAAAGTAAAATCTCTAATAATAAATAAATTTGAAATCAGCTCATAATAAAATTCTTCAAAAGTTTCGAGTCTTACACAATTGAAATTAAATCTTTCTTTCTAAAATTAAAGAGTTCTATCCTCCTCTCTACTAATTTTATACTTAAAATATGTCACATGATCCTCCCTCATTGTAATAAAATCAAATCTTATTTTTCAAAATTAAAGAGTTCTCCCCACCTCCCTCTCTCTTTATCTGTCCTTCTCATTCCTTCAACCTCTCTATCTTTTTTATATATCATTATCAATGATTAATTCAAAATTTAACAATCAAAATGTGCAACATGACTGATAAACCACTATTTTATGGTTTATCTTGTACTCAATTGAGTGGATTTTATTAATCTTTCATACACTTATTCATACTAATTGCATGAGTTTATGTTTTCCTTCCAGATTTTGTGCTATGATTGAAAATATGCTTCTTTGGCCTTATATTTGCTAATATTAATCCTCTCTTATTACAATTAGATGCCGTGATATGTGTATTAAGTGATTTCAGGAATTACAGGGCATGAATTGCTCAGAGGATGGAAAGAAAGCATGCAAAAGTGGAAGGAATACAAGAAGTTGAAGAAACTGCTAAGCTGTCCAGCCTGACCTCTTTGCACTCAAACGGTCATAACTTGAGCTACAAAGGTCCAAATTAGATGGTTCTAGTTGCGTTGAAAAGCTAACATTTGGGGCTTCGCAACGATATATAATTTGCCATAGCTGGTCTGAAGTTAGGTGACGCAAATGCGTGGATGACGCGCCCGCGTCGCATCTGCAAACTTCAATCCACGCAAACGCATGGATGACGCCTCCGCGTCACTTTGCCGCGACCTGTACGAACCAGATTTCACAATCAGCGATTTTTGAGCTATTTCTGACCCAGTTCTCAGCTCAGAAAACACATATTAGAGGCTATAAAGTGGGAGAATCCATTAATTCATCATCATACATTCATAATACACACTTTTCACAATTTAGATGTAGTTTTTAGAGAGAGAGGTTCTCTCCTCTCTCTCTTAGGTTTTAGGATTAGGATCTCTTTTAGTCATTAAGGATTGTTTCTTCGTACCAGGTTCAATAATTTATGTTTCTCTTCTATTTTTGTTTACTCTGAAGCTTTTATTTGTATTTGATTTATGTTGCCCAATTGGCTTATGAACTTTTCCATGTTAGAATTGATATCTTCATGCAATTTGAGGTATTCCAGATATTCATGATTTTAATTTAGCTTTATATACTTTTGGCTTTGGTTAGGTAATTGGTAACTCTTAAGTTGTCAAACTCAGCAGTGATTGAAATGGGCAGATTCTAATTGATTTAGATCGCTCTAAAACTAGTCCTCCCACAAGGATTGACTAGGACTTGAGGATCAAGTTAATTAGTCCACTTGACCTTCCTTTGTTTAATAAAGGATAACTAAGTGGGATTAAAACCCAATTCTCATCACACCTGATAAGGATAACTAAGATAGGAATTCCAATTCTAATACCTTGCCAAGAGTTTATTTTATTATTACTATTTTATTTTTCCTATCATTTAACATACTTGTTCCTCACTTTCAAAACCCCCAATTTATAAGACTCATAACCAATAATAAGAACATACCTCCCTGCAATTCCTTGAGAAGACGACCCGAGGTTTAAATACTTTGGTTATCAATTTATTTAGGGGTTTGTTACTTGTAACAACCAAAATGTTTGTAAGAAAGGACTTTTGTTGGTTTAGAAGCTATACTTACAACATGAATTTATTCTGAATTCTAGACCACGCAAAAGTTCCTCTCTTCAAAATGGCGCCGTTGCCGGGAAATTGCAAACGTGTGCCTTATTATTGGTTATTGTAAATATTTTTCTTTTACTTGTTTATTTGTTTTTGTTCTCCCTTCTTATTTCTAATAGCTACTATGAATTCTCGCCCTTCTCGCTTTGAGTTTGGTTCTACTTTTGTTGCAATGAATGGAAGCTATAACAGGACTATGCATCACGGTCAAAGCAATCAATGATGGATGGAGCCAAGAGGATATGATCAACCCTTGAGGCAACAACACCTTCCTAGATATCATGAACAGAGACCGTTCTACAATGCATACCAAACTGATAGGTATGGTGGACCGCCTTGTAGATACCAACATGCCCCATCCTATGCTTAGAGACCATCCTTTCAACACAACCTCAACCCACCACACTCACAAGCTTCTTTTCACCATTCACCACCATATGATCCTTATCCGCCCCAACACCAATCCAATTACTCCTAAGAACCACCACTCCCCTATGCACCATGTCCATATCCATCAAGCCAAGAATCACAGGTTCGCTTCGAAGAATCAGTAGACCAATTTAATGCAACCCTTCATCAACTAGAGCAAGCAGTAAATCAATTATCTTCCAGACGTTCAGACACTCAACAGACTCCTATGGCTTCATATGGGGAATCTAATGAAGAACGCAGCACGAAGAAGACACTAGAAACTCCAGTGGACATCATAGAGCATAACTTCGTACTGGAACAAGTAGAGAACACTGTCATTGTAAAAGAAGAAGAGTTGGTTGAAGATTTAGGAGATGCTGAACCTTCGCAGGAATCCAGAGTTGTGGAGAACTCCGTCAAAGAAATTACAGCTGATGCTAATGAGGATAGTGCACAACCCCCAAAGCAGATATCTTATGAAGAACTGGATGGAATAACCCAAGACGCATGTTTTCTTGATGATGACAATCACAAGTCGAGTTCTCGTAGCAATGAACTTGCATCCGCAAGTGAATTCTTTGAGACAGAAGAATCTTCCCCAAGTGAATACGAAGATGATGCAGAGGTCGACTTTTCTCAACCTCCCAATTATGACTCAAGTGATGAGGAATATATCGAAGACTTTAATCAAGACATGGTTGAAATGGAAGAAATTTGCAAGGAAGTGGAGGAATTCACTAAAGACCACAAGGGAGTAGAGCTTGCAGAACCACTAGAAACCCCTCCCCCTAAGTTGCCATCATCTTTCACAACATTCAAGTGGGTAAAATTCATATCCCTTAGCTTTCTAATTCCACTTGAATATGGGCTACTTGAGATGGATGGTCAATTTAGAGCTCTTTGTGGCATTAAGAGTAAGAGAAAGATGGTTAGTGGTAAGGATTATCCTGCAAGGTTCATTATGGTTGGAAGCTTTGAGTTTAAACGCAAAGGTTGGTGTAGAGCTCAACTAAATGGGTCTAGGAAGTTGTTTGGCCGCTTTAGTGAGAATTCAGATTGCCTGCCACCCGGTTGGAACACTAATGATCAACAAGAAGACGGGTGAAAAAGCAAGGTTTGGGACCCCGGAATTCAATCTAGAAATCAATACTCTTGGGACCTTGTCACTTGCTTTAGCTTGCTTGAAGGCTTTCTGCGCCTAGTTTGGGATCCCGGAGGCTATTGGAAGTACAAACATTGGTAGGGATTCCTGGATCAGTACAAGCATAAGCCACCATAACAGGGAGCTCACCAAATATCCAACTTAAGGACTTTAACTAAAAGTTCTAGGTGGGAGACAACCCACCATGGTATGATCGTTCCTTTTTCAGTTTTCATTTTAGTCTGTTTTGTTTGTTTTTGAGTTTTGATTGAGCTTGAAATCATGCATATCATTCATATTAGCACTGCATTCTGCATTTTGCATTTAAAAAAAATTCACGCACGTGACGCGTAAGCGTCGTAGACGTGTCCGTGTCATATGTGCATTGGGAAGAAAATAAATTGAACAAAGAGTCACGCGAGAGTGTGGCTGGAGGCGTGCCTTTGGCATAAATTGGTCCACGTGACCGCATCGCTGACGCGTCCGCGTCATGTGGGAAAAATTCCTCCCACGCGTCCGCGTCACCCACGCGAACGCGTGCCCTGTAAAATTGACGTAAAAAAGGGTGTATGGCCGAAAGTTGAGTTGGAATTGGGCTGGACTCGTGCTAGAAGCACAAGCCCTACCACGCGAACGCATGCCTTATGCGTCCGCGTCGTTCTTTAAATAGGCCATCCACACGATCGCGTCACCCACGTGGCCGCGTCACCCTAAATTTTGGCAATATGCATATAAAACAGAGAGTTGTGCGTGCGCGAGGCTGCACTCGCGCTGGAGGCATAAACCACTTCACGCGAATGCGTGACCTACGCGTTCGCGTCACTTCATCGATGCGCTATCCACGCGACCGTATACCCCACGGGTTCACGTCGCTTGTGCCGCACAGCTTATCCACATCTGCCATAATATCTTATCTTTTCCAATCCTAATTTTTACTTCTCCCTTCTTATTTCTTTCTTCTTATTTCTTTCTTCCTCCTTTCTTACTTTCTTTTTCTTTTTTCCATTGGTGTTAAATTTTTTTTTCAACTATTGCATCTTTTCTTGAATTATTCTGGTGCTCATGACTTGTTTTATTCTAATTGGGTATTATTCTTAAGTCAATGCTAATTTTTATAATACTGATATTCCTTTTGCATTGATATACACTTACACTATCTTGCGTTACCCACACTCTCTTCCTCATTTTTACAATTTTTGCACTGTTGATATGCTATTCGCTTTTATTGTTTTCTCACTTGCATGTTGTAGCTACCATGTACTTGAGACCCTTATTATTTGGCATTAACACACATATTCTATTTGTTTTCTATCTTTATTTTTGGGTTACTTTTCTTCTTTTCCCTCTTTTTTCAGGATGGCCACCACGAAGGGAGAGGAAAAGCTTCTTACTGGGGAGACAAACAAGTTCATCTGCTCAATCTTTGGAGAAAAGCATCAGTTGAAGCAACCCGTCCACCTGCACATCTTAGCATGTACTGAGGACGGTGCAATCTTTAAGTGTGGAGAGGTCGATACCGATCTCCATGGGTTAGTTACTCTTCTATCTCAACACCAATAGTTTATTTTCCTTGTTAGTTGTTGCATTTGCATGTTTGATTGCATATTTAGTTACTACTTGGTTGAAGTAATATTTTCTTTTTCAAGAAAACTTTTTAGAGTATTTCACTAATTTGAATTAAACTTTTTGAAAAACTTGTTTGAAGAAATTTTATTTTGGAACATGGTTTAGAGCTCGAATAGACAAAACCAGTGAGATTTTGAGCCTACTTGATTGGTTGCATTTTACCAACCAATATTTTATTTTTGGTGTGTGTTCTTCTCTCTAAAATTGTAATCTTTATCTTGCTTAATTCTATATTTCCATTATTTGATGTATGCATGCACTTATATGATTGAGACCTTGTTTCACTCAACTTACATACCCATATGGCCTTACCCTTTCATTATCCATTGCAAACCAATGTTGAGCCTATTTTACCCCTTTTGTTCTTTACTTTAGTTCATCACTAACTCTAAGTGGAAAATAATAATGTCCTCAATTTGAATCCTTGATTAGCTTAGACTAGTGAGAGTGCTCATGAATTAAGTGTGAGAAAAGTGGGTTTGGAAATGTTTGGTTTGGGAATTGAGTATGTTAGACTTTCTGTGAAAATGCAAAAAATGTTAAGAACATGTTTATGCATTCAATACCTTAATCATATGAATTGAAAAAAATTTATTAAGAGAAGAAAAATAGAAAAAAAAAGAGAGAAACAAAAGAAAAGAAAAAAAAAGAGAGCAGAAAAATAAAAAGGGGACAAAATGCTCCAAAGTAAATGGCAATAGCAATGCATATGTACTGTACTCAAAACTTGGAATGCATAAATATGTAGTAAACGCAGTTAATGGGTAGTTATTGATTTTATATTACATGAATTGTCCTAAGTTATGTGAAAAGTTTATGTTAATTAAGGATTCAGATTTTAGTCCACTTGGCCAAACATAATCCTACCTTGACCCTAACCCCATTACAACCCTTAAAAGACCTCTTGATTTGTGTATTGGTGCATTAAATTTTTGTTGATTGTTAGATGAAGAGCAAGCTATAGGAAGCAAGATTAGTAGAGAATTGAGAGAATTGACCCTAGACACTTGAGAGTTAGAATGATATACACTACCAGTAAGGGTTCAATGCTTAATTCTATGTTTCCTGCTTTCATGAGCTATCTTCTTCTTGCAAGTTATTTATATCGTATTTTGTGATTTGAATTAGTGAAATCCAGTTCATATTTGTTCTTGAAAGATTTATTTACTTTTTCACCAAGTAGGTAGAATCATCTTTGCATGTAGTTGCATTCATATAGATAGGTTGCATTTTATACATTCTATCATTCCTCTTCACTCCTTTATAGCTTCTCTTGAGTTTAGCATGAGGACATGCGAATGTTTAAGTGTGGGGAGGTTGATAAACTACTATTTTATGGTTTATCTTGTGCTCAATTGAGTGGATTTTATCAATCTTTCATACACTTATTCATACTAATTGCATGAGTTTATGTTTTCCTTCCAGATTTTGTGCTATGATTGAAAACATGCTTCTTTGGTCTTATATTTGCTAATATTAATCATCTCTTATTACCATTAGATGCCGTGATATATGTGTTAAGTGATTTCAGGGATTACAGGGCATGAATGACTCAGAGGATGGAAAGGAAGCATACAAAAGTGGAAGAAATACAAGAAGTTGAACAAACTGCTAACCTGTCAAGCCTGACCTCTTTGCACTCAAACGGTCATAACTTGAGTTACAGAGGTCCAAATTAAATGGTTCCAGTTGCGTTGGAAAGCTAACATCCGGGGCTTCGCAATGATATATAATTTGTCATAGCTGCTTTGAAGTTAGGTGACGCGAACGCGTGGATGATGCACCCACGTCACATCTACAAACTTCAATCCACGCAAACGCGTGGATGATGTCTCCGCGTCACTTTGCCGCGACCTGTACGAACTAGATTTCACAATCAGCGATTTTTGGGCTGTTTCTGACCCAGTTTTCGACCCAGAAAACAGAGATTAGAGGCTATAAAGTTGGGGAATCTATTAATTCATCACCATACATTCATAATACACACTTTTTCACAATTTAGATGTAGTTTTTAGAGAGAGAGGTTCTCTCCTCTCTCTTAGGTTTTAGGATTAGGATTTCTTTTAGTCATTAAGGATTGTTTCTTTGTACCAGGTTCAATAATTTATGTTTCTCTTCTATTTTTGTTTACTCTAAGGCTTTTATTTGTATTTGATTTATGTTGCCCAATTGGCTTATGAACTTTTTCATGTTAGAATTGACATCTTCATGCAATTTGAGGTATTCCAGATATTCATGATTTTAATTTAGCTTTATATACTTTTGGCTTTTGTTAGGTAATTGGTAACTCTTGAGTTGTCAAACTCAGCAGTGATTGAAATGGGCAGATTCTAATTGATTTAGATCACTCTAAAACTAGTCCTCCCACAAGGATTGACTAGGATTTGAGGATCAAGCTAATTAGTTCACTTGACCTTCCTTTATTTAATAAAGGATAACTAAGTGGGATTAAAACCCAATTCTCATCACACTTGATAAGGATAACTAAGATAGGAATTCCAATTCTAATACCTTGCCAAGAGTTTATTTTATTATTACTATTTTATTTTTCCTATCATTTAACATACTTGTTCCTCACTTTTAAAACCCCCAATTTACAAGACTCATAACCAATAATAAGAACATACCTCCCTGCAATTTCTTGAGAAGACGACCCGATGTTTAAATACTTCGGTTATCAATTTATTTAGGGGTTTGTTACTTTGACAATCAAAACGTTTGTAAGAAAGGACTTTGTTGGTTTAGAAGCTATACTTGCAACGAAAATTTATTCTGAATTCTAGACCACACAAAAGTTCTCTCTTCAATGACATTCTTTAATTATATTAATATTAAAATTAAAATATTAAAATTGAAATATAACTATATTATTTATATTATATATTACTATCTAATTTAATAACAAAATGTGTCATATGATATTCTTATTACAATTGAGAGAAAATATTTTCTTCCTAAATTAATAAACTCCCTTCCTAAATTCTCTTATCTATCTCTCTCCTTTTTTTATTTCCTTCTACCGTTCTCACTCTATCTATAATTTATTATATATTTATATATTATTATCTAATTTAATAATCAAATCTGTTACATGACATTCTCTTATTAAAATTGAGAGAAAATATTTTTCACCAAAATTAATAAACTCTCTTCCTAAATTCGCTCATCTATCGCTTTCTCTTTTTCTGTTTCTCTCTACTATTCCCACTTTAATACTCTATATATAATTTATAATTTATATTTTATATTAATAATTTGACAAATCAAAATATGTCACCTGATATTTTTTATTATAATTAAAATAAATTTTTTTCTTTCAAAATTAACAAACTCCCTCTCTCAGTTTTCATCTTTATCTTTCTCTCTCTTTTCTCTCATTTTTTATTTTTTCTATCATTTTGTTCTATAAGAAAATAAAATTAATAAAATAATATAATTCAAATAAAAAATATTATTATTATTATATACATAATTTTTTTAGTTTTTTATTTAATTTTAAATTTTCAATGTTTATCTTTCTAATCTATATTTTCATTCTTCTTCTTTCAAATTTTTATTAAATATAATTTAGATAAAATATTAATATTATGATTAAAAGTTAAATTCAAGATTCAATTATTTAAAAGAAATTAATTTTGAGTTAATTTTATAACTATTAATATAATTTTTTATATTAATATCTAATTATATTTTTATATACATAGAAAGAAAAAATATTATTTTTAATTGCAAGTATAAAAATTAATTATTTCTATTTGTGAAATAGACTTAACACCTAATAAAAAAGATACAAGTTAAAATCGTTTCAAATTTTAGATAACAAATATTAAAATTAATTATTAGTAATAAATTAAACTCTTTCACATGAATAACTAAAAATCTTATTATTTGATTTTTTATCTACGAAGATCATAGTTTTCTTAGTCGACAGAAACTTTTATTCCTATGATCTTTTTGTAAAAGTAGTTTGATTTTATAAATCTTTTGTACCATAATCTATAATGTCAGAATATGTAAAATTGACTTAGTTTTAATAAAAATACTAGTTATATTATAAGTTTTATTTGCTGGTTATCACTACTAAAAAATTAGTTATTACAGACGGATATTTCCGACGGATTTTATCCCACTGAAATACAGAGGAAATTTCAGAGGGATTTTTTGTCGGAAAACAAAAAAAATGGATTAGCATAAATTACAGACAGAAAAGAGAATCCGTCGATAATTTCGTCGGAAAAATTAATTTTTTTCAGTGAGAAATAGTTACAGACGGAAAATCCGTCTGTAATTAAATAGACAAAATGCTGTCTTTTATTAAATTATTACAGACGGATTTTTTCGTCTGTAATTTAAATTTTCTGTCGGAAATATATTAAAATAAGGAGATGAGTCACTTTACTCCCGAGTACTTCAGTTCACTTTTTTTCACGTGAATTACTCCCATGCCTTCTCTCTCTCTCTCTCTCTCTCTCTCTCTCTCTCTCTCTCTCTCTCTCCATTGAAGCTCCATTGAAGATGTGACGTCCTCCGCTGTTGCCGTCACCGCCGCCGCCGCGGCTCGCGTCGCACCAGCTCCTTCCACCGCCGCTCTCAATGCGTTTGCTCCTTTCGTCGTCACACGAGCTCTCTCAGCCGTGACGAGCTCACTCTGCCGCTGCTCTCGCGCTGCTTCTTCTCTCCTCGCCGGAGGTTTGTCATCGTCTTCTCTCATCGCTGTTAGTTCAGGTAGGCCTCCGCCTCCTTCTTATCCCTAGCCCTAACCCTTCCATTGTGATTCTGTTCTGATTTCATTATCCCTAGCCCTAACCCTGTCCCTTCCCTGTTTTTCTTAACCCTAATTCTCGTCCCTTAATCCTAATTTTCCGTTTGTTCTCTCTGATTTAGAATTATGTTATGTGGATCGATTTTAATCCTACTTTGTTTTTTTTTTCAGGTCTGCTGAAGGTTACACCATCTATGGTCGAGTGAAGATCCCCAGCAGTATGCTTTGTTTTTCTTTTTTGTCACTCTGATTTTTATTTTCTTACTTTTTAGTTAATTCAAAATCTAATTGTTGGATGGTGACTGATGCGAATAACCATTGCATTTGAATTGGCAGATTTTTTATATTTTGTTCAATAAACTTTAGAGTGTATCTGATAATGTTGATTGAGTGGAATTCAGCAAGGTTTTGCTAGATTTCATTGTGGTGTGCATCCATTTCTTTGTGTGCATCCATTCCTTGCATCCATTTCTTGTTAATGGTGTGCATAAATTTGTTTGTAGATTTAGGAACAAAAAACTATATATGGGATAAGGGATAAGGGATGATTTGAGTTTCCAGATATGGCATTCAATTATGACTGGTGGATTTGAATTCTATAAGATGGACGGATTTCTAGGTCTGATATATGTTATTGATAAAAATAAAAAATAAAAAAAAAAGAGAGAAGAAGATGGATAATGCTAATTTTTTACTTCATTTTTCATTCATAGCCAGGAGCACTTTCATTTATTTCAGCTATAGATGAAGAAGTGAAATCTGAGAATGTAGATTCAGTGTTCCACATTGGAGACATAAGCTATGTCACTGGTTTTCTAGCAGAATGGGATTTCTTCCTTAGCCTTATTAATCCAGTAGCTTCCAGAGTTTCTTATATGACAGCAATTGGGAACCATGAGAGGTAATATTATTGTTATTATTATTATCATTATATCATAATCATTAATGGAATTAAAGTAGTGATGTTATCATTAATTACTAGGCTTATGGTTTATAATATACTTTATTATATACTCAGGGATTATGTGAATTCTGGTTCAGTATACATCACTCCTGATTCTGGTGGGGAATGTGGAGTAGCATATGAAACATATTTTTCAATGCCAACATCATTCTATTGAACAAGCAAGTGTTCATTTCACTGTTATATCAACTGAGCATGATTGGTCACAAAATTCTGAGCAGGTAAATTCAGAGAAGCTTTTTTCATATTACGTCACAATCTGACATGGCTTCAGTTAATAGACAAAAAACTCCATGGCTAATATTCATGGGGTGAGTTTGGTTTAGTTTAGTTTAAATCATAGGCTTATTCAATTTCACAGTATATATATTCATTGATCATAATATTTTTAAATGTTTACAGACATAGGCCAATGTATACCTCAGATCATTCATCTGCTGACAAGAATTTTGTTGCAGCTGTGGAGCCATTGCAATTAGCCAATAAGGTTCGTAGTTAGTAAATCAAGTTCCATAGACTATATAGACCCTTAAATTTTTTGTTCACTTTATATATTTATTCTTGGATTGAATTGAACCAGGTTGATTTGGTTCTTTTTGGGCATGTGCATAATTATGAGAGAACTTGTTCTGTATATCAAAACCAATGTAAAGCCATGCCCAAAAAGGATTCAAAAGGAGTTCTATTTGATTATTCTGTTTTTTGCTGCTTTTAAGCTATGTATTAGTTTTCATTTTCTGGAGGTTAGTGCTTTTCTAATGACTAGACAAAAATTCTCTTCTTTTTTTTAGCAAGCAGCGCTTGTGCTTAACGCTTCTCGCCGATTTCGCTACACCTTGGACCTGAAGAAAGAAGAAGAAAAGGAGCAAGTGCTGAGAAAGATTAGAGGGCATGTTCAAGTCATCAAAGTTTGGTTCCTTGGCTGGTTCTCTTTATAATTGCTCATCTATCAGACATTAAATGGATTTTAATTAATTATTCTTCCTATTAGGCAGCGTATCTTTTCAAGGAGTCTGCAAAAAAATTGAATAATGGTGAGTCAATCTTCTCGTGATTATTTGTGTATACAAGTAGTATACTAGTTTCCTTTTCCCAATTCACAAGATTTATGTACTTTTCCTCTTGGATTGCTTATGAAATTGGGTGTAAGTTTTCTCATGTTTTGCATTTGTGATTGGTAGTATTTTTCCTTACTTGAAGTTGTTAGTTATTATTAAACCACTGTTTTGTGCCTAATATAATTGATGAGTACTACTTGTATGTACTACTTCATGACCAATAAACTTTCTTATATTAGATGACCAATACTGCCTTTTGTTATTGCTGAGGACCAGAAAACTGCCATGGCCAAGGCTTCTAAGGCATGTGCCTTTCTCAGAACATGTGCTTCTGTGAGTGACATTCAGTTAAACTCTTCATCTTTATCATCATATTAATTTTTTCTACTCATTCTTATGTAGCCATGTTTTTACATTCTTATGTTGCATCTATGCTTTATTTTCCTTAAGTACATTTCTAATCTTTTCTTCGTCTCAGTGATATTCTTCTTTTATCAAAAGATACAAAAATTCACCCCACTGTTTCCTTAATAACTGCTTTACTGCCTGTCTTTGAGTTTGGTCATTAACTTTATCTGTTGCATCATGTAGATTTTGTTGTCAAACATGGCTTATGCAGATGACGACGAATCTCTTGTTGAAGCTGAGGTTCTCTCCTTTCTTTCTCATTAATAAGTCTTTTTTCTCAATATATTAAAGAATGATTTTTGGTTAACTTTATCATTCTTTTTGCCATGGCTGAGGTATTCTGTTGTTTGGTTCTGATGACTTTAATCCTTAGCAGAAGGTGTAATTATGGGAAAATTTAGTTTAACTTGTTTGAAGTTTGATTAAATCATGCTATCATCAGTTTGTGTAATTTTTGTTTCAATACTTTGGTAGTGTTTGGATTGTCTCTGAGATTTAAGCGGACGGTTGGTATAGATCTTAGTACAGGTTTACACTAATAATTTCTATTAAATTTGCACAGTTGGATTATTTATAGTGTATGCTTTGATTTACCTTGAATTATGACTCCTATTTGTAAAAGAGTGTACCAAAAATCCATTTCTTCAATGCCAGGTTTAAGGAACAAATAGGAGATGTTTTAGCTGCTCGCGCTGCATATATTCAGCAGACTGGTAAAGAGTCAGATTCTGATTTTGTGCAGAATGTTATATCAAGAGCCAATATGGAGAAACGTTTGGTATGCAATTAGCCTTTGCTACAATTGAAGAAAGCTTTACTCTTTGATGATAAGCTGATACAGAAAAGATGACTACATGCGCTACCTGGTACATTTTTATTGCAGGAAAATATGGAGTCAGCTTGTGGTATATACAAAGAAGCAATAGAGATGGTTGTAGCTGAAGAGAATTTACAGCATGCCCTCCCTAATTTATATGTCCATTTCTCTCACCTAAAATATATGGTACGTGGCATATTTATCATTTTTTGTTGAATTTTCATTCTAAAAGGCTAAGCATCATTTTTTGTTGAATTAATTCTGACCTTGATTATTTCAATGGTAGCTGCTACAGCTTCATTAGTACTGGGGATAAAATCTGAGGTGAGAAAATGTGGTAGAGTAAATTTTAAATGTTGAGAAATAGGTTGATTAGGAATATGTTTTTAAATGTTGAGAAATAGCCAAATAGGTTTTCATCCATAGAAGAATTAATTTTATATTTCAGGGTATTAAGGAAGGATGGTATGATGGTGGAAGCATTGCTTTTGCAGTTATTCTTGTTATTGTTGTTATAGGTACTATGCCAATATTTTGTCTTTGTAAAGTTTCTAATAAAGCATTCAAACATGTTCTATGGTTCTGTTTCTCAACTTGATTTTTTTATATAACTTTGTTATATATTATGGAGGTTATCACTTATCACATAGTTACATCTGTAGTAATATTATCGTTTGAAGTGCGCATCACTCTCTTTCTTTCTCCGCTTCCTTTTGTAGCTATAAGTGATTATAAGCAGTCTCTTCAGTTTCGGAACCTAAATGAGGAGAAGAGAAACATTTGTTTGGAGGTTTGATTTTTGCTTCTCTGTACTTTTTTATTATTACTATTATTATTATAGCATCCTCCTTATCATATTTATATTTTTTTTTTCAATCTTTAAATTTTCTCTCTGCATGAGAAGGTAATTGGAGGAGGTAGAAGAGTTGAGATCTCAATTCTTCAGTTTCGGAACCTAAATGAGGAGAAGAGAAACATTTGTTGGAGGTTTGATTTTTGCTTCTCTGTACTTTTTTATTACTATTATTATTATAGCATCCTCCTTATCATTTATATTTTTTTTTCAATCTTTAAATTTTCTCTCTGCATGAGAAGGTAATTGGAGGAGGTAGAAGAGTTGAGATCTCAATCTAGTACTGGGGAGAGCAATATGTAAGTGTTTTTTTCCATTATGTGCTGAATAAGAAAATTACTTGTCTCATTTCTTAAGTTTGATAATCATTTCCTTTTTGCAGGTTGAAAAGAATTCTAAGAACCCTATTCTGCTATCTGGTTGTAAAGTTGCAGATGGCAGTGGTGTTATGCTCGTAATGTTTTACTTTCTTTTGCATGTGTGTGTGTGTCTATATATTGATTGCCATGTGTGTTTTACTTTTTTGAAATTCCTCTCATCATTTATGAATGAGTAACTCAAATCTTGTCTTTTTCCCAGTAATGGCTTCGGGATCCGATGATGCTTTTAAGAGTGTTGGTTTAGTCTTAGAAGGTAATAACTAATAAGTGTTTATCATAAAATGCAAAATTTTAATTTGATTCTGGGGTTGCAGTAAATTCAATAACACTTTTATTTCTAATAAAACACACTTTGATGTATGGTTGTTACTTATTATTATAGTTGATGATCAATACATTTTGTTTATATTTTGAATTATATGACTTGCTTGTTTATAGTATTTTTCTTTAGTTTGATAATACGATGAGTTTGTTTATTTTTGAAATATTATAAATATTCGAATACAAATTAGATAAAATTTGTATTAAATTTATATTTTATATGAAAAACAATCTATTTTGTAATTAGAAAAATAAAAAAATTATTTTACCTTACTGACGGATTTACAGACGGATTTTTGTCTGTAAAGAGTATGAGATGATTTTTCAAAGTTCAAATTACAGACAGAAAATCTGTCGAAAAATCTGTCTGTAATTACAGACGGAAAATCTGTCTGAAAATCCGTCTGTAAGTTTATAATTACAGATGGAAAATCTGTCTGAAAATTCGTCTGTAATTACAGACGGAAAATCTGTCTGAAAATCTGTCTGTAATACAGACGAAAAATCGTCTGAAATCCGTCTGTAATTACAGACAAAATCCGTCTGAAATTCTGTCTGTAATTACAGACGGAAAATCCGTCGGAAAGTTCGTCGCCTTCGGAAAATGGAGGGAGAATTTACAGAAGGAAAATCCGTCGGTAACTAGTAAAAATCCGTCGGTAATTTTCCGACGGAAAAAAAATCCGTCGGTAAATAATTTCCGACGGGGCTTTTACAGAGGGATAAAATCCGTCGGTAATTTCGTCGGTAACCAAAAATCCGTCTGTAATAAAGACTAAATCTGTCTGTATTAATCCATTTTCTAGTTGTGTATAAGTTAGAAAAAATTTCAAGTGTATCGAAAATACTGGTATTTCAGTTGTTTTAACCGTTGATTTTAATTAATATATATTGTATATATCTTTTATAATTCAGATCAACAATTAAAATAACTGAAACATCGAGATTCTTGGTATATTTGAAACTATTCCTATAAATTATTTAGCTTTAACTAGTAGTCAGCAATATGGGGAATCTAGTTGGTATAAAATTTGCTTGAAAACTTGTAGATATTCCTACTTATTTGCAGGCTTTGCGTGTAAATCTTTAAAATCAGAAGTTGAAGTTAAAAGCGAAACCAGAATGAATGTTGAAAGTACCATTTTGCTCATATTGGGTTCAATAAAAACAGTAAGGTCATGAGTTAGTTGGTGGTGATGTGTTTGGATCTATGACTGCCTCGATTGAAGATCTAGGACTTCAACATCTTCTTAAGTCAAACATATAAACTTCTAGCACCGATAATTTTGGCGACCACACTAGAGTTTGACAACTACAAGTTAGTTAGTTGTTCTTGGTGGCTATACATACACCAGAGGAAAAGGACTTTGATCAAAGATTCACTTGTGTTTCTATAGATATGATTAGTAGTGTCGCCTTAAGTCTCTTCAACTTTTATTGCTTATAATTTCAATTGGGTAACATTGTAGGTTTAGTTTATGTTCTTTGGTGTTCTATATGTATGAATTATTAACATATGCATTCTATTGGAATTCTACTTTAATCAATAAATCTGTTTTGATAGGTAAGTTCCATGAGAAAATCCGTCAAAAGATATGGTGAATCGGTTGAGTTTTTTTATCAGAATGCTTAAAAAACCTTTTTTTTTTGAAAAATATATTATTTTATTATATTTAATTTAATTCATCGATAAAATTTTAATTAAATTTTTAAAGTTTTAAATTTTTAACTTTGTCAGTTAAATGATCATTTTGGTTTTTAACACCTTGATAAATGCCTAACCGGATTCCAGTTTTAATTTTAGGTAGGATTATGTATGCAGCTCCCTAACCATTCACCTTTTAACACATTTGGGTCCTTTATAACTCAAAAGGACATCATTTTTGTGAAAATTAAGGATTATGTAACCCTCTCAAAACAATCGGTTTAAAAAAAAAAACATGTATTTCATAATTAAGATGAAGTAAGATCAAATTATGCAGAATTGTGTTTCTGTATTTTGATATTAATTAAGATCCTCTAAATTTTGATTTTTATTTTAGAGGATAAAATGTGATCTCTCCCTATTTACTTTAAAAGTAGGACTAAAAAAAAATATGAAAGAAAAATTATTTAAGGGTGAGAGATCACACTTTATCATCTAAAGTAAAAATTTAAAATTTAGAAAATTTAAATTCAATTAAGACATTAATGCTGATATTTGACCAAATGTTTCTCAAAATTCAATATTTTCTTTTTTATTATTAGGAAAGAAAAGGGAACGGACAAAAAAAAAATGCTCACAACAGATACCATTTACTTAAAACGGCGTTGATTGTGATTGGTATATCCATGATTTGGTGAACTATATCTTAGGCGATGATAGCTGTATTAGATTCTCATCATAAGCTTAGCTTGAAGACCTATATATTAACATTGTTGCCTATTTCACTGGCAGCAGCATCTCTAGTTCCAGAAAATTCCACCACATTATGCACAATTTCACACAACTAAAATTTTTAATTAAAACATCATTATCATGGCAATAATTGTCAAAATGGGAAAATTAAAATAAGAATGAAAGAAAATTTCACATGATATTATTTAAATGGTAAACTCTATTATACTCTCTCTAAAATAAAGAGTAAATTATCTCTTGTAATATATATATTGAAAGTGATTTACCAGATGAATTTTATGACATGGAAGAAATCTTTACGAATGCAATTGATGTACTTGAAGGTAAAGGAGAGCTTATGGTCCATGATAATAGAAGTCATAAAAAATATTTGAAAAGATTCTTTAAATCCCCAAATCATAAATACAGTTAAAGACATTGTTGTTGATGATGTCAAATACAAGTTTCAAGGGATAGTAGATTCGAATCCTCATAAGATTAAAGACCTTATTGTCAATGAGGTGGAGATCAATAGAATTTGTAAGATGAGGTGACAATTATGCACAAGAATTTAATCACTTTCATGAGATAAAATTTTTGCAGATAATGAACTTCGAGAATGTTATCACCATACAAAAGAGGCGGAGGAGGCACAGTGGGTGTACGCTGATGTTGGGAAGGAGTTGTGCCTATGTAGCAGAGATTCTCTATACCTCGGTAGCTCAAATGTTGCCACGTATAACGAGTTGAATACGTACTTGCATTTTGTTGATGGGTATGTGAGTTCATTGCAAAAAAATTTTTCCAGCGATAACCACCATAGACTAGTGGTGCTAAACTAAATTTAAATAATCACAAGAGAGAAAAAGAAAAGTAGAGAATATATATTTAATTATTATAGTTAATATTTAACTTAATTACACTTTAGTTTAGAGAGAACATAATAACATTTATCTATTTAAATATAAATTTTTTTATTGATTAATTTTTTTTAGAATCTAAATTAAGACTTATCTCAATTTATTATAAAGTTTAGTATATGAAAATAAGATCATGTAAAATTTTCAGACGAGAGAATTTACTTTCTTATAAGATAGGGAAGTGAATAACGTGTTTGTTTGTCTTATTGGTATGTAACAAGATCCAAGGTGGATGCAATGGAAAGTATGAAACCATAAGTGGTTTTATTAAATATCTATGCAGCCGTTGGTTTTAATTGAAGGCTATTATATTGTTGTGTCCCTGAAGGACCCAGCATGATTCATGAGGGGGGATATGTCCCTGTATTAATAATGTGACGTAGTTGCTGTCACAAGAAGGTAAAATTTGTATGGTCCATATGGATTCATGAGGAGGTGGTACTACTACTACAACTACTAATACTCTAAGCATATTATTGATGGCTATGGCATATAGCAAAAGAAGCCCTTTAAGTCCGATCCAATAGGCCACTTGAGCAATATAGCAAAGAAAATATGACATTGCTAGACGTGTTAGTTCTTCATAGGGCCACTAACATTAGGTATTTATGGTTTTCTTAATCTAGAGTGTGAATCTTTAGTTAGAGTAATTATTTTTATGCTTTCAAACGTAAGCACATGCATGCACGATGGTTCTAGAATTTCAGGCCTTCCGGCTCCGGACTATTTGGCTCACCTAATGAAAAGTTGCGCCTTTCAAGCATGAAAAATAACGGATTATACTAGATAATTAACGATTTTTTTAACCAACATAAATAACAGATCTTAAATTTAATTATTATTAGATATTAATTATTCATATTATTAATTAAATTTAGAATTAATTTATTTTTTAATTTTATTACTGACATTATTCAACAATATTATTGTCTACTTATATTTTTTTTTTAAAATAACGGACATCAACACATTTTATCAATATTATAGTCGGTATTTGTGACCAACACTTTTACAATAAAAATTACATATTTTATCGACGGCTATAATGTCGATAAAAGATCGTTGATAAAATTATCTTTAATAAATTTCAATTAATTTATCTATGGTCAATAGCTATCGATAAAATAAAGCATAAAAAATATTTATTTTTAATATATCGATGAAGTAGCTATCGATCGGTAATAATAACGTTAGAAAAAATAATAAAATATTAATTTAATATTACCGAGAGTTAATATAAGCCATTGGTAAAAGTATATATAATGTTGTAAATAATATATACATACACATATAAAAGATTTTTTAACCAAACATAAATTAAATAAAAAGAGTTTTTATTTAAGATAAAATTTGAATAAATAGTAAATTTTCAAGTTTATTTGAAATTAAGATATATCGAAACAAGAAAAATACAAATTAAATATAATCAAAACTAAAAATATAAATACACTACATATAATCCTTTGAGATGAAGTCATCGTCCAGCAACTTCAAGGGCCAAACGATAGAGGAGGACGTTTAGGCAGTAGAAGAGACGACATAGCTGGCGCACTGTTGGATGATCCACTCTCTAACTTCTTTCATATGAAGGAGTAAATGTCCATAGTTGTATTCTTTCATTGGTCTGGATCGGACTGTTGGTGGACGACGGTCTTCTGGAGGTCTTGATCTCCCACTTATATCTCTGATGAGCATGTCTTCACTCATCCCGTTCTTGCTGGTAACATACCTCCAGCTCCGTATATCTTGTCTGATGTTGCTGCAACTGTCACTCCATGTCTTGCTATAGCTTCATGTTGAGTAGTAAGCTGCTCTTGATATCCACACCTCTGCTGGCAATGGACTCAACATTGGAGAATTATAGAGTAGTCGTGGTGGATTGACGTCCCATGCCATAGATCTTTCCCTGCTTGCTGTCGCTAACTATCTATGTCCATATCTCATCCTTAGATATGGGCAACGGCTCAGGACCCCTAGTGCAATCTTAGTCACACACTCATCTTAGGCCTGGGCAAGCCGAATGTCAAAGTTAATCTGAAATCAAATAATATTGATGAAACAGAGTTAAATAAGCGAACAAATATAACTTATTGAAATATATCTGTGCTTGTTGTACTTACAAAAGTGTCCTTAAACCACTTCCTTGTGGGTGTTCTCTGAAAGACCTCGCTCTGACGAGTTTTGCAACCTAGCTCGATCTTCTGTCCATAGGGTTTACAGTTTCTCAAGAAACCATTATATTAGTTTCAACTTTATTAATAATAAAATAAACAAATTGAGTTAATAATTAAAACTTTGAATGATACAAACCATCTTTTCCTTAGTTGCCCTATAGGTGGTGGACCCTTTGGTGTGCATGGATCCACTGATCTTGGATGCCCGACTAGCTCGGGCTATAGCTCGGATTGCCCAATATTCCCCATCGTTTCAATACTCATTCAGTCGAGCGAGGATATCGTCTGGAATCTAGTCTGCAGGAGCACCCTTGTTACGGATGTCTACTAGTATCTCCTAGAGGCACTTGGAGGCTCTCCCTTGCCAAGTATTATACATCTTCTGCTCCTCCGCATGGATGAACTCAAAGTGATCTTGCAATAGCAAACACAAGTAAATCAGATAAACAAGTTTATAATTTGAAGTAAAAAAAACAATTATCCTAAAAAGTCATCACCAAAGATCGCAGACGCTATCTAGAGCCATACTAAATTTGGGTATGAACCACCTATAGTGATTCTTGAAAACCAATCCTCTCCAACCCCAATCTCGGAAGGTCTCAACTGTCATTAGGCAAACAATTCCACTATATATGCATGTTATACTATGAATAAACCCATAAATGTAAAACATACAAGTCACTTCCTTCTGACACTACCTTCTGTTTAACAGGCTACGAAGATAAGGCACCTCTTATGGCTTTAGCTGTAGACTGTGTCGGTTGTGACTGCGGATTAGGTGATGCCTGTGCCTGCGGTGATGCCTGGGTCTGTGGTTGTGGAGGTGTTTAATGTATGTCATTGTCTCTAAGGATAGATCCAAGGTTGTTATCATCCTGACAGGATCCAACCGTAAGATAGTTGTGCTTGCACGTCAACCACAGGATCGGTAGTAGGCACGATCGTCATAGGCTGAGTGTGTGATGACAACGTACCTTCCTGGGCCTTCCCCTACTACAACCACCCTCCCTGTCATCAGCTCATCCCCTACTTCTGTAATCTATCATGTCATCTAAAGCAAGTGAAATTAAATGAAGTTAGACCGTTAGTGCTTAATTCTTCCTACATTATAGCCAATAAAAGAGTTCGTATTTAAATTTTATTAATTAAATGTTTTAAAAATTCTAAGAACATTTGATAAAGTCTCCTTTATAATTAGGACACTCCAAATTTTCCAATTAGCAACCACATCCAACACATACAATAATCAACATGAAAAAAATATTTAATTTGTTAATAATCCTAACCATTCTAATCACATTATACCCCGGCATAGAATCATTTTCTTTCTCCAACACTATAAATCTATCTTAAGGTTCGAATCTCTATCATAACATGCATAATTGGCAATAAAATTATTTGATTATAATTTTAATTACATTTTCATAACACTAAAATTAATAAATTTTTATAACATACTTGAAAGTAATCAAAATCTACTGACTCCTTTATCTTCTGATAGTAGATACAATACTGGCAGCAACAACAACCTATATTTTGATCAACATTGTTTCAAATTAACCCAAAATGCAAAAAACAGGAAGGTTAAGAAGTGTGAGAGAAGAGAGAGAAGAGAAGAGAGAAGAGAGAGAGAGAGAGAGAGAAATAGAATTGAGGGAAGGTAATACGTTTTAATTTGGTTATTATTTTTACCGACGTCCTTAAACACTGCATTTTATTTAACTGAATTTTAGTGAACACACAAAATTAAAAATTTTAAAACGTCACTTTTACCGACGGTTGGTTGAACCATAAACCGATGGAAAATCTGATCCAATTTAATGAACAACTGTTTAGATAAAAAGTACTAGATGAGAATTGGGAACTAGTTAAGATCGGGTGCATTCCCCATCCTGTTGCTAGCCTCTTCTGTTGTCACATTCTCTTCACTGGTGCTAGCCCTTTCCGCCACCATCTTCCTTGTCATTGCCTTTGCCCTTACTTTCCTTGTCATTGAAATCCTCTCCCTCCAACATCCTTGTAGTCATTATTGTCGTTGCTGCCTCCCACATGTATTCCTGTCATTGTGGACATTCTATAGTGACCAACCAACATTTCAAGTTGTAATCTTAGTTTATTTTGTAATGGCAATTTTTTGTATGATATACTTGAGTTTAACAATAGAGATAACTTGTGATTTTAGCTACTTACGCTTTTTGTATTTGTAATGTTTAATTGATACTTTGAATATCGTTATTCATTTCATAATGCATTTTAAATATCATAACTCGTTTATCTTGTCTTTAAAGCAGTTTTTGCACAAAATTAAAAATGAAGGAAAACTTACCTTCACAAATATTTAGTAAAAACTTTGTTAATTAGCAAAACATCTAATCAAAGTACTTAGTTTCTTGAAGGTAAATTTTAATTATAACAAACTAATTCAAATACTTTCATAAAACACAAGACTTTTGATCAAGCCTCGCTAAAATCATTTACCAAGGAAAAGAATATCCTTTACACTACTCTTATTATGAATAATATCTTCTAAGGAGAACTGTATTCCAACATCTAGGGACCTGAGTATCCTGAATAGTCTTCAAGTTATATGCTCCTTTCCATAGTACTACCTTAATTTAAAAAGGCCCATTTTAATTCAAAGCCAAATTCCCATATCAGTTTACCATGATTCCGTAGACCTTTTAAGAACCAGATCCATTTTCTACCACAAATCTTCCAAATCTAAAATGCTCGTTGGATAACTTTGGAGTTGTATCTCCTTGTAACTTGTTGCTTAAGGGGTTATTCTGTGAGGTTGGTCATTAACCCAAAATTCTTCAATTAGATCCTTTTTTTTTACCTCATCTTCCAAGGTACTGAGGAGCATCTGAAGACTTGCCTTACCAATCTTTATAGGAATTGTAACGTCCTCATTTAAAGCTAACCAAAAAGGAGATTCTTTGATGCTAGATTGTATTATGGGGTAGTTTGATAAGACCACAAATTAGCTCCTAATTTATTAGGCCACTAGCATTTAGATGATCTAGCTATTTTTTCAATGCCTCTAAGAATAAGGGGCACTTGCTCATGTGTGTGTGTGTGTGTGTGTGGAATGGGGCTCTTTGTGCAAATCTGAGTGAAGTTGACATTTCCTACATTTTTAACATAGTCCATTGAATCTCGAACTACCGTGAGCTAGTAGTAGTAGTGCACAAATTCCCACACTTTGTACAACTAAACCAGCAAGTGCACTAGGTCGTCCAAGTAATACCTGAGTGAGTCAGGATCGATCCTACGAGGATTCTAATTTGAAGCAAGCTATGGTTATCTTGTAGATCTTAGTCAGGCGAATAGAAGAGTTGTTTGATTGTTTAATTTGCAGGAAAAGAAAATATATAAAACGTTACTCAATTGAAGGTGAAAGCAATGATATGAAGATAGTTAAGGCTTGGAGATGCTTTGTTCTTCTGGATTACTCCGGTCTTACTATCTACTCCAACTGTGAATGATTTATTCTATGGCATGCTGTATGTGATTGACGTCCTTCTTAAGAGATCGGCAATGCTCCTCTAGATCTGAACCCCAGGGTTAGTGCGGATCCAGTCTGATTGAAGGTGAAGCTCCTGCAATTCATTCTAATTTGTGATCCTACTTAAAATGCCACAGACAAGGTCGACTCTTCCGGATCAGAGAATGCTGCACTTTTGGTTCTAGCCTCTAGGGATATTCATGGGCCGGGTGAAACTGGGTTTGATGTGACTCAGAACCTGCCCAAAATATACACCGGGTCTATTTATTAGACCCGAACCCGACCCTAGACCCGATGAAACCTATACACTTTCGAAGACTCCAATCATTATTTGACATGGTAAAATTCACTTGGAAAAATATAACAAGAACCAACTCTTCTCTAAAATTAAAGCATAACCATAATCAATACTAATATTGTCTAATAACACCAAATATTTAAATCAATACAAATAACACAATATTATGCATTAATTAGTTTAAAATCTTATGCATTTTAAACATAAAACATTAATTTATAGTCTTATAATAACTAATAGTACAAAATATTAAGGTTTACAAATACTTAAATTCCATATAAGAATAGCCATCATCCATCACTAATAATATCAAATATTAATTATGTATGATGACCGGGCCACCGAGCCGATTTCAAGTGACCCGAGCCATGGCACGGACCCGACCCGAAATAATGACCGGGTCTATTTTAAGACCCTAACCCGGCCCACAAAGACTTTACCACAAAGAATCTAATCTCCCTGTACCTCGGCTGAACTGGTGTCTCGAGAAGTCCCCAACAAAGTCGTGGATTAGCCATCTAAGAGATGTATGATCAAGCTGGTGGTTCATCATTGTCCGATGAAAGACTCACTCTGAACCCCTTTAGAATGAGATAACCTTGTGCCGGTTCAACGCATTCATAATGATGAAGAACGGATATACATCTTAGAATAGAGAATCAAACACGAATTGAGATAGAACAGTAGTACTTTACTAATCCATAAAACTCAGCAGAGCTCCTCCCCTCAACCTAAGAGGTTTAGAAACTCATACTGATAAAAAATACAATGGTAAACAAAATATGATAGATCCTCCCTAGAATGTAACAGTTCTCAATTAAATACTAAGCTAATGACTAAGGATTACATAAGAAGGGTAAAATAGTCTTTTAGTGCTTAAATCCACTTCTGGGGCCCACTTGGTGAGTGTTTGGGCTGAGCTTGATTGAGATCCACATGCTAGCAGGCCTCTATGGCATTGGACACTGGCTAGGGGGTCTTTCTTGGGTGTTGGACGCTAGTCTCTTCTCTTTTGGGCGTTGGACGCCAGAATAGAACAGGAGGCTGGCGTTGAACGCCAGTTTTGGGCCTTCAATTCTGAAGCAAAGTATGGTCTATTATACATTGCTAGAAAGCTCGGGATGTTTGATTTCCATAGTCATTGCGAATGCTCAATTTGGACGTCTGTAGCTCCAGAAAAGATCTTTCAATTGCAAGGAAGTCAGATCCAGACAGCATCTGCAGTGATTTCTCTGTCTCTGAATCAGACTTTTGCTCCAGCTCCTCAATTTCAGCCAGAAAATATCTAAAATTGCATAAAAACACACAAACTCAAAGTAGAATCCAAAAATGTGAATTTTGCACTAAATCCTATAAAAACTTAATAAAACTTAAACAAAACATACTAAAAACTATATGAAAATGATGGCAAAAGGCGTATAAAATATCCGGTCATCAAAACATTAAACTTAAACTGTTGCTTGTACCCAAGCAACCAAAAATAAAGTAGGATAGAAAGAAAAGTAAGATGTAATAAATCTTTGAGTTTTTAATGAAACTCAGTTTTAATTAGATGAGTGGGACTTAGTAGCTTTTTGCTTCTTAATAGTTTTGGCATCTAACTATCCATTGAAACTCAGAAGTGTTGGTCTCTTTAGGAACTTAGAATCCAAATGATATTATTGACTCTCCTAGTTTAGTTCTTTTTTTATTATTGAACACAGCTTTTTAGAGACTTGGCCGTGGTCCTAAGCACTTTGTTTTCCAGTATTACCACCGGATACATATATACCACAGACACTTAACTGGGTGAACCCTTTCGGATTGTGACTTAGCTTTGCCAGAATTCCCAGATAGGGGTGTCCAGAGTTCTTAAGCACACTCTTTTTTCTTTGGATCACAACTTTAACTGCTCAGTCTCAAGTTTTTCACTTGATACCTTCACACCACAAGCATATAGTTAGGGACACTTTTTAATTGATGCTCAAAGCCTTGGATCCTTTTACCCTTGCCTTTGGGTTTAAAGGATTATTGGCTTTTTGCTCTTGCCTTTTGGTTTAAAGAGCTATTGGCTTTTTCTGCTTTTTATATCTTTTTTTAGCATGCATATATGTATATATGTATATATATATATATATATTATTTTTTTTCTTTTGCAACATACTTTTTTGCTGTTTTTTCTTGCTTTAAGAATCAATTTTTGGATTTTTAATATTACCAATAATAATTCTCCTTTTTCATCATCTTTTCAAGAGACAACATTCTAAAATTCCAACTTCAAATATGCACTATTCATTCATACATTCAGAAAATAAAAGCAATGCCACCACATCAAAATTATAGAACTTGAAATTCATGTATCTCTCAATTCGTTTCAAATAAAATTTTCTTTTAAGTATGGTGAGAGATATATGGAACATTTTATAACTTTAAGACATAGATGATCATGCAACAAGAACAAGAGAACAGACAACAAAAATAACAGAAAACAGAAAAATAACATAAGAAAAGGGGATTAAGAGAACGAATCCACCTTAGTGATGGCGGCTACTCCTCCTCCTTGAGGATTCAATGTAGTGCTTGATCTCTTCAATGTCATGCCCTTGTCTTTGTTGTTCTTCCCTCATAGCCCTTTGATCTTCTCTTAGTTCATTGAGAATGTGGGAATGCTCTTGATGCTCCATCCTCAATTGCTCCATATTAGTGTTCAATTCTCTAAGAGAATTATGCAATTGGTTCCAATAGCCTTGAGGAGGAAATTGCATCCCCTAAGGTATCTCTGAGATTTCTTACTGAGGTAGTTGCATAGGCTCACGTGTATGCTCTCTAGTTTGCTCCATCCTCTTCTTAGTGATGGGCTTGTCCTCCTCAATGAAGATGTCTTCCTCTATTGCAATTCCAGTTGAATTGCATAGATAACAAATGAGGTAAGGAAATGCCAACCTTGCTTGGGTGGAAAGCTTCTCAGCTATCTTATACAGTTCTTGAGGTATCACCTCATGTACTTCCATGTCACTCCCAATCACGATGCAATGGAACATGATGGCTCTGTCAATGGTCATTTATGACCAATTGCTAGTATGGATGATAGAGCATTGGATGAATTCCAGCCATCCTCTAGTTATGGGGCTTGAGGTTAAGCCTTCTCAGTTGAATGGGCTTGCCTTGGGAATCCTTTTTTCACTGTGCTCCTTCCACACAGATGTCTAAGAGCACTTGATCCAATCTTTGATCAAAGTTGACTCTTCTAGTGTAAGGATGTGGGTCTCCTTGCATCAAAGGCAAGTTGAATGCCAACCTAACACTTTCCAGACTAAAGTCCAAGATTTTTCCTTAAACCATGGTGCTCCAATTCTTGGGATCTGGATTAACACAAATGTCATGGTTTTTCATGACCCATGCATTAGCATAGAACTCTTGCAACATTAAGATCCTAACCTCTTGGATGGGATTGGTTAGGACTTCCTAACCTCTTCTCCGTATCTATCTTGATTTTGGGATACTCATTCTTCTTAAGTCTAAAAGGGACTTCGGGGATCACCTTCTTCTCTGCACTACTTCATAGATTTGGTCTTGGTGGGCTTTGATAATAAATCTCTCCATCTCCCAAGATTTGGAGGTGGCAGCTACAACTTTTCCTTTCCTCTTTCTAGAGGGTTCTCCAACCTTGGGTGCCATAAGTGGGAATAGAAAGAAAAAAGTAACTTTTTTCCAACACCAAACTTAAAAGCTTTACTCTTCCTCGAGCAAAAATAAATAAAAGAGAAGAATAGAGTAAAAGAAGAAGAAAATAGATGGAAATGGAGGGAGAGAAAGCAATTCGATCAACGGGGCTTTGATGTGTATGAGAGGTGTGTGTATGAAGGGTTAGTGAGAGCGATATTTATAAGAGTGGGCTGGGGTTGGGTTCGGTCATGGGTGGAATAAATGGGAGGGAAATTTGATTTTAAAGTGGGTGGGATTAGCGGGAGTTATGATGGTTTTGGGAAAGTGATATGGATGTGATTGGGCAAGGGCTTATAGGGAAGAGTGTTTGGGGAAGTGTGAAAGAAAGAGGGAAGAAGTGGGTAGGTAAAGATGCTGCTTGACCCACTGGTCCGGAGAGGCTAGGGAATTCAGATTTCCTACCCTCTGCATTGGTGTTGAACGCCCAACACTATGCCCAAAGCTAGCGTTCGACGCCAGCTTTGTTGCCATTTGGGGCGTTGAACGCCTAGCCAGTGCTCCCTGGCTAGCGGTCAACGCCATCAACACTCCATCCAGAGTGTTCTGTTTTCACTACTGAACCTTTCTGTCTTGGTTCTGACTGCTGCACATGATCATGAACCTAAAGAAATAACTTAAAGAAAATAAATTCAAAGAAAAAACATAAACATAAACAATAACTATGGTTAGGTTACCTCCCAACAAGCGCTTCTTTAACGTCACTAGCTTGACGATTAGCTCCTTACGAAGATGGATATGGGCTCAGAATTTTGTCCCATATAGTGAACTTTCTTCTTGTCTTCTCATGAATGAGCTCCACATGCTCTAGAGACAGGACATGACTCACTGTATGTGGTATGATTGGTTTCTTGGTGAAGACAACTCCCATGCCAGGTGAGAGGCCTTCAGTAGGGACTTTCTTGTCCCTCCAGCCTTTATGTACTTTCTTCTTAGTACCTTTATTCTCAGTGCTTGTTGATGGCTGCCCAACACCAAACTTAGGATTGGTATTTGGGGGCTCAGTAAATCTCTGCATTGAATGAGATGGTTGGAACATTAAGTGTTGCATAGTTATCTCTCTTTTTTCAGAGGGAGAGTTAGAGTGAGGCATCTTGAATAAGATGTGATCCTCCCCTAGTTGTAGAATCAGTTCTCCTTTTCCTACATCACTGATAGCATTGGCAGTGGCTAGGTAAGGTCTTTCAAGGATGATAGATTCATCCTCATCTTTTCTAGTATCTAAGATAATGAAGTTTACAGGGATGTAAAGGTTTTCAACCTTCACCAATACATCCTTTACTAAGCCATATGATGTCTTCATTGATTTGTCTGCCATCTCTAGTGAGATGTTTACAGCTTGTACCTCAAAGATTCCCAACTTCTCCATTACAGAGAGTGGCATGAGGTTTATACTTAACCCTAGGTCACACAGAGCCTTCTCAAAGATCATGGTGCCTATGGTGCAAGGGATTAGGAAGCGTCTGGAATCCATCAAAACTAAAACTAAAAACCTTCTATTCTACTCCTAAAACTATACTAATGCTATGCTATGTTCTCTCCTTCATTTCCCTTCCAATATGAGCTAAAATACTTCAGAAATGGGCCTCCAAAGCCTTGAAATCGCGAGTCACATGCTTTTCTAATGAGGTCATGTGCGGACACCTGTGCGGACGCACAGACGTGTGCGTCCGCACACTTTGCGAAATTTCCAACCTGTGCGTATGCACAAGTAGCTGTGCGCACGCACACTAGGCGATGCTTGACGGGATGCGCGACGCGCTCGAAATGATCCACGCGCTCTGCTTGGACTCTTGTGCAGATGCACAAGAGGCTGTGCACACGCACAGGTCTTTGAGCTCATCTCCTTTGATTCTTCAAGTTTCCTCCACTTTGCATGCTCTTCTTCTATTTTTTCCAATCCATTCCTACCTTATACACCTGAAATCACTCACAAACACATCAAGGCATCGAATGGAAGTCAAGTGGAATAAAAATAGATCAAATTAGGCACAAAAGAGCATATTTTCATAATCAAGGACAATTTCGGAGGAAAGTTTAAAAGCATGCTATTAAATGGAATAAATGCAAGTTTATATGATGAAATCTATTCAATTCCAACCAAAATTCATCATCAAATATGGATTCATCAATTCTCCCACACTTAAACACTAGCATGTCCTCATGCTAAACACACTCAAAGGAGACAGATGAAAGGAAAAATGACTTATGCTATATACTACTTAAATGCATGCAGCTACCCTAAGGCTAATAGCCCAAAATGTGCTACGACGAGAGTTGGTAGAAACAAACCATGAAATTCCAATCCATCACAAGAAAGCTTGAGGGTCAATGCAAAGAGGTTATGCATTAAAATCAATGTCCAAAGAATTGAATCGAAATTTTCAAAATTATTCAATCAAACAACTTCCAAGAAGATACAATATAAGGCGCAAGAACATAGAATTGAGCGATCAAACCACTCACCGGATGTGTATCCACTCAATTCGCTCAGTGTTTAGGGTTTAACCACTTAATTCTTCTTTTATCATGCTTTTCAAAGATTTGCAAGTCATCTAACAATCAACTAGTATTTAATGCATGAATAACAATTATCATAAGGTCTTTAGAGGGATGTAATGGGGCTAGTGTTTAGGTAGGATGAAATATGGTTAAGTGGACTTAAAGAATTAGTTTTTTGATTAGCTTGAGTGTCCACCTATTCTTATATCACCTATATACACTTAACAATATAACCTATCTACCCATTTCCTTTTTTTTCTATCTCACCTTACTCATGCATTTTCTTTTCAAACATGGCATATGCATCCTTTATTTTACTCTTTATTTTATACTTTGTTAAATTATTATTATTATTATTATTATTTTTGAGAAGAAAGAGTAATGACAATATAACTATAAAGAGTAATAACAAGAGAATAATTACAATGGGATTAGCAAAATCCAATGATCAAAAATGGAAATGGCACTTGGAATGTAAAACCCTAATGAATCCCGAATGGAAAAGTTGAGAAAAACTTAGAGAAAACTAAAACTAAAAACCTTCTATTCTACTCCTAAAACTATATTAATGCTACGCTATGTTCTCTCCTTCATTCCCCCTCCAATATGAGCTAAAAGACTTCATGTAAAACCCGGTCTAACCGAATTGATTAAATAATAAGTTAAGTAGGAGCGAATATGGTTGGAAGATTTTGCAATTGGAATTTGATGATTTAAATATGATATTTGGATTCAGTGAATTTTTCCGAGTCGGAAAACATAGTTTTCTGCGTAAAAGCGCGCAGTGGAATTTTGACCGGAAGTACCAGCTGAGATTTGTCTGGTACTACAGCTGAGAAAATTGATTATGGGTAAATAAGATTAAGAAATGAGGAATTATAATTAGGAGAGGTAGAAATATTTGAAGTGCGATTTAGAGCGCTAATCTTAAGGGTTTTGGTCCAAAATTGGGCCAACGGACAAAAATAAGTGAACTGGGCCTAAGTGGGCCCAAGACCCAACATATATAAACATTAGTTATGAGCATTTCAGCTCATTTTACCCTAAAGAGAAGGGTTGGGGCGCTGAAATAGTGAAGAGAGGAGAGAAGAGAGAAAACCTAACTCTCTTTGATCTTCAAATCACCATAACTTGAGCTACGGAGCTCCGATTGACGAGCCGTTTGCGGCCACGCGTCGCTCTTCTCATCCTCTACAATTCTATCTAAGTTTTGTAGTGAGTATTCCATTCATCTCTGCCCAGTTTTCGAATTTCCCCACTGTTACACGTTTTTGGGAAGTTAGTGTTGAAATCTTGTGATTTTGGGTGTTTAGGGATACTCCAACATGGATTCTAAGTGGGTTCTATCCCTACTTCATATGGGCTGAGGTAAGAAGTGCTCAAACTCTTGTGATTTATCATCCTTATGAGCCCTAGGTTGATGTATGTATGTGATATTGGTTATGTTAGTGTATTTGGTGAATTTGATGCACAATTGGGAGGTTGGTATTGCTTGTGGAGCTTTGGCGAGGCTTGGAGCTAAGGGTTGGTGGAGACTTCCATAGAAGAGGCTCAATTGATTTGGCTACAAGAGGTACGGTTTAAGTTCCATTTAAGTACCGTGTGGTGTGATGAGAATTCCTAGGCTAGATGCCCCTAGGATTAAGTTTGGATTGTGTAAATGGTTGATGCTAATATGCATAGTTGGTATGTAATGTGAATTGATGATTTGGGTTGAGAATTGTGTGGCCTTGTATGCTTGGTGTATTGAAAATTTGATGTATTGGGTAATGAGTATTAATTTGTGGTTTATGCATTTAAATTGTGAAATTGGGCCGGAGGCCGTAAATTTTGGGCCGGAGGCCGGAAAGAGGTAAGGAAGGTAAGTTGATGTGTGCATTGTATGATGACACAAGTGATTGGATGAATTTCATATAATGAATGTATGAATGATTGGGTTGGTTATTGGATAATGAGGTTTGGGGAGTTGAAGTGTGGAAATTGGTAATTTTGGGTGAAATTGTATAGATGAGGTATGTTTGATTTTGGTTGAGATTTATTATGTGGTCATATATGTGAGTATGATTATTGATGCCTTGATGGTATGATAATGCATGAGAGGTATATATATTGTGATATATGTTTGAGGAATGATTAAGGTTGATTTGTGGGTGGAACCACGTGAGAGTGATTATGATATTGATTATGTATAATGATGGTTGATTGGAAATAGTATTGTTGGAAATTGAGATGAGGAAGGATGTATGACATGTTGATATGCTTGGAATTTAGCCATTTGCTTGAAATGGGTAAAGATGGTTATATGATGGTTTTGTGATTCGGGGTAAAGTGTCAATGTATGAGTTGAGGAGGCTTGATGTTGATTTTGGTATATTTTGATTGGTTTCAAAAAGGGTTGAAATTGGCATGTTTTGATTGATTTTGAAAAGAGTTGAAAATGGCTTGTTTTGAAAATGGCACTTTGTGGTTTTATATGAAAAACATGGTTTTTGGGCATACTTTGACGGGACATAACTTGGACTACGGATCTTTATTTTGTGCCAAATTTGTTTAGAAATGAAATTGGGTCCGGGATGTCCATGCCGTTCGAAGAACGGGTGAAAAACGATTTAAAAAGAGGAAGTTATGTCCGTCGGAAGATTGGGGGTTGAAGCTGTGAATTCTGCAGTTTTTAACTTAGAAAATTTTTAGCAGAATAACCCCTTGCGCGTGGGCGCACTTGGCGCGTACGCGCCGATCTTTCAGAAAACGCCATCCACGCGTGCGCGTGATGTGCGCGGGCGCGCCGATAGTACTGCACCCAATGCCCAGCCATTTTCCAGAGAGTTATGCCAGAACTGTGCCGGTGTTGTGCCTAGGGCACGAGAACACCCGCGCGTACGCGTGGTTGACGCGTGCGCGTCGATGGGCAAGTTTGGAATCCACGCGTTAGCGTGCATGACGCTTGCGCGTCGATGAGTTTTTAAGGACATCCACGCGTGCGCGTGGAGTACGCGTACGCGTGGCATTGTTTTCATGCCAAAGTTGATATTTGAGTTTTAAAAGCCAAATCTCATACTTCTAAGTCTCCGATCTCACCACTTATATCTTAAATCTTTATGATATGCCTAGCTATTAGAAAAGGGCTAGTGAATGAGGATCATTGAGGATTATGTGAGATGTGGAGGATGGTGGTGGAAGTGCTTGTTATGCCATTGGCCGAAGGGCCGTAATTGTTTATGAATTGGCCGGTTCTGGATTGAACCGTGAGCCGGAATAGCTGTGTATGCTATAAATATTGGCTGGTTCTGGATTGAACCGTGAGCCGGAATAGCTGTGTATGCTATGAATATTGGCTGGTTATGGATTTAACCGTGAGCCGGATGGCTGATATGGATGTTGATCCATGGATGAGAATTCATGCATGTTTATGCTGAATTATTGATAATTGTGATTTGCACTTCCACTATCTGTGATGTGTAACCCCGGGTAGTAGGCAGTGGCATTGCCCACTTGCTCCGGGTATGAGACGAAAAATGATGAAAAATGTTGAATGTAAGCATGCTTGTGTTTTCTCTCTGGTTGTAAGGGTGACAGGGCACCGATACCCTCTAATGGCGACAGGGCGCAGATACCCTCTAATGGCGACAGGGCGCAGATACCCTCTAATGGTGACAGGGCACATATTCCCTCTAATGATATTAATACGCAACAGAGAGACTGTGCCCGGGTTAGCTACCGGACACGTCGGGTTGGCTTGATAACCGACAGATGATATCATCAGCCATAGGGTAGGCATACATCATTTGCATATGTTTGAATTGTTTGGGTTTGCCTATTTGTTTTGGATTTCTATATCATATATGCTATGTTACCTGATTACATGCTACTTGTTCTACTTGTACCTTATTTGTGTATTACTTGACTGTATTGCTTGTGTTTGTACAACTGAGAGATCCCTCATGATGGTATTGGTGGATGTTGGGGGCTGTTCTTGATGAGATGAATTGATAATGCGATTGCATAATGATGATGATTTTTGAATGAGATCATTTGAGCCCCCCTGGGTGGACGTAGTGATGTGATTTCACTGGCTCTAGGCGAGGGTATGATGTATTGATATAGAGCTGCTGAGGCAGAGCAACTGGTAATGGCTTTGCTTATGGTTCTGAGTCCGATTCGTGAAAGAATCAGTGGATTGGGAAAATATGTGTAATATGAACTAGATTTAGCATCCCCTTACGTCAGATGCCTATTTATGGATTAGTGAGAATCTAGGCTGGATATTTGGTGAAAAGGAGTTTAGGATGCTTAGTGAGTTTTTATTGCAGTGCATTGGATTTATTTGGCACTTTTACCGTACTGGGAACCCATGGGCCCGGGGTTCTCATTCCGTATATATCTCTTGTTTTTCAGATACAGGTTCAGGTGCTCAGAAGTGAGCTGCGGTTCGTCTGAGAGACGGCGAAGATATTATTTCCTCTACCTTGTGTTTATGATTAGAATCTCTCCATATTTGTTTTGAAAAGATTATATTATGTATTAAACTCTTTTGGAACTTGCCTATAGAGGCTCTTATGTTTCCTTTGGGAGAGATTAGGATATATTGTTGTCAACTACTTTTATACTGTACCCTAGCCGGCCTAAATTTCGCGGGTCGCGACTAGTGGCTATTTACTTATGTTATATATATATATATCTATCCGTTATCTATCTCTTAATCTCCTTTATGCCTTGTCCGTATATCGCTTTCGGCTTCACAGTTTAACTTTTCGTTGTCGAAACGTGAGTGAAGCGTCTTCGTGATTTTATTTCTACTCTTTTCAGGCTTCTCGATTAATATTCCTTTCGAAATTACCTATACTTATATATTAAAAATCCACCTGAGAGTCGTACCACCGTAATATCATTGACTTATGACTCGAGCATAAGGATTTGAATATTAGGGTGTTACACTTCAGAAATGGGCCTCCAAAGCTCTGAAATCACGAGTCACGTGCTTTTCTAATGAGGTCATGTGCGGACACTTGTGCAGACGCACAGACGTGTGCGTCCGCTTACTTTGTGAAATTCCCAACTTGTGCATACGCACAACTAGTTGTGTGCAGGCACACTAGGCGATGCGTGACGGGAGGCGCGATGCGCTCGAAATGATCCACACGCTTTGCTTGGGCTCCTGTGCAGACGCACAAGAGGCTGTGCGCACGCACAGGTCTCTGAGCTCATCTCCATTGATTCTTCAAGTTTCCTCCACTTTGCATGCTCTTCTTCCATTTTCTCTAACCCATTCCTACCTTATACACCTGAAATCACTCACAAACACAGCAAGGCATCGAATGGAAGGCAAGTGGAATAAAAATAGATCAAATTAGGCACAAAAGAGCATATTTTCATAATCAAGCACAATTTGGGAGGAAAGTTCAAAAGCATGCTATTAAAGGGAATAAATACAAATTTATATGATGAAATCCATTCAATTCCAACCAAAATTCATCATCAAATATGGATTCATCAGGTAGCTTCTGCTGAACCAGAGCATTGAGTTCTTTGGTAAGCAGTGGAGGTTCTTCCTCCAAATGCTTTGTACCAAACAGCTTGGCATTCAGCTTCATGAAAGCTTCTAGGTACCGAGCAACTTGCTCTTCTCTAGTGTCCTCATCCTCATCAAAGGATGAGTATTCATCAGAACTCATGCATTGTAGAAGTGCATGCAAGGAAACCTTTATGGTCTCTATATGAGCCTTGGCTTCCTTTAGTTCTTATATAGGGATTTCTTGAGTGGGTATTGAGCACTCAAAAGGTGTGCCATTACTGGCATTTAACGCCAGCTCTAGTGGCTCTTTGGGCATTCAACGCCCTTGATGTATATCTTTACTGGCATTCAATGCCAGTTCCCTTACCATTTTGGGCATTTAACGCCCAGCACGGCTGTCCTTGCTGGCGTTCAACGCTAGAGTACCTGCCTGTTTGGGCGTTGAATGCCCAGTGAGGGCTTCCTCACTGGCATTCAACGCCAGCTCTGAGGCCAGTTTGGGCATTGAACGCCTAGTGAGGGCTTCCTCACTGGGGTTCAGCGCTAGCATTGGTGCCAAGTTGGGCGTTGAACCCCCAGTGAGATGCTCTTCACTAGCGTTCAACGCCATCCCAATTTCTCCAGATTCGGCCTCAGCCTCAGTGGTGATGGCCTTGCACTCTTTTCTTGGGTTCACTTCAGTGTTACTAGAAAGAGTGTTAGGAGGAGTCTCATGGATCCTCTTGCTCCGCTGACCAACTTGTACCTCTAAATTTCTGATGGAGGACCTTGTTTCAGTTATGAAACTATGAGTGGTCTTATAGAGGTTGGAGACTATAGTGACTAAGTCAGAAAGGCTCTGCTTGGGAGTCTCCATATTCCCTTGAGAAGATGGGAATGACGTCTGTTGTTGAACCTATTTTGGTTCCTTCCACCTTGATTGTTGTTGAAGCCTTGCTGAGACTTCTGTTGATCCTTCCATGAAAGGTTAGGATGATTCCTCTATGATGGATTGTAGGTGTTTCCATATGGTTTTTCCATGTAATTCACCTCCTCCATGGTGGGTTGATCAGGATCATAAGCTTCAATTTCAGAAGAAGCTTCTTGAGTGCTGCCAGCTGCAGCTTGCATTCCATTCAAATGCTGAGAGATCATATTAACCTGTTGGGTTATGATCTTGTTCAGAGCTAATATGGCATTTAGAGTGTCAACTTCAAGAACTCATTTCTTCTGAGGGACCTCATTATTCACAGAATTTCTCTCAGAGGTGTACATGAATTGGTTGTTTGCAACCATTTTAATGAATTCTCTTGCCTTTTCAGGCATTTTTTTCAAGTGGAGTGATCCACCTGCAGAGCTCTCCAATGATATTTTGGACATCTCAAAAAGACCATCATAGAAGATACTTAGGATAAACCATTCTGAGTGCATGTTAGGAGGACACATCCTGATCAATTGCTTGTATCTTTCCTAAACTTCATAGAGGGATTCACCTTCTTTTTGTCTGAAGGTTTAAAATTCCACTCTGATTTTGCTTATCCTTCGAGAAAGAAAGAATTTGGCCAAGAAAGCATTGACCAGCTTTTCCCAAGAGTCTAAGCTTTCTTTAGGTTGAGAGTCCAACCATATTTTAGCTCTGTCTCTAATAGTAAAGGGAAAGAGCATAAGTCTGAAGACCTCAGGATCCACTCCATTGGTCTTAACAGTGTCACAGATTTGCAAAAATTCATCTAGGAAATGATGTAGATCTTCCAGTGGAAGTCCATGGAACTTGCAATTCTGTTGCAGAAGAGAAACAAACTGAGGCTTAAGCTCAAAGTTGTTAGCTCCAATGGCAGGTATAGAGATACTTTTACCATAGAAGTCAGAGGTAGGTATGGTGTAATCACCAAGAACCTTTCTTGCCTCTCCTTCATGATTGGCCTCGTCTGCCGTGTTGTCAACTTTTTGTTTGAAATTTTCTGAGAGATTACTTTTGGAGTGTTGTACTTTGGCTTGTTGTAAGCTCCTCCTTAACGTCCTCTCAGGTTTAGGATCAAGATTAAAGAGAGGCTCTTTATCCCTGTTCCTGGTCATAAACAAGAAAAAGAAGCCAAGAAAGAAGGAGAATGGGAGTTTTATGTTTAAGAACAGAGGACTCCTTGTGAGATGTGAAGAAGAAAGAAAAAAAGAATAAAGATAGAAGAAGGAGAAGAAGATTTCGGCTATGAGAAGTAGAGAATTCGAAAATTAAAAGTGAAAAGAGAAACAAGAATTAAAATAATTTTATTTTTATTTTATTTATTAATGAAATCCAAAAATAGAAGCTAATTAATTAAAAATATTTGAAAATTAAATTATTAATTTCAAAAAAGAAGATAGAGAAATAGAGGAAGGATTTTCAAAAATTAGGAGAGAGAAGAATTAGTTAGGAAGTTTTGAAAAAGAAGAAAGAGAAAATAAGTAACTAATTAAGAAAAGATTTGAAAACAAGATAAGAAAATATTTGAATTTAAAATATGAAATTAGAAAAGATAAGATAGAAATTGAAAAGATTAAAAAAAATTGATTTTGAAATTTGAAATTAAAAAAGATAAGATAAGAATTTGAAACGATTTGAAAAAGATTTGAAAAAGATAAGATTTGAAATTTTATTTTTGAAAAAAAATTGATTTTGAAATTTGAATTTTGAAATTTTAAATTTAAATTTTGAATTTTGAAATTGAATTTTAAAATTTGAATTTGAAATAAGATAAGATAAGATAAGATTTTTGAATTTTAAAGAAAGATAAGATAGTAATTTGAGAAAGATATGATTTTTGAAAATATTTGAATTTCAAATTTAAAACTAAGATAAGATAAGATAAGATAATGATTTTGAAATTAAATTTTGAAAAATTGGTTGTAATTTTCGAAAATTAAGATAAAGTTAAGAAAAGATATTTTATTTTTTTGATTTTTGAATTTAATAAAGAAAGAGAAAAACAACAAAAAGACACCAAATTTAAAATTTCTAGATCTAAAAACACTACTATGCAAAAATTAAAAAAAAAACACAGAGACACCAAACTTAAAAATTTTGAAAATCAAGGACACAATTTTCAAAAATTTTAAAAAGAAAAGACACAAGAAGACACCAAACTTAAAGATTGAAACAAAACTCAAATAAAAGACACTATTTTTGAAAACTTTCTAAAAAAGGACTCAAGAAATTCAAAAATTTAACAAGAATACAAACAAAAGACTCAAACTAAAAATAAAGATTAAATAAAGAAAAGAAAAGGTTTTTGAATTTTTTTTTGATTTTTTCAAAAAAGAAGAAAATAAAAGACTCAGATAAAATAAAACTAAACCTGTAAAGAAAAGGAAATTACCTAATCTAAGCAACAAGATAATACGTCAGTTGTCCAAACCCAAACAATTCCCCGACAACCGCACCAAAAACTTGGTGCACGAATTTCCACGCTTCGTACAACTAAACCAGCAAGTGCACTGGGCTATCCAAGTAATACTTGAGTGAGTCAGGGTCGATCCCATGAGGATTATGATTTGAAGCAAGCTATGGTTATCTTGTAGATCTTAATCAAGTGAATAGAAGAGTTGTTTGTTTGTTTAATTCGCATGAGAAGAAAATAAATAAAATGTTAATCAATTGATGGTGAAAGCAATGATATGAAGATGGTTAAGGCTTGGAGATGCTTTGTTCTTCTGGATTACTCCAGTCTTACTGTCTACTCCAACTTTGAATGATTTTCTCTATGGCAGGCTATATGTGATTGACGTCCTTCTTAAGACATCGCCAATGCTCCTCTAGATCTGAACCCCAGGGTTAGTGCGGATCCAGTCTGATTGAAGGTGAAGCTCCTACAGTTCATAATCTTTCGTGATCCTACTTAAAACACCACAGACAAGGTCAAATCTTCCGGATCAGAGAATACTGCACCTTTGGTTCTAGCCTCTACCACAAAGACTCTAATCTCCCCATACCTCGACTGAACTAGTGTCTCGAGAAGTCCCCAACAAAGTCGTGGATTAGCCGTCTAAGAGATGTAAGATCAAGCCGGTGGTTCATCATTGTCCGATGAAAGACTCACTCTGAACCCTTTTAGAATGAGATAACCTTGTGCCGGTTCAACGTATTCATAATGATGAAGAACGGATATACATCTTAGAATAGAGATTCAAACACGAATTGAGATAGAACAGTAGTACTTTATTAATCCATAAAACTCAGCAGAGCTTCTCCCCTCAACCTAGGAGGTTTAGAAACTCATACTGATAGAAAATACAATGGTAAACGAAATATGACAGGTCCTCTCTAGAATGTAAAAGTTCTTAATTAAATATTAAGTTGATGACTAAGGATTACATAAGAAGGGAACAGTCTTTTAGTACTAAAATCCACTTCTGGGGCTCACTTGGTGAGTGTTTGAGTTGAGCTTGATTGAGATTCACGTGCTAGAAGGCCTCTAGGGTGTTGAACGCTGGCTAGGGGGTCCTTCCTGGGTGTCCAACACTGTTATCTTCTCCTTTTGGCGTTGGACACCAGAATAGGGTGATGCATGGAAACTTGTCTCTCAACAAATCTCCCTTCGGCAAGTATACTGAATTATCGTTAAGTAAAACTCACTATAGAGTGAGGTCGAATCCCACAAGAATTGATTGGTCAAGCAACTTTAGTTAGAAGAATATGCTAGTTGAGCTAAACAGAATTTAGATTGAGATGTAGAAATTTAAATGACTAGAAAGTAAATAGTAGAAATTAAAGTGCAAAATCTTAGATGGGGAATTGGGGCAATGCTCATAAAAGTAAATAGCAGAAATTAAAGAGAATGGGTAAGATCAGAAATGAAGAGATCATTGGGTTTAGTTGTTCATAGCTCTAGGAATCAAAAATGGGAGAAAAGAAGAATCCATGCTAGAAGTACAGAAAAGTAAATATGCAGAGAGTAGTTCTCCAAGATGCAAAAGTTTTTATCTAGTTCAAAACTACTCCTATATATACTACTCTTCATGATCTTCTAGTGAGTTCTTCAAGTCTTGGATGTGGGCTTTGGACCTTGAGTTGAAGCAATTCTCATCTTTAGTGGTTCCAGCTTGCAGAGAAATATGAATTAGGCTTGGGCATTTAGTGAGATTAATCGTGGAATACATTTCTGGGTGCGAGAACATTAGTGGCATTCACCTTTTCCACTAACGTTCCACCCTTATATGCCCACGTTATTCTCAACGTTAGAAGTCTTAACGTGACTTCTAACGTTCCTTTTCAATTCTTGGCCAACGTTAATGGGACTCACTTTTCCCATTAACGTTGGCTTGTGCCCCTTTTCGCAAACGTTAATGGGAATCACTTTTCCCATTAACATTGCTTGCCTTTTGCCTCCTACGTTAGGTCTTACGTTAGCTTAGCTAACGTAGCTCTTAACGTGGGCACCTATCACCTTCGAGAGCGTTAGTGACACTCACCTTTGTCACTAACGCTCTAATTGCCTTAATCCCCTACGTTAGAACCCATGTTAACTAAGTTAACATGGCTTTTAACGTAGTAATGAAGCCATCTTCCAACGTTAGTGACAAAAGTGAGTGTCACTAATGTTGGTTCTTTGCACCCCACTCCACGTTAACTTTCACGTTAACAATATTAACGTGAGAGTTAACGCATGCAATGAAAATGATCTAACGTTAGTGACAAAAGTGAGTGTCACTAACGTTGGCATTGTTGATCCTTGTCCACGTTAGAGTTCACGTTAACTTAGTTAACGTGACTCTTAACGTGGGGCATTGCCTAGTTTTCCAGCGTTAGTGGTGTTCACTTTTACCACTAACATTGAGGATAAACGTTATTGGAGTTCACGTTTCTCATTAACGTGGAGTCCTCCTTTCCTTCTACGTTAAGTACCACGTTAACTTAGTTAACGTGGCTCTTAACGTAGGCTATGAATGGCTTCGCAGGCGTTATTGGTGATCACTTTTCTCATTAACGTTGCAAGCCAATTGCCATCCCACATTAGTAGTCACGTTAACTAAGTTAACGTGAATGCTAACGTGATTCTTCCATGCTTCATTTGTCCTGAAATCAAGCAATTAAAGTGCATCAAAGCTCTAGCCAAAATCATGAGATTATGCATCATTAAAATACCATGTAATTCTGGCAAAAATCTCATGAAATCATGCAAAATTCACAATAGTTGCTTGAATGAAGGTGTAAGTGTATTTTCACCCAAAACTTGCCTTGTTTACTAGGAAAATGCATGAAACTACCCTAAAACAGTAAAGAAAAGGTCAGTGAAATTGGCCTAGATGCCCTGTCATCACAACACCAAACTTAAAGCTTGCTTGTCCCTAAGCAAGTACTGAAGCATAAGAAAAATGAAATAAAAGAACAAGAAGAAAAGATGGGAATAACATTCATGGTTCATGGAGTTTCATGCATAGCAACTTAGGTTCTTTCCTTTTAGGTTTCAAGCCTTTATCAAATCCCTAGTCACTCTCTTAATTGCATCCCTTGAGGCCTCTTTCTTATTGATCCTTCTCTTTAAGCTTATTACATTTTTCTTTTGGCTAAGTGCTCTATAAGAGGGCGACTTTTTATGATAAGCTTTCAGCTAACACTCCCAAACCAGTTGGTTTTAAGGTGCTAGGTGTTAAGACACCCCTAAAGACTTACTCCCTCAAGTCTCTTTCCCTCATACATACACACCACAGGCACATGGTTTGTTATTCTTTCTTTCTTCAGACCTTGGTGTCCAGCACCTCTTTGGTTTACTAAGTGCTCTGTAACAAGGGTTACTCTTGATAGTGGACTTTCAGCTGATAATCCCGGATTAGTTAATCCAAGTTACCAAGTAATAAGGCACCCCTAAGAGCTTATTCATCCAAGTATATCCCTTGTACATAAACACCACAGACACATGCCTCAGTTTCACAACCCTTGGTGCCTAGCATTGTTCCTTTTTGTGTTCCCTTTCTTATTTTCACTTGTATTACTCTTTTTTTTTCTTGTTGGGATCTTATTATTTTGCTAGCCTCAAGGAATATGTCTCAAATTTATGACTTAGGATGGATAGTTGCTTTCTTTCATTTCTTGGTGAACCAACTTAGCTTACTAATCATCCTACCACAAACACTTAGAATGCACTTCACAAAATGACTCCATTCTTGTTCTTTCCATAATATTTTCTTTTTGATTAACTTAAAGAGACAAGCATACATGTAGGCAAGATGACAGTGAGCATTCAAGACCTTAGGCTCAATAACATAGACTTAAACAAGGAGAATTAAAGACAGAATTGAAAATCCTAAGCTACCATGGAAGTATGTTCTATTTCATACATGATTTTCCTTATTTAAAGCTTTGAAAAGGAAGGTAAACTAAGAAGGAACTTCACCACCTTTCACTTGTTGGTCTGCTCATTCTCTTCTGCTCCCTTGGGATTCTCCTTGATTACTTGAGTTTCCATTCCCTTTACGCTTTCCCATCAACTTTTTCCAGAATCCGGCATCCTCCATCTTCTTCTTTAATGCTTCCTTTTGCTGTTTCACCTTCCCTTCTTCTTGTTCAGTTAAGTTCTTGCGAACTGCCTCATAATTTGGGATGTCCGGGTGTAGGTGATGCATATGCTCAACCACATAGTTTAGCTTTGCCTGAGTGTTGATGCTGAATTCTTCTCGGTGCAGTTGCCTTCCTTCATTTAGCACGCTGAATTTGTTGAATGCTTTCATTTGATTCATCTGGCGTTGGTTGAGTTCCTGGAGGCGTTTATCTTGACTTTCTTGCCTTTCAGACACTCGATTGAAGGCTTGAGTAAGTTGGGAATAGTGCTCTTGTTGTTGCTCCATTAGCTGTTTCTGCCATTCCCTCTGTTGATTCATCCAATTTGTTAGCATTTCCTCTTGGCGATCCATTCTCTGAGATTGAAGTTGCAGTTGTTGTTCTTGTCCTTCCATGTATAGCCTTGACAAATCATCAATGGCTCCTCGGATGTGACCCAAGTTGATATCGGTTGGGTCATGATATCCTTCTTGATGATATTCCGTGGGTTGGGGTTTTTCTTGGAGAGGCTCTTCCTCTTGTGCCCCTTCTGATGTCCTCTTCTTTAGATGGGGTCTTTTCTCCTGTTGAGCTGGGGTCACATGAGTTATGCATTGGAGTGTAAGTGATCTCCCAAGACCTAGCCAAGTTGGATTGTTGTACTCAAAGACTACCTTGGCTTTCTTGCATAATCTAAGGATGGTGCTGGGGTACCAAAGTCTGGCACCTGAATCCTTTTTCTCGGCTGATTCTTGGATTCCTTCAGCTATAATTTCGTGCACCTTAATGCTTCCACCCTTTATCAAGCAATGTACCATGGTAGCTCGAGTGATATTGACCTCAGAATTATTTGCTGCTGGAAGGATAGATCATCGCACAAGCTCAAACCAAGCTTTGGCATCCGGGATGAGGTCTCCTCTCCTGATGAACCGGGGTCTCTTATCTGCATACCTTTCCCAGTCAGATCCCACAGTGCATATTGGTGGACGAAATTGTGATTACATCAATGTAGTATTCTTTGTTGTTGTATGGAATCATTATTATGGCACCTATGTGTGGACACAACTCCGTTCAACTAACCAGCAAGTGTACTGGGTCGTCCAAGTAATACCTTACGTGAGTAAGGGTCGATCCCACAGAGATTGTTGGTATGAAGCAAGCTATGGTCATCTTGTAAATCCCAGTCAAGAGGATAAAATTATGGAATTTAGAAAATCAAATATGATTAATAAAAATAAACAGAAAATAAAATAGGATAGAAATACTTGTGTAAATCAATAGTGGAAATTTCAGATAGGCGTGTGGAGATGCTAGAATCCTTTCGAATCTCTACTTTCTTATTGCTTTCATCCAATCTTTCTTACTCCTTTCCATGGCAAGCTGTATGTAGGGCATCACCATTGTCAATGGCTACATCCCATCCTCTCAGTGAAAATGGTCCTATGCTCTGTCACAGCACGGCTAATCATCTGTCGGTTCTCAATCAGGTTGGAATAGAATCCCTTGATTCTTTTGCGTTTGTCATCACGCCCAGCCTTCAGAAGTTTGAAGCTCGTCACAGTCATTCAATCCCAGAATCCTACTCGGAATACCATAGACAAGGTTTAGACTTTCCGGATCCTCATGAATTCCGCCATCTATCTAACTTATACCACGAAGATTCTATTGGGGAAACTAAGAGATATGCGCCCGGCCTAAGGTAGAACGGAAGTGGTTGTCAATCATGCGCGTTCATAGGTGAGAATGATGATGAGTGTCACGGATCATCACATTCATCAAAGTGTTGTGCAACGTATATCTTGGAATAAGAATAAAAGAGAATTGAATAGAAAATAATAGTAATTGTATTTAAACTTAAGGTACAGCAGAGCTGCACACCCTTAATCTATGGTGTGTAGAAACTCCACCGTTGAAAATACATAAGTGAAAGGTTCAGGCATGGCCGAATGGCCAGCCCCCATGATCTGAGCACTAATCGTCCCAAGATGTCTAATACACTAGTAAAAAGTCCTATTTATAATAAACTAGCTACTAGGGTTTACATGAGTAAGTAATTGATGCATAAATCCACTTCCGGGGCCCACTTGGTGTATGTTTGGGCTAAGATTGGTCTATCCAAGAGCTGAGGCTTTTATTGGAGTTGAACTCCAAGTTATAACGTGTTTTGGGCGTTCAACTCCGGATCATGACGTGTTTCTGGCGTTTAACTCCAGACAGCAGCATGTACTTGGCGTTCAACGCCAAGTTACATCGTCAATTTCCGAATAAAGTATGGACTATTATATATTTCTGGAAAGATCTGGATGTCTACTTTCCAACGCCGTTGAGAGCGCGCAAATTGGAGTTCTGTAGCTCCAGAAAATCTATTTCGAGTGCAGGGAGGTCAGATTCCAACAGCATCAGCAGTCCTTTTGTCAGCCTTTTTCAAAGTTTTGCTCAAGTCCCTCAATTTCAACCAGAAATTACCTGAAATCACAGAAAAACACACAAACTCATAGTAAAGTCCAGAAATGTGAATTTAACATAAAAACTAATGAAAACATCCCTAAAAGTAGCTTAAACTTACTAAAAACTACCTAAAAACAATGCCAAAAAGCGTATAAATTATCCGCTCATCACAACACCAAACTTAAATTGTTGCTTGTCCCCAAGCAACTGAAAATCAAATAGGATAAAAAGAAGAGAATATACTATGAATTCCAGAATATCAATGAATATTAACTATAATTAGATGAGCGGGACTTGTAGCTTTTTGCTTCTGAACAGTTTTGGCATCTCACTTTTTCCTTTGAAGTTTAGAATGATTGGCTTCTCTAGGAACTTAGAATTTTGGATAGTGTTATTGACTTTCCTAGTTAAGCATGTTGATTCTTGAACACAGCTACTTATGAGTCTTGGCCGTGGCCCTAAGCACTTTGTTTTCCAGTATTACCACCGGATACATAAATGCCACAGACACATAACTGGGTGAACCTTTTCAGATTGTGACTCAGCTTTGCTAGAGTCCCCAGTTAGTGGTGTCCAGAGCTCTTAAGCACACTCTTTTGCTTTGAATCACGACTTTAACCACTCAGTCTCAAGTTTTTCACTTGGACCTTCATAACATAAGCTCATGGTTAGGGACAACTTGGTTTAGCCGCTTAGGCCTGGATTTTATTTCCTTGGGCCCTCCTATCCATTGATGCTCAAAGCCTTGGATCCTTTTTACCCTTGCCTTTTGGTTTTAAGGGCTATTGGCTTTTTCTGCTTGCTTTTTCTTTTTCTTTCTAAATATTTTTTTTTTGCCTTTTGCTATTCACTGCTTTTTCTTGCTTCAAGAATCAATTTCATGATTTTTCAGATCATCAATAACATTTCTCTTTGTTCATCATTCTTTCAAGAGCCAACAATTTTAACATTCATAAACAACAAGATCAAAAATATGCACTGTTCAAGCATTCATTCAGAAAACAAAAAGTATTGTCACCACATCAATATAATTAAATTAAATTCAAGGATAAATTCGAAATTCATGTACTTCTTGTTCTTTTGAATTAAAGCATATTTTCTTTTAAGAGAGGTGAAGGATTAATAAATTTTATTCATAGCTTTAAGACATAGTTACTAAACATTAATGATCATGAAGTAGAGACACAAAATATAAATAAACATGAAGCATAAAAAATAAAAAAACAGAGAAATAAGAACAAGGAATGAGTCCACCTTAGTGAGGGTGGCGCCTTCTTGAAGAACCAATGGTGCTCTTTGAGCTCCTCTATGTCTCTTCCTTGCTTCTGTTGAATGATTCCTAGTAATTTTGGTGTTCCTACCCTTAGTTGCTTCCAATATTTGTGTGAAGGACAATTTATCCCCTGAGGTATCTCAGAGATCTCTTGATTTGCAGTCAAATATTCTACCACTGAGCTATAAACCCTTTACATGAGTCTTTCCATCTCCCATGACTCAGAGGTGGAAGCTTTTGTCTTCCCTTTTTTTTCTCTTCTTCTTTTTTTTTTGAATGTCTCTGGCCTTAGGTGCTATTAATGGTTATGGAAAAGCAAAAGCTATGCTTTTACCACACCAAACTTAGAAAATTGCTTGCCCTCGAGCAAGAGAAGAAAGAAAAGATGAAGAATAAGAAGAAGATATGGAGGAGATTGAGGGATGTGTGTATTCGGCTATATGGGTGGGATTGGGTGGGAAAGAGAATTTAAATTTTAAAGGTAGGTGGGGTGTAAGGGGAAGAGCGGATAGATGTAGGTGGTGAATGAAAAACAGAAAGGATGACCATGAATGGAGAGAGAGAGGGCGAGGTAGGTAGGGATCCTGTGAGGTCCACAGATCCTGAGGTGTCAAGGAATTCCATCCCTGCACCAAATAGGCATGTAAAATGCCTTTGCACACCATTCTGGCGTTTAAACGCCGAGTGGTGCACATTCTGGGCGTTCAACGCCCATGTAAAGCATGTTTCTGGCGTTGAACGCCAGTTTCATGCTTGTTACTGGCGTTCAGCGCCAGCTTTTCCTCTCTAGGCATATTCCTGGCGTTCAGCGCCAGAATGTTGCTTGTTTCTGGCGTTCAGCGCCAGAATGATGCTCTGTTCTGGCGTTGAACGCCGGCCAGATGCATATTACTGGCGTTCAACGCCAGCCTGTGCTTCCTCCAGGGTGTGATTTTTTTCTTCTGCTGTTTTTGATTCTGTTTTTAATTTTTATGATTTTTTTCGTGACTCCTCATGATCATGTACCTAATAAAACACAAAATAACAATACAATAAAATAAAATTAGATAAATAAAATTGGGTTGCCTCCCAACAAGCACTTCTTTAATGTCAATAGCTTGACAGTGGCTCTCATGGAGCCACAAGGTGATCAGGTCAATGTTGTATAGTCCCAACACCAAACTTAGAGTTTGGATATGGGGTCTTAACACTAAACTTAGAGTTTGGTTGTGGCCTCACAACACCAAACTTAGAGTTTGACTGTGTGGGCTCTTCTTGACTCTGAACTGAGAGAAGCTCTTCATGCTTACTCTCTTTTGTCATAGAGGGATGGCCATGTGCCTTAAACACAAGGTAGTCCCCATTCAATTGAAGGACTAATTCACCTCTGTTGACATCTATCACAGCTCCTGCTGTGGCTAGGAAAGGTCTTCCAAGGATGATGCAATCATCCTCTTCCTTCCTAGTGTCTAAGATTATGAAATCAGCAGGGATGTAAAGGCCTTCAACCTTTACTAACACGTCCTCTACTATTCCATAAGCTTGTCTCAATGACTTGTCTGCCAATTGTAATGAGAACAAGGCAGGTTGTACCTCAATGATCCCCAGCTTCTCCATTACAGAGAGTGGCATAAGATTTATCCCTGACCCCAGATCATACAGAGCTTTTTCAAAGGTCATGGTGCCTATGGTACAAGGTATTAAGAACTTGCCAGGATCTTGTTTCTTTTAAGGTAGAATTTGCTGAATCCAAGTATCTAGTTCACTAATGAGCAAGGGAGGTTCACTTTCCCAAGTCTCATTACCAAACAACTTGGCATTCAGCTTCATGATAGCTCCTAAATATTGAGCAACTTGCTCTCCAGTCACATCTTCATCCTCTTCAGAGGAAGAATAGTCTTCAGAGCTCATGAATGGCAGAAGAAGATTTAATGGAATCTTTATGGTCTCTATATGAGCCTCAGATTCCTTTGGATCCTTAATAGGAAACTCCTTCTTGCTTGAGGGACGTCCTAGGAGGTCTTCCTCACTAGGATTTTCGTCCTCCTCCTCCCTTGTGCATTCGGCCACATTGATTATATCAATGGCCTTGCACTCTCCTTTTGGATTCTCTTCTGTATGCTTGGGAGAATATTGGGAGGATTTTCAATGACTTTCTTACTCAGCTGGCCCACTTGTGCCTCCAGATTTCTAATGGAGGATCTTGTTTCACTCATGAAACTGAAAGTGGCCTTTGACAGATCAGAGACTAGATTGGCTAAATTAGAAGTGTTTTGTTCAGAATTCTCTGTCTGTTGCTGAGAAGATGATGGAAAAGGCTTGCCATTGCTCAGCCTGTTGCGTCCACCATTGTTAAAGCCTTGTTGAGGCTTTTGTTGATCCTTCCATGAGAAATTTGGATGATTTCTCCATGATGAGTTATAGGTGTTTCCATAAGGTTCACCCATGTAATTAACCTCTGCCATGGCAGGGTTCTCAGGATCATAAGCTTCTTCAGAAGCTGCCTCTTTAGTACTATTGGATGCATGTTGCCATCCATTCAGATTTTGAGAGATCATGTTGACCTGTTGAGTCAACACTTTGTTCTGAGCCAATATGGCATTCAGAGTATCAATTTCAAGAACTCCTTTCTTCTGAGGTATCCCATTATTCACGGAATTCCTCTCAGAAGTGTACATGAATTGGTTGTTTGCAACCATGTCAATGAGTTCTTGAGCCTCTTCAGGCGTTTTCTTTAGGTGAATAGATCCACCTGCAGAATGGTCCAATGACATTTTCGAAAATTCAGATAGACCATAATAGAATATATCTAATATGGTCTATTCTGAAAACATGTCAGATGGACATCTTTTGGTCAGCTGCTTGTATCTTTCCCAAGCTTCATAGAGGGATTCACCATCTTTTTGTTTGAAGGTTTGAACATCCACTCTCAGCTTGCTCAGCTTTTGAGGAGGAAAGAATTTATCCAAGAAGGCAGTGACCAGCTTATCCCAAGAATCCAGGCTATCCTTAGGTTGTGAATCCAACCATATTATAGCTCTGTCTCTTACAGCAAAAGGGAAAAGCATGAGTCTGTAGACTTCAGGATCAACTCCATTCGTCTTTACAGTCTCACAGATCTGCAAGAACTCAGTTAAAAACTGATAAGGATCTTCAGATGGAAGTCCATAAAACTTGCAGTTTTGTTGCATTAAAGCAACTAGTTAAGGCTTAAGCTCAAAATTATTGGCTCTAATGGCAGGAATGGAGATGCTTCTTCCATCAAATTTGGACGTTGGCTTTGTGAAGTCACCAAGCATTCTCCTTGCATTATTATTATTTTCGGCTGCCATCTCCTTCTCTTGTTCGAAAATTTCTGAAAGGTTGTTTCTGGATTGTTGTAATTTAGTTTCTCTTAGTTTCCTTTTCAGAGTCCTTTCAGGTTCAGGATCAATTTCAACAAGAGTGCCTTTTTCCCTGTTCCTGCTCATATGAAAGAGAAGAAAACAAGAAAAGAAAGAGGAATCCTCTATGTCACAGTATAAAGATTCCTTTGTGTTAGTAGAAAAAGAGAGGGGGTAAAGAAAGGGGAATGGTTCGGATTTTTAGATGAAGAGAGGTGAAGAGAAGTGTTAGCAATTAAATAATTAAATAGAATAAGAAAAGGGAGGGAGAATTTCAAAAATAAGTTTGAAAAGGAGTTAGTAATTTTCGAAAATTAACTATAAAATAAGATTAAAATTAAAATTTAAAACAATTAAAAAGAATTTTTGAAAAAAAGAGAGAGGTATTTTCGAAAATTAGAGAGGGAAAAGTAGTTAGGTGGTTTTGAAAAAGATAAGAAACAAACAAAAAGTTAGTTAGTTGATTGAAAAAGATTTGAAATCAAATTTGAAAAGATAAGAAGATAAGAAGTTAGATAAGATATTTTAAAATCAAATTCTGAAAAAGATAAAATTTTGAGAAGGATGAGATAAAAAGATAAGATAAAAATTTTAAGAAAAAGATATTTTGAAAAAGATTTAATTTTTAAAATGACTTAACTAACAAGAAACTACAAGATAGGATTCTAGAATTTAAAGGTTCACAAACTTCAAATTTTTGAATCAATCACATTAATTGTTAGTGTAATTTCGAAAATATGATATAAAGATAAGAAAAAGATTTTGAAAATATTTTGAAAAAGATTTTTGAAATTTTCGAAAAATAGAAAAAAAAATGAAAAGGATATAATTTTTGAAAAAGATTTTGAAAAGATAAGATTTTTAAAATTGAAATTTTGACTTGACTTGTAAGAAACAACTAATTTTTAAAAATTTTTTGACCAAGTCAACTCAAATTTTCGAAAAAATAAGGAAAAGATATTTTTTTTTATTTTTGAATTTTTAATGAGGAGAGAGAAAAACACAAACAACCCAAGAACATTATGAATGTCAAGATGAACACCAAGAATACTTTGAAGATCATGTTGAACATCAAGACCATAATTTTGAAAAATTTTTGATGCAAAGAAAACATGCAAGACACCAAACTTAGAAGAGAGAGAAAAACACAAAATGACCCAAAACATAAAAATTTTGGATCAAACAAAGATGCATGCAAGAACATTATGAATGGTCAAGATGAACACAAGAATACTTTGAAGATCATGTTGAACATCAAGACCATAATTTTGAAAAATTTTGATGCAAAGAAAACATGCAGACACCAAACTTAGAAGTCTTTAATGCATGGACTCTAACAACAAAAAATGCATATGAAAAATAACAACAACACAAAACAAGAAAACATCAAGATCAAACAAGAGGACTTGTCAAGAACAACTTGAAGATCATGAAGAACACTATGAATGCATGGAATTTTCGAAAAATGCAAGAAAAGTTTTTAAAGCATGCAATTGACACCAAACTTAAAAATTGACTCAAGACTCAAACAGAACACAAAATATTTTTGATTTTTATGATTTTCTAATTTTTTTTGGATTTTTTATTTTTTTTCGAAAATAAAGTTAGGAAAAACGAAAAAGATAAGAAAAATTTGAAAAAGATTTTTGAAAAGAAAATTACTAATCTGAGCACAAGATGAACCGTCAGTTGTCCATACTCGAACAATCCCCGGCAACGGCGCCAAAAACTTGGTGGACGAAATTGTGATCACATCAATGTAGTATCTTTGTTGTTGTATGGAATCATTATTATGGCACCTATGTGTGGACACAACTCGTTCAACTAACCAGCAAGTGTACTGGGTCGTCCAAGTAATACCTTACGTGAGTAAAGGTCGATCCCACAGAGATTGTTGGTATGAAGCAAGCTATGGTCATCTTGTAAATCCCAGTCAGGAGGATAAAATTATGGAATTTAGAAAATCAAATATGATTAATAAAAATAAACAGAAAATAAAATAGGATAGAAATACTTATGTAAATCAATAGTGGGAATTTCAGATAGGCGTGTGGAGATGCTAGAATCCTTTCGAATCTCTACTTTCTTATTGCTTTCATCCAATCCTTCTTACTCCTTTCCATGGCAAGCTGTATGTAGGGCATCACCGTTGTCAATGGCTACATCCCATCCTCTCAGTGAAAATGGTCCTATGCTCTGTCACAGCACGGCTAATCATCTGTCGGTTCTCAATCAGGTTGGAATAGAATCCCTTGATTCTTTTGCGTTTGTCATCACGCCCAGACTTCAGGAGTTTGAAGCTCGTCACAGTCATTCAATCCCAGAATCCTACTCGAAATACCATAGACAAGGTTTAGACTTTCCGGATCCTCATGAATGCCGCCATCTATCTAACTTATACCACGAAGATTCTGTTGGGGAATCTAAGAGATATGCGCCCGGCCTAAAGTAGAACGGAAGTGGTTGTCAATCATGCGCGTTCATAGGTGAGAATGATGATGAGTGTCATGGATTATCACATTCATCAAAGTGTTGTGCAACGTATATCTTGGAATAAGAATAAAAGAGAATTGAATAGAAAATAATAGTAATTGTATTGAAACTTGAGGTACAGCAGAGCTCCACACCCTTAATCTATGGTGTGTAGAAACTCCACCGTTGAAAATACATAAGTGAAAGGTTCAGGCATGGCCGAATGGCCAGCCCCCATGATCTGAGAACTAATCGTCCCAAGATGTCTAATACACTAGTAAAAAGTCCTATTTATAATAAACTAGCTACTAGGGTTTACATGAGTAAGTAATTGATGCATAAATCCACTTCCGGGGCCCACTTGGTGTATGTTTGGGCTAAGATTGGTCTATCCACGAGCTGAGGCTTTTATTGGAGTTGAACTCCAAGTTATAACGTGTTTTGGGCATTCAACTCCGGATCATGACGTGTTTCTGGCGTTTAACTCCAGACAGCAGCATGTACTTGGCGTTCAACGCCAAGTTATGTCGTCAATTTCCGAATAAAGTATGGACTATTATATATTTCTGGAAAGCTCTGGATGTCTACTTTCCAACGTCATTGAGAGCACGCCAATTGGAGTTCTGTAGCTCCAGAAAATTTATTTCGAGTGCAGGGAGGTCAGATTCCAACAACATCAGCAGTCCTTTTGTCAGCCTTTTTCAGAGTTTTGCTCAAGTCCCTCAATTTCAACCAGAAATTACCTGAAATCACAGAAAAATACACAAACTCATAGTAAAGTCCAGAAATGTGAATTTAACATAAAAACTAATGAAAACATCCCTAAAAGTAGCTTAAACTTACTAAAAACTACCTAAAAACAATGCCAAAAAGCGTATAAATTATCCGCTCATCACATATATCACCCACAATCTCCTCCAATTCATCATTGTCGGCACCTTTATCTATTCTTTCTTGGTAACCAAGCTCAACAAAACGTGGGGATTTCAAATGGAGAACTCTAATGATTGCATTGGGGCTAAAATCCACCTCTATTCCTCTTACATAACTCTTGAAGGTGGAGGCTGTGGTCTTATCTTCTCTAACCACATTTGCATAAAATTCTCTGATGAGGTTTGCATTTGCCCTTGCTTCCGGGTTAGTGAGCTTTTCCCAACCCCTCTTTTCAATCTTCTCCTGAATTTGTGGACACTCATTTTTATCGAATTGAAAGGTTGATTTGGGCAATATCTTCTTTTCCTTTATTCGCTCGAATTTGAGCTCATGGAAGGCTGTTTTGAATTTCCCAGTGTCGAAGGAGGGCTGCTCCATTGGTTCTTTTCCATTTTGCCTCTTGACGTTTGATGCTGCCATGAGTGAGAATTGAATATTAGAGGCTAAGGGGTTGAAGATGGAGTTCAGTTGGGTTGAAGTAGAATGAGTCTTGAAGAAATGAGTTTTGAAGAGAGAAAAGAAGAGGTGAGTATATAAGGTGCACGTGAAGTGTGTATGGCTGAGAGAAATAAGTGAAAAGAAAAGAATGGGGATACAGGGTGTGTACGGAAGGGTTGTGTGAAGGGGTTTATATATAGGGATGGCAATTGTTGAATGGTGTGGATTGATGGTGTTGTTTTGATAGTGGACGGTTGGGGTTTTGAGATTGGATTATCACATGGATCACCTCTTTTATGAGGTTCTTGGTTCGGTCTCCAAAGTCATTCATTCCCCATGTTGCATGGCAACAACTCCAAGGACATTCCCTATGAAGACAAGTGTAAAATTCCCTTGGTGTAGTGGCCGAATCTCCCTGTATTAATTGTCCTATCAATTACCATCAATGTCCTTTTTGATTCCCTATATACAAGCAGTAAATGCAATGGGTTATTTGAACTTTTTGGTGGAAAAAAGTGTGAACTATTAAAATGTTTCTCTTTCTTTTTCTTTTTTTTGTTTCTATTAACTAAATGCTTTCCATGAAAACAATTCAATTAAACATTAGACTCCCCATGCATGCACGTTGGTACACCAAACTTGTTTGTAATCACATGGTGCAACAAGTTTGGGGAATGAACTTTCCTCATAAGGTGTGTTCAGACCACACTTGGTGTGCTTTGAACACCAAACTTATCATGTACTATACGTTGCATGTGGAGGGACTTTATATTAATTGTCAAAGTTGGATTGAAATTCCATGGAAATTGTCTTATTACTATTATTATTTGAAATTTAAAGAGAAAGGGTTATAGAACATGGGTTGCCTCCCATGAAGCGCTTCTTTAGCGTCACTAGCTTGACGTTTGGTTCTTGTCAAAGAGGTTGATGGTACTTGAAGTCCTCCCCTCTTGCAGTATGTTTGCCTCTAGTGAACTCGTTGAGAAGTTCATCTCCTAAGGGGAGATCTTCTGTAGGTATCTTTCTGCTTCTCCATCTCCTTAGAACTCTTTCCCTTGTTTCCATTGATGTTTTCTTGTTTTCTATGGATTCTTTCTCCAGGGGAATCTTGTTATTGATCTTGCATGACTCTGGTGGGTCTGGTTCCTCTTGGATCACCTTTGAACATGGTTCTTTCTGACTATATGGCTTCTCAACTAATGGGGCTTCCAATTGTGTTGTTTGTGCTTCTTCGATTGGCTCTTCTATCATCTTATTGTCTTTGTGATCTGCTCCTTGTGAGAGGTTGTAAACATTGAAAGCGAGCTGCTCATCATGTATTCTCAGCACTAACTCTCCTCGTTCTACATCTATGAGTGCTCTAGCTGTGGCTAGAAAAGGTCTTCCCAGAATGATGGGGTAGATAGGATTCTCATCCATTTCCAAAACAACAAAATCTGTGGGAAGATAGTAGCTCCCAACCTTTACCAGCACATTTTCAACTATTCCTACTGCTTGTTTTTGGGTTTTGTCCGCCAATCTGATAATCACATCAGTAGGAGTTAGTTCATTGATTTGGAGCTTTTTCATGAGAGAGAGAGAGGCATTAAGTTGATGCTTGCTCCCAAGTCACAAAGTCCTTTGTCAATCATTGTTTCTCCTATGGCACAAGGAATGTGGAAGTTTCCTGGATCCTCCTTCTTTGTGGGTGGTCCTGGTTGAATGAGAGCACTACAATCTCTGTTCATCTTGATTGTTTGTCCACCCTTCAATGGACTTTTTCTGGCTAGTAGCTCCTTTATATACTTGATGTAGAAGGGCATCTGTTAGAGGGCTTTAATGAATGGTATTTTTACATCTAAAGATGCAAACATATCAAGAAACCTTGAGTATATTCTCCCTGCTACACCACCTTTAAGCCTGTGGGGGAAGGGTGCATATGGGTTCAATGCCTCCTTTTTCTTTAGCTCTTCCTTGGATGTGAGTGGAGTTGCACAGCTTCCTTCCTTTTGACTTTCCTGTTGGTGATTTTAGAGGTGTTCTACTCCATTCATACTTTTCTCATCACTTGTGGTTATCATTTTGCATTCTTCCCATCTCACTTTCTTTGGTTCTCCTCTTGGATTCTTCTCTGTATCACTAGGGAATCCATCAGTGGGTTTGGGAATTTGTTGAGATAGATAGCCTACTTGGGACTCTAATCTCTTGATATTTTCTCCTTGATTCTTGATGTTGGCTCGCACTTCTTCCTTAAACACCTTGTTATCTTGGACTTCTCTGCACATGTTTTCAAGTAGAGCCTCAATCTTTGAAAGCCTATGATCTGTGGATGATGGTGGGTTGAGATTAGGTGATTGAGAAGGTTGGCTAGATGGATATTGGTAATATCTCTGTGAGGTGTTTTGATGAGTGGCATTGTTGTTGGAGTTGAAGTTGGAACGTCTCGAATCTTGTCCTTGGTCTTGTTGGTTTCCCCATCCAAAGTTGGGGTGATTTCTCCATCCAGAGTTGTATGCTTTAGAGTATGGATCATGGACTTGTCTAGGTAAATTTTCCACATAGTTGGCTTGCTCTCAGTCACCTTCTTCTCCTATGTTTACTCCTTCATGAGTTGGTGATGAGGTGATGGCTGCTGCAACTTGGTTCTCTTCCACCTTCTTGGTAAGATCTGCTAGCTGTTTGGTGATCATCTTGTTTGGGCTAACAGTGCATCCATGTGGTTCAGCTCCATTACTCCTTTAGTGTTACTTCTTTCAGAGGCATAGAAGTAGTCATTCTCAGCAACTGTTTCAATGACATCTATGGCTTCTTCAACGGTTTTCTTCTTGTTTAAAGAACCTCCTGATGAATGATCTACATCCTTCTTTGACTCATAGGAAAGACCTTCATAGAAGATGTGAAGTTGAACCCACTCATTAAACATCTCTGGTGGGCATCTCCTTGTCAAGTCTTTGAATCTCTCCCATGCTTCATAAAGTGTCTCACCATCTTGTTGCCTGAAAATCTGCACCTCAGTTCTTAGCCTATTAATCTTTTGAGGAGGATAAAATCTTGCTAAAAACTTGTTCACTACCTCCTCCCAATCTGTCAGGCTTTCTTTTGGGAAGGATTCAAGCCACTTTGTTGCCTTGTTCCTGAGTGAAAAGGGGAACAAAAGCAACCTATAGACATCCGGGTGGACTCCATTTGTCTTCACTATGTCACAAATCCTCAAGAAGGTGGTCAAGTATTGGTTAGGGTCTTCTTGAGCACCTCCTCCAAATGAGCAATTATTTTGCACCAAAGTGATGAGCTGAGGTTTTAGCTCAAAATTATTGGCATGAATGGTGGGTTTCTGAATACTGCTTCCACAGTTTCCTGGATTAGGATTGATTAGCCTCCTTTCATGCCCAACCCGGTTTGCATGGCCTTCTCTGGCATGATTATGAGCTTCTTCTTCATGATTGTTCTCTAAATTCTCTTCCATGTTGGGTTCAAAATACTCTTCCTCTTCCTCAGCACCAACAATTCTTTTTCCTCTTGCTTCCCTTTTTCGTCTCCAAAGAGTTCTCTCAGGCTCTGAATCAAAGGATGTTGAGATTCCTTCTCTTCTCCCTGTCATACAACAAACAGAATGCACAACAGGAGATATAGTGAAGACAATTTTTGTTAGAATGATTGTTAGTGTGAGTGATGCAATTTATCAAACAGTTAGTGGGTTAGTGAGCTGAATTATGATAAACTAAGAAAAGAGAACAGAAAATAGAGAGGGTATAGGGGGTGAGGAAGAAATTAAGAACAAACTAAGGTAAATTACTGAATATAGAAAAGAATAACGGAAAAAAATGCTCAATCTAGTGATCTTCTAGCTTAATCATTGTTGATTCAAAATCAATCCCCGGCAACGGCGCCATAAACTTGATGCATGGAAACTTGTCTCTCAACAAATCTCCCTTTGGCAAGTATACCAAATTATCGTCAAGTAAAACTCACTATAGAGTGAGGTCGAATCCCACAAGGATTGATTGGTCAAGCAACTTTAGTTAGAAGAATATGCTAGTTGAGCTAAACAGAATTTAGATTGAAATGCAGAAATTTAAATGACTAGAAAGTAAATAGCAGAAATTAAAGTGCAGAATCTTAAATGGGGAATTGGGGCAATGCTCATAAAAGTAAATAGCAGAAATTAAAGAGAATGGGTAAGATCAGAAATGGAGAGATCATTGTGTTTAGTTCTTCATAGCTCTAGGAATCAAAAATGGCAGAAAAGAAGAATCCATGCTAGAAGTACAGAAAAGTAAATATGCAGAGAGTAGTTCTCCAAGACGCAAAAGTTTTTATCTAGTTCAAAACTACTCCTATATATACTACTCTTCATGATCTTCTAGTGAGTTCTTCAAGTCTTGGATGTGGGCTTTGGACCTTGAGTTGAAGCAATTCTCATCTTTAGTGGGCCCAGCTTGCAGAGAAATATGAATTAGACTTGGGCATTTAGGGAGATTAATCGTGGAATACATTTCTGGGTGCGAGAACGTTAGTGGCATTCACCTTTTCCACTAACGTTCCATCCTTATATGCCCACGTTATTCTCAACGTTAGAAGTCTTAACGTGACTTCTAACGTTCCTTCTCAATTCTTGGCCAATGTTAATGGGACTCACTTTTCCCATTAACGTTGGCTTGTGCCCCTTTTCGCAAACGTTAATGGGACATTAACGTTGCTTGCCTTTTGCCTCCTACGTTAGGTCTTACGTTAGCTTAGCTAACGTAGCTCTTAACGTGGGCACCTATCACCTTCGAGAGCGTTAGTGACACTCACCTTTGTCACTAACGCTCTAATTGCCTTAATCCCCTACGTTAGAACCCACGTTAACTAAGTTAACGTGGCTTTTAACGTAGTAATGAAGCCATCTTCCAACGTTAGTGACAAAAGTGAGTGTCACTAACGTTGGTTCTTTGCACGCCACTCCACGTTAACTTTCACGTTAACAATATTAACGTGAGAGTTAACGCAGGCAATGAAAATGATCCAACGTTAGTGACAAAAGTGAGTGTCACTAACGTTGGCATTGTTGATCCTTGTCCACGTTAGAGTTCACGTTAACTTAGTTAACGTGACTCTTAACGTGGGGCATTGCCTAGTTTCCCAACGTTAGTGGTGTTCACTTTTATCACTAACGTTGAGGATAAACGTTATTGGAGTTCACGTTTCTCATTAACGTGGAGTCCTCCTTTCCTTCTACGTTAAGTACCACGTTAACTTAGTTAACGTGGCTCTTAACGTAGGCTATGAATGGCTTTGCAGGCGTTATTGGTGATCACTTTTCTCATTAACGTTGCAAGCCAATTGCCATCCCACGTTAGTAGTCACGTTAACTAAGTTAACATGAATGCTAACGTGATTCTTCCATGCTTCATTTGTCCTGAAATCAAGCAATTAAAGTGCATCAAAGCTCTAGCCAAAATCATGAGATTATGCATCATTAAAATATCATGTAATTCTGGCAAAAATCTCATGAAATCATGCAAAATTCACAATAGTTGCTTGAATGAAGGTGTAAGTGTATTTTCACCCAAAACTTGCCTTGTTTATTAGGAAAATGCATGAAACTACCCTAAAACAGTAAAGAAAAGGTCAGTGAAACTGGCCTAGATGCCCTGGCATCACAACACCAAACTTAAAGCTTGTTTGTCCCTAAACAAGTACTGAAGCATAAGAAAAATGAAATAAAAGAACAAGAAGAAAAGACGGGAATAACATTCATGGTTCATGGAGTTTCATGCATAGCAACTTAGGTTCTTTCCTTTTAGGTTTCAAGCCTTTATCAAATCCCTAGTCACTCTCTTAATTGCATCCCTTGAGGCTTCTTTCTTATTGATCCTTCTCTTTAAGCTTATTACATTTTTCTTTTGGCTAAGTGCTCTGTAAGAGGGCGACTTTTTATGATAAGCTTTCAGCCAACACTCCCAAACCAGTTGGTTTTAAGGTGCTAGGTGTTAAGACACCCCTAAGGACTTACTCCCTCAAGTCTCTTTCCCTCATACATACACACCACAGGCACATGGTTTGTTATTCTTTCTTTCTTCAGACCTTGGTGTCCAGCACCTCTTTGGGTTACTAAGTGCTCAGTAACAAGGGTTACTCTTGATAGTGGACTTTCAGCTGATAATCCCGGATTAGTTAATCCAAGTTACCAAGTGATAAGGCACCCCTAAGAGCTTATTCATCCAAGTATATCCCTTGTACATAAACACCACAGACACATGCCTCAGTTCACAACCCTTGGTGCCTAGCATTGTTCCTTTTTGTGTTCCCTTTGTTATTTTCACTTGTATTACTCTTTTTTTTCTTGTTGGGATCTTATTATTTTGCTAGCCTCAAGGAATGTGTCTCATATTTATGACTTAGGATGGATAGTTGCTTTCTTTCCTTTCTTGGTGAACCAACTTAGCTTACTAATCATCCTACCACAAACACTTAGAATGCACTTCACAAAATGACTCCATTCTTGTTCTTTCCATAACATTTTCTTTTTGATTAACTTAAAGAGATAAGCATACAAGTAGGCAAGATGACAGTGAGCATTCAAGACCTTAGGCTCAATAACATAGACTTAAACAAGGAGAATTAAAGACAGAATTGAAAATCCTAAGCTACCATGGAAGTATGTTCTATTTCATACATGATTTTCCTTATTTAAAGCTTTGAAAAGGAAGGTAAACTAAGAAGGAAATTCACCACCTTTCACTTGTTGGTCTGCTCATTCTCTTCTGCTCCCTTGGGATTCTCCTTGATTACTTGAGTTTCCATTCCCTTTACGCTTTCCCATCAACTTTTTCCAAAATCTGGCATCCTCCATCTTCTTCTTTAATGCTTCCTTTTGCTGTTTCACCTTCCCTTCTTCTTGTTCAGTTAAGTTCTTGCGAACTGCCTCATAATTTGGGATGTCCGGGTGTAGGTGATGCATATGCTCAACCACATAGTTTAGCTTTGCCTGAGTGTTGATGCTGAATTCTTCTCGGTGCAGTTGCCTTCCTTCATTTAGCACGCTGAATTCGTTGAATGCTTTCATTTGATTCATCTGGCATTGGTTGAGTTTCTGGAAGCGTTTATCTTGACTTTCTTGCCTTTCAGACACTCGATTGAAGGCTTGAGTAAGCTGGAAATAGTGCTCTTGTTGTTGCTCTATTAGCTGTTTTTGCCATTCCCTCTGTTGATTCATCCAATTTGTTAGCATTTCCTCTTGCCGATCCATTCTCTGAGATTGAAGTTGCAGTTGTTGTTCTTGTCCTTCCATGTATAGCCTTGACAAATCATCAATGGTTCCTCGGATGTGACCCAAGTTGATATCGGTTGGGTCATGATATCCTTCTTGATGATATTCCGTGGGTTGGGGTTCTTCTTGGAGAGGCTCTTAATCTTGTGCCTCTTCTGATGTCCTCTTCCTTAGATGGGGTCTTTTCTACTGTTGAGCTGGGGTCACATGAGTTATGCGTTGGATTGTAAGTGATCTCCCAAGACCTAGCCAAGTTGGATTGCTGTCCTCAAAGACGGGCTTTCTTGCATAATCTAAGGATGGTGCTGGGGTACCAAAGTCTGGCACCTGAATCCTTTTTCTCGGCTGATTCTTGGATTCCTTCAGCTATAATTTCATGCACGTTAATGCTTCCACCCTTTATCAAGCAATGTACCATGGTAGCTCGAGTGATATTGACCTCAGAATTATTTGCTGCTGGAAGGATAGATCATCGCACAAGCTCAAACCAGGCTTTGGCTTTCGGGATGAGGTCTCCTCTCCTGATGAACCGGGGTCTCTTATCTGCGTACCTTTCCCAGTCAGATCCCACAATGCATATATCACCCACAATCTCCTCCAATTCATCATTGTCGGCACCTTTATCTATTCTTTCTTGGTAACCAAGCTCAACAAAACGTGGGGATTTCAAATGGAGAACTCTAATGATTGCATTGGGACTAAAATCCACCTCTATTCCTCTTACATAACTCTTGAAGGTGGGGGCTGTGGTCTTATCTTCTCTAACCACATTTGCATAAAATTCTTTGATGAGGTTTGCATTTGCCCTTGCTTCCGGGTTAGTGAGCTTTTCCCAACCCCTCTTTTCAATCTTCTCCTGAATTTATGGACACTCATTTTCATCGAATTGAAAGTTTGATTCGGGCAATATCTTCTTTTCCTTTATTCACTCGAATTCGAGCTCATGGAAGGCTGTTTTGAATTTCTCGGTGTCGAAGGAGGGCTGCTCCATTGGTTCTTTTCCTCTTCGCCTCTTGACGTTTGATGCTGCCATGAGTGAGAATTGAATATTAGAGGCTAAGGGGTTGAAGATGGAGTTCAGTTGGGTTGAAGTAGAATGAGTCTTGAAGAAATGAGTTTTGAAGAGATAAAAGAAGAGGTGAGTATATAAGGTGCACGTGAAGTGTGTATGGCCGAGAGAAAGTAGTGAAAAGAAAAGAATGGGAATACAGGGTGTGTACGGAAGGGTTGTGTGAAGGGGTTTATATATAGGGATGGCAATTGTTGAATGGTGTGGATTGATTAGTTTAATATTAATTAATTAAGTAAATAAAATCTAATAATATGTATACAAATTCATCTCCTAATCCTAAAGTCTTTCAAATTATGATAATTATTTAATTTTGAAATGATCATGTATTGCTTTATTATTATTGTTGTTGTTGTTGTTGTTATTGTTGTATTTAGATTATTTGTTAATTTTTTCTATTTATTTTTTAAGTTTTTCTAAATTTTATTTTTAATCAAACACCCAATTATCCAAACTGATCCAATTCGAGTTTAACCTGTTTGGATTAGTTTGAGTCAACTCACTAAAAATCACAAAATTGGGAGCAACACAAACTAATTAAAATTTCTTTGGTTCGATTCTCATTTTTTCTTAAATCCAAATCAGCCTGACCCGTGAGCACTCTTTCACACAGGGTCCTAATTCGCATGACAAGCATTAATTATGAAATAATAGGCGGAGAAGGTGAAAACCAACAAATTCTATCTTTTATATTTTAATTTGTAATTTTTAATTCATTCATCCCCATTGTAACATACTTGTTTATGTCTTTGTTTTGTGGTTCAATGTGATTTATAGAAGACCTTAATCATCTTCTTAACAATATAATTGACAAACCCACAATGTAGAATTATATTTTAGAAAGAAAGTTGAAAAAACCTTGAGATACTAAAAGACTTGAAAAGAGAAAAAGATTTTAATTGGATGTGGGTAAACTTTTCAAAAAAAGAGCTTGGAATAGAGAAGTTACACCTTAGAATTTATGCATATCAAATACCTCACCTATCAATCTTACCACTACTATTTAAATTTGACCGCACTGCCCCATCAACCTTTGTCACTGTCATCATCTCTGTTTTTTTTAGCATTCACTACCAGAATTTTTTTTTATCATAGATAACAGCTGTATGAAAGAAGAACATAGTTTTAATAACTCCATATTGTAGAATTTTTTTAAAATAAATAATGAAGATTTTGATAGTATAGATCGAGACAGATGGGAAGAAAGGATGGCGATGGTAGAGGAACCATAACTGCTGGTGCAGTTGAAAGATGTGGAAGAGAGAAAGGGAGAAAGATCAAATAAAGAAAGACGAACAGAAAAAAAGAGGGCGTTATGGTAGGGTGAGGAGTAAGGATGGCAATGACAGATGGAGCCATTGTAGCTGCCACTAAGGCAGAGAAAGGGGACGTTATGAAGTGGAAATTAGGATGGAGAAAACGTAGAGACAACAAGTAGCGGAGAGGAAAAAAAGAAGAAAAGATGAAAAGAAGAAAAGAAGAAAAGGGAGGGAAGAGTAAGGGGTTTATAGGGAGAAAGGCAGAGCGGAGGAGCTGCCGGGGCGAGCATGATCAACTAGGCAACCACCACAATGACCACTATCTGAATATTGCTATTTAATCTTTTTTCTTCTCTCTACTTAGGTTTGTCAAGTGAGATTTTGAAAAAGTTTTGAGTTTTAAAATCTGAACATAATGCAATTATGGAGAATTTTGATTTGTTAAATTCAGAGTTATTATGGTAGTGGGTTTAGAGAGAGAAAGAGAAAGGTGAATTCTAGAGATTTTTGAACTATGTGAGCATATGAGTTATTAGTAGTGGTGGTGACAATAATAGTGGTAGTCAGAAATAAGAGTTAGATGGGGATAAACTTGGGTATTTGGTAAAGGGTTGGGATTGGGAGTGGGGTAAGATTATGGATGACAATACTAACTCTACGGGTATACAACCTGATCTAACCCATTTGGATAGGATTCGCAACTCGATCCGCAGCGGACCGAGTTAAAAGTAGAGCGAGTTGATCTACAAATAAGATCGGGTGCAGGTTTAGGCTTAAGCCCACCTAACCTACTGGCACCCTTAATTTATTATAGTTGTAATTAAAATTTATTATACATTTATAATAAAGTTGATGAGATTGAACCCATATCTTTTGCTTTTAACATGATTTTATTACGATTTTTTGTTTTTAATTTCAATAGGGAGTTAATTTTGTATTTTCAATTTTATTAGTATTTTTATAAAATATGGAACGATTAAATATTGTATTTTATTGAAAAAAATTAATTTTGTTGGGGGTAGCGTTTGGTGGAGAACTTTAGGGTGTAGATAGGGTTAGTGTTGAGAGATCCTTAACCTATAAGTAGGATTGGATTGAGTTTTAGAAAGATTTTAAACTCATAGATAGGGTTAGGGTGGAGTCTAAACCCTACCCTATCCTACCCTTTGCCAGTCCTAGATATGATAGGTTAAAAGGGGTAGTTTAAGAATTTTAGATAATTATTTAGATTTCAGATAGTTCTATCAACCAAAACCCCATCTTTTATGGGTAGAAAATCAATTTTGTTTTCGTTTGGGTAGATTTTTCAGCATTTTAAACATTCATGGATAAAAATAGTAGTTTATTCAAAAATAATTTTTGAATCTTTGTAGACAAAATTGAAATATGAGATGTACTACTATTTATTATGATACTATAATTGTGGAACAAATTAAAGTGCTCATTTTTAAATTGATTTTCAAGCTAATTCACTTTTTCTAAATTAACTAATAAAATATCTTGTTGATAAAAATTCTAATACAAACATATCGACCATTAAAGTTTTTCCTTTAAGTTATAGATTAAATAATACTAATGGTATTATGATTGAACTGCCTTGTTTAATTACCTTTACAATAATTGAACCATAACTCGACTTAATTCATAGTTAAAGTATTATTTTGGTCCTCAATATTTGGGTCAAGTCCTAATTAGGTCCCTAATGTTTTGGATGTCCTAGTTCATTTTTAAAAAGTTTCAAAGTTCCATTTCAGTCCAAAAGATTTATATAAGTTCAATGTTGAAGAACCAATAACGTTTGATTTTAGTATATAAATAAAATAGACCCATCAACATTCAACATAAAAGTTTTTCCTTCGATTTTGGTGTATTAATGATTGATTGATAAGATTTATGATTTTTTTACAAGAAGAAGATGGAGAAGAGAACATGTTACAAAAATATTTTTGTTATATTTTTCTAACACATGGAATAAGATGACTTAAAATAACGTTGTTAACATCGTCACTCTCTTCGTTAATTATTCATGTTAATTTAATGGTAGGACAATATTGAACCCGTTTAAAGTTTTTTGAAATAGAAATAGGATAGTTGAAATGTTATGGACCAAATTAAAATTTAGCCTAAAGGTTGGGTATCCAAATAGTTCTTTACTCTTCATTGATGCTAGTTCAAATATAATTTGTAATCAATAAAATAGAGATTATATTTTGATCTGTGATAAAAAATTACTTTTCAAATAGCTGAACAAGAACATGTATGAACTATGCATGAACGAAATAAGTTATGTATCTCCATAAAAATATAACACACACACATACACATTGACTACAATTGATCATAATGTTAAATTGCTTTTACAATCATACTCGCGATCTCGGTAATCGTCGTAGCAACAAGTCTATAAAAAAAGCTTTGGACAAAACTCTTTTTCCTCGGCATGATAATAGTACAAAATTTAATCTTAATTAAGTAAAATTTTTTAGAAATGTGTCTTTATTTCTCAAAAGTACAAGACTTTATTACTATGTTTGGTAGTAAAAAAATTATATGCTTATGTTTGCAATTTTAAAAAATTATGAAGTGCTTTTGAAAATACTTAATGATATATTTTTAAAAGTAGCTTATACTTATATGGTCTATTTTTCTAAGTCCAATACTAAGAACCGAACTTTAGTATATCTAAAGCTCTAAGGATCTGGTTCAAAGTTTTCTTTCAAGTAAGACATTATATCTTGAAAACATTAAAGAGTAGAGAATAACACTAATTCCTTATTAGTCAACTTAATATTTAATGACTTCTATTAATTTAAAGACTTATATTGTAACCATCATTCTCCTAAGAAAGAGAAGGTTATGATACTTACTATATATAGACAAAAGAAAATTAAACTGATAATGATGAAAAAGAGTAACTTACTATCCTAGAATCAAACAAACCCTAAATGATAACTCATAACCACGAATCACAACTTTTTAACCAATATGCTATCATCTCTATAACTTATTGCTAAAATGTTACTCTTTTTAAACTATTTACTCTCAAGTGCCACTGTTTTGCCATGGTGGCACCTTCTATTTTTTTGGCATGCTGACACTACAAAAAATATGTTGAGTACCGTCAGATTTACTAGCGAATTTAGGAACGAAACTTTTTATGGTAATAGACGAAAATTCATTCCAAGAAAATGTTACTCTCAGATTTATACTTCTGCTGAAAAATTTGATGGTAACAAATAGCGCAAACAAGTATTACATAGGCATGAAGTGTATTATCAAATTTACCGGTAGAAAAATTGGACCGTAACGCAAATTAATAAATGCAGTAGTACACATATTTTTTCACCAGTGAATTTGACGGTAAATTTCATCCTAAATTCGAATTCAAAATCTTCTCCCGTCATTCTGCACCATAAAAACCACCATTTCCTCTTTCTTTCTTGATGATCCATATCTAATCCTAAAGGATTTTTGTCAAAGCCATTCCACCTACGAGTAAGTCGGTAATAAAACGATTCGTGGTAAATTCGTTCTAATATTTTTTTAATTTATGGTCTACAAAATTTTATTTATATTTAAAGTAGCTAAAATATTATTTAAGAAGTCTAATTTCTAATAATTTTAAGGATTTATTATTACAATTATTCTATTATGAAGCATAATATTTTAGCCACTACAAAAGTTATTCCCGATGCTTCAAAGATTGATTGTTTTGATAGAACTAATTTTAAATGATGGCAAAATAAGATTATAAAAGTATTAGATTTTTCTAGAATCAATTATGTCTTAGTTGATCTTAAGCCGGATGAAGATACCAAAAATTACGATTAAGCTTTGAAAGATAAATTATGTATACATACAATTTTAAGAGTATTAAATAATAATTTATATGATATTTATTGTCATCATGTTTATGCTAAAATTATTTGAAATGTATTGGTACAAAAATATATTTATGAAGAATAAGGTAGTAAAAAGTTTTTAGTTCATAATTTCAATGCATAGCAAATGGTAGAAGATAAAAGTATTTCTTCTAAACTTAATAAGTGTACTAAGCTTGTAGATAAACTTGCTAAGGAAGAAGATATTATACCCAAAAAGTTTGTATCTCAAATTCTTGTTGATAAAATGTCGGTTTCATGGAAAGATTATAATTGAGTTTTATACAAAAGAGAAAAATCATGAATTTGTAAAAGACCATAGTGCATATTAAAATTGAGGACAAAAATAGAACTATGACTAATAGCAATATAATAAAGTGTATGCTAAAGCCAATATTGCTAAAATTGTGTACAAAAATCATTCAAATAAGAGAAACAAATTTCATAATAAGGTGATTAAACCTCATTATAAGAAACAAGAATTTAACCCCCAAAGCTTATTTTATTTGGCAAGACTGGGCACTTTGTATCAATTTGTAGAATGAAAAGGAATAACAATGAAGGAGATGGAAGCAATAGTAGAAGCGGAGGAGGAAAGACAGTCGTAAACATAGCAAATCACAAAGATGATGAAGTCGTAGTGGGAATAGTTTCCAAATTCTATCTAGTGAAAGACTCCAAGGGTTGGGTTGTGGACTTTGGTGCCACAAAACATATTTGTGCTAAAAAGGAACTATTTTTCGAGTTTATTCCATAAATAATGGGAATGAAGTTGCTTACCTAGGAGATTTTAGCAAGATTCCTGTTTTAGGTAAAGGTAAGGTGTCAATGAAAATGACATTTAAAAAAATTCTTATGTTTTCTGATGTACTAAGTGTTCTGGTCATTAAACACTATCTTGTGTCAGTCCACCTTTTCAACAATGCCAAGGTCATGGTAACCTTTGATAATAATATTGTCTTGTTGCCTAAGAATGATGCCTATGTGGGAAAAGGTTACCAAAATGAGAATTTGAATCCTCTAAATTTTAAATTTTTACTTGAGAGAATAAGTTGGTTACCCTTGAATGTTTTCTCTCATGTTTTCTCTTGATTCCACCTATGAAATAAATGAAGAGAGATCACACTTTACCTTCTAAAGTGAAATTCAAAATTTAGAAGATCCAAATTCCAAAAATGATGATCTGTTTGTTTTAAACATTATTGATAATAATAATAAAGGAGAAAATTCAATTTATATTTATTTTGTTGATTCTCTTTATTTTTGGAATAGTAGACTTTGACATGTTAATGTACCGTATATTTTGAAATTAAAAGAAATGTGTTTAATCAATAAGTTGGACAATTCTTATTTAGATAAATATGATGTATGTGTTAAAACAAAATTGACTAAAAAATATTCTAAACAAGTTACTAGGCAAAATGAAATATTAGAACTTGTGCATAGTAATTTGAGTGATTTGAAACATACTCCAACTAGAAGTGGGAAAAGATTTATGTAGTAACACCCTTACTACCAGAATGTTACGCTTCTGGCTACGCCACTCTGATAGTGAGGAGTATTACGACGACTTCCATATATTTATTCATTTTTGTTAATGATTATTCTAGATATACAAAGATGTATTTGTTAAGAACTAATAATAAAGCATGTGATATGTTTATTAAGTATAAAGGCGAAGTAGAAAAATAACTTGGTAAGAAGATTAAAAGGTTAAGAACTGGTAGAAGTGGTGAGTATGAATCTAATCTTTTTAATAAGTTTTGTGAAAAACATGGTATAGTGCATGAGATAACCCTGCCATATTCTCCTGAATCTAACGGCATAGCTGAAAGGAAAAACAAAACTTTAAGGAAAATGATGAATGCATTACTTATAAGTTCAGGACTACCTCATTCCATATGGGAGGAAGCTATTCTATTTGCATGCTATATATAAAATAAGGTACTGCACAAGAAGCTTAGCAAAACATCCTATGAACTTTAATTTGATAAAGCGCATAGTTTAAATCACTTAAAAATTTGGGATTGTTTAGCTAAGGTTATATTGTCAGATAATAGTAGTGCATATAGATTTCTTATTACTAAAAGTGATGTACTTGAACATAATGCCTTAATTGAATCTTGTAATGCATCTTTCTTTGAAAATATATACCCTAGTTAGTCGAAAGATAAAAATGTTTCTAGCATCCATGCTTTATTTGATAATGTTGTTGATGAACAAGATAATGAAATACGAAGTAAAAGAGCTAGAAAAGAAAATAATTTTGGTGATGATTATGTTACTTATCTTATTTCTAATGATCTTTTATTATATAATGATGATATATCTTTTCCTGATGCTCCTTTTTGAAAAGATGCTATAAATGCTGAAATTGAATCTATTATATCTAATCATACTTGAAAATTAGTCGATTTATCTCCTAATGAAAAACTTATTGGATACAAATGGATATTTAAGAAGAAATTAAAACACGGATGGTAGTATTGATAAATATAAAGCTAGATTAGCAGTTGAAGGTTACAAACAATAAAAAGATGTAGATTATTTTGATGCATATGCTCCAGTTGCTAGAATTACATCTATTAGAGTTTTATTTGCTATTGCATCTATATTCAAACTTGTTGTACATCAAATGGAAGTGAAAACTGCATTTTTAAATGGAGATCTTGATGAAGAAATTTACATGGATCAATCTGAAGGTTGCGTTGTAAAAGGTAAAAAGAATAAAGTATGTAAACTTGTCCAATCTCTTTATGATTTAAAGCAAACTCCAAGAAAATGACATGAAAAATTTGATGAAGTTATGCTTTCTAACCAGTATGTAACTAATAGATCTGATAAATACATATATAGAAAATTTAATTATGGTGTTAGAGCTGTTGTTGCATATATATTTATGATTTATTAGTTTTTGGAACATACTTAGAGAAATTAAAGTAAATAAAACTTAAAAAGTTTCTATCTTCTCAATTTGATATAAAGGATAAAGGTGTTCCAAATGTTATTCTTGAAATAAAGATAATAAGAAAAAATGATAGTTTTATATTATCTCAATCTCATTATATTGAAAATATGCTTAAAAAATTTGGATATTATGATGTAAATTTGTATCTACACCATATGATTCAAGTTTACATCTATTTAAGTATAAAGGTGATAGTGTCTCTAATCGAATGTGCTTCTATAATTGGTAGCTTGATGAATTGCACTAGACTTAACATTGCATATGTTGTAAATAGATTGAGTAGATATACTCATAATCCTAATAAAGATCGTTGGATTGCTTTAACTAGAATTATGAGATATTTGAAAAGAAATATGAATTTTGCTTTATTGTATTCTGGTTATTCCTCTATTTTAGAAGGATATACTGATGCAAATTGAATTTTTTATTCTGACGAGATAAAATCTACAAGTAATTTTGTGTTTATGTTAGTAGGAGGTGTAATCTCTTGGAAATACACTAAGCAGACATGCATTGCCAAATAAAATATAGAATCAAAATTTATAACATTAGAGAAGGCAATGACGGAAGTCGAATGGCTAAGAAATTTATTAGTGGATATCCCACTATAGAGTAAAAGAGAAATATCTATGACTATGCATTGTGATACTCAGACTGTTATTACTAGAGTAAAGAATAAGATCTACAATGGTAAAATCTGACATATAAGAATGCGGCATAACATTGTAAACAGCTTATTAAAAGTTGTATAATATCCATAGATTTTGTAAGGTCAGAAAAAAATTTGGTTGATCCTTTGACGGAGCCACTTGTTAGGATGCTAGTAAGTGAAATATCGAGGGGGGTGAGACTTGTGCCTAGTGAATAAAACTGTGAGATTGATATCCAACCACTCTAATTATATCTTCTATGAAGATGGTTCAATGTGGTCAACGAAGTCATATAAGTTTTAAGGGTACTATCGCTTCTTTGTTTTTCACCGTACATATGAGATGTTTGGCGATGAGTTCCTTCCTAAGGTGAATGACAATACGAATATAGTTATTGTATTTTATTGTTTCGACAATTCATATGAGATGCTTGGTGATGATGTTCGTGGTCCCAAAATGCGGAGGTGGAGATGTTACTACAGCATACTCTTGATGCATAAACACAAAACTGAGAGTGGAGATGAGGCCGTCTCCTATGAGTTTGGGCACTTAATTCTAAACCTCTCATGTTAACAGGATGTGGCGCATGGCCGTTAAAGCGCAAACTGCCATGAGCAGCATTATCTAAGAGAATATTTTGTGGACTTGTGGATGTGCTCTAACCATAATCTCAGAAGTATAAGGTTCAAAGAGTTTACTCTACCACGCTTCTACAGGGTTGTCACTCACTTGACCTAAGGTGAAGTTCAAATCCTTTTGAATATTCCACTAATGTCAAATATTCTTAACCTCCCTTAGTTCTTCTAGTTTTCCCTAAGTTTGAAACATGTGGGAGATTGTTGTGTTTTTAAGATTGTGTTTCAAACTTAGTACCACATGAGACACTCTAATAAAAATAAAAGTTTTGAATTGATTTACGACCGTTGCTAATTAAGAAGAAAATCATTGAATTCTTTTATGACTGTTGCATGAATTGAATTATATAAAAGGAGAAGCATCATATACAATAATATATATATACCCCCAAAACATTCTCAGTTTGTTTCAATATGCAACTTATGCTCTCTCTCTCTCTCTCTCTCAATAACATTAAACCTTCTCAAATATTAGCAAGAGTTACTTGCAACATATTTTTCAATTAAGAAGAAGAATGATATTGTGCTGCTCTAAATGTTCCATGAATATTGGTGTGGATTGTATTCTTGATGATCCACGTATAATCTTTGAGGATTTTCGTCGAAGTCATTCCACCTACGGGTAGGGTGGTAATAAATTCTTTAGGACAGTGCCTAGTACGATTCATGATAAATTCGTTCTAATATTTTTTAAATTTATTTGTCTACAAAATTTTATTTATATTTAAAGTAGCTAAAATATTATTTTAGTAATCTAATTTTTAACAAATTAATTCATAATTGAATTGATATTTTGTAAATAACACATTAGATAGTAAGATATATAATGATTTTTATACCTCTATGTATCAACTTAAGCTTTAGAGATATGTGATTTCATGACATGATATCAAAATTTTTATTAAAAATGATCTACAATTCATTCCTTTTTTAGCCAAATAAAAAATTTAAGCATAAAGAACACTAAAAAAATATCTATGTAAAAAGACTCTGACATGAAAAAAGTGTAAAATACATAACTATTTATATACTTCTATTACCAAAAAATTTATGTTTGCTAATGGTCATGCAGTTTGTAAAAGTCTGTTGGTCGAACTTTGTTGCCAAAATTCAACTAATTTTACTAACGTTCGATGGCTATCGTAATAATAAATAATATTAGTGACATTATTATTGTCGGTAATGTCCAATGCTAAAATAAAAAATGTGAAACTGAAAGTACCATAGCAGTTAGATGACGTGGCAAAATATTTGAAGGCATAAATTTAACCCCTAAAAATTTCAAATAAAACTTAAAAGCCCAATTTTCCCAAATTGCAAGAGTATCTCCAGGAGTTGAGAAGAATATTGGGGAGCAGCAGCCAAGACTCAGGTAGCTCTAGTAGAGCTCGTTCGCATGGTAGTTGGGTGAAGAACGCACACCGTGACAGAGGTGGGAAGGTTCCGCATTAGTGCGGTTATGGGTTGCATCCTATTCTTCGATGGTTTGGGACGGATTCCAATCCAGAAAGACTATTTTTTGGATGCCCTAATTATAATGTGAGTTGGTTGAATTGTTGCAAGTTGATTGTGTGTCTTATTTCTCAAATTCTTATTGATTTTATAGTTGTTATTCCTCTCATTTTTTTTGAAATTTTGGTGTGGTAGATGGTGCACGAAATTGTGATCATCAATGGTGCCATCAACATGGTACGCTCAATTGCAATCTCAACTCTTTATCACAACTTCGCACAACTAACCAGCAAGTGCACTGGGTCGTCCAAGTAATAAACCTTACGCGAGTAAGGGTCGATCCCACGGAGATTCTTGGTATGAAGCAAGCTATGGTCATCTTGTAAATCTCAGTCAGGCGGATTCAAATGGTTATGGATGATATATGAATAAAGCATAAAATAAAGATAGAGATACTTATGTAATTCATTGGTGAGAATTTCAGAGAAGCGTATGGAGATGCTTTGTCCCTTCCGTCTCTCTACTTTCCTACTGTCTTCATCCAATCCTTCTTACTTTTTTCCATGGAAAGCTGTATGTTGGGCATCACCGTTGTCAGTGGCTATAGTCCCGTCCTCTCAGTGAAAATGTTCAACGCGCTCTGTCACAGCACGGCTAATCATCTGTCGGTTCTCAATCAGGTTGGAATAGAATCCATTGATTCTTTTGCGTCTATCACTAACGCCCAGCCTTCAGGAGTTTGAAGATCGTCACAGTCATTCAATCCTTGAATCCTACTCAGAATACCACAGACAAGGTTTAGACCTTACGGATTCTCTTGAATGCCGCCATCAATTCTAGCTTATACCACGAAGATTCCAATTAAGGTATCCAAGAGATATCCACTCAATCTAAGGTAGAACGGAGGTGGTTGTCAGGCACACGTTCATAGGTGAGAATGATGATGAGTGTCACGGATCATCATGTTCATCAAGTTGAGGAACAAGTGATATCTTAGAACAAGAATAAGCCAAATTGAATAGAAGAACAATAGTAATTGCATTAATACTCGAGGTACAGCAGAGCTCCACACCTTAATCTATGGTGTGTAGAAACTCCACTGTTGAAAATACATAAGAACAAGGTTCAGGCATGGCCGTGAGGCCAGCCTCCCAATGATCTAAGATATCATAAGACTACTCAAAGATAGCTACCCAGATAAGAATACAATAGTAAAAGGTCCTATTTGTAGAGAACTAGTAGCCTAGGGTTTACAGAAATGAGTAAATGACATAAAAATCCACTTCCGGGCCCACTTGGTGTGTGCTTGGGTTGAGCATTGAACCTTTCATGTGTAGAGACTTTTCTTGGAGTTAAACACCAGCTTTTGTGCCAGTTTGGGCGTTTAACTCCCATTCTTGTGCCAGTTCCGGCGTTTAATGCCGGGCAGTCTTGAGCTGATTTGGAACGCCGGTTTGGGCCATCAAATCTCGGGCAAAGTATGGACTATTATATATTGCTGGAAAGCCCAGGATGTCTAATTTCCAACGCAGTTGAGAACGCGCCAATTGAGTTTCTGTAGCTCCAGAAAATCTACTTCGAGTGCAGGGAGGTCAGAATCCAACAGCATCTGCAGTCCTTTTCAGCCTCTGAATCAGATTTTTGCTCAGGTCCCTCAATTTCAGCCAAAAAATACCTGAAATCACAGAAAAACACACAAACTCATAGTAAAGTCTAGAAAAGTGAATTTTAGCTAAAAACTAATAAAAATATAATAAAAACTAACTAAAACATACTAAAAACATACTAAAAACAATGCCAAAAAGCGTATAAATTATCCGCTCATCACAACACCAAACTTAAATTGTTGCTTGTCCCCAAGCAACTGAATATCAAATAAGATAAAAAGAAGAGAATATGCAATGAATTCCAAAAATGTCTATGAAGATCAGTATTAATTAGATGAGCTGGGCTTTTAGCTTTTTGCCTCTGAATAGTTTTGGCATCTCACTTTATCCTTTGAAATTCAGAATGATTGGCTTCTATAGGAACTCAGAATCCAGATAGTGTTATTGATTCTCCTAGTTAAGTATGATGATTCTTGAACACAGCTACTTTATGAGTCTTGGCCGTGGCCCAAAGTACTCTGTCTTCCAGTATTACCACCAGATACATACATGCCACAGACACATAATTGGGTGAACCTTTTCAGATTGTGACTCAGCTTTGCTAGAGTCTGCAATTAGAGGTATCCAGGGTTCTTAAGCACACTCTTTTTGCCTTGGATCACAACTTTATTCCTTTCTCTTCCTTTTTTTTTCGCTTTTTTTTTTGAATATTTACTGCTTTTTATTGCTTCAAGAATCATTTTTATGATTTTTCAGATCATCAGTAACATGTCTCCTTTTTCAGCATTCTTTCAAGAGCCAACATTCATGAACAACAAATTCAAAAGACATATGCACTGTTTAAGTATACATTCAGAAATCAAAAGTATTGCCACCACATCAAAATAATTAATCTGTTATAAAATTCAAAATTCATGCAATTCTTCTCTTTTTCAATTAAGAACATTTTTCATTTAAGAAAGGTGATGGATTCATAGGCCATTCATAACTTTAAGGCATAGACACTAAGACACTAATGATCATAAGACACAGACATAGATAAACATAAGCATAAAAATTCAAAAAACAGGAAAATAAAGGACAAGAAAATTAAAGAACGGGTCCACCTTAGTGATGGCGGCTTGTTCTTCCTCTTGAAGATCTTATGGAGTGCTTGAGCTCCTCAATGTCTCTTCCTTGCCTTTGTTGCTCCTCTCTCATGATTCTTTGATCTTCTCTAATTTCATGGAGGAGGATGGAATGTTCTTGGCGCTCCACCCTTAGTTGTCCCATGTTGGAACTCAATTCTCCTAGGGAGGTGTTGATTTGTTCCCAATAGTTTTGTGGAGGAAAGTGCATCCCTTGAGGTATCTCAGGGATTTCATGATGAGTGGGATCTCTTGTTTGCTCCATCCTTTTCTTAGTGATGGGCTTGTCCTCATCAATGAGGATGTCTCCCTCTATGTCAATTCCAACTGAATAACAGAGGTGACAAATGAGATGAGAAAAGGCTAACCTTGCCAAGGTAGAGGACTTGTCCGCCACCTTATAAAGTTCTTGGGCTATAACCTCATGAACTTCTACTTCCTCTCCAATCATGATGCTATGAATCATGATGGCCCGATCTATAATAACTTCGGACCGGTTGTTAGTGGGAATGATTGAGCATTGGATAAACTCCAACCATCCCCACGGGCTTGAGGTCATGCCTTCTCAGTTGAATCGGCTTCCCTCTTGAATCTCTCTTTCATTGAGTGCCCTCTTTACAAATGTCTATGAGGACTTGGTCTAACCTTTGATCAAAGTTGACCCTTCTAGTGTAAGGGTGTTTATCTCCTTGCATCATGGGCAAGTTGAATGCCAACCTTACATTTTCCGGACAAAAATCTAAGCATTTCCCCGAAACCATTGTAAGCCAATTCTTTGGGTTCGGGTTTACACTTTGATCATGGTTCTTGGTGATCCATGCATTGGCATAGAACTCTTGAACCATTAAGATTCCGACTTGTTGAATGGGGTTGGTAAGAACTTCCCAACCTCTTCTTTGAATCTCATGTCGGATCTCCGGATATTTACTCTTTTTGAGTTTGAAAGGGACCTCGGGGATCACCTTCTTCATGGCCACAACTTCATAGAAGTGGTCTTGATGCACCCTTGAGATGAATCTCTCCATCTCCCATGACTCGGAGGTGGAAGCTTTTGCCTTCCCTTTCCTCTTTCTAGAGGTTTTTCCGGCCTTAGGTGCCATAAATGGTTATGAAAAAACAAAAAGCAATGCTTTTACCACACCAAACTTAGAAGGTTTGCTCGTCCTCGAGCAAATAAAGAAAAAAGAGAGTAGAAGAAGAAGAAATAGAGGAGATAGAGGGGGCTTTGTGGTTCGGCCAAGTGGGAGAAGTAGTGTTTAGGTTGTGTGAAAATGAAGGAGTGAAGATGGGTTTATATAGGAGTGGAGAAGGGGTGTATGGTTCGGCCATTATGGGTGGGTTTGGGAGGGAAAGTGGTTTGAATTTGAATGGTAGGGTAGGTAGGGTTTTATGAAGGATAGATGTGAGTGGTGAAGAGAATAGTGGGATTTGATAAGTGAGGGGTTTTTGGGGAAGAGGTGTTGAGGTGATTGGTGAATGGGTGAAGAAGAAGAAAGAGAGTGGTGGGGTAGGTGGGGATCCTGTGGGGTCCACAGATCCTGAGGTGTCAAGGAAAATTCATCCCTGCACCAAGTGGCGAGCAAAAATGCTCTTTATGCCAATTCTGGCGTTAAACGCCGGGCTGGTGCCCATTTCTGGTGTTTAACGCCAGTTTTTTGCCCTTTCCTGGCATTTAACGCCAGTCTGGTGCCCCTTTATGGCGTTAAACGCCCAGAATGGTGCCAGACTGGGCGTTAAACGCCCATTTGCTGCCCTTACTGGCGTTTAAATGCCAGCAAGGTTTTCCTCCAGGGTGTGCTATTTTTCTTTCTATTTTTCATTCTGTCTTTGCTTTTTCAATTGATTTTGTGACTTTCCATGATCATCAACCTATAGAAAACATAAAATAACAAAGGAAAATAGATAAATATAACATTGGGTTGCCTCCCAACAAGCGCTTCTTTAATGTCAGTAGCTTGACAGTGGGCTCTCATGGAGCCTTACAGACATTCAGAGCAATGTTGGAATCTCCCAACACCAAACTTAGAGTTTGAATGTGGGGGTTCAACACCAAACTTAGAATTTGGTTGTGGCCTCCCAACACCAAACTTAGAGTTTGACTGTGGGGGGCTCTGTTTGACTCTGTTTTGAGAGAAGCTCTTCATGCTTCCTCTCCATGGGTACAGAGGGATATCTTTGAGCCTTAAACACAAAGGATTCTTCATTCACTTGAATGATCAATTCCCCTCTGTCCACATCAATCACAGCCTTTGCTGTGGCTAGGAAGGGTCTGCCAAGGATGATGGATTCATCCATGCACTTCCCAGTCTCTAGGACTATGAAATCAGCAGGGATGTACTGGTCTTCAACCTTTACCAGGACATCCTCTACAAGTCTATAAGCTTGTTTTCTTGAATTGTCTGCCATCTCTAGTGAGATTCTTGCAGCTTGCACCTCAAAGATCCCTAGCTTCTCCATTACAGAGAGAGGCATAAGGTTTATGCTTGACCCTAGGTCACACAGAGCCTTCTTAAAGGTCATGGTGCCTATGGTATAAGGTATTGAGAACTTCCCAGGGTCCTGTCTCTTTTGAGGTAATTTCTGCCTAGACAAGTCATCCAGTTCTTTGGTGAGTAAAGGGGGTTCATCCTCCCAAGTCTCATTACCAAATAACTTGTCATTTAGCTTCATGATTGCTCCAAGGTATTTAGCAACTTGCTCTTCAGTGACATCTTCATCCTCTTCAGAGGAAGAATACTCATCCGAGCTCATGAATGGCAGAAGTAAATTCAATGGAATCTCTATGGTCTCATTATGAGCCTCAGATTCCCATGGTTCCTCATTAGGGAACTCATTGGAGGCCAGTGGACGTCTATTGAGGTCTTCCTCAGTGGCGATCACTGCCTCTTCCTCCTCTCCAAGTTCGGCCATGTGGGTCATGTTAATGGCCTTGCATTCTCCTTTTGGATTCTCTTCTGTATTGCTTGGAAGAGTGCTAGAAGGGAGTTCAGTAATTTTCTTGCTCAGCTGTCCCACTTGTGCCTCCAAATTCCTAATGGAGGACCATGTTTCAGTCATGAAACTTTGAGTGGTCTTGATTAGATCAGAGACCATGGTTGCTAAGTCAGAGTGGCTCTGCTTAGAATTATCTGTTTGTTGCTGAGAAGATGATGGAAAAGGCTTGCCATTGCTAAACCTGTTTCTTCCACCATTATTGTTGTTGAAACCTAGTTGAGGTCTCTGTTGATCCTTCCATGAGAGATTTGGATGATTTCTCCATGAAGGATTATAGGTGTTTCCATAGGGTTCTCCCATGTAATTCACCTCTTCCATTGAAGGGTTCTCAGGATCATAAGCTTCTTCTTCAGATGAAGCATCCTTAGTACTACCTGGTGCAGCTTGCATTCCAGACAGACTTTGAGAAATCATATTGACTTGCTGAGTCAATATTTTGTTCTGAGCCAGTCTGGCATTCAGAGTATCAATCTCAAGAACTCCTTTCTTCTTATTCGTCCCATTATTCACATGATTCCTTTCAGAAGTGTACATGAATTGGTTATTTGCAACCATTTCAATGAGTTCTTGAGCTTCTGCAGGCGTCTTCTTCAGATGAAGAGATCCTCTAGCAGAGCTATCCAATGACATCTTGGACAGTTCAGATAGACCATCATAGAAGATACCTATGATGCTCCATTTAGAAAGCATGTCAGAGGGACACTTTCTGATCAATTGTTTGTATCTTTCCCAAGCTTCATAGAAGGATTCACCTTCCTTTTGTCTGAAGGTTTGGACTTCCACTCTAAGCTTACTCAATTTTTGAGGTGGAAAGAACTTTGCCAAGAAGGCATTGACTAGCTTTTCCCAAGAGTTCAGGCTTTCTTTAGGTTGTGAGTCCAACCATATCCTAGCTCTGTCTCTTACAGCAAAAGGGAATAGCATAAGTCTGTAGACCTCAGGGTCAACCCCATTAGTCTTGACAATGTCACAGATTTGCAAGAACTCAGCTAAAAACTGATGAGGATCTTCCAATGGAAGTCCATGGAACTTGCAATTATGTTGCACTAGAGAAACTAATTGAGGCTTAAGCTCAAAGTTGTTTGCTCCAATGGGAGGGATAGAGATGCTTCTCCCATAGAAGTCGGGAGTAGGTGCAGTAAAGTCACCCAGCACCTTCCTTGCATTGTTGGCATTGTTGTTGTTTTCGGCTGCCATGGTTTCTTCTTCTTTGAAGAGCTCTGTTAGGCCCTCTAGAGAGAGTTGTGCTTTAGCTTCTCTTAGCTTTCACTTCAAGATCCTTTCAGGTTCAGGGTCAGCCTCAACAAGAATGTTTTTGTCTTTGTTCCTGCTCATATAAAAGAGAAGAAAACAAGAAAATATGGAATCCTCTATGTCATAGTATAAAGACTCCTTGAGGTGTCAGAGGAAAAGAAAAACATAATGAAGAGGTAGAAAATTCGAACTTATCAAGTGGGATAGAGTTCGAATTGTGCATTGAGGAGGAGTGTTAGTCCATAAATAGAAGGATGTGAGAAGAGGGGAAGAAATTTTCGAAAATAAATTAAAAAGATTTTAAAAACATTTTGAAAAATACTAATTGATTTTCGAAAACTAATAGTGGAAAAGAAATCAAGTGATTTTTGAAAAAGATTTTGAAATTAGAAATAAAAAAGATATGATTGAAAACTATTTTGAAAAAGATGTGATTAAAAGATATGATTGAAAATTTATGGTTTTAAAAAGATGTGATTGAGAAGATATGATTTGAAAAACAATTTAAAATGATTTGATTTTAAAAATTAATGACTTGGCTAACAAGAAAAGATATGATTCAAACATTAAACCTTTCTCAACAGAAAAGGCAACATACTTGAAATGTTGAATCAAATCATTAATTGTTAGCAAGTATTTTTGAAAATGGAAAGAATTGATTTTGAAAATATATGATTGAAAAGATATGATTTGAAAAAGATTTGATTTTGAAAAATTATGAAAACTTGAAAAAAATTTGAATTAAAAACAAAATCTTCCCTCTTGTGCCATCCTGGCGTTAAACGCCCAGAATGGTATACATTCTGGTGTTTAATGCCTAAAATGCTACCCTTTTGGGCGTTAAACGCCCAGCCAGGGTGCGTTTAAACGCCAGTTTTCCTTCTTCACTGGGCGTTTTGAACGCCCAGCTTTTTCTGTGTAATTCCTCTGCTGTATGTTCTGAATCTTCAATTCTCTGTATTATTGAATTGAAAAGACACAAATTAAAAAATTTTTTTGGATTTTTAATGATGAGGAATAATCAAAATGCAACTAAAATCAAATAAACAATGCATGCAAGACACCAAACTTATGAGTTTGTATACTATTGACACTAATAAATTGAGAATGCATATGAGAAACAACAAAACACACAAGACAAGAGAATTTAGAGATCAGAACAAGGAAATCATCAAGAACATCTTGAAGGTCAATGAAGACACATGAATGAATTCAAAAAATGCAAGAAGAAAAGAAACATGCAATTGACACCAAACTTAAAATGAGACACTAGACTCAACAAGAAACAAAAATATTTTTGGTTTTTATGATTTTGTAATTTTTTTTGGTTTGTTTTTTTTCAAAAATTGAGTGAAGAAGAAAATGAGGATATCAAAATTCTTAATGAGAATTCCAGGAATCATGCAATGTTAGTCTAAAGCTTTAGTCTAAAGGAATTAGACATGGCTAGCCAATTTCAGCAGGACATTACATTCAAGAGCTAAATTGATGAGAATCAATCAGCTTTGGTGATGATAAGAACATCACCTTGAAACACTAGAATTCATTCTTAAGAATTCTGAAGAAAAATACCTAATCTAAGCAACAAGATGAACTGTCAGTTGTCCAAACTCAAACAATCCCCGGCAACGGCACCAAAAACTTGGTGCACAAAATTGTGATCATCAATGGCGCCATCAACATGGTACGCTCAATTGCAATCTCAACTCTTTATCACAACTTCGCACAACTAACCAGCAAGTGCACTGGGTCGTCCAAGTAATAAACCTTACGCGAGTAAGGGTCGATCCCACGGAGATTGTTGGTATGAAGCAAGCTATGGTCATCTTGTAAATCTCAGTCAGGCGGATTCAAATGGTTATGGATGATATATGAATAAAGCATAAAATAAAGATAGAGATACTTATGTAATTCATTGGTGAGAATTTCAGATAAGCGTATGGAGATGCTTTATCCCTTCCGTCTCTCTGCTTTCCTACTGTCTTCATCCAATCCTTCTTACTCCTTTCCATGGCAAGCTGTATGTTGGGCATCACCGTTGTCAGTGGCTACAGTCCTGTCCTCTCAGTGAAAATGTTCAACGCACTCTGTCACAGCACGGCTAATCATCTGTCGGTTCTCAATCAGGTTGGAATAGAATCCATTGATTCTTTTGCGTCTGTCACTAACGCCCAGCCTTCAGGAGTTTGAAGCTCGTCACAGTCATTCAATCCTTGAATCCTACTCAGAATACCACAGACAAGGTTTAGACCTTTCGGATTCTCTTGAATGCTGCCATCAATTCTAGCTTATACCACGAAGATTCTGATTAAGGGATCGAAGAGATATCCACTCAATCTAAGGTAGAACGGAGGTGGTTGTCAGGCACACGTTCATAGGTGAGAATGATAATGAGTGTCACGGATCATCACATTCATCAAGTTGAGGAACAAGTGATATCTTAGAACAAGAATAAGCCAAATTGAATAAAAGAACAATAGTAATTTCATTAATACTCGAGGTACAGCAGAGCTCCACACCTTAATCTATGGTGTGTAGAAACTCCACCGTTGAAAATACATAAGAACAACGTTCAGGCATGGCCGTGAGGGCAGCCTCCCAATGATCTAAGATAGCATAAGACTACTCAAAGATAGCTACCCAGATAAGAATACAATAGTAAAAGGTCCTATTTGTAGAGAACTAGTAGCCTAGGGTTTACAAAAATGAGTAAATGACATAAAAATCCACTTCTGGGCCCACTTGGTGTGTGCTTGGGCTGAGCATTAAACGCCAGCTTTTGTGCCAGTTTGGGCGTTTAACTCCCATTCTTGTGCCAGTTCCGGCGTTTAACGCCGGGCAGTCTTGAGCTGATTTGGAATGCCGGTTTGGGCCATCAAATCTCGAGCAAAGTATGGACTATTATACATTGTTGGAAAGCCCAGGATGTCTACTTTCTAACGCAGTTGAGAGCGCGCCAATTGGGCTTCTGTAGCTCCAGAAAATCCACTTCGAGTGCAGGGAGGTCAGAATCCAACAGCATCTGCAGTCCTTTTCAGCCTCTGAATTAGATTTTTGCTCAGGTCCCTCAATTTCAGCCAGAAAATACCTGAAATCACAGAAAAGTACACAAACTCATAGTAAAGTCCAGAAAAGTGAATTTTAACTAAAAACTAATAAAAATATAATAAAAACTAACTAAAACATACTAAAAATAATGCCAAAAAGCGTATAAATTATCCGCTCATCAGTAGACTACCGGTAAGAGATGGTGCGACTTTTTTAAATGGGCAGATGTTAAAGAAGAAGAAGCCATAGTTGGCAAAATATGTGTTTGTTATTATTTTTAGATTTGTGATTGTAACTTATGGATTAGGTAGGATGAAATATATGTAACTATGATATTAGTTATGTGAATGAAGCATTGTTATGTATTTAATGACAAAATAGAAATGGAATTTTATGTTCTCTTGGTAATGATATATCCTGTAAAAACTCTTTAAAACTGATATTATATGAAAGAGGAAGTATAAATTATGACCAAATAAGTATCAAAAGAGCATAGTTTGATCAAATTGGTCAAGTGGATACGAGTCTGTATATGAACACAAGATCAGTAGCTGGCTCTAATAACTATATATGTTGTATGCACTTTCATTAGTGAATAAATTTAAGTGTATAGTTTATTTGTGAAAACATTGAAAACAAAATAATAACTTTGGCTCTCCATGATTATCTTCTTTGTTCCCATGAAAATAAAGATAAAAAGATGTTATAACAAAAGAAAATATAATAGAACCTTTTGTGGTTCTTGCACTTGACAGAAGACCCACAAATAAAATCTCATAATCAAGGGACTTCTATTTGGAACAGGTGGGTCCAGTAGCTTATAGGCAAGGTCTAATTGGATTTTAACTGAATTTTGCCAAATAAATTATTAAGAAACAAAAGATAATCATTCATTTAGTAATTCATAGTCATTAATCATTGTCAATATCACAGCATTAGCAATAGCAGTATCTATATCATACTTTAAATATCCTAGATAACATAGTTTCAAAATATCCTAAACCAAAACAGATTACTCTACATAACTGATGAGCGAATAATTTATACGCTTTTTGGCATTATTTTTAGGTAGTTTTTAGTAGGATCTAGCTACTTTTGGGATGTTTTTATTAGTTTTTATGCAAAATTCATATTTCTGGACTTTACTATGAGTTTGTGTATTTTTCTGTGATTTTAGGTATTTTCTAGCTGAAATTGATGGACTTGAGCACAAATCTGATTCAGAGGCTGAAAAATGACTGCAGATGCTGTGGGATTCTAACCTCCCTACAATCGAAGTAGATTTTCAGAAGTTACAGAACTCCAAATGGTGCGCTATCAATTGCGTTGGAAAGTAAACATCCAAAGCTTTGTAGTAATATATAATAGTCCATACTTTGCTCGAGTTTTGACGACGCAAATTGGCGTCCAAATGCCCCTTCTCTGCCCTACTCTGAAGTTAAACACCAGAAACACGTTACAAACCAGAGTTAAACGCCCAAACTAGCATAAAAGCTGGAGTTTAACTCCAAGAGAAGCCTCTATACGTGTTAAGCTCAATGCTCAGTCCAAGCACACACCAAGTGGGTCCCGGAAGTGGATTTCTGAACCATTTATTCAATTCTGTAAATCCTAGTGGCTAGTTTCATTATAAATAGGACTTTTTACTATTGTATTAGGAGCTTTTAGAATATCTTTGGACCATTGTTCACGTTTTGGGAGGCTGGCCATTCGGCCATGCCTACCCTATTTTCACTTATGTATTTTCAATGGTGGAGTTTCTACACACCATAGATTAAGGTGTGGAGCTGCTATTCCTCGAGTATTAATGTAAAGTACTACTGTTTTCTATTCAATTCATGCTTATTCTTATTCTAAGATATCTATTCGCACATAAGAACATGATGAATGTGATGATTATGTGACACTTATCACCATTCTCACTTATGAACGCGTGATTGACAACCACTTCTGTTCTACATGAAGACAAGCTTGAATGTATATCTCTTGGGCTTCTAATCAACGATTCACATCGACTTCCCTCTGACAATTGTGTGTACCAAGTTATTGGCGCCATTGAGATCACAATTTCGTGCACCAATAACACAGTATCAAAATATTAAAAGAGCATAGTTTGATCGAATTCTTTTTACAAAATATGTTCTACACAACTTCCAGTCAATATTGAAAATTATTTTCTATTTTGTTGTTGGTGGTTTGAAGCCCGGGGTGGGGACGAATTTCATAAACTCTGTCAAGTGTGCAACTGTCCCAAAACTTGCTCCTTGCATTGGGTCTATTTTGAAAGTTATTTTCCTCTTAGATTGCAGCTTGTCAGGCCTAGTTACCTGTTGTGGAGGTGGATGTGGGTCTGATGGAGAGACCTAGTGAAATTATTAACAGAATTAGTGACCAATACAACCCAATAAAAACCAATCAATATATAATCAAATAGTATCAATCAATTGGATCTAACTAATATTTACTCGTGTATTATAAACCAATACAAACCAGTTAACAGCTAATTAAGTATTAAAAAAACTCGTAAGCAGTAAACTAAAGAGTTGCTATAGTAATACAATTGTCTAAATATATGTAGTTGTACAGTTATACTATTAGAGAAACATGAAAGAATAAGATTGTCCTTTTAAATTGATGAAAAAGTAATACAATTATTCTAACAATGGTTGCTCCAATAAATAAATATATGTAATTTCAATCGAAAAATACTGGATAGATATTAAAGAGTTTCGTTTATAACAGATTCCACAATAACAGATTCCAGAGTAAAGCAGATGTTTCATTCTTGTATTTGAAGTAAAAAAGAACGGGAAGAAATAAAGAAAAATAAAGAAAACATAAACAAGGCAATTATCTATGTTTGATCTCTAAATCAATGCGTGCAGTATAAACACTAAATGAAAATCTTAGAATGACTCAATATTTAATTTGTGTCTGTTTAGGTAAGAAATACTTGAGTGTTCTAGCACTTGTTAGCTATTAGTCTTTACTAAAGTTGTTGTGAAATACTTTATTTTTTTAAGAAATTACCCAATCAACAATTACATTAAAATGGGGTATAAAGGAGTAAATTGTTATTTTAAAATGGAATATGAAAAATCAATATATAATCAAATGGACAAATGATTGAAAGATTCAGTTGATCATAGCCACAAACATGCAAAAAAATTAAACCCTAACATACAAGAACTCTATCATTATCAACAACCATAATCAGCCACATTTTTCCAAAGTTTCACTAATGAAGTAAAGTGAAAAAAAATGAAAAACAAGCCACAACTAACATTTTGAGAAAAAATAGAGCATAGTATGTTGAGAGCAATAATTTTGTTACTAACCTATTTTTGAAGAGATGGTGATTCCCAAGTAATTAATCTTCACAATAGGGGGCGAAACAAGTAAGAAAAGCTTCAAACCATCAATACTGCAACACCCATGGTTCTTCTTTGACGGAAACGTAAACAAGGGGAGAAGGAGGAAGAAGAAGGGTCAATTGGATTTCACTTTTGAAGTGGTCAATGTTTGGGTTTTTATTTAACCCCTTTCTTATATCAAACGACGTCGTTTCTAATATTTTTGGCGCCAAGAGTAAAACGGCGTCGTTTTGAGAGTGTCAGGTATCATTTAAAATTGTGAGGTCAGCATTCCGGTGACGGAAAACAACATAAGGGCTAATTTGAGGCTCAGGTCAAAATTTTAGGGTATAATTAGAGTCAATTGAAAGTTTAAGGACTAAATTGAGTCGGGGTCAAATTTCAAGGACTAATTTGAGTATTAACTCCAAGAGCATTCATTAAACACCATTACCAACTCAGGATATCGTAGAAATAATAAGCTTGATATTTGAAATTTTATTTACCCATGGTAAAGTCATCGTTAATTTTAATTAAAAATAAAAATAATTAAAATATAGTACACTTTTTATTGTTAAAGTTTTCTAAAAGTATAAAAAGTATCTCTAAATTTTATTTTGTTTCAATTTTGTTATATAAGTTTTTGATTTATATCAAATATAATTTTGGCAGTTAAATTTTCAAAAAACTTATGACTATGTTAATAATAATTTCACAAGAATTATTTTCAACACAAACAAGACAAACATAGTTGCCATGTATTATTGTTGAATTAGTCTTAAATTTTTTAAAAGTTTAACTGTCAAGAATATTTTTAATGTAAATAAAAAATTATTGGAATAAAATTGAAATAAAATAAATCTTAAGGATGTTTTTAAAACTTATGACAAATTTTAAAAAATATATATTTTATTCAAATAATTAATTTTTTTACGGTCTAAGCATTAGTAACTCATATCTGAAATAAAAATCAAATTTAATTATTTTATTCTTTCCAACGATAAAATCATAACTAATTTTATGTGAAAATAAAAAATAATTATATTTGTTATCGATGACCCAAGCATTAGTAATTTATTTCTAAAATTAAAACTAAAATTTATCTATTTATTAGAATTTAATTTGAAAATTAACTTTTTTTAGACATTAGTCAACTTATTTAAAACTTTATTTCTATATTCACGTTTATATTCTAATCATTCTTTTTTCAAATGTGTTCGTAGCCCGAATCCGGAACGGTTCGTGTCCAATGAGTGTTGAGGTTTAGGAAATTGCTGGAAGCTGGATTTGTATGGGCTCCGGAAATGAGGCGGATGAGGTTCCTTCGACCCGGCGAGGCGTGGAGTGGGGGGAGGAGCTACCTGCAAAGACTCCAACGCTCAAGATAGTGTCCGTACAAGAGACACTATTAGGGTTAGGATAGGTGACGTACCTGGGGGAGGGGTAGGGCTCTCCCCTTATATAGTCTGTGCTCGAGCGGGACCCACAGGAGCAGACCCTCCTTCTTGGAAGCTTTCTTCCAGCTATCCAGGTGCTGTGACCAGGCAGGGAAAAAGGGGATTTGCGGGTCGGGGGACCCGTCCGGTTGTCGACTCGGTACCCATACCCGACTCACTAATGGGTTGGGCCAGAACAATGCCCTAAACGTGTTGATCACTAGGCTAGACGGTAATTGGCGCATTCGAGCTACTCGCCTTTTCCCTGGTTGATTTCTCCTTAAGTAAGGAATCCGTCGATGGAAACTGCAATCCCATGCGCGTGCATTGCCCCTATACGTAGCTTGGTGCGTCGCTTCGAACTCCGCACTGAGCATTCAATGCTCATTATGTCTTATTTGAAAATTCAAGAGAAAGGACTATTATGTCCTTGCCTTTTCGCACTCTACCCTTTACGGTTACCATTCTGGCTTCCTTCAAAACTTCTCTTATTCCTTATTTTCTATTCCCTACTACGTTTGCTTCTACTTTGATTCTCTGAGTTGTTCTTGGCTGGGAGATTTCTGCGAGCCCTTCTCCATTCGCTTTTCTCTTTTTACCTCTTAAATATTTTCCTGGTAAGCATTCTTTATTCCTTTTGCTCCTTTATTGTTTTATGGTTGCTTTTTTCATTATCTCTGGCGATTGACGCATGCCATTCTTTTGCCTTTGGTTTATGCCTGCTTAACTGTTGTAGCCTACATTAGATAGTTGCTAGGGGGCACCATTTAGGTGTCTATTTCTTGAATCTGGGCTTTAGATTAGCGTGCATGTCATGGATTAGTAGCGTGGTTAACTGTAGGTCCGTTTTTGTTTATTTTTTGAGTTTACGACCTCCTAGGTTGACTTGAGTGGTGCTCCCACTATAGGTATGGCTCGACCACCAGTGCCAAACGTCACTGATTTTTACGCTTGGGTAACCTCGGATGTGAAGGATACACCCCCTAGGATAACCAAAGAGGAGCTCCAAGAATTTTGGGACTCCGTTTCCCTGTGTGGGGGAGGTCCAAAGAAGGCAAACTACCAGGTTTACGTTTCGAGCAATCGGGAACGTGTTTGCCACAAGAACATGGCGACCCCCTGGGTAGTTAACTGGTTGTGGGTCTATAAACCAATGTTCACTACTCTGGGAATCTGACTTCCCTTCTCTCCCTTTGTGATGTCTCTGCTAAATCGTTGTGACGTCGCTCCTTCACAACTCCATCCTAACAGCTAGGCTACGATCCGCTACTTTGAGCTGGTGTGTGAATATCTAGAGCTCCCGGTTTTTGTAAATGTGTTTCTTTATCTCTTCCTATTGACAAACCTTTCTCGGGAGGGAAAAACAGAAAAAGGGTATATGTCCTTCCGAGCCGTGCAAGGTAGAAAAATATTTGGGCTCTCTGAGGATTCCTTCCACGGCTTCAAAAGTACCTTCTTTAAGGTCAGGCCAATTCATAGTTACCATCAATTTTGGTTGACCCTGGAAGGAGAGATACAAATCCCCACTTATTGGAGCTTCGGGGCTGGCTCTGCCTATTTATTAAAGGTGACTCACGATGGGTTGCATGAGGAGGACCATCGGATTACCGACAACTTGTTGACTATCTTTGGGCCTCGAAACCTTAATCCCCATTTGTTATTAGGTGATCAGGAAATCGGTCAAGCCCACATTGGTAGGTTATTTCCCATTCTTCCTATTAGACTTTCCTTTTAGTCTCTTTTGGGGTTTCTTATTAAAACTTGGTTCCTGACTTCCTTACTTGCGTTTTTCTTGTAGTTTCTATGGCTAACAGGAAGACCATTATGACGGAGCTGATGACCCACTTCCTTGGCGAGAGCGATGACGAAGACTCCTTTACAACCCATTCAAAGATCCTGGGTAACACTGCCGCCGGCGAGGGGAGTGGTCGAACTGCTACTGAGGATCAGGGTGATTCTCAACCTTTTGGTAGCGCCCGACCCGATCATCCTCTGAGGAGGGTTATGGAAGAACCGATTCAACAATAGGGGCCTGATTTCGAGGCTCACCCTGATCTAACCATTATTTCCAACCCCAAGAAGAGAAAAGGTCCTACTGAAAAGACCTTAACGGTGATGGAGAGGAGCTTCGATGCCGACCATTTTATTGATTCCCAACTTCTCCCTGGAACTGAGGAATTCTTTCAAGAGGAGGACCTCGCTGCTCAGGCGAAGTGGACTTATCGTAGCCTCTTTCAAGCCGCATCCATTACCCGGAAGGCGGAGCCCGTTCTGGCTTAGTGTCAAGCTCTGGAGGGAAAACTTCGCGCCTATCAAATAGACATCACTGAGTTGAAAACCCAACTTGCAGAAAAAGAGAAGAAAGCGGAGGAAGATGCCTCCGAGATCAACAGATTGGTGGAGCGCGACCTCACTATCTCTAAGGAATTGAATGTTTCTTAGGGTTGAGTCATTTTTGCTAAGGACAAGGTTAAGGAGTTGGAGAAAAAATTGAAAGAGCTAGAGGAAAAGCACAGCGAGGCGGAGAAGTCGGTCCAGGTTGCTTAGCAAGAGGTTGCCTCTCTGAAGAAGAGGAACAAGGACATCGTGAGGGATGCTAAAAAGTTGTTAAGGCTATTGAGGATGGGATCAAGGCCCAGATTTTCATCTTGGCTCCTGATCTCGATACCTCCTTGGTTGTGGCCTTCAAGATGGTTCAGGATGGCAAGATTGTACATATCCCTAAGAAGTCGTGACCTTCTTAGAAACTTTTAGCTTCCGTTGATTTGGCTCATTCTCTTGTAGTTTTAATTTGTTGTTTTAACTTGTTTGGCTGATGCGATGCCCTTGCTTTGTAGTACTTCTAATTTGTTGGGCCGATGCGATACCCTTATTTTGTGATATTTTATCGCGAGTTGCTTTATATTGTTCTTGGGCCGACTAGTTACCTTTGAAAAATATTTGTAGCTTTCTTATTTTCCAGTTTTATCGTTTGGCTAGTAGGCCGTATATTTTTCCTTTATGGTATTCTTTGCTTCGACTAAGGCTCCCAGGGTGATCAGTCCCGGTTAGCCGTGGTAAAAAAATTATGATACATGTAATTGTTAAAACTAGCGAAATGACATAACATATATGGTATTTATAATGAAACGATTGCATATGTTCATGGTAATTATAATGAAACAAGATAACAAGATGTCAAACAGGATGACAAGATAACCAATGATAATGAACAAGAAAAAAGAAAACCGTTAAGTCGCTAGATCACTCTTTAGGAGTAGAATCTTCTAAAGTTTGTTGCGGTCCATGTCCTTGGTACTTTGCTCCCGTTCAGGCATTCCAGCTTGTAAGCCCCCTTCCCGAGTACCTCTTTAATCCTGTACGGTGCTTCCCAATTAGCTGCCAATTTTCCTTCTCCTGGGGTCGATAACCCGATGTCATTTCTTCGTAACACCAAGTCGTCTGGTTCAAAACTTGATTTCAGCACCCTAGCATTGTACCTTAAAGCTACCCTTTGCTTTAATGCAGTTTCTATCAAATGGGCCATCTCCCTGATTTTATCAATCAGATCTTTCTCCATCGCTTCTTCAATGCTTCCGAGAAGCAGCCTTGGGCTCGGTTCCCCGATTTTGACTGGGATTACCGCGTCGATCCCATCGGTAAGCCGGAATGGCATTTTCCCGGTGAAAGATTGCGGCATCGTCCTATACGACCATAGGACCGAGGGAAGCTCGTCTGCCTAGGAGCCCTTTTTCTGGTCTAGTTGTGTCTTTAGGCTGCGGAGGATGACCTTGTTTGCAGCTTCCACTTGGCCATTGCTTTGTGGATGTTCGACTGAGGAGAATTTTTGCTTGATCCCTAGCCCTGAGAAGAACTCCCCAAACCTCTTGTCCACGAACTGCATCCAATTGTCCGAAATGACAACGTCAGGGATTCCAAACCTGGAGACCACTTATCTCCATGTGAACTTCCGACAGTTTGCCGATGATATACTGGCCAATGGGTCCGCCTCAATTCACTTGGTATAGTAATCAATGGCCACAATTAGGTACTTAACCTGCCCGTGACCCACTGGAAATGGGCCCAGGAGGTCGATTTCCCATTGAGCGGAAGTTCGGGATGCTAGCATTGAACTTAATTCCATCGCTGGGGACTTGTGAAAATTGGTGTTCTCCTGGCACCTCCTACACTTTCTCACGAATTTTTGTGCGTCCGACATCATGAAAGGCCAATAGTAACCGACTCTAACGAGCTTCCTGACTAATGCCTTTCCCCCTATATGATGGCTACAACATCCTTTATAGAATTTGTTGAAGACGTAGTCCGTCTAATCGTGTCGTAGACACTTCAATAGGGGCTGATTAAGCCTTCGTTTGTACAATTGGCCTTATATTACTACGTACTTGTCATGTCATACAGTAGGACCAAGTTTGAGTCATGACTTAAAATTTTAAAATACAAATTGGACCAATTAAAAATTTAGAGACTAAATTAAATTGAGGTTAAATTTTTAAGATATTTTAAGTATTAACTCAAGGAAGCCTTACCATTCATGGATGACTACTTACAGTCCCTTGAAAAAAAAAATAAAAAACTTCTGATATTAGAATAATTGAAACTACAAATTTAAAAATCCATAAATCGAACCTTCAAAATTCAATGTAATCAAGCAGCAGGTTCCATACAAAATCTAACAATTTAATAATCACTCAACTCCTTGAAAATGACCAAGCGTACAAAATCTCATATAAGTCAACATCTTGTGAGAATTTATAGTTTACAGATCTTTCTGTAACCGATTTAGTAGTGATTTTATTTTCAACAAGATTTAAAGAAAGAATATTAATAGTTCTTAGCCTGGAGTGATATCTAATTTCAATCTTATCTTAAAAGGTTAAAAAATAGTTGAAGTTCTTAGATTGATAAAGTATATAATTTGAGTTATTGTTTAGGTTTAAAAAAATTTGAAAAAATAATATCTAAAGTTTTTAAGATGATATAAAGTAATCTAATCTGAATAAAGATTTAGCTTAAAAAGATAAAAAGAATTTTTTTTTATACTTATAAATTTGCTTGAAGTAACATAAACATTTTAGGCCGAACAAATATATATTGCGTTTGTGCATCTTTTAAAACCTTATCTCTTTAGATTTAAAGTTTATTATTTATATTGCATTCAGAAGTTTGCTTTTTGGGTCCATCTAGTGTACATATGATATATACAGATTTTTGTCTTTTATTGATTTAAAAGCGTGTCACTAAAAGTGTTGTTTAAAGAAAAAGTGTTACCCTTAATCGTTAACTTGGCTTTGATACCAATTTTTTTACCTTTTCTTTTAATTTCTTTTTCGAAATTTCTATTACCTCTTCATATTTTACTTTGAATAAGTTTATAATTTGTATAGGTGCTTTATAAAAAGTATTGACCATTTCTACTAGTTTTGATTTATAACTTTTCAATCTTGTTTTAATTTATAATATTCTTTTTTGCATGGATTATTGTATATAAAATCTTTTATCTGTTTGTCTTTTTCTTTAATATAATTTCTCAAATCCTCAATAACTTCTTTTATTTCTACACTTTCTCCTGTTTCTAAATATCTGTTTAATTTTTCAATTTCATTCTCCATTTTTTCTTTCAACAGCTTTAATTCTTTTAAGTCATAATATGGTTTTCCAGATATTTATAAATTTTTTAAGTTTAATTCCAACTTGGTTATATTTATTCTTATTTCTATCCTTTTTATTATAAAATCTTCAATTTCAATTTGAAGATTGTTTAATTCCCTTTTATACTCTTTTATTTTACCTTTTAATTTTCTCGTCCTATTTCTTTTTATTTTATTTTCTGGTTTTTCAATCTTTTTATGCTTCATTATTTATTTTAAAATTTCTGCAAACTCTATCATAGATTCATCACTATTTTCTAGAGATTCTATTAATTTCTCTAGCTCTTCAACTTCTCTTTTCAACTTGTCATAGATTATTTTTAGGGCTTCAAATGCTCTTTGATTTATTTCAGAAAATTATAAATAATTCAAACGATTTTTTCTTTCAAATAACTCTTGTTTCTTGTCTTGATAAGTTACATATATTTCTTCTTTATTTATTGTCATAATTTAGTGTTAGGGTTTCATTTAATTTTTCGACCTTTTTTGTTAGTTCTTTTATTTCAAAATTTTCTTCTTTAATTTTTAACTTAGATAAACTTAAAGGGCTATTAATTTTAGATTCTCTTGTTTGAAAATTTGATGAAACTAATTTTCCTGATGGTTCTTTAAATAATAGAACTGGGTTTTCAATAGCTTTATATTTTGGTATTTCTGTTTTTACAATTTTCTGAAATAATTCATCAACATAAATTCTTTCTCTGTTTTTAAATATTATACTATGATGACTATTTGTTAAAGCATAATTTATTGCATATGTAATTGAAAATGGTTCATCATCTTGTTCCATTAGATTCTTTCTATGAAATTTATAAGCTAAGCTTATAGATCTTCCAAGATTTTCAGTTGATAAAGGTATAGCATATCCAAGATGAGCATTGAATTTAACATTTACGTTTGCCTAGTTTCCATGAACAATTCCAATTATTTGATCTATTGGGTCATCAGTAATTCTTTTATCACAGATTGCTAAGCTTATTGGTGAATTAATTCCTTTCATATATGTAGATTTGATTAAGACTTGTATAGTACTAATATGAATCCATCCAATTTTAGATCTTTTTTGTTGATCCTTAATTTTCTCAATCTGTTTACTCAATTCTTCATCATTTATTAAAGCTATTTCAAGTTCTCCATTGGCGGATTTTATCTTTATAGGGGCTTCAAGTTGAATTTTTCCATAGTATATTATATTTTTTCTATTAAAAACATCTTTTAAAAGATTTTGTTTATTAAAATTTTCATTTGATTTGAGATTTAATTCTGTTTTTAGAACAGCCTGTTTTTCATTATCTAATAAGGCAGATAATCTATAATAATCAGATTCTTCCGTTAATTCTAAACTTTCTAAATAATTCATAACTAAGAGATTAGGATAAAGGCGTACCTTTTTGGAGAAAAACTTCCTTTATTTATTATATTTTACATAAGGTGTTTTTATCTCCAGAGGGGAGATTGTAGATACTAACTCCAGAGGGGAGTTTAAAATTATTTTTCCCTAAGGGAATTCTTCCTCAGACTATAGAATCGCCTTGGCAGCTTCCTCCTTGCTCTCCTAGCATATGAGTACTCTTAGCCTCCTGCTTCCTATCGTCTGATGCCTTCTACAATTGCCTAAGCAATCTATTTATAATGGTTGGGTCTGATGGACAATTTCCATCCTTATCCTTCTTATGACGTCATTGCTTACTGATGAGCGGATATTTTATACGCTTTTTGGGGGTAATTTCATGTAGATTTTAGCATGTTTTACTTAGTTTTTAGTTAAATATTATTAGTTTTTAGGCAAAAATCATATTTCTGGACTTTACTATGAGTGTGTGTATTTTTCTGTGATTTCAGGTATTTTCTGGCTGAAATTGAGGGAGTTGAGCAAAAATCTGACTTAGGCTGAAAAAGGACTGCTGATGCTGTTGGATCCTGACCTCCCTGCATTCGAAATGGATTTTCTGGAGCTACAGGAGTCCAATTGGCACGCTCTCAACGGCGTTGGAAAGTAGACATCCAGGGCTTTCCAGCAATATATAATAGTCCATACTTTGCGCAAGGATAGACGACGTAACTTGGCGTTAAACGCCAAGTTCATGCTGCTGTCTGGAGTTAAACGCCAGAAAAACGTCATGATCCGGAGTTGAACGCCCAAAACACGTCATAATCTGGAGTTTGACGCCAAGAAAGGTCTTTACACGTGGAAAGCTTTAGTCTCAACCCCAGCACATACCAATTGGGCCCCAGAAGTGGATTTCTGCACCAATTATCTTAGTTTATTCATTTTCTGTAAACCTAGGTTACTAGTTTACTATTTAAACAACTTTTACAGACTTATCTTGTACCTCATGACATTTTCAGATCTGAATTACATACTTTGTGACGGCATGAGTCTCTAAACTCCATTGTTGGGGGTGAGGAGCTCTGCAGCGTCTCGATGATTTAATACAATTCCTTTGTTTTCCATTCAAACACGCTTGTTCTTATCTAAGATGTTTATTCGCGCTTAATTGTGAAGAAGGTGATGATCCGTGACACTCATCACCTTCCTCAATCCATGAACGTGTGCCTGACAACCACCTCCGTTCTACATCAGACTGAATGAATATCTCTTAGATTCCCCAACAGAATCTTCGTGGTATAAGCCGGATAGAAGGCGGCATTCATGAGAATCCGGAAAGTCTAAACCTTGTCTGTGGTATTCCGAGTAGGATTCCGGGATTGAATGACTGTGACGTGCTTCAAACTCCTGAGGGCTGGGCGTTAGTGACAGACGCAAAAGAATCAAGGGATTCTATTCCAACCTGATTGAGAACCGACAGATGATTAGCCGTGCTGTGACAGAGCATAGGAACGTTTTCACTGAGAGGATGGGAGGTAGCCATTGACAACGGTGACACCCTACATAGAGCTTGCCATGGAAGGAATTTGCGTGTGAGAAGAGGATTTCAAGGAAGAGTTGAAGTTCAAAGGACAAAGCATCTCCAAAACTCCAACATATTCCACAATCCTTTATAAACAAGTAACTCTATTATTCCCTATTATTTTAACTTACAATTTTAAGTAGTTTGTAGTTTGGCTTTTTACAAATAAATCCACATAACTTCATTAGCCTCCTGACTAAGATTAATAAAATAAGTATTTATTGCTTTAAACCAATAATCTCCGTGGGATCGACCCTTACTCACGTAAGGTATTACTTGGACGACCCAGTGCACTTGCTGGTTAGTTGAACGGAGTTGTGAAAAGAAAGTAATCAGTTAGTTGAATTAGTTCTTTTTGGCACATGCCAAGGAGCCACTAATTAAGGATCACAATTTTGTCCACCAAGTTTTTGGCGCCGTTGCCGGGGATTATTGAGTTTGGACAATTGAAGGCTTATTTTATTTCTTAGATTAGGAATAATTTATTTTTATTTTTATTCTTATTTTTATTGTTATAGAGTCATTAAATCTTGATAGGATAGTTTCTTTTCAAAAATTTCTTTTCAAAATTTATTATTTTCTTTTAATTAATTGCTAATTTTCGTGAGTTTTAGTGTCTTGTTCTAAGTTTGGTGTCAATTGCATATCTCATATTTTTCTTTAAAATTTTCGACTTGTGATCTTTGTTCTTCATTAATCTTCAAGTTGTTCTTGCTTATTTTTCTTGTTTGATCTTGAGTTTTTCTTGCTTTGTGTCTTTTCTTGTTTCACTTGTGTTCCTTTTAAAGCACTAATTGGAACATCTGCACCAAGTGTCATATTTATTCCCAATTGGCTAAAGCATTGGTTTATATTCTTGATGAGGGAGCACCAGTACTTTTGAAAATCTTTTTCAAAAATAATTTTTCTTGATTTAATCTTGTGCCAAACTTTAAGTTTGGTGTTTTCTTGTTAATCTTTTCATAATTTCGAAAATTTTATTAAAGTTTTCTAAAAAAATTTTAAGTTTGGTGTTCTTCCTTTTGTTCTTGGTGTTCTTGTGAATCTTCAAAGTGTTCTTGAGTTTTTCTTGTGTCTTGATCTTAAAATTTTTAAGTTTGGTGTTCCTTGGTGTTTTCCCTCCAAAAATTTTCGAAAATTAAGGAGCATTAGATCTAAAAATTTTAAGTCTTGTGTCTTTTGTGTGTTTTTCTCTTTCATCATAAAATTCAAAATTCAAAAAAAAAAATATATCTTTTTTTTTTAACTAATTTTGAACTACATTTTTTCGAAAATTTTATATTAAAAATTCAATTTTCAATTTCTAAATATTTTCACTTTCTTTTATTTATTTCGTTTTTATTTAAAAAAAAAATTTCTTTCACAAAATATCTTCAAAATATTTTTATATCTATATCCCATTTTTTGTTATTCCATTACTATAAAATAAATAATTCTCAACATATAAATTCTCAACTTGTATTCCATTATGGAAGTAAGTATGAATGGACAGTCCAAGAGGACTCTGGGGTCATATGCTAACCCCACTACTGCTTCATATGGGAGTAGTATCTGTATACCCTCCATTGGAGTTAGTAGCTTTGAGCTGAATCCTCAGCTCATTATCATGGTGCAGCAAAACTGCCAGTATTCTGGTCTTCCACATGAAGAACCTACAGAGTTTCTGGCACAATTTCTGCAAATTGCTGATACAGTACATGATAAGGAAGTGGATCAGGATGTCTACAGATTACTACTGTTTCCATTTGCTGTAAAAGATCAAGCTAAGAGGTGGTTAAATAACCAGCCTAAGAACAGCATAAAAACATGGAAACAGCTGTCAGAAAAATTCCTGAATCACTATTTCCCTCCAAAACGGATGACACAGCTAAGGCTAAGCATCCAAGGCTTCAAACAAGGAGATAATGAATCCCTTTATGATGCTTGGGAGAGATACAGAGAGATGCTAAGAAAATGCCCCTCTGAAATGTTTTCAGAATGGGTGCAATTAGACATCTTCTACTATGGGCTTACAGAAAAAGCTCAGATTTCTCTAGACCACTCAGCTGGTGGATCTATACACATGAGAAAAACAATTGAAGAAGCTCAAGAGCTCATTGATACAGTTGCCAGAAATCAGCATCTGTACCTAAGCAGTGAATCCTCTATGAAAGAAGAGGCTAAAACAGTAACTGCAGAACTCAGTCCAGTGGATCAGGCTAATGAATTTAATCAGCAATTAGATTTTCTAACTCAGCAGCTAGCCGAATTCAAGGAAATATTACAGGAAAGAAGAATGGCTAACAGGAACATGGAAGTACAATTAAAGCAGACAGAAAAGCAACTGTCAAAACAAATAACAGAAGAATGCCAAGCAGTTCAATTAAGGAGTGGGAAAACATTAAATACCTCACTTCAAAGCAGCAGGAAACCAAGAAATGAACAAGAGGATGCTCAAAATCCCTCTGAGGATAGTCAGAGCCCAGAGAGGAATAAATCTGGCGCTGAACGCCCAGATCATGCTCATTCCTGGCGTTCAACGCCAGAAACAAGCATGGATCTGGCGTTGAACGCCCAAAGGGAGCATGGTTCTGGCGTTCAAACGCCAGTAACAAACAAGGAAGTGGCGTCTAACGCCACTCCAACCCCCACCACTGGCATTCAAATGCCAATGGGGAATCAGTCACATACAAGTGCTGACCTTTCTAAAAAGGCTTCCCAACCCACTCCTGTAGGTAATAAACCTGCAGCAACTAAGGTTGAGGAATACAAAGCCAAAATGCCTTATCCTCAAAAACTCCGCCAAGCGGAACAGGATAAGCAATTTGCCCGCTTTGCAGACTATCTCAGGACTCTTGAAATAAAGATTCCATTTGCAGAAGCACTTGAGCAAATACCTTCTTATGCTAAGTTCATGAAAGAAATCTTAAGTCATAAGAAGGATTGGAGGGAAACTGAAAAACTCTACCTCACTGAAGAATGCAGTGCAGTCATTCTGAAAAGCTTACCTGAGAAGCTTAAAGATCCTGGGAGCTTTATGATACCATGCACATTAGAAGGTAATTGTACCAAGCAAGCTTTATGTGATCTTGGGGCAAGTATCAACTTAATACCTGCATCTACTATCAGAAAGCTTGGTTTAACTGAAGAAATTAAACCAACCAGGATATGTCTTCAACTTGCTGATGGCTCCATTAAGTACCCATCAGGCGTGATTGAAGACATGATTGTCAAGGTTGGGCCATTTGCCTTTCCTACTGACTTTGTGGTGCTGGAAATGGAGGAGCACAAGAGTGCAACTCTCATTCTAGGAAGACCTTTCCTAGCAACTGGCCGAACCCTCATTGATGTCCAAAAAGGGGAAGTAACCTTGAGAGTCAATGAGGAGGAGTTCAAGTTAAATGTTGTCAAAGCAATGCAACATCCAGACACCCCAAATGACTGCATGAGTGTTGATATTATTGATTCTCTGGTAAGAGAGGTCAATATGGCTGAGAGTTTGGAATCAGAGCTAGAGGACATCTTTAAAGATGTTCAGCCTGATTTGGAGGAGTCAGAGAAGATAATAGAACCTCTGAAAATCCCTCAAGAAGAGGAGAAACCTCCAAAACCCGAACTCAAACCATTACCACCATCCTTAAAATATGCATTTCTGGGAGAAGGTGATACCTTTCCTGTAATTATAAGCTCTACCTTAGAGCCACAGGAAGAGGAAGCACTAATTCAAGTGCTAAGGATGCACAAGACAGCTCTTGGGTGGTCCATTAGTGATCTTAAGGGCATTAGCCCAGCCAGATGCATGCACAAAATCTTGCTGGAGGATGATGCCAAGCCAGTGGTTCAACCACAAAGGCGGCTGAATCCAGCTATGAAAGAAGTGGTGCAGAAAGAGGTCACTAAATTACTAGAGGCTGGGATTATTTATCCTATTTCTGATAGCCCCTGGGTGAGCCCTGTCCAAGTTGTCCCAAAGAAAGGAGGCATGACAGTGGTTCATAATGAAAAAAATGAACTGGTTCCTACAAGAACAGTTACAGGGTGGCGTATGTGCATTGATTATAGAAGGCTCAATACAGCCACCAGAAAGGATCATTTTCCTTTACCATTCATAGACCAGATGCTAGAAAGACTAGCAGGTCATGAATACTACTGCTTCCTGGATGGATATTCAGGTTATAATCAAATTGCAGTAGATCCCCAAGATCAGGAGAAAACGGCGTTCACATGCCCATCTGGAGTATTTGCATACAGAAGGATGCCATTTGGCCTGTGCAATGCACCTGCAACCTTTCAGAGGTGCATGCTCTCCATTTTCTCTGATATGGTGGAAAAATTTCTGGAAGTCTTCATGGATGACTTTTCAGTATTTGGAGACTCATTCAGCTCCTGCCTTAACCATTTAGCACTTGTTCTGAAAAGATGCCAAGAGACTAACCTGGTTTTAAACTGGGAAAAATGTCACTTTATGGTGACTGAAGGAATTGTCCTTGGGCACAAAATTTCGAACAAGGGAATAGAGGTGGACCAAGCTAAGGTAGAAGTAATTGAAAAATTGCCACCACCTGCTAATGTTAAGGCAATCAGAAGCTTTTTGGGGCATGCAGAATTCTATAGGAGGTTTATAAAGGATTTTTCTAAAATCGCCAAACCTCTGAGCAACCTGCTAGCTGCTGACACGCCATTTATCTTTGATAAAGAGTGTCTGCAAGCATTTGAGACTCTGAAAGCTAAATTGGTTACAGCACCAATAATCTCTGCACCAGACTGGACATTACCATTTGAACTGATGTGTGATGCCAGTGACCATGCAATTGGTGCAGTGTTGGGACAAAGGCATGACAAGCTTCTGCACGTCATTTACTATGCCAGCCGTGTTCTAAATGATGCACAGAAGAATTACACAACCACAGAAAAAGAGCTACTTGCAGTGGTTTACGCCATTGACAAATTCAGATCCTATTTAGTAGGATCAAAAGTGATTGTGTACACTGATCATGCTGCTCTTAAATATCTACTCACAAAGCAGGATTCAAAACCCAGACTCATCAGATGGGTGTTGCTTCTGCAAGAGTTTGATATAGAAATAAGAGACAGAAAAGGGACAGAAAATCAAGTAGCAGATCACCTGTCCCGAATAGAGCCAGTAGAAGGGGCGTCCCTCCCTCTCACTGAGATCTCTGAAACCTTTCCGGATGAGCAATTGTTTGCCATCCAGGAAGTGCCATGGTTTGCAGACATTGCAAACTACAAGGCAGTAAGATTCATACCCAAAGAGTACAGTAGGGTGCAATCAAAGAAATTAATCACAGATGCAAAGTACTATCTTTGGGATGAACCATATCTCTTCAAGAGATGTGCAGACGGAGTAATCCGTAGATGTGTGCCTAAAGAGGAAGCACAGAAGATCCTTTGGCATTGCCATGGATCACAGTATGGAGGACATTTTGGAAGTGAGCGAACAGCCACAAGAGTCCTCCAAAGTGGCTTCTACTGGCCTACTCTCTATAAAGATTCCCGAGCATTTGTGCTTAATTGTGACAGTTGCCAAAGATCAGGCAACCTACCTCACAGTTATGCCATGCCTCAACAAGGAATCTTGGAGATTGAGTTGTTTGATGTATGGGGCATTGACTTCATGGGGCCTTTCCCACCATCATACTCAAACACTTATATTCTGGTGGCAGTGGATTATGTGTCCAAATGGGTGGAGGCTATTGCAACACCCACTAATGACACTAAAACAGTGTTGAAATTCCTCCAGAAACATATCTTCAGCAGATTTGGTATCCCTAGAGTGTTAATCAGTGATGGGGGCACTCATTTCTGCAATAAACAGCTTTACTCTGCTCTGGTACGTTATGGAGTCAACCACAAGGTGGCTACTCCATATCACCCACAAACTAATGGGCAAGCTGAAGTCTCAAATAGAGAACTCAAAAGAATCCTGGAACGGACTGTAATTAACCGTAGAAAGGATTGGGCAAGAAGCTTGGATGATGCTCTGTGGGCATACAGAACAGCATTCAAGACCCCTATAGGGACCTCTCCATACCAGCTTGTGTATGGAAAGGCATGTCACTTGCCAGTGGAACTGGAACATAAGGCCTATTGGGCAACCAGATTCCTGAACCTTGATGCCAAGCTAGCTGGAGAAAAACGATTGCTCCAGTTAAATGAGCTAGAGGAATTTAGACTCAATGCTTTCGAAAATGCAAAGATTTACAAAGAGAAAGCGAAAAAATGGCATGATAAGAAATTGTCATCCAGAGTCTTTGAGCCGGGGCAGAAAGTTCTGCTATTTAACTCTAGGCTCAAGTTATTCCCCGGGAAATTAAAATCCCGGTGGAGAGGTCCATATGTCATTACAAACGTATCACCATATGGATACATAGAGCTTCAGGATAATGACTCTAACAAAAAGTTCATTGTTAATGGACAAAGAGTCAAACATTATCTTGAAGGCAATTTTGAGCAAGACTGCTCAAAGCTGAGACTCGATTAAAAACTCAGTAATAAGTCCAGCTAATGACATTAAAGAAGCGCTTGCTGGGAGGCAACCCAGCCATTTACAAAGTATATTTACTAATTATATAAATTTTCTTTTTTTACAGGTATAGGTCCAAATCTCTTCAAGGTAAAATTGCAATTGGTTGGATTCACAGAGTTATAAAGGAAATTGGAAGCTTACTGGCGTGAAAAAGCCAGTAAGAAACATTTTGGGCGTTGAACGCCCAAAAGAAGCACCCCCTGGGCGTTCAACGCCAGTAAGGGTAGCCTTCTGGGCGTTAAACGCCAGAAAGGAGCATCCTCTGGGCGTTAAACGCCAGAAAGAAGCACCTTCTGGGCGTTTAACGCCAGTTTGGTAGCATCCTGGGCGTTTAGAAAAACGCCCAGTAACAAAGGACTTCCTGGCGTTCAACGCCAGAAAGATGCATCAACTGGGCGTTGAACGCCCAGGAGAAGCAACATGTGGGCGTTAAACGCCCAAACCATGCAGCAGTTGGGCGTTTAACGCCGGATGGTGGGGAGGAGGTAAAATTCGTTTTTCTTTACAAATTTTCTAAATTTTTAAGTTTCATTTCATGATTTCTTGCATAAACATGTTTCAAAATGTCATCCTTCAAAATCAAATTGGTTTTCTAAGAACCCTAATTTCTAAAATCCCTTTTTCAAAAATATCAAATGTATCTTAACTCATAAACACAAATCTTTTTTTTCCAATCCAATTCTTTTTCAAATATTTTTAATTTCTTCTCATATCTTTTTCAACTCATCTTTTCTTTATTTGAAAATGCCTTTCCTTCTACTCCCCTCCTTTCCTTTCTTTTGCTTGAGGACAAGCAAACCTCTAAGTTTGGTGTGATTTGCCATGATCACTGAGCTAAAACTCATTAAGATCATGGCACCTAAGAGAACAGGAAGAGCAAGGATGTGAACTTAAGGGAGCTGAAGCGTCAGAAATTAATTCTTGAAGGCACCCCACAGACTAGAGGAACATCCACTTCCCAAAATACAGGTTGTTAAGTTCTAATTCCAGCTTTAACTCTGTGATAGTATTATTATAGGATTTTACCTTAGAAGTTATATAGGAGTAGTAGTAATTAGCATATCTATTTTGATTTTATTTCCTATTAAGCTATAATTTATTTTTCTCATCATCATCAGGCATGAATAAAGTAGTAGATTTTTTTTAGAATTAAGAAGTAATCTATATTTTTTGAGTTCTTAGTAATAAAGACTATAATTAATTATATGTGGTGGCAATACTTTTTGTTCTCTAAATGAATGCTTGAACAGTGCATAAATTGTACTTTGAATTTGATGAATGTTGGCTCCTGAAAGGATGAGGAACACGAAAAATATTATTGATGATCTGAAAAATCATGAAATTGATTCTTGAAGCAAGAAAAAGCAGTCAAAAAAAAAAACAAGCCATGAGCACTAGCCAAGAGTAAAAAAAGGGATCCAAGGCTTTGAGCATCAATGGATAGGAGGGCCCAAGGAAATAAAATCCAGGCCTAAGCGGCTAAACCAAGCTGTCCCTAACCATATGCTTGTGGCATGCAGGTCCAAGTTACAAGCTTGAGACTGAGTGGTTAAAGTCGTGATCCAAAGCAAAAGAGTGTGCTTAAGAGCTCTGGACACCACTAACTGGGGACTTTAGCAAAGCTAAGTCACAATCTGAAAAGGTTCACCCAGTTATGTGTCTGTGGCATTTATGTATCTGGTGGTAATACTGGAAAACAAAGTGCTTAGGGCCACGGCCAAGACTCATAAAATAACTGTGTTCAAGAATCAACATACTACACTAGGAGAGTCAATAATACTATCTGAATTCTGAGTTCCTAAGGATGCCAATCATTCTGAAATTTAAAAGGTACAGGGAGATGCCAAAACTGTTCAGAAACAAAAAGCTACAAGCCCCGCTCATCTAATAAGAATCGGAGCTTCATTTAAAACTCTAAAATATTATTACTTCTTGATTTCTGTTAAAACCTATTTTATTTATCTAGTTGCTTGAGGACAAGCAACAGTTTAAGTTTGGTGTTGTGATGAGCGGATATTTTATACGCTTTTTGGGGGTAATTTCATGTAGATTTTAGCATGTTTTACTTAGTTTTTAGTTAAATATTATTAGTTTTTAGGCAAAAATCATATTTCTGGACTTTACTATGAGTGTGTGTATTTTTCTGTGATTTCAGGTATTTTCTGGCTGAAATTGAGGGAGTTGAGCAAAAATCTGACTTAGGCTGAAAAAGGACTGCTGATGCTGTTGGATCCTGACCTCCCTGCACTCGAAATGGATTTTCTGGAGCTACAGGAGTCCAATTGGCGCGCTCTCAACGGCGTTGGAAAGTAGACATCCAGGGCTTTCCAGAAATATATAATAGTCCATACTTTGCGTAAGGATAGATGACGTAACTTGGCGTTAAACGCCAAGTTCATGCTGCTGTCTGGAGTTAAACGCCAGAAAAACGTCATGATCCGGAGTTGAACGCCCAAAACACGTCATAATCTGGAGTTTGACGCCAAGAAAGGTCTTTACACGTGGAAAGCTTTAGTCTCAGCCCCAGCACACACCAAGTGGGCCCCAGAAGTGGATTTCTGCACCAATTATCTTAGTTTATTCATTTTCTGTAAACCTAGGTTACTAGTTTACTATTTAAACAACTTTTACAGACTTATCTTGTACCTAATGACATTTTCAGATCTGAATTACATACTTTGTGACGGCATGAGTCTCTAAACTCCATTGTTGGGGGTGAGGAGCTCTGCAGCGTCTCGATGATTTAATACAATTCCTTTGTTTTCCATTCAAACACGCTTGTTCTTATCTAAGATGTTTATTCGCGCTTAATTGTGAAGAAGGTGATGATCCGTGACACTCATCACCTTCCTCAATCCATGAACGTGTGCCTGACAACCACCTCCGTTCTACATCAGACTGAATGAATATCTCTTAGATTCCCCAACAGAATCTTCGTGGTATAAGCCGGATAGAAGGCGGCATTCATGAGAATCCGGAAAGTCTAAACCTTGTCTGTGGTATTCCGAGTAGGATTCCGGGATTGAATGACTGTGACGTGCTTCAAACTCCTGAGGGCTGGGCGTTAGTGACAGACGCAAAAGAATCAAGGGATTCTATTCCAACCTGATTGAGAACCGACAGATGATTAGCCGTGCTGTGACAGAGCATAGGAACGTTTTCACTGAGAGGATGGGAGGTAGCCATTGACAACGGTGACACCCTACATAGAGCTTGCCATGGAAGGAATTTGCGTGTGAGAAGAGGATTTCAAGGAAGAGTTGAAGTTCAAAGGACAAAGCATCTCCAAAACTCCAACATATTCCACAATCCTTTATAAACAAGTAACTCTATTATTCCCTATTATTTTAACTTACAATTTTAAGTAGTTTGTAGTTTGGCTTTTTACAAATAAATCCACATAACTTCATTAGCCTCCTGACTAAGATTAATAAAATAAGTATTTATTGCTTTAAACCAATAATCTCCGTGGGATCGACCCTTACTCACGTAAGGTATTACTTGGACGACCCAGTGCACTTGCTGGTTAGTTGAACGGAGTTGTGAAAAGAAAGTAATCAGTTAGTTGAATTAGTTCTTTTTGGCACATGCCAAGGAGCCACTAATTAAGGATCACAATTTCGTCCACCACTTACGTCATTGTTTGCTATCTTGCACCAGCTACATTGTTGGTGCTCTATGACCTAAGTGCTTACGTCACTATGCAATAATGTTGAGAGATGCTTCAGATGTGCTGTCCTTCTCTTTCATCATGTGACCTTCAGATGCGTTGTCTTCTTCCTTTATCATGTGGGTTGATTCCGTTTCATTATTGCTTTCCTCAGATAACTCTAAGACACATAGCTGGCACTTGTGGTCTTCTCTGTCTTTTATCAAATAGCAGAGATTCCTCTTTATCCCTTCGGAGAGCTTTTCTAAGAATCCAGATAAGTTGTAGAATGCTGATTCAAATTCCACTAAGAGTCTCATCTCTCTTTCTTCAATTTCATTCCTTTTACTGGACACAAGCAGAGTATTTCTACTTTTATAATTAATCCTTGTGTGAGATTCCTTTGTTATTTTTTGAGTTCTTTCAAAAACCCTTGCTAATGTACTGGCTAGCCTTCCTTCATGACTGTAAATTGTTAAATCTTGTATCTGATCAATTGGTTGAAAATTTCCTGGGAAGACGGACATGAATATTACTTGGTGTGCTGGAACCAAGCATTCTTCTTCTTCATTAAAAATAGGTTGACTGTTTGTAAATTTTAGGGATATATCCCTTGGATTTACGTTGTCAATCATATTTTTAAATCTCTTTACTGCATCAACGAATCCTGCAGGAAACTCACTAATAATTTTCAAATCATTAAAAATTAAAATTGTATCAATTAATCCATACTGGAAAAACTGATAAGTGTCAGATGGGGAAGCATCTGGAAATATAACCAGCTTTGTTAGCTGTTCTTTGGCAATAGGATAATATCCCAAGATTGCCCTTTTTTCTTCAGTCCAATTCAGGACTATGTTAAGGGTTTCTCTGAGATTTGATCTACAGACCCTTTTCTTTTCCTTGATTTCAGCCCTTGTAGGAATGTTTCTTATTATCCCTGTTCTCTGGGTTTGAATTGGAGCTTTATCTGCTCTTTTTAGGGTTTGCTCTGGATGAAGAGCTTCATATTCCCTGAAGGATTCCTTTGCTTCTTCTAGTGTTAAAAACCCTCCTTTATAAATTATCCTTGATTGATGTGTAAATGGTGCTGCTTTTTCCCAGGCATCATATACTCCTTTCATGGGGCCATTATAAATTATATAATATTTTTTATCTTGGGTGGATTTTTTGATAATTTCAGCAATTGTTTTATTTTCTGGAATTTTTTCTTCACCTGATTTGTCCACCACGCTTAGCTGGCTGAACTCTGATGGTTTCGGTTGTTGTGTTGATTTCATTGCTTCGATGGCCTTCTTGAGGGATTGGATCTGTGTCCTTATTTGCTGACAATGCTTGCATTTTTCGAGTTCTTGTTCGTATTTTTGAATTTCTTGATCTAACGCGTTGTAGACGAACTCCATTCTCTTGTTAATGTATCTGCAATAACATTTTTGTCACCCTTAATATATTCAATTTTTATTGGATATTGTAACAAAAATAATTGCCATCTTACCAATCGTCCATGATTATAATCAACTTTTAAGTTATATCGTATAAAACCTGTTAGGTAACTTGAATCTGTCCTTAATGTAAATTCTTTGGGTAGTAAATCAATTTTCCATTTCTTAAGAGATTTAATTGCTGCTAGAGTTTCCTTTTCATGAGTGGTATATCTCTGTTCTGTTGGAGTAAAAGTCCCTGAAATATACCTGCAAAGTAATTCCTTTGGGGGATATTTAGAATCTAGTGATTCTTTTTCTTGTTCCAAACTTTTTATAGCTTTCTTAGCTTTTAGACATCCTGACCAGGTTATGTCTGAAGCATCTGTTTCTACTATTAAGTAGTCATTTCCTTCTGGAATATAAAGTTCTGGAAGTTTTTCACATAATTCTTTAATTCTTTGAATTTGTATACTATCTTTTTCATCCCATTTCCATTCTTTTTTTAGTACTTATTTTTGGAAATAAGCTTTTAGTGTATTCTGTTATATTCTTTAAAAATCCTTGATCCGAAATATAATTAGGAAATAAATTTACCTTTTCTAGAACATTTGGTTGAAGTTTTAGCTTTCCTTGAGTGGATAGAATTAATCCAAGAAACTCTATTTCTTGTTTTGCTATTCTTGCTTTCTTTTTGCTAAGAACTAATCCTTTCTGTTTACATCTTTCTAAAACTATTAATAATTTTTGAAGATGATCTTCTTTATCCTGTTTTGTAAAAATTAGTATATCATCAATGTATACTAAAACAAATTCATTTAACTCTTTTAGATTTTCTTCCATAAATCTTTGATAAGTACCTGGGGCTTGCTTTAATCCGAATGGTAATACATTCCATTCATAAAGCAACACACTTATTGATTCTTTTGTTGGGCAAGTAAAAGCGGTTAATTTCTTTGTTTCTTCGTCTAAACGAAGTTGCCAATATCCTGATTTTGCATCAAGAGATGAAAACCAAGTTGCTCCTTTGATTTTTTCTAAAATAGAATCTTTTCTTGGAAGTTTATGAGCATCACCAATAGTTGCTTCATTCATTTTCTTATAGTTTATTACCATTCTTCGTTTCCCCCTTTTAATTTCATTATTGTTTTCAACGTAAAAAGCTGGAGCCGCATGAGGACTTTTACTTAATCTTATAATTCCTTTTTCCAAAAGATCTTTACATTCTAATGAGAACTCTTCTCTATCTCTTGCGGAATAAGGAATTTTATTTGGAACATTTATCTCTTTTGTGGGATCTTTTAATTTAATGCTTACTAATTCGCTATTTATATTTTTAATATCTAAAGGATTTTCAGCACAAATTTCATCCAAGAGTTCTTCTATCTTTATTTCAAGATTATTTTTTGGAATATTTATCTGAAAGTATAGATTTAAATAACATATTTCTAATATAGAAAATATTTTAAATTTTAAGATCTTATCTATAGTAGTAGTTGGTATTTTTATACGTTTTGATTTTTGATTTATTAAAGAATCCTGTGGAGCTTTTAAAACTATATATGTTAATTCTTGAATGAATGGATGATATAGCTTTAAAAAGTTATTTCCTATGATAAAATCCATTCCAGAATCTAACATATATATAGATGGAACAATGAATCTATAATTTTGAATAAAAATTTCAACCATCTCTGCTTTTTGGTCAATTTTATGTATTGATTTGTCAGCTATTCTAACTCTTAATGGTTTCTTTAATTTTTTCCAATCAAGTTTTATATTTGAACTAGCAAAGCATTGTGTTGCCCCAGAATCTATGAAAGCATTTATAAATTTTTCTGTTATTTTTATAGTAATAAATGTAGCATTATTACTCAGTCTCTGAGTCTGTTTCCGAGACAGATTCAAAAATATAGTCTAAGTTATCATCAGATTTTTCTAATGGTTCCATTAAACAAGACTTAGCAATTTCTATTTGTTTAGTAAGATCCTTTTTATCCTTCTTTTTCGGGCATTCATTTGCGTAGTGTCCTTCTTCTTGGCAATACCAACATTTACAATTTTCTTTTTTATTCGGGCAATAGTTATTTCTTTGTCTTTTGTTTTTATTGTTATTTTCTTTTCTAAAATATCTCTTTTTTCTCCAATTTGGATAGTATTTTCTTTTTCTAAATTGATATTTTCTTTTTCTTTGAAAATTTTTATTAAGACCATATTTTTGAGGTATCTCCTCATTATCCTGACAGCAAATTCTGATTATATTTGCAAATCTTTTTTGAGGTGCTTCTTGCATACAACGTTCTTTTATTTCCTCTCTTATTGCAGAGGTTGCTCCACCAAAATTATTTTCAATTGTTCCTCTATTTATTTCTCTTATAAATCTTCCCATTATAAATTCATTAGCAGGATATGGAAGTTTCGTTATATACATACTAAGATAATAATTTTTATCTTCTTCTTTTAGTTTGTAATAATGTATTCTATATTCACATATATAAGACTCCACATTACATAAATCATATATCTGAATATTAGCTAAATGGTTTTTTTCTTTTTGATATTCTTTATTATAGACTTCTTGTCTATGATCTATAATATTTTTTCCAAAAAATTCTTTATATAGAATCATCATTATATATAATATCTTATCATAAGCTGTTGTTTTTGTTTCTAATTCTTCTATTATTTGGTTTTCTAATGTTGTCATATAATCTCTTATAGTTCCTTTAGTATGAAACCCTATGTAATTCCAAATGTCTCTTCCAGACAATTCACTAAGTTTTGGATTAGTAAAGGCTTCTAATAAGAAGAAATTCAACCAGTTTTCGAAAATTTATTTTTCGTTCTTTTTACAGTCTAAATCGAGCATTCTCTCTCCTTCCATTTCCTGGATTTTAGGAACGTATTTTGATGGTATTTTTGTATATTTTGAATCTTTATTTATAAACCCTTTTTTAAAAGTATAATTATCAAAACCTGTTTCCCATTTAAATTGAGATTGATTATCCTTAGATGTTCCAGCTTCATTTTTAACTTGTATTGGAACTGCTGGTTCTTCGTCACTTGAATAATCTAAGATATATTCTTCATTTTCTATATTTTCAGAATTTACTAATTCTTCTTCTATTTGAAATTCCTGTTTCATAATATTATTTTCTTGAGCCATTTTTAATTGTTTAAAAAGCATTGTAACTTCTTCTAATTTTTCTTCAATATTCATAATTTTAGTGGTGGTTTTACTTTTAAATCTGTTATGTTGATTATATTTTGAAATTTCTCTTCCTTGGGATTCTCTTTTTCCTTATTTCTTTGAAATTTTATGGATGTTAATATTTCTTCAAGCATATCTACTATAGAATTTAATTGTGGGTTAAAAGTATGATATAGATGTGGGGAATCATTTCCATGGTAACATTTTTTAGATATTCCGTGTGAAAAATAAGTTTTTTCAGGTTTTTGAAGTCCTTCAATAAAACTTATAGTAAAATAAAGATTTTGAGAAAAGTCATTTTGTATTGATTTTAAGAATTCGGTGTCGTTACAGTTAACATTAGTTAAAATCATTAATTTTTGATCTATTAATTTTGATAACTTAATCTTCTAATTTACTTTTTTCCATTAGGTGATGCTTTTCTTTGTGAAGAGTTACGGTTTTAAGTGAAAAGTGTAGCTTTAGAATGTGTGGTTTAGATTTTGCCACGTAATCATATCTTTAAATCTGTACAGATTTAGATCTGTACTATATAATTTCCTTTGCTTTTTATATCACTGGTTTAATCAAAGATACCTCAAAAAATAATTTTAATGCTGTCTGAAGTGTGTGAAGACCTGACAAGAGTTTTCATGGGTATCTCAAAATCTAATTTTAAAAAACTTCAAACAAAGCCTTTTAAACAAACTCGCTAACACACTATTGTATAAAGTCCAAAGACTATATATAAACGTGTTTAATTATTTGTTTTAGGTTTGAAAAAGAATTAAAACACAATTCAATCCCATTCTCATGCACTCTCACAAATTTCATATGAGAATCAAGACGAGGATGAAGGAGAAAAGTGTCACACCTAGGATTTTTAAGGGATTTTAATTTTTATTTTGTCAAAGCTAAGCTCATACGCTCATCAATCCCACAAATAATGAATACTTGATTGACTTGTAAATTTGTAATGTTTATATCAAATACATTACGAATGTGATAGTCGTCTTACATTTATTCGATATTTGTGTTTTTCGTGTTCGAGCGTATTTTAATAAAAAAAAAAACAAAGATATTTCTCTAAATATATTTAGGCACATTCATATACAATTAACAGTTATATGTTACCGTATTCAATTTTATTTTAGGTAAATATATTTAAAATTGGGATTTTGTCTTAAAATAAAAAATTAATTAATTTTTTAAACAAGATTTTTAAACTTTATTTTTTAGGATATGGTTATTTTAAACTCTAGACTGAATTCGACACATTATTTAAATCTGGTAGGAATATTTTTAGTTGTCCTTTTTTTTCCAATCTCTTACTTAAACTTACTTTGTTCCTCACTCCTTTCTGTCTTTCGATGTTCGTGAAGTTCGTTATCCACGACATCCTCAATTTTAGGTTAGTAAATAATATGTTAGTTAGAGTTACTTTTTTCAGGTTAGTTAGAGTTATTGTTTATTATATGTTAGTTAAAGTTATTAGTTAGTGGTTGCATGTTAGTTAGTTAGAGTTAAAGATTTACTCTTAACATATTAGTTAGAGTATATAACATGTTTGTTAGATTTTTTATGTTTTTGTTTTCAAGTACAGTTGTTGTTTATTGTTTATAACATGTTAATTAGTATAAGTTGTTAGTCAATTCTTAGTTAGTTTAGTCAGAATAATTAGTTTAAGTTGTGAATTACAAGGTAGTAATTGGAATAATCAGTTAGGTTAAGTTAGATTAGAAAAAAATATGATTAGTAAAATTACGGGTTCAATTAGTTATTGATTAGGGTTGTTTAGGGTATCGTTAACGGCGTCATGTAGTTGGGTTAAATTTTAGTTACCAAGTAAATAAACTGATTAAAAAGTAAGGTAGACGTTTTAAATACATTTTTTAAGAATTTAGTTAAGATGAAAGAAACTGAGTTCATTATGTGTTATTTTTATTTTACAAGAGTGTGGTTAGACGGAGCAGCAGTTATTGGACTACGAGGATACGCTTTACAGATTAGATCATGCCGAGCACATTGTTAGTAGAGTTGATTGAGTGGTACGCTTTTATCATTGTTGTTTACTTCATTGTAATTAATAAACAGTGAACATGTTATGTTATGTGCTCACGGTAATTTTTTTTAATTTCATGTTTTCGTTTGGTAGGTGCCTCGGATCTTACACACCAGGCGAAATTTGATGACACGGCCGCCGGAGTAGATTAGGCCATATTTCATACGAGTCGAGTTTGAGTATGTGGTCTATATGGTTGAGTTCGAGCACGATTGGTCACTTGCCTCGGCGTTGATAGAGAGATGGAGACCTGGGTCCCACACGTTTCATATACCGTGTGGGAAGATGACTATCACCCTGCAGGACATGGCTATCAGCTAGGACTCAGGATCGACAGTGATCCTGTAAGTGGATGCATAGGTGGTTGGAAGCAACACCATCAGGGATGGACCATTGAGGGGTTTTGTCAGCAGCTACTGGGTGTTGTCCCCGGCGCAAAGGACAAATAGTCATAGACCAAGTAGACTGTGAAGCTCACATGGTTCTACAACATGGTCTGTGGAGAGCTGGAGTAGGACGCCACAGGACGTACAAACCGCTTTCAGTCAAGTCTTGCGTTGGAGCAAGCTGCAAGCACGTGACGACAGGGAAGACGAAGAGCCTGAAAATACCCACAATCACATTTACGTTCATCAATCAGCACCTGGTAATTCTGTTGTTTGGACCCAGGCACTGCCGCTAACTCTTCGACTGTGAAATTAGTCCTCGACCGATCAAACTGGTAAACATTCATAGTGTTGACGTGCTTTGAGTTGAATTCTATGGCCTTCATTAATGTCTGTGAAAATTCACCACTGACTTGGACTTGGGCAAGGGCCTCGAAACCCTTCCTAGCAAAAATTTCTCCCAACCGGAAATAACTTGACTTAAAAAGAGCCGTGATTGGCAAATTGCAAGAATCTTTCATCACAGTGTTAATGCACTCAGAGATAAGTGGGTACCATCAATGAAACTAAGTGGTTTGCAATGTTTGAAAGTCTCAACACATGGTAGAAACATTTAAAAAACCTGATGAAACATCATTGTGTCGGCAAAATCAGGCAAAGGTTGTTTCACAAGTTGCACCCAAGTACCTAAAGACCAATTTTCAATTAGCATATTGTATATGGTGTATTTTTTAATAGCAAATAACCATAATGAAATAAATCTTACCAGGCAAGTACATCTGCATAGCGAATAAGCAACGAGGAAGCTCGTTGTATGACTCATCCCAATCGCCATAAATTCTAGCCATGACTCTCTGTTTTGCAAGCCAAACCTTTCTATAGGACGCCTTATAACCGAAGTAATTTTTCACACCTCCTTACAAAACCCTGATGCTGATTGTTGGATCCACTTGTACCATTGTGAAAATGTATTGTGTAACAACCACAACTAATCAACCGGTTAATTAAGTGATTAATTGCCCAAATTTGATTCCGAAAAGTTAGAGTGAGAATTCGAGGTTTTAAATATCATTTTTAGACTCAGTGGGTCTTTCTGAGTCAAAAAATGTGCTTTCTGCGAAAAACTGTAAAAAAATCGTGAACCGGCAGTTGAACTGGTTGAACCGGTTCAAGTCTGCCCGGTATCGCATGAGAAAAGTGAAAAATCGTCAAAAACCTTAGAAAAATATTAGAAGTTAAAAACCGAGCGTTAATTTTAAAGGTTTGGCCCGAAGTTGGGCCAAACGGGCTAAAATCGCTAACGGGTTGGACTGGGCCCAAGTTGGGCCCAAGCTCAACGTATAAAAGGGTTCATAAGTGAACCCATTTCAACATAACACATAAACAAACACACTCACACAGCTGAGAAATAGAAGAAGGAAGAAATCCCATGAGCACTATTCATTGTCAACTTCCAAAGCTCATATCTTGAGCTAGAGAGCTCCGATCACCGTACCGTTTGCGGCTACGTGTTTCTTGTGAAGAGCTCTTCAAAACTCATCCAAGAAACTCTAAAGGTAATCATGAAATCTTCCCAGTTTCTCTCTTGAAAATTTCGGGTACTTAGGGTTTGTGCTTAAGTAAATTTTTGTGATTTTAGATGTTTAGGTTTGTTCTAATCCTTGCTTAGCCTTGGGTTTTGACATCCAAATCTGTGGAAAAAGGTAAGAGCCATTAAACTCTTGTAAATTTATGTTTAATTAGAACCCTATGTTGATTTGAGGTGATTTACATGTATATAGTTTGATTATTATGGCTTTGGGAGCTATTGGAACTTAATTTTGCTTATTGGAGTGGAATTAAAAGCTTGGATTGTGGTTGGAAGCTTGTTTGTGCTAATTTGGAGGTTTGGTGCATATAGGGAATCGGCCAAGGTATGGTTTCAGTTTTCTCTATGTAGTATATAATATTCATGGACACTTAGGCTAGTGACCCATAGGATAGGATTGAATTTAATTGGTTGCTGAGTTGTTAAATGATGGTATGTGGTGATTTATTAGGAATTAATGATTGGTGATTTTGATTTGGATGGATGATGGCACTATGATAATGATGATTGATTTGTGTAACTTGAAAAGGAGTAATGATGATGTAAGTGATGTTGAATTTGATGATTTGGCATTATAGTTGTAAAAGTGTGATATATTGGTGTTGATGTTGAGGATGATGAAATGTGAAGAGAAATGTGGTGATGTTGATGTATTATGGTATAACAGGTAAATTTTGATGAAATATGAGGTTTTTAAATGGTTTGGTATGATTTAGAATGTATATGGTAAGGAATTGTGTAAATGGTGAAGTTTGGTAAAATTGAGTTTTGATGAACTTTGTTCGATCATAACTTTTACCTCAGTTTTTGAAATTTATTGAAATTTATCTAGAATTAAAGATCTTTGAAAACCCTTTAAATTGATATAAAGTCTGCAAAATTTGGAATTTTGTACAGGAAGTTATGATTATTCAAAGTTGGTATTAAAAATCTAAAATTCTGCAAAGTTGCAGAATTTCATGCTTTCTGATATGTGCGGGCGCACACCCTTGTGCAGACGCACAACCTGCGAAAATTTTGATACGTGCAGATGCACACACCTGTGCGCACGCACAGGCAGGGAAGTACGTTCTGTTTGCCGCGCTAGCACAACTTGTGCGCGCACATATCTAAGCAAAAATTTTAACCTGTGCGGACGCACAGGCATGTGTGGACGCACACGTTGGGAAGGCCAATCTGTTGGGGGCGCTGGCACAGGTTGTGCGGGTGAACAGATTCTGTAAGTTTTACCACCTGTACGTATGCACACATTTTGAAATTTCCTCGGCGTGCGCACGTACAGACCCCTGTGCGGCCGCACACGTCCTGTTTCTCAAATTTACTTGTTTTTCAACTATTTTACCTTCCCAACAAGGTTGTAAACTTCTATAACACCATTTTGAGAGTTTTGGGGCCTAGTTTTGAATATTAGAACATGGGATATAACTTACGGGTTCTAGTACATGATTTCATGATAAATTAGAAAACGGAGGCCTAAGTTTCTAGTGTGCTGGGAATGGTTTGACATTAGGTGAAGGATGATCGGTATTTGAGATGAGGAATGATGAAATTTTGATATTTGGAAACTGAGTTATGAATGGACAGTGGTTGAGATGAGTCGAGGACTCCGATTTGAGATGATGGATCCATGTATACTGAAAATACTTTTTGAATACCACTGAAATAATGTTTTTATTGAGATTATGAGATGCTATGCGCCTGGCAGGGACGGTGGTTAATCCCGCCTGTCGAGGTAGTGGCGACGGCATAAGGATGGTGGTTAATCCTGCTTACGTTGAGATGTGAGGTTTGAGGCAAGAGTATCACACTCGCATCCCTTCGGATCTATAGGGCGTGCAGGCGCCGGTACCTGGACATTGATCCGGGCACTATATCTCGGGGGTTCCCATATGAGAAATCCAAAGGGCGACGTCTCCATGGAGATGTGTCGGGTTGGCAGTTGAACTGACAATGTGATATCACAGCCAGTAGGGCAGGCATTCATCATGTGCATTTTCTATCTGTTTGTATGCTTTGTTTACTTGTAATGGCTTGCCTAATTGAATAACATGGTTACTTGCTATTTGAATTATTTGCCTTATATGCTTCTACTTGTGCCTTACTTGCATTGTATATTACCTGTGCTTTCTAGTGCGATTGTGGAGGTTCGGAAGGCGATGGCGATGGGATCGCATGGAGGATCGGTTGGTGAAGGCTGTGGGACAATGGTGTTTGGTTAGAATAGAAATCCCCTAAGATAGTTTACCCGGTTTAATTATGTTAAGGTTTATATTTTATGCTTATCTGTTATAGAATGCTTTAAGCTTGAATCTTGTGATGGATATGGAGCTTAGGATTGCCTTTGCCGTCCCGGGGTCTTATATCCTACATCACTGGGCACTGTTACCATACTGAGAACCTCCGGTTCTCATACCATATTTCTGTTGTGTTTTTCAGATGCAGGTCGCAGCCCACCTCGGTGAGTTGCTGGATGGTGACAGAAGCGGAGGATCTTGGATTCTTTTGGAGTCTTTTTTGGTTTATGTTGTTTATACATCTCTCAGTTTTGTATTTTGTTTTGCCTAGAGGCATGTATATGAGAGAACAAAACTTGTATAAGCTGTTTTTAAACTGCCAGGTTTCTGTATGGTTTGTATATGGCTAGCCAACTTAAACTCCACGAGCCGTGGCTAGTTTCTTATCATATTATACACTTACTTTTTGTTATATTACCTTTGTATCTTGTGCGTTAAGTTAGTAGCTTCGATAGTACGTTTGTGTTTTTGAAATCCTGTTTTTGAGTTATATCTTTCATCGGGCTTTTAGATTATACTATTTTTTCTATATATATATATATATATATATATATATATATATATATATATATATTATGTATGAGCTTAGAACTGTCGTAATCTCTGATTAATCTTTGCTTTACGACGCGCGGTAAAGCTTAGGCTAATTAGGATGTTACATATTGAGCGATCACCTTCGAATCCAACCTACGATGGTCTTGTCCCATCGATGTTTGCATGCAAGTATGAGGACCAGCGTATCTCCTCACCTCCCATTTTTCTTGCTTTTGGCGATATGATATGAGTATGCTCCAATTACATCCGGGTCCGAATTGGATACACTATGCATTATATCTCAACTATTCACTCTTTACTATTTTGTACTCCGCAATCCTTCTGATGTTGTACCTCTTAACTGCCAACATGACTTCTTCCTTGTTCTAAAACTGTTGTCCAACCTCAAACTCATTGCTTGGATCCTCTTCGGGGCCTTCCTAGGTGAACGACCAATTCGAAGTCATTGCATCGAGATCCAACCTAGAAAAGTGGTCCGACTGGTCATATGATTTAGAAATAGCAGGCTGTGTCAGAGCGATTTGTGTGTCACCATAGTAGTTCATCTCTTCTTCCTCGTTACCATCATTAGAAATTTCGAGTGGTTCATCTTCAACATCGTCTCCATCATTGAGGTTAACTTCATACTGATCCATCATCAGATCCCTAACAGCAGAACCCTCATGACTTTCAACATTGTCATCCATCAAGTCAGCATTACGAACTTCAATATTAGATCCTTCTTGACTACTTTCAGGTGCCATATTTAGATCCACCATCGTCCGTCTAATATTTTGTCTACTAGGTCCACTCATCGAACTATCATCGACATTATCTGCAGACGATCCTAGGCCACCCAACTCAATGAGAAACACGAATAATTCCAACAGATGAACATTTGTCCATTGATTATGCCATGACCTTATAAGACGTATGTCCTCGTTGTCACGTAAACGATACCTAATTCAAAACAACAAACTTTTTCTCACAACCGTGGTCTAAAAAATACACTATCAACAAAGACAAAACAACTGTGATATACCTTTTATAAAACATACTGTCATCTACTTTGGTCGGATATCTGTAGTAATTTTTTCACCCTTTTTGTCTCTGGCTGTCCGACGGAATACAATATCAGATTCTTCAACGCTGTTAGACTGTTGACTTCCGGTGTCATATAGGTAATTATTGGTTGGCCTGAACTAAAAAATATAGAACCTTTTTCATCATACACTATTTCACCATCGTAATGAATTGATAACAATGAATTTCTTGACATTGTAGAAAAAAATAGCAACAGTGAAAACGAAAGTGAAGAATGAAATTATGGTTCTCAGCTCTGCTCTCCAATAGGCATTTATTTTGGAAACTCATCCTAGAGTTTTTCAGGGTGCGCGAACTCCATAATTTATATAGAGTTCGTCGGGGGTGCGACAAATTTGCTCTAATTACAAAAAAAATCGTATTCTAAAAAATAAAGTTCAAAAATCTTGTTTGAATAATTAATTAGTTTTTTTATTTTATTTAAGAAAAAAATCTATTTAAAATATGTTTAGAATTAATATATATTATTAATTATGAATACAAAACATTATCTTAAAATATCTTATATATCTATATATAATTAAAAAAAATACTAAAAATATCTTTAAAAAAATAATTTATATTTTAATATTATAAAATATTAAGATATATTATAGTTGTCTAAATTTTTTTCTATTATATATGCTACAGTACGATGATAAATTCATACGTACCGATACGTTTAAATATAGACAAATAACAATAAGATATGTGGAATTTATTTTCCACGTCAGTATTTAATTTTTTTAAATATATATTATATCACCACTTTTACAAAAATATCCTTTTAATTAAATAAAAAAAAATATTTATTTATTTAATTTTATAAAAAGACTTAAACATCCTTCTTTTATTTGATTAAAAAAATACCTTTTTAAATTAATCAAATTTTAGAATTCAATTAACCCTAATTTTATAGTTTCAAATAATTGAAACAACAAAACAAAAACATATTAAAAAAATAAAAAATCAAAATTGTTCTTCATCTGTGTTAAACATATTAAAAAAATAAAAAACCAAAAAGAGAGAGAGAGGATAGAAAAATGAGAAAAAAAGATAAAAAATACTGAAACCCAAGTCCATAAAACTAGCAAAAAGATTTTGGTGAATTGTAATTGAAAAGCTGAAAGAGTGACAAAGGTTGAAACTTTGGCATGTCCAAATCAAAACCCATAAACGAAATTGAAATTGAAAGAGAAGGGTAAGTGGAATCGATACCAGAGGACCGAACAATTGTGGAAGTGCGTTTGTGTTGTTTAGGGTGAAACTAAAAGAGGAGCTTGTTATTGTTGTTTTGAGTTAAAGCAAGAGGAGGAGAAAGTTGTAGAAACAGTGTTGCTCGAAGGTGGCAGTGCGATGACGTTGATGATGATGGAATTGTTGGGTGTAAATTGAAAGGTTTAATACACCAACAAGAAGACATTTTTTCGTGTTTCGTATCAAAACATATTAAATTTTGGTTTTTTATTTTTTTAATATATTTAATACAGATGAAGAATAATTTTGATTTTTGTTTTTTTAATATGTTTTTGTTTTGTTATTTCAATTATTTGAAACTATAAAATTAGGGTTAATTGAATTTTAAAATTTGATTAATTTAAAAGGGTATTTTTGTCTAATCAAATAAAGGAAGAATGTTTAAGTCTTTTTATAAAATTAAATAAATAAATATTTTTTATTTTTTATTTAATTAAAAGAGTGTTTTAGTAAAGTGGTGATATAATATATATTTAAAAAAGAAAAAATTAAATGCTGATGTGAAAAATAAATTCCATATGTCTTATTGTTATTTGTCTATATTTTAAACGTATCAATATTTATGAATTTATCATCATACTTTAACAAACACTTATATATATATATATATATATATATATATATATATATATATAATTTGTAATTGGGATGTCCGTATTTTTTATATTGTATGAGTATGGATATTAGTATCCGTACATGATAACTTGTATCAAATGCTTTTCAGCTGGTATAGTTTGCAGTTGACATTGACGTACACACAGTAGCTGTAGCTCATATAGCTAGCAAGCTACGTGAAGTGAGAGTGTGAGACTAAAGCAGTGACTTTCTCTCAATAACTTTGTTATTTTGAACTCATCATCGCTCCGCCTTTATTCTCTGCTTTAATATTGACAGCACGCTACACGACAAATAAGGCTACGAATAAATATTATCAACTTTTAAAAAAGTAAATAATTATTTTTTTAAACAAAAATATTTTCCTTAAAAAGTATATTTATACATTTAAAAATAATAAAAATACTTTATTTTTTAATTTTTTTTATTTAAATAAACCAATCAAAACCAATACTAACTATTGGCCATGACGATAGAGCCTGCATATTTTAACTTAGTTAATTAATCAATACTATACCAAACTCAATATAAACTTTTCATAAGGAAAAAAAAAAGTCTCGCTAACATATTGTTATGCAGATTTTTAATAAATTTTGATTAATTTGATATCTAAATTCTAAGAACAAAAATTTATTTTTTATAATTATCAATTTTTAAATATACACCAAAAATTTTATTCTTAAAATGATTAAAGAAAAAAAAAATCCAAAATATAAAATAAGATTAAATAATTTGAAATTGAAAATACAAAAAATAAAATAAATGACTTTAATTTCAAGAAAAGCAATATAATATTTTCAAGGCAGTTGAAGGGTTTTAAATTCAAAAAACAATATTTTAAAAAAAAGGAAAAGAACATGCAAAGAAAAAGTAAATCGCATAAAAGAAAAATTACAAAGAATTTTAAAAGAAATGAAATGACATGAAAGAAATTCTACAGAAAAGAAATTTGAGGTAGACTCAGAAATTCGCTTGAATGTGAGTGTGTGTGAGTGTTTTCTGAAGACGAATTTCAAGTTTTGTTCCTTCCAAGTCTTGTCTATTTATAAATTAGTTTGACCAATCCTACACTGTCGAATATTATTTTTAAACAATCACAAAGTAACTGTTCTTGCCAAATGCAAATCTAAGTAACTGCCACTTTCGTATAGCTTATCCTTGATTTTGATTTTTCAATCTGTAGACTTTATCCTTCGACAACTTCAAATGAATCGAAACCTTGTCATCAACTCCCCTCTCCTCAACTCAACCATTTAATCGATTTAGTCAATCAAAAAATATTTGACTAACAAATTGCTCCCTTAAAATTATTATTTCATTGAAACTTTCACACAATTGAAAATAATTAATCCTAAATAAATTTTATCTAATATCAATAATAATAATAATAAAAAAGTTCGTTCCTAAGCTTTATAACTGTCTTAATGAGCTTGATCTCATTAATTGCGAGTATTATGCACGCCACTAATTAATTGCATTACAATTCTAAAAGACTATAAATTGAACAAAAAAAATACTCCCCTCTTTCAAAATTTACAACTCCCTTTAAATTTGTTTACCATCAACCAAGCATACGGACAAGGTAACACTTATACCTCTCATTTTGTCTTCCTTTCTTCATATGATTTTTATACTATATATATATATATATATATATATATATATATATATATATATATATATATTAATCACTCCATTATATAGGGCCTCTTCATACAAATAAGATAATTCAATTGCTTCTTCAAGTACTTCGAGCTCAACGACACTGCCATATATTCGATGCATTCTTCAAGCTCACTAGCTCGAGAGGTTGAGATATATTGGCAATTCTCTTTTATTTCAACGAAGTCGTGACACTATAAATTTATTTTCAACATTTAACACTTCTTGATACAGGACCAAAAAACCAACAAAGAAATAACTTCAAATTCAAAGTGACACCAACCAAAATCAAGTCTCCAATAATAGAAAATAAAGGAAAATCATCATCCTCATTGTCGAGTGGACATGTTTTGTCACACTACCTACAAGGTGAGATCGAGGTTGATTATCTTAACAAAAATGAAAATTGTAGAGCTCAATTGAAACAAGAAAGTTCTCCAAAAACTAAATTTGTCGATAATGAAGCTTCTCCTAAGAAGATCAATATTGATCTTACTAATTTTTCTTCTCCTTCTACTCAGACAAGTCCACAAGAGAAATCAAAGGAGAACATTGAGCCCATTTCTCAATCCAACTTACAAACTAGTGAATTCTCAGCTCACGTCAATGAAAACAACCTTATTGATGGAGCTAAACTCGATCCTAACACCCATCAAGATGGCAATCAACCTGTATCGGATCAAGCTTCGAGTCCACATAAATTGATTTAAAAGAGCTTCTTTTAGCTGTTTCCAATCTATCTTATAAGATTGATGTAACATTTTAAACATCACCAATCAAAAAATCACCAGTATCTCAACTTCCAAAAGTGCTATCTTCTCGTGCTCTTGAAAGTCTAAAAAGTCTCCTTGAATTTTTGAAGCACACTATCAACAGGTGGCTAAATCAAGATAACTTGAACAATCTACTTTCCAATATCTTGGGTTCAACTCTCGAGTATCATGTACTCTCGTCAACTTCTTCTAGCAGGTACAAAGATTTGAAAAATCATTAATAACTTGCTCATCTCTCAGAGAAAACTTGCTGTCTTAAAAAATGGAATGTCAAAAATCGAAGTAGAATCTGCACAACTTGATGTTTCATATGCCTCTTCACAAAAAACTTACAAAAAATATGAAACTAATGTTGCTCATGCAGCTAAAGCTCTCGATCAATTAGTTAGTTGGGAAGAAGAACTTGAAAAAGAACTCGCTCAAGTTCATGCAGACATAACTCTACTATGAGACCCTTTTCACAAGGCTGATAAAAGGAAGAAAGACCTTAATCGAGAACTATGTGAGATGGAAAGTGTTCAAGTTGAACTTAGAAAATATGAGAAGTTACAACTCGATGAACAAGAAGAGATTCAAGTTTTCAGCTTGTTTAACGAAGAAAGAATACTTTTCAAATTTGATTTGGAAGAACTTTTGGAACTTATCTCTGAAGGCTTGGTATGCCAAGTTTCTTTGTACTTTATTTTGCTTACTTCGTATAACTTCAATGTTCTGAAACCTTAGTTTCATTATATGTATATATATATATTTTTCAAACGCTGCTCTCTAAGCATCGATATCATTTTAAATACTTTTCATTAATCGATTTGATCTCGATACCAGTATCTATATGTTTAATTGTATACGCATTTCCAGAATACAAATTGATCACCTAAAAGGGTCCCTACCAATTAGGGGATCATTTTTTATAAACTCTCGATTTTTTATCTAATGGTAAAATAGTCTTTAAAACTATCTCACCAATGCCAAAAACTGTTTCTTTCACTCGTCGATTGTAAATACGAGCTATATACGCTCATTATCTAGATCACTTAATTATTTAAACATTGTGTTCCAATAATCATCGATTCATAAATGATCTTCCTCATCACTCTCATGGTATTAAGATTTATTTCTAAAGGTAGCATCGCATCATGACTATAAACTAATTTATAAGGAGATGTATTTATCAAACCTCTTGGTGAATTTTGATAAGCCTATAAAACTTGGCTTAAATATGTTTCATGCCAAGTATGAGGTTTCTGACCAATCTACTTAACTAAATTAATTAAATTTTTATTTGCATCCTGATAGAGAAAAATCATCGGTTAGAAATTTTCACAAAATTATCTCGTCGAAGTATAGATTTAAACCAATAAATAACCCTCAATCAAAGTTTAATTTGTTTATCACAATGCAAACTAATATAAACCGGGAGTATTTAAACCTCGGCTCGTCTCTCAAGGAATTACAGGAAAGTGTGCATATGATTAGTTATGAGAAATTTTGGGATTTTTTGTGATTAATGAGAAAGAAACGTAAATTGCTTAAAAGTAAAGGAAACTCAAATGGTGAAAAGGTCCTGGCAAGGGTTGATGCTTGGTGGACGAAATTGTGACCCTCTTTGTATTTGCATGAGATTTATTTAATGGCTATTGGCTATGTGTGGACACAACTTCGTTCAACTTAACCAGCAAGTGTACTGGGTAATCCAAGTAATACCTTACGTGAGTAAGGGTCGATTCCACAGAGATTGTTGGTATGAAGCAAGCTATGGTCACCTTGTAAATCTCAGTTAGGCAGATTAAATTGGTTTATGATGAGTTCGAAAATTAATAATAAACAGAAAATAAAAAGGGATAGAAATACTTATGTAAATTAATGGTGGGGATTTCAGATAGGCGTGTGGAGATGCTAGAATCCTCTCGAATCTCTGTTTTCCTATTGCTTTCATCCAATCCTTCTTACTCCTTTCCATGGCATGCTGTATGTAGGGCATCACCGTCGTCAATGGCTACTTTTCATCCTCTCGGGAAAATGGTCCTATGCGCTGTCACTGCATGGCTAATCGTTTGGAGGCATCACCTTTGTCGATGGCTACATCGCATCCTCTCAGTGAAAATTATCCTATGTTCTGTCACAGCACGGCTAATCATCTGTCGGTTCTCAATCAGGTTGGAATAGAATCCTTTGATTCTTTTGCGTCTGTCACTAACGCCCAGCCTTCAGGAGTTTGAAGCTCGTCACAGTCATTCAATACCGGAATCCTACTCGGAATACCACAGACAAGGTTAGACTTTCCAGATTCCTGGAATCCTACTCGGAATACCACAGACAAGGTTAGACTTTCCGGATCTCCATGAATGCCGCCATCTATCTAGCTTATACCACGAAGATTCTGTTGAAGAATCTAAGAGATATGCGCCCGGCCTAAGGTAGAACGGAAGTGGTTGTCATTCACGCGCGTTCATAGGTGAGAATGATGATGAGTGTCACGGATCATCACATTCATCAAGTTGAAGTGCAATGAATATCTTTAGAATAGGAATAAAAGAGAATTGAATAGAAAATAATAGTAATTGTATTGAAACTTGAGGTACAGCAGAGCTTCACACCCTTAATCTATGGTATGTAGAAACTCCACCGTTGAAAATACATAAGTGAAAGGTTCAGGCATGGCCGAATGGTCAGCCCCCATGGTCTAAGGACTAGGCGTCCAGAGATGTCTAATACACTAGTAAAAAGTTCTATTTATAATAAACTAGCTACTAGGGTTTACAGAAGTAAGTAATTGATGCATAAATCCACTTCCGGGGCCCACTTGGTGTATGTTTGGGCTGAGCTTGGTCTATCCACGAGCTGAGGCTTTTCTTGGAGTTGAACACCGAGTTATAGCGTGTTTCTGGCGTTCAACTCCGGGTTATGACGTGTTTCTGGCGTTTAACTCCAGACAGCAGCATGTACTTGGCGTTGAGCGCCACTTTACGTCATCAATTCCCGAATAAAGTATGGACTATTATATATTGATGGAAAGCTCTGGATGTCTACTTTCCAACGCCGTTGAGGTCGCGCCATTTGGTATTTTGTAGCAACAGAAAATTCATTTTGAGTGCAGGGAGGTCAGATTCCAACAACATCAGCAGTCCTTTTGTCAGCCTTTTTCAGAGTTTTGCTCAAGTCCCTCAATTTCAGCCAGAAATTACCTGAAATTACAGAAAAACACACAAACTCATAGTAAAGTCCAGAAATGTGAATTTAACATAAAAACTAATGAAAACATCCCTAAAAGTAGCTTGAACTTACTAAAAACTACCTAAAAACAATGCCAAAAAGCGTATAAATTATCCGCTCTTCACAACACCAAACTTAAATTGTTGCTTGTCCCCAAGCAACTGAAAATCAAATAGGATAAAAAGAAGAGAATATACTATAAATTCCAAAATATCAATGAATATTAATTCTAATTAGATGAGCAGGACTTGTAGCTTTTTGCTTCTGAACAGTTTTGGCATCTCACTTTTTCCTTTGAAGTTTAGAATGATTGGCTTCTCTAGGAACTTAGAATTTTGGATAGTGTTATTGAATTTCCTAGTTAAGCATGTTGATTCTTGAACACAGCTACTTATGAGTCTTGGCCGTGGCCCTAAGCACTTTGTTTTCCAGTATTACCACCGGATACATAAATGCCACAGACACATAACTGGGTGAACCTTTTCAGATTGTGACTCAGCTTTGCTAGAGTCCCCAGTTAGTGGTGTCCAGAGCTCTTAAGCACACTCTTTCTGCTTTGGATCACGACTTTAACCACTCAGTCTCAAGCTTTTCACCTGGACCTTTATGACATAAGCACATGGTTAGGGACAGTTTGGTTTAGCCGCTTAGGCCTGGATTTTATTTCCTTGGGCCCTCCTATCCATTGATGCTCAAAGCCTTGGATCCTTTTTACCCTTGCCTTTTGGTTTTAAGGGCTATTGGCTTTTTCTGCTTGTTTTTTCTTTTTCTTTCTATTTTTTTCGCCATTTTTTTTCTTTTTCGTAAGCTTTTGTTTTTCACTGCTTTTTCTTGCTTCAAGAATCAATTTCATGATTTTTCAGATCATCAATAACATTTTTCTTAGTTCATCATTTTTTTCAAGAGCCAACAATTTTAACATTCATAAACAACAATATCAAAAGACATATGCACTGTTGAATCATTCATTCAGAAAACAAAAAGTATTGTCACCACATCAATATAATTAAATTAATTTCAAGGATAAATTTGAAATTCATGTACTTCTTGTTCTTTTGAATTAAAACATTTTTCATTTAAGAGGGGTGAATGATTAATGGATTTTATTCATAGCTTTAAGACATGGTTACTACATACTAATGATTATGAAGTAGAGACACAAAATATAGATAAACATAACATAGAAACCGAAAAACAGAAAGAAATAAGAACAATGAATGAATCCACCTTAGTGGCGTCTTCTTCTTGAAGGACCAACAATGTCCTTAAGCTCTTCTATGTCCCTTCCTTGCCTTTGTTGCTCCTCCCTCATTGCTCTTTGATCTTCTCTTATTTCATGGAGAATGATGGAGTGCTCATGATGTTCCACCCTTAATTGTTCCATATTGTGGCTGAAATCTTCTAAGGAAGTGTTGAGTTGTTCCTAATAGTTGTTGGGAGGAAAGTGCATCCCTTGAGGCATCTCAGGGATTTCTTGATGATGAGCTTCCTCATAAATCTCTTGAGATCCGTGGATAGTCTCTCTTGCTTGCTCCATCCTTTTCTTGGTGATGGGCTTATCCTCTTCAATGGAGATTATTCCTTCTATGATAACTCCAGCTGAGTAACACAGATGGCAAATAAGGTGAGGAAAAGCTAGCCTTGCCATGGTGGATGGCTTTTCGGCTATTTTGTAGATTTCATTGGAGATGACTTCATGAACTTCTACTTCCTCTCCAGTCATGATGCTATGAATCATGATGGCCCGATCCACAGTAACTTCGGATCGGTTGCTAGTGGGAATGATGGAGCGTTGAATGAACTCCAACCATCCTCTAGCCACAAGCTTGAGGTCCAGTCTTCTTAGTTGAACTGGCTTGCCTTTGGAGTCTCTTTTCCATTGAGCTCCTTCCACACATATGTCCATAAGGACTTGGTCTAACCTTTGATTAAAGTTGACCCTTCTAGTGTAGGGGCGTACATCTTCTTGCATCATGGGCAAGTGGAACGCCAACCTCACATTCTCCGGACTAAAATCTAAGTATTTCCCCCGAACCATTGTGAGATAATTCTTTGGATTCGGGTTCATACTTTGATCATGGTTCCTAGTGATCCATGCATTGGCATAGAACTCTTGAACCATTAAGATTCCGACTTGTTGCATGGGGTTGGTTAGGACTTCCCAACCTCTTCTTTGGATCTCATGTCGGATTTCCAAATACTCATTTTTCTTGAGCTTGAAAGGGACCTCAGGGATCACCTTCTTCTTTGCCACAACATCATAGAAGTGGTCTTGGTGGCTTTTGGAGATGAATCTTTCCATCTCCCATGACTCGGAGGTGGAAGCTTTTGTCTTCCCTTTTCCTTTTCTAGAGGATTCTCCGGCCTTAGGTGCCATTGATGGTAATAGAAAAACAAAAAGCTTATGCTTTTACCACACCAAACTTAAAATATTGCTCGCCCTCGAGTAAGAGAAGAAAGAAGAGAAGAAGAAGAAGAAGAAGAAAATATGGAGGAGAGTGAGAGATGGTATTTTCGGCCAAGGTGAAGAAGAGGGGATTTGTGTTGTGTGAAAATGAAGTAAAATGGAGGGGTTTATATAGTGAGCGGAGAGGGGGTAGGTTCGGCCATTTAGGGTGGGTTTGGGTGGGAAAGATTTTTGAATTTTGGAGGTAGGTGGGGTTTATGGGGAAGAGTGGATGGATGTGAGTGGTGAAGAGGTGATGGGGAAGAGAGATTGAGGTGATTGGTGAAGGGTTTTGGGAAAGAGTGTTTATTGGGAAGAGTGTTATAGGATTAGGAGGTAAGGTGGGAATATGTTAGGTGGGATCCTGTGGGGTCCACAGATCCTGAGGTGATCCTGTGGGGTCCACAGATCCTGAGGTATCAAGGAATTTCATCCCTGCACCAAATAGGCATGTAAAATGCCTTTGCATACCATTCTGGCGTTTAAACGCCAAGGTGATGCACGTTCTGGGTGTTCAACGCCCATGTGAAGCATGTTCTGGGCGTTCAACGCCCATATGTAGCATGTTTCTGGCGTTGAACGCCAGTTCCATGCTTGTTACTGGCGTTTAGCGCCAGCTTTTCTTAAGGCACATTCCTGGCGTTCAAACGCCAGAATGTTGCTTGTTTCTGGCGTTCAGCGCCAGATTCATACTCTGTTCTGGCGTTGAACGCCAGCCAGATGCTCCTTACTGGCGTTGAACGCCAGTCTGTCCTTCCTCCAGGGTGTGATTTTTCTTCTGCTGTTTTTGATTCTGTTTTTAATTTTTATATTTTTTTCGTGACTCCACATGATCATGTACCTAATAAAACACAAAATAATAATAAAATAAAATAAAATAAAAATTAGATAAATAAAATTGGGTTGCCTCCCAACAAGCGCTTCTTTAATGTCAATAGCTTGACAGTGGGCTCTCATGGAGCCACAAGGTGATCAGGTCAATGTTGTATAGTCCCAACACCAAACTTAGAGTTTGGATATGGGGTCTTAACACCAAATTTAGAGTTTGGTTGTGGCCTCCCAACACCAAACTTAGAGTTTGACTGTAGGGGCTCTTCTTGACTCAGAATTGAGAGAAGCTCTTCATGCTTACTCTCTTTTGTCACAGAGGGATGGCCATGTGCTTTAAACACAAGGTAGTGCCCATTCAATTGAAGGACTAATTCACCTCTGTTGACATCAATCACAGCTCCTGCTGTAGCTAGGAAAGGTCTTCCAAGGATGATACATCCATCCTCTTCCTTCCTAGTGTCTAAGATTATGAAATCAGCAGGGATGTAAAGGCCTTCAACCTTTACTAACACATCCTTTACTATTTCATAAGCTTGTCTCAATGACTTGTCTGCCAATTGTAGTGAGAACAAGGCAGGTTGTACCTCAATGATCCCCAGCTTCTCCATTACAGAGAGTGGCATAAGATTTATCCCTGACCCCAGATCACATAGAGCTTTTTCAAAGGTCATGGTGCCTATGGTACAAGGTTTTAAGAACTTGCCAGGATCTTGTCTCTTTTGAGGTAAAATTTGCTGAATCCAGGTATCTAGTTCATTAATGAGCAAGGGAGGTTCACTTTCCCAAGTCCCATTACCAAACAACTTGGCATTTAGCTTCATGATAGCTCCTAAATATTGAGCAACTTGCTCTCCAGTCACATCTTCATCCTCCTCAGAGGAAGAATAGTCTTCAAAGCTCATGAACGGCAAAAGGAGATTTAATAGAATCTCTATGGTCTCTACATGAGCCTCAGATTCCTTTGGATCCTTAATAGAAAACTCCTTCTTGCTTGAGAGACGTCCCAGGAGGTCTTCCTCACTGGGATTTTCGTCCTCCTCCTCCCTTGTGCCTTCGGCCATTTTGATTACATCAATGGCCTTGCACTCTCCTTTTGGATTCTCTTCTGTATTGCTTGGGAGAATACTGGGAGGAGTTTCAATGACTTTCTTACTCAGCTGGCCCACTTGTGCCTCCAGATTTCTGATGGAGGATCTTGTTTCACTCATGAAACTGAAAGTGGCTTTTGACAGATCAGAGACTAGATTGGCTAAATTAGAAGTGCTTTGTTCAGCATTCTCTGTCTGTTGCTGAGAAGATGATGGAAAAGGCTTGATATTGCTTAGCCTATTGCGTCCACCATTGTTAAAGCCTTGTTGAGGCTTTTGTTGATCCTTCCATGAGAAATTGGGATGATTTCTCCATGATGAATTATAGGTGTTTCCATAAGGTTCACCCATGTAATTAACCTCTGCCATTGCAGGGTTCTCAGGATCATAAGCTTCTTCAGAAGCTGCCTCTTTAGTACTGTTGGATGCATTTTGCCATCCATTCAGACTTTGAGAAATCATGTTGACTTGCTGAGTCAACACTTTGTTCTGAGCCAATATGGCATTCAGAGCATCAATTTCAAGAACTCCCTTCCTCTGAGGCGTCCCATTATTCACGAAATTCCTCTCAGAAGTGTACATGAACTGGTTATTTGCAACCATGTCAATAAGTTCTTGAGCTTCTGCAGGTGTTTTCTTTAGGTGAATAGATCCACCTGCAGAATGGTCCAATGACATTTTCGAAAACTCAAATAGACCATAATAGAATATATCTAATATAGTCCATTCTGAAAACATGTCAGATGGACACCTTTTGGTTAGCTGCTTGTATCTTTCCCAAGCTTCATAGAGGGATTCACCATCTTTTTGCTTGAAGTTCTGAACATCCACTCTAAGTTTGCTCAGCTTTTGAGGAGGAAAGAATTTATCCAAGAAGGCTGTGACCAGCTTATCCCAGAAGTCCAGGCTATCCTTAGGTTGTGAATCCAACCATATTCTAGCTCTGTCTCTTACAGCAAAAGGGAAAAGCATGAGCCTGTAGACTTCAGGATCTACTCCATTCGTCTTAACAGTCTCACAAATCTGCAAGAACTCAGTTAAAAACTGGTAAGGATCTTCAGATGGAAGTCCATAAAACTTACAGTTCTGTTACATTAAAGCAATTAGCTGAGGTTTCAGCTCAAAGTTGTTTGTTCCAATGGCAGGAATGGAGATGCTTCTTCCATCAAATTTGGACGTGGGTTTGGTAAAGTCACCAAGCATCCTTCTTGCATTATCATTATTGGGTTCGGCTGCCATCTCCTTCTCTTGTTCGAAAATTTCTGAAAGGTTACTTTTGGATTGTTGTAATTTGGCTTCTCTTAGTTTCCTTTTCAGAGTCCTTTCAGGTTCAGGATCAGCTTCAACAAGAGTGCTCTTGTTCTTGTTCCTGCTCATATGAAAGAGAAGAAAACAAAAAAAGAAGAGAAATCCTCTATGTCACAGTATAGAGATTCCTTTATGTTAGTAGAAAAAGAAAGGGGAGAAGAGTGAAGAAGAATGAATAATCTGTATAAAGAGTAAGGATAGGGGAGGTAAAGAGAAGTGTTAGTAAATAAATAAAATAAATAGAAAGAGATGAGGGGGAGAGAAATTCGAAAATAATTTTAAAAAAAATGTGTTAGTAATTTCGAAAATTAAAGGAAGAAATAAAATTAAAATTAAAATTTGAAACAATTAATTAATTAAAAAGAATTTTTGAAAAAGAGGGAGGTATTTTCGAAAATTAGAGAGGGAAAAGTAGTTAGGTGGTTTTGAAAAAGATAAGAAACAAACAAAAAGTCAAATAGTTAGTTGAAAAAAAAGATATTAAAATCAAATTTGAAAAGATTAGAAGATAAGAAATAGATTTTGAAAATATTTTGAAAAAGATTTTTGAACTTTTCGAAAAATAGAAAAAAAAAATGAAAAAGATATAATTTTTGAAAAAGATTTTGAAAAGATAAGATTTTTAAAATTGAAAATTTGACTTGACTTGTAAGAAACAACTAATTTTGAAAATTTTTGACTAAGTCAACTCAAATTTTCAAAAATTATGAGAAAAATAAGGAAAAGATATTTTTTTGATTTTTGAATTTTTAATTATGAGAGAGAAAAAACACAAACATGACCCAAAACTTAAAAATTTTGGATCAAAACACATGATGCATGCAAGAACACTATGAATGTCAACATGAACACCAAGAACACTTTGAAGATCATGATGAACACCAAGAACATAATTTTGAAAAATTTTTGATGCAAAGAAAACATGCAAGACACCAAACTTAGAAATCTTTAATGCATGGACTCTAACAAACGAAAAATGCATATGAAAAACAACAAACAACACAAAATAAGAAAACATCAAGATCAAACAAGAAGACTTACCAAGAACAACTTGAAGATCATGAAGAACACTATGAATGCATGGAATTCTCGAAAAATGCAAGAAAAAATTTTTAAAGCATGCAATTGACACCAAACTTAAAAATTGACTCAAGACTCAAACAAGAAACATAAAATATTTTTGGTTTTTATGATTTTCTGATTTTTTTTGGATTTTTATTAATTTTTTCGAAAATATTTTTGAAAAAAAAACGAAAAATAAAAGAAAATTTTGAAAAAGATTTTTGAAAAATTTTTGAAAAGAAAATTACCTAATCTGAGCAACAAGATGAACCGTCAGTTGTTCAAACTCAACAATCCCCAGAAACGGCGCCAAAAACTTGGTGGACGAAATTGTGACCCTCTTTGTATTTGCATGAGATTTATTTAATGGCTATTGGCTATGTGTGGACACAACTCCATTCAACTTAACCAGCAAGTGTACTGGGTCATCCAAGTAATACCTTACGTGAGTAAGGGTCGATCCCACAGAGATTGTTGGTATGAAGCAAGCTATGGTCACCGTGTAAATCTCAGTTAGGCAGATTAAATTGGTTTATGATGAGTTCAAAAATTAATAATAAACAGAAAATAAAAAGGGATAGAAATACTTATGTAAATTAATAGTGGGGATTTCAGATAGGCGTGTGGAGATGCTAGAATCCTCTCGAATCTCTGTTTTTCTATTGCTTTCATCCAATCCTTCTTACTCCTTTCCATGGCAAGCTGTATGTAGGGCATCACCGTCGTCAATGGCTACTTTTCATCCTCTCGGGAAAATGGTCCTATGCGCTGTCACTGCATGGCTAATCGTCTGGAGGCATCACCTTTGTCGATGGCTACATCCCATCCTCTCAGTGAAAATGGTCCTATGCTCTGTCACAGCACGGCTAATCATCTGTCGGTTCTCAATCAGGTTAGAATAGAATCCTTTGATTCTTTTGTGTCTGTCACTAACGCCCAGCCTTCAGGAGTTTGAAGCTCGTCACAGTCATTCAATACCGGAATCCTACTCGGAATACCACAGACAAGGTTAGACTTTCCGAATTCCCGGAATCCTACTCGAAATACCACAGACAAGGTTAGACTTTTTGGATCCCCATGAATGCCGCCATCTATCTAGCTTATACCATGAAGATTCTGTTGGGGAATCTAAGAGATATGCGCCCGGCCTAAGGTAGAACGGAAGTGGTTGTCAGTCACGCGCATTCATAGGTGAAAATGATGATGAGTGTCACAGATCATCACATTCATCAAGTTGAAGTGCAACGAATATCTTTATAATAGGAATAAAAGAGAATTGAATAGAAAATAATAGTAATTGTATTGAAACTTGAGGTACAGCAGAGCTTCACACCCTTAATCTATGGTGTGTAGAAACTCCACCGTTGAAAATACATAAGTGAAAGGTTCAGGCATGGCCGAATGACCAGCCCCTATGGTCTAAGGACTAGGCATACAGAGATGTCTAATACACTAGTAAAAAGTTCTATTTATAATAAACTAGCTACTAGGGTTTACAGAAGTAAGTAATTGATGCATAAATCCACTTCCGGGGCCCACTTGGTGTATGTTTGGGCTGATCTTGGTCTATCCATGAGCTGAGGCTTTTCTTGGAGTTGAACGCCGAGTTATAGCGTGTTTCTGGCGTTCAACTCCGGGTTATGACGTGTTTCTGGCGTTTAACTCCAGATAGCAGCAAGTACTTGGCGTTGAGCGCCACTTTACGTCGTCAATTCCCGAATAAAGTATGGAATATTATATATTGCTGGAAAGCTCTGGAAGTCTACTTTCCAACGCCGTTGAGAGCGTGCCATTTGGATTTCTATAGCTCTAGAAAATCCATTTTGAGTGCAGGGAGGTCAGATTCCAACAGCATCAGCAGTCCTTTTGTCAGCCTTTTTCAGAATTTTGCTCAAGTCCCTCAATTTCAGCCAGAAATTACCTGAAATTATAGAAAAACACACAAACTCATAGTAAAGTCCAGAAATGTGAATTTAACATAAAAACTAATGAAAACATCCCTAAAAGTAGCTTGAACTTACTAAAAACTACCTAAAAACAATGCCAAAAAGCGTATAAATTATCCGCTCATCAATGGTTAAGGATCACAATCATTTTTACCAACCATAATATGATAATTACAAGGATCAATTCCACTTTGTCATCCCCAATGTTAGAGGAAAGTCAAATGGGCTTAATTAATTCTAATTCATAAGTCCTACACAACTCTCTAAATAATTTGGTGAGAGACTAGAGTCAATGGAAAGAAATTATCAGTCACTTGGACATGAGTAACTCAAGGTTACCCAAGTTACCAACCCAAGCCAAGAATATAAAAATCTACTCTAAAATCCAACCAAGCATTTTATCAAACACCTGGAAGGCATAAAAGGAAAGCATGATAAAATAGCAAGAAATATAAAATCTAAAATTATCAAATATAAGATAACAATAATAACAACTCAATTAAGCATTAATAAACATGAAAACATAAATTGTATTAATGGAAATTAAAATCAACAACGAGTTCATAAACATAAAAGTGACTAAAATAAGAAATTAACAAGAATAACTAAGAAAATTAAAGCAATAGAACAAGAAAAAGCAAAGGAAACTAAATTAAGACAAGAAATAAAACCTAAATCTAAGATGCAATTAATCTAATTCTACCCTAATTCTAGAGAGAAGAGAGAGCTTCTCTCTCTAGAATGTGACCTAATGCATGTTTCTATTCTAAACATAATTGCTCTCCCCTTGTTTCATATTGAATTTGGCTTTAAATACTTCAGAAATGAGTTGAATTTGGGCGTGAAGTAGCTCAGAAATCGCCAGCCAGATTTTCTTTAATGAAGTCACGTGACGAGTGTCACGCATACGCGTCGTCATGAATTCACCAAATCCTCATTTCTTTATGAATTCTTCACTTTTTATGCTTTTTCTTCACTTCTTCAATCCAATTCTTTCCTTATAAGCCTGAAATCACAACAAACATATCAAGGCATCTAACGGAATTAAAGTGAATTAAATTTAGCAATTTTAAGGTCTAAAAAGTATGTTTTCACTCTTAAGCATAATTTAGGAAGAATTACAAAATCATGCTATTTTAATGAATAAATGTAAGAAAAGTTGATAAAATCCACCAAATTCAATACAAGATAAATCATAAAATTGTGGTTTATCAATCTTCCCACAATTAAACAATAGCATGTCCTCATGCTAAATTCAAGAAAGATACAAGAAATGGGTATTAACATTTATTCAAAGTTAACTATCTATATGCAATGCATACAAGTACTTGGTCAAAATAAATCAGTTTCCAAGAATACATATATAAACATAAGGGCTAAGGCATCAAATCCACAATTGAATTGTGTTCTAGAAAAGAGTTTACAAACTTGCAAGATAAGAAATAATAACCGGTGAAAACATAGAATTGAGCAATCGAACGCTCACTGGATGTGTATACACTCTAGTCGCTCAAGTCTTTAGGGTTGATTCACTCAATTTTCTTCTAATCTTGCTTTCCAAGATTTATTTTTCATCTAACAATCAACAATTATTCAATGTATGCATACAAATATCATGAGGACTTTTCAAGGGTTGTAATGGAGCTAGGGTAAAGGTAAGGATTGTATTTGGTCAAGTGAGCTTGAAATTTGAATCTTTGAGTAACTTAAACTCTCACCTAACACATATAACAACCTATATAATTCAAAAACAAACCTAACTATCAATTCTTCACTTTTTCACACACTCATGCATTCTTTTCAATTCACATCCCATATGGATTATTCTTATTATTTTTATTTGGGACATTTTGTCACCTTTTTATTACTTTCTTTTTCTTTTTTACTTTTGCTTTTTCTTCTTTTTATTTTTTTCTCTTGTTTTTTTTCAAAATAGAATATATGCAAGAGTATCAATGCATATGGTTTAAACATTTAATGCATGAGTATGTATCAAATTCCCAAGATCTTCAACAAAAGTATAAAAAATATATTTTTATCTCAACCAAATTCCCAAACTTTTCCACACTTGAATGATACACACTCTCACTAGCCTAAACTAATCAAAGATCCAAATTAAGGACATTTATTATTTTTCACTTAGAGGTAGTGATATGTTAAAATTAAGAACAAAAGGAGATTCAAGTAGGCTCAAAATTGGCTAACAAAGGTGGATAAAAGGGTAAGGCCATTTGTGTAAGTGAGCTCAAAAGAAATAAAGGCCTTAATCATATAAATGCATTCATATACAAAATAATGGACATAAAGAATCAAACAAATCAAAGATTACAATCATAGAAAGAGAATAATACACACAAGAATGAAAAATAGTGGTTATATCATGTAACCACACAATTAGGCTCAAAACTCACATGGTTGTGTGTTCTTATCTCAAAAACCATGTTCCACAATGTATAAATCATGCATGTTTCAATGAAAAATATTTTAACTCAAATCAATTGGGATGTCAATGCCCTATTAAGAATATTTTTCTTGAAAAATTTTATTATTTTGACTAAGATTATTATATATATGCAATCCAAGAAAATGCAACTAAGAATTCTAGAAGACATAGTAATAAAAGAAAATAAATAAAATGTGAAAATGTTTATATTAGAAATTTCACCAAAAAATCGGCCAATTGGTCAGACGACCTCCCCACTCTTAGAAGTTTGCACTGTCCTCATTGTATTCTAAGATGAACAAAGGGGGTACAACGACTACATGGGTTGCCACCCTCAACTGGTGGGTCATCCTGAAATATAGAAAATAAAATAGTAAGACAAATAAATGTAAAAGCACAAAAGCATATATTGTTTGAATGAAGTAATGATCAATAAAATGAAGTGAGTGAATTAGTGTATGACATTAAGAAAAACTAGTGTGTGAGTTCTAAGTTGCATGCAATTTAGAACACACACACTAGCATAGAAAGCTGTGTCACAGTTACACAAAAGAAGTATGCACTTCACTCATTCTAGTGTGCTTGAAATACTTTAAAGAAAACTTGTAGGTTAAGATAAACAAACAAGTAATAAAGAAGCATAAAAGCATTCAAGCAATAATAAGGCAATTGTGAAATGGATATTGAATGGACATTGGTTGATGTGCAAGATGACTTAATGGACCAAATGAAATATAGAGCTCACACATCAATCAATGATACACATTGAAGTTTGTTTACATCACCTAATTGATATGAAGTGGGAAATATGGTTGCGATGCAGCTTAGGAAAAGAAAGATATACGGTGAGATCAATCACATAGCAAGCATGGTCCACAAAGGTTGAAAAGCTCAAAAATATGTCACTAGGTAAGCTTACGATCCAATTTCACAATTCCAAAATCTCAATGCATGAATTTGGTAAAGTAAATCAAGATCAATCATAAACAAGCATCACCTAACAAAAAATGCATCGATTATATATAATTGCCTAGTCATGATAGTGAATTCAAATTACATAGTGGGCAAAACATGCAATTCAAAATATTTAGAATGCTTTGAAGGTAATTCTAAAAGCACTTGGTATATACAAATATCAAGCATGAGCAAGTCAAACCAAGCAACAAAATATAACATCAATAAAGAATTCCAACAATGAACATTAACAACAATGATGCTAAAATAGCATCCTATCAGTAATTGGCAGCAATAAACAGCAAACAAGATTAATAATCCAACACTTTGCACCAAAATAGAAAATTTAAAATAACTAACTAACTAGCTAACAAACTAACTAAAGAACTAAAGGTGATAATGGTGGATGGTAAATAGTGGTGGCGGATGATGGTTGAAAGAAGGAAAGATGAGAGGGGAAGAGAAAAGAAGAAAAGAAACGGAAAGAAGAGAAGAAAAAAAAGTGTGTGAGACAGGGGATGTCACGCGTAAGCGTGACTTGGGATAAATGGGGGTGAATTGTAAGCATGGGGCATGCGTACGCGGGAGAAGGGGAAATAGAAGGGGACGCATACACATGGGTCACACGTATGGATGGGAAGAAATTGTGCTAGATGCACAATTCCCACACACTACGTGCACAACTTTCTGTTTGGACCGTGCGATGGCACAGTCCACACACAATCCTAGCACGTTTAAATTCTGGCGGTCACGCGTACACTTGACCATCTGTCTCAAGCAAATCATATTCAAGCAGAAAGTAAAGCCTAGGGATAAGAGATTTACCCACTTCAATTAAAGAACGAATAGTGATGGCTTGGGGAGAGGTGTTTTCAATGATCATGTAAGCTCCACTCCCTTGTGCCCTTCTTGATTTACCTCCACTTATTGGCAACTTTCTTCCAATCTAATCTCTTCCTTATTGCTTGCCAAGAGACTTGGAGGTTGTGCACATTCCTCTCTGACCTCTATTTCATGTTCAATGGGAGAGGATTCAACAAAATCATCAAGGTGATTAGTTAGTGTAGATAGAAACTCATCAATGATTGAATCCGTTTCTTGATCAACCTTTACAACCTTAGAGGGATCTACAACTCTTGATTCCAATGGACTTTTGGTATCTCCTAAATCTTCAACCACTTCTTCCTCTTCAATAATTTCGGCTTCCTCCACTTGTTCCAATACAAAATCCCACTCCTTGCTCTCCACCGGAGTTTCTAACCTCTCTTTTATACTACTGATGAACGGATAATTTATACGCTTTTTGGCATTATTTTTAGGTAGTTTTTAGTAGGTTCTACCTACTTTTTAGTATATTTTTATTAGTTTTTAGGCAAAATTCATATTTCTGGACTTTACTATGAGTTTGTGTGTTTTTTTGTGATTTCAGGTATTTTCTGGCTGAAATTGAGGGAGCTGAGCAAAAATCTGATTCAGGCTGAAAAAGGACTGCTGATGCTGTTGGATTCTGACCTCCCTGCACTCGGAATGGATTTTTTGGAGCTACAGAAGTCCAATTGGCGCGCTTTCAATTTGATTGGAAAGTAGACATCCAGGGCTTTCCAGCAATATGTAATAGTCTATACTTTGCTCGAAGATAAATAACGTAAACTGGCGTTTAATGCCAGTTCTATATTGCATTCTGGCGTTGAACGCCAGAAACAGGTTGCAAGTTGGAGTTAAACGCCAGAAACAGGTTACAACCTGACGTTTAACTCCAGAAATAGCCCAGGCACGTGAGAAGCTCAAGTCTCAGCCCCAGCACACACCAAGTGGGCCCCAGAAGTAGCTTTCTGCACTATCTATCTTAGTTTACTCATTTTTTGTAAACCTAGGTTACTAGTTTAGTATTTAAACAACTTTTAGAGACTTATTTTGTACCTCATGACGATTTAGATCTGAACTTTGTACTCTTTGATGGCATGAGTTTCTAAACTCCATTGTTGGGGGTGAGGAGCTTTGCAGCGTCTCGATGAATTAATGCAATTATTTCTGTTTTCTATTTAAACACGCTTATTTCTATCTAAGATATTCATTCGCACTTCAATATGAAGAAGGTGATGATCTGTGACACTCATCACCATTCTTAACCTATGAACGCGTGCCTGACAACCACCTCTATTCTACATTAGATTGAATGAGTATCTATTGGATTCCTTAATCAGAGTCTTCGTGGTATAAGCTAGAATCCATTGGCAGCATCCTTGAGAATCTGGAAAGTCTAAACCTTGTCTGTGGTATTCCGAGTAGGATTCAGGGATTGGATGACTGTGACGAGCTTCAAACTCACGAGTGTTGGGCGTAGTGACAGACGCAAAAGGATCAATGGATCCTATTCCAGCATGAGTGAGAACCGATAGATGATTAGCCGTGCGGTGACAGCACATTTGGACCATTTTCACTGAGAGGACGGATGGTAGCCATTGACAACGGTGATCCACCAACACACAGCTTGCCATAGAAGGAACCTTGCGTGCGTGAGGAAGATGACAGTAGGAAAATAGAGATTCAGAAGACAAAGCATCTCCAAAACTCCAACACATTCTCCATTACTGCGTAACAATTACTAATTTCATGCTCTTTTACTCCTTACAATTGAAACTAAAGAACCCTATTGGTATCCTGACTAAGAATAATAAGATAACCATAGCTTGCTTCAAGCCAACAATCTCTGTGGGATCGACCCTTACTCACGTAAGATATTACTTGGACGACCCAGTGCACTTGCTGGTTAGTTGTGCGGAATTACATAGTGTGAGTGTAATTTTTGTGCACCAACTACGTTCTTCATTTGATTCTCCACATGTGATCATAAGAGTGCTTTGATTATCTAAGCGTTGGGAGACTAAATTGGTTACCACCTCGGTTGAGGTAGCCATGAATTGATCTTGTCTCGTTAGAGCTTCAAGTCGCTCTTGAAAGTGCGACATTCCCTTAGCTCTTGGAGATATGAAATGAAGGTGTTATCTATTGGGATTTGGAGTGGATAGGAGGGTTCATTATTTGGGAGAAATGGTTCATAATAGGAAGGTGGTTCATCTTGGTAAGGGCATGGAGATGGCGTATATGGAGGTGGTTCTTGGGAGTATTGATGTTGGAATTATGGTGGCTCTAGGTTTGGTTCATATGGCTCATATAGTTGTTGGTATGGTGGATATGGGTTAAGGTCATATGGAGGTGTTTGGTGGTATAAGGCTTGTGAGTATGGTGGTTGAGGGCTATGTTGAGGATAGGGCTCGTTGGCATATGGTGGTTGTGGTTGATAACCACAAGGAGGTCCATCATAACCATTGGATTGGTATGCATCATGGAATGGTTCTTTCTTATAGTACATTGGAGGAGGTTGTTGCCATGAAGGTTGATCATATGCTTGAGGCTCCTCCCATCTTTGATTGTCCCATCCTTGATGCATGCTCTCATTGTAATTCCCATTTCTTACAACATAGTTAGAACCAAACTCATAGCCAAAGTAGTGAGAATTCATAGTAGCAAGAGAAAATAAAGACAAAAACTAATAAGAAATAAGCAAACAATGTCCTAAAACTAGCAAAAACTAACAAAGAAGTAAAAGCAACCATTCACAATATTAGCATATACAATAACCAATAACAAGTGAACATTTGCAATTTCCTGGCAACGGCGCCAAAAACATGATAGAGGAAAATTCTCGGTTAGGAATTTTCACAAAATTATCTCGTCGAAGTATAGATCAAAACCAACAAACAACCTTCAATCAAAGTTTAATTTGTTTGTCACAATACAAACCAATAAAAACCTAGAGTATTTAAACCTCAGGTTGTCTCTCAAAAAATTGCATGGAAGTGTGCATATTATTGGTTATGAGAAATTTTGGAATTTTTTGCGATTAATGAGAAAGAAATGTAAATTGCATAAAAGTAAAGGAAACTCAAATGGTGAAAAGGTCTTAGCAAGGGTTGATGGTTAAGGATCACTATTCTTGTTACCAGCCATAATATGATAATTACAAGGATCAATCCCACTTTGTCATCCCCAATGTTAGAGAAAAGTCAAATGGGCTTGATTAATCCTAATCCATAAGTCCTAGCCAACTCTCTAATTAATTTAGTGAGAGACTAGAGTCAATGGAAACAAATTATCAATCACATGGACATTAGTAACTCAAGGTTATCCAAGTTACCAACTCAAGCCAAGAACACAAAAATCTACTCTAAAATCCAACCAAGTATTTTATCAAACACTTGGAATGCATAAAAGGAAAGCATGATAAAATAGCAAGAAATATAGAATCTAAAACTACCAAATACAAGATAACAATAATAACAACTCAATTAAGCATTAATAAACATTAAAACATAAATTGCATTAATGAAAACTAAAATCAACAAAGAGTTCATAAACATAAAAGTTACCAAAATAAGGAATTGTTCATGCCCTTGGTCAAGTTGTATGACCCGGGCTGATTGATGACAAGTCGATCGACCTCTTCAGGTCAGGATTACCCGACCTCTTCTCAAAGAGCTCGGCCAAACTGCTACAAAAGCCCAAAAAAGAGACCAAACAGAGGAACACGACCCAAGTCCAAGGGCAGCCCAAGCTTAGAAGTATAAAGGTGGTTCCCTAAAAAATAAGATGACTTCACTTAAAGATAAGATAAAGATAACTATCTTATCTCCAAAAAGATTATTCCACACTATTATAAATACACTGGAGCACCCAGGTATAACTCATACTCTGATTCTACAAAAAACTTGCTTAATACCCTTGCTATCTTAAGCATCGGAGTCCTTGTAGGAACCACCACCCTCCGGTGACGAAGGATCAGCACACGGCTGCGGCCATCATCATCAAGTCGGACATAACAGCTCCGACCAGTACAGAAGATCTCGTCCGAGATCGACCTACAGTTTCAGGTAACCCTCGGAATATTGGCGCCGTTGTCGGGAAACCTGGAAGTCATCCCATCATCATGGCGGACAACCTTGACAACAACCATGACTCTGATCTAGAAAACAGGACGTCGCATAAGAACGCGGACACTACACCAAAGGATACTCCTCAACCAAATAAGGATAAGAGTCCACCAAATGCAGAAATCCTGGAAGCACTTCAAGCTCAAAAAAATCATCTCAAACAACTCGAAAACGAGGCTGAGCATCAACGAGAGGCCGAGAATGACCTTCAAAGGGAAACTAGGCAACGTAAAGAGTTAGAAGACAAGCTTTTAAAGCTTGAAGCCGATCTAAAAACCAAGACTACTCGATCCAGTCATGAAGATAACCCCCGCAAAGATCAAGACCCATTCACCAAAGAGATTATGAAAGCCAAAGTCCCAAAGGACTTCAAAGCTCCTGACATGACCCCGTACGACGGCACATCAGATCCAAGCCATCATCTCAGTAATTTCAGAAGCAGAATATATCTCACCGATGCCTCAGATGCAATTCAGTGCAAAGCCTTCCTGACTACCTTAATAAAGACAACAATTAAATGGTTTGACAATCTATCCCCAAGGTCCATCGCAAGCTTTGACGACTTAGCTGGAAAGTTTCTTGCCAGATTATCTATCCAGAAGGACAAAATCAAGCACGCACCAAGCCTATTTGGATTCTCCTTCTCCTCCCGAGATAAAGATAAAGACTCCAAGAAAAAGGAAGATCAGCATGGAGAGAAGATTAAGAAATACCACAATTACACCCCTCTTCGGGTGTCTCTTGTGGAAGTGTGCCGAGAAGTTTGCCTCACTGAGAAGAAATCTACACCATCAAACTCAGGGGAACTCAAGGTCGGGAAGAACTTCGTCCACAACCTGAGGGCGAGATAGAAAAAGTCTAGATTGGAGATGTCCCAGATAAAACAACCAATATTGGCACAATCCTAAAAGGAGATGTAAAGGAGTCTCTCATACAGTTCTTAAAAGATAATGTCGACCTCTTTGCGTGGAAGGCCGCAAACATGCCGGGCATTGACCCCAAACTAATGTGCCATAAGCTGGCAATATACCTAGGATCTCGGCCAGTACAATAGAAGCGTCAGAAACTCGGACCTGAAAGATCCCAAGCTGTGGAAGAACAGGTACGAGCTCTACTGGGGGCAGGATTCATAAGAGAAGTCAAATATCCGCTATGGCTAGCCAATGTTGTCTTAGTGAAAAAATCAAATGGGAAGTGGCAAATGTGCACCGACTACACCGATCTCAACAAAGCTTGCCCAAAAGATCCCTATCCACTCCCAAGTATTGACGCTCTGGTGGATGCCTCCTCCGGATACAAATACCTCTCGTTTATGAACGCTTTTTCGGGATACAATCAAATCCCGATGTATCCGCCTGATCAAGAAAAAACCTCATTCTTAACCCCAAAAGCAAACTACAGTTACATCGTATTGCCATTCGGACTCAAAAATGCAGGAGCCACCTATCAAAGATTAATGAACAACGTCTTTGCAGATCATATCAGGAAATTCATGGAGGTATACGTGGACGACATGTTAGTAAAAACACAAAGCGAGGAGTCATTACTGTCCGACCTCGCCCAAGTGTTCAATACCATAAGAAAGCATGTCATGCGACTTAACCCTGCAAAATGCACCTTTGCAGTAGAAGCTAGCAAATTCTTGGTTTCCATGCTCACACAAAGGGGAATCGAAGCAAACCCGGACAAGTGCCGGGCCATACTTGACATGAAAAGCCCGACCTGTGTCAAAGAAGTGCAACAACTCAACGGGCGACTGGCAGCCTTGTCCAGATTTCTAGCCGAATCAGCCATAAGATCTCTCCCCTTCTACGCCACACTAAGAAAGGGAAAGAAGTTCGAATAGACACCAGACTGCGAGCAAGCCTTTCAGAATTTCAAAAGATTCCTGGGACAACCACCGATTCTTACCCGACCGCGGGAAGGAGAAGCACTCATATTATACCTTGCAGTAGGAAGTCGGGCAGTAGCCTCAGCACTAGTCAGAGAGGACGAAAGTGGACAACAACCTATATACTTCATCAGTAAAGCACTACAAGGGTCTGAGATGAACTATCAAAAGATAGAAAAGTTCGCATACGCTCTCATATTAACCTCTCGATGACTTCGCCCATACTTCCAGGCTCACACCATCAAAATTCGGACTAACCAGCCTATGAAAGGCATTCTGCAGAAAATAGATTTAGCGGGAAGAATCCTACAGTGGGGTTGAGTTATCCGAATTCGATCTTTAATATGAAGCTCAGACAGCTATCAAATCACAGTATCTGGCCGACTTCATTGCAAAGTACATTGACACCTCGGAAATCCCCATAAATTGGAATCTCTATGTAGACGGCTCTTCAAATAAAATCGGAAGTGGAGCAGGTGTGATAATAGACAGTAATCACAGAACCCAAATCGAACTCTCGCTGAAGTTCGAGTTCCCTGCTTCCAATAATCAGGCTGAGTATGAGGCGCTATTAGCTGGTTTAAAGCTGGCTAAAGAGATCGGAGCCCAAAAACTGGTTATCTTCAGTGATTCACAGGTCGTCACCTCACAAATAGCAGGGACCTACCAAGCCAAAGATCCTGCCATGAAAAAGTACCTGGACAAAACTAGGGAACAACTCGGACAAATCCAGGAATATGAGATCCAACATATACCTCGGGAACAGAATGATCGAGCTAACGCACTATCAAAATTAGCCAACACCAAACCAGGTGGCAATAATAGGAGCCTCATCCAAGAAATGCTGCAGAACCCATTAATCTTGAAAAAAGAAAAAGTCCTAGCCATATTCGGTCAGGATCAAGGATGGATGACTCCCATAATCAGCTACCTCAAATCAGAGATACTTGTTCCAAGGGTTACCTGAAACTGTAGGTCGATCTCGGATGAGATATTTTGTACTGGTCGGAGTTGTTGTGTCTGACTTGTTGGACTTGGTGGTGGTGCTGATCCTTCGTCACCGGAGGGTGGTGGTACCTGCAAGGGACTCCGATGCTTAAGTTAGCAAGGGTATTAAGCAGGTTTTAGTAGAATCAGAGTATGAGTTATACCTGGGTGCTCCAGTGTATTTATAATGGTGTAGAGCGACCTTCTTAGATAAGATAAGTTAGTTTTCTTATCTTATCTTTATCTTCGAGTGAGGTCTTCTTATCTTCAAGGGAACCGCCCTTATCTCTATAGGCTTGGGATGCCCTTGGATTTGGGTCGTGTTCCTCTGTTTGGGCCCTTTATTGGGCTTTCCTGGTAGTTTGGCCGAGCTCTTTGAGAAGAGGTCGGATTGTCTTGACCTGAAGAGGTCGGTCGACTTGTCAGTAGAACATCCCGGGTCGGACAGCTCGACCCAAGGTATGAACAGTGCCCCTGCTCGAGCTCGGTCTTCTGTTTTGAGGTTGAGTCTTCAGTTTTAGGACTTCGATCCTTTTATGGTGAAGCCGAACTCGAGCATTTTGTCGACTTTGCTGTAGCTTTTGAACGTGAAGCGTTTCTCCTTTGCTTTTAGAAGCGCGCGCTTTTAACCCTTTTTTGTCTTGGGAATGTGCGAGGTTTTAATACCCTCATTAATTGGTTTTTAATGCCCCATTTCTCTGGCTTCTTTTATTTTGAACTTTACACACAGAAAATGGTTTTTTTATTCTCTATAACTTCCCCCCTTTTCTCTCTATCTTTCTGCTTTGCCTGAGACTTTGCACATTCGTATTTTTCTTCGTAATGCTGTTTGGTGATTGTTGGTGCTTTGTTTGAAGGGCAATTTTGTTCCTCTGTCTTTCAAATTCTTCAGAGCTTTCTTCTTTCAGGTTGGCTTCTCGTTTCTTTAGTTTTCTCGTTGCTCCTTTGTTTATTGAAAAAATTTAAATTTTGTTTGAACGCTTTGTCGGAAAGCTTGAACCTTTTCGTGGTTCTGTGCCTGTCTGTTCATTGTGATGTACTTTTCTGGCTTTCTTTCAACCTTATGTGTACTTTGGTGTTTCTACTGATGGATGGGGTTTTAAGGCTTTGCATGTTTGTCTACTGCTTATGTAGATTTTGTAGCTTGTCGGGATAATGGCTTGTTTGATTCTGGGAAAGGTTGCGTCTTTGATGATTTTTCCTTGGTATATTTTGTTGCTTGGTAGTTTTTGTAGACTGAAAGTGTAGTTGAGAGGTGGCTTAACCCATTTTTCTTTGGAGTGTTGATTGAAAGAAAATCTCTTCTATTGTGGTAGCTTTTGTAGATAATGATGGTTTTCTTGGTGATCTTGCTCTGATTTACGTCTTTTTGCTTAGAGTCTTTTGCTAGGTTATTTCAGCTTCTGTAGGTTTTCCCGAGTCTTCCACTCTGTGTCACTGCTTCCAAAGGATGCCCCTAGACCTTGGTGTGTGTCTTGGAGCTTTTCTTTTGCTGTTTGTATTGTTCTGGATCATATTGTCCGAGTTGTTTTAATATCGCCCGAGCTATTTTTTGGTTAGTAATCCATTTTCCTTTCTTGTTTGTAGGATTAGTTGGCCATGTCTTCTCATAAAAATATTGTCGAGGCGTCTTCTAAGGTTCTTGAGGGGATGTCCGACTGGTTGGACTTCCTTGTGTTGATGTGTATATCTCAAGCTAATTCAGAATTCTGTGTGGAGCTTAGGAAACATCATCAAATATGTAGTAGTGGGGATCAAGAAGGCAACTATGAATTGGTAGCACCTGATTCTGATGAAAGGGTCTGCTTTCCTGTTCCGACCCAGGGGGAGCGTCCCTTTTTTTATGCATATGATTTCTTCTTTAGCCAGATGAACATCACCCTTCCCTTTACTTCTTTTGAGATCGACCTGTTATGGTCTTGTAATGTGGCTCCATCTCAGCTTCATCCGAATTCTTGGGGTTTCATTAAGATTTTTCAGTTGATTTGTCACGAATTTGGTGTTACGCCTTCTCAAACTCTTTTTCAGTATCTGTTTGTGTTGACCAAACCTGGGACTACCAAAAAGAAAGCTTCTTGGATTTCTTTTAGGTCAACCCAGGGGCATAAGGTTTTTTCCATGTATGATGAGTCCTTCGGGGATTTTAAGAATTACTTTTTTAAAATCCGAGCTGTTGAAGGAGCTTTTCCTTTCTTTTTGGATGAGAATGGCGAGCCCTGTTTTCCTTTAGAATGGCAAAAGAATGTAGTAATGTCTAGGTACACTTGGGAAATGTTGGACGAGACTGAGTAGGCTTTTGTGGCTATCTTGAAGGATATTTTGGGGGAGCCTCCCCATCTTGATACCAAGAAATTTTTGGGGGATCCGTCTCTAATCCGCACTGTGCTGGGTATTATAAACTGCATCCCTTTTTTGTTTTGTTTTCTACTTTTTTTTCTGGCTTGTAAACTGTTGTATTTTTATTTTTCAGAGATGGCCAAAAATAATAACTTGATGAAGGCCTTTAAGAAGGTGAGGAAGGCTACTACGGCTCAGAACGTCCCGGCCAACGTGGTTGGGGAGGGGTCCTCTCAGGTTTTGTCGAAGCCATCTGTTCCGAGCTCTCCTGGACCGAGTAGGATGATCCATACTCCTCGGGTTCATTTGGCCGATCCTCCACAAGCTTCTGCTGCTACCTCTTCTTCTACCAGTGCTCCTCCTCCGAAAAAGCAAAAAACCGCTGAGCTCTTTAACCATGATGCTCCTGACTTTGACGCCGTCGAGTTTGTGGACCAGTAAATTGGTCCTTATGGTACCATTCCTACTGACGACATTTCTCTTCTTTGCCATTTGGAGTTTATTACTCGGAGTAGTGTCAAGATGGCACACATGGGTGTGGCTTTATATCGGACTGCCCAAGATCTTCCTATTCATGCTACAAAAGCTTTTATGGAGGAAGCTAAGTCGGAATTCGACCGAATGAAGGGTTTAAAGGAGGAGCTCGAGGTGAAAGTGACCAAGCTGGAGAAGGAGTTGGAGGGCGAAAAGGCTAGTTCTCTTGCCTTGGCGGCTTCTGTGAGGTTGGCTGAAGATACGGCATTGAAGCACAAGGAGAGCTATGTCACGACTTATAGGGAGATGATGCGTCTCAGGGATGATTTAGAGTCTGCTCGAGCTGATTATGCCGAGCTCCAGGGTCACCTTGTAGGCAGTGTAAATGCTGCTTACGAGAACTTGAAAGAGTAGGTTCGGGTTCTTGCACCCGAGCTCGACCTTACTCTCTTCAGCTTGGACAACGTCGTGAAAGTAGAAAAAATTGTTCCTAATGATCTTAATGATGATGACGTCGTCCCTCCTTCAATGCCTGCTACCAAAACCTCTGTTGTGCCGACCTCTTTAACTCCTTCAGCTGTGGTTGGTCATCCTGAATCGAAACCTGATTGTCAAATCTTGAACCGGGATGATGGGACAGTGGATGCGGTGCCTCTTCAGACTCACCCTCCTTCACCCCGTGTTGATGCTTTTGAGAAGTCTTCGGGTCCTTAATGATTATTCTGAATGTTTGTGTAGATAGCCCGGCTTGTGGGCTTTTGAACATTTTATATTTTGTAACTGGTGGTTCTGACTTTTTGCTACTTTCTCAGTTGCTTATTTAGCAACTTTATTTTGAAAAACAAAGTAGCTTTCAAGCTCTTGGGGCTGATTTTGGTGGCCTCTTGAGTTTGTTATTATTATAACTTGTGCTTTTTATGACACGTTTATCTGCATCTGTCTGGTACCTCTTTAGGTTTTTGAGAGTGTTGGAACCTTGTTGCCCGACCTCTTTGGATTGCCCTTGTATTTTCATACTTGTGGCTTGATTCTTTTTGAGGTTGTGGGTGTTTGGGTCCGACCTGTATGTAGACTTCCTTACTTCAGTTTGAAGTTATTTCTAGTAATCCTCTTTCTTGGACCCTTGTTAGGTCTCTTTCAGGGATTACTTTTTATAACTTGTTTTGTGGGGGGGGGGGGGATTTCATCATGTCGGTCCTTTATAAGTTACTTTTAGTAATCCTCTTTCTTGGACCTTTGTCAGGTCTCTTTCAGGGATTACTTTTTATAACTTGCTTGTGGGAGGCCGACCTCGTCATGTCGGTCCCTTATGAGTTATTTCTAGTAATCCTCTTTCTTGGACCTTTGTCAGGTCTCTTTCAGGGATTACTTTTTATAACTTGTTCGTGGAAGGCCGACTTCATCATGTCGGTCCCTTATGAGTTATTTCTAGTAATCCTCTTTCTTGGACCTTTGTCAGGTCTCTTTCAGGGATTACTTTTTATAACTTTGTGATTTTGGGGTCGACTTCTTTGCGTCGGTCCCTTCTAAGTTATTTTTAGTAATCCTCTTTTTTAGGGCTGGCCAGGCTTCTTTTCAGGGATTGACTTTTTATAACTTTGGTTATTGTGATTGACTGGTCTGACTTCTCTATGTCAGCTTGTCTTTTAAGTTATTTTTAGCCACCCATTTTATTAAGACCTCGTCAGGTCCTTTCTATGGATCACTTTCGATAACTTCTCGCATTATTCTATTTTGTCGCTTTTTCATCTTTGCCGATTTTGTCGAAGTCATGTTTGATCCTTGTTTGGTTGACCTTTTGATGAATTTGGTTTTCATCTTTTTTTATCTTTATTGTGGTCGGACAGTGAATTTTGATCTTCACTTTCTACCGATCTTGTAGCTTTATAATCGGGTGATTTTAGCGTTTCAGACTAATGCGTCTTGAGAATTTGTAGAAAATCTAAAAAAGTTTATTCAGAAGAAAAATGCACATATATACATGTGGGAGTTTTATCCCTATAGGTCAAGTAATTTTGTAGATCTTGGCTTTGCACCTCATTAAAAAACCTTTTCAGGAAAAAGAGTGTACCTTATCCTAAGATCTTTATTACCTCTAACTGTAGTATCTTCTTAGGCTGCAGGCGTGCCATGACCTGGGGAGCTCTCGCCCTTCTAGTTCGGACAGTCTGTAGTAGCTCTTTCCAAGTACTTCTATGACTCGGTAGAGTCCTTTCCAGTTTGCTGCCAGCTTTTCTTCTCCAGGTCGAGTTGTTCTGATATCATTTCAGATTAGGATGAGGTCATTCTCGGCAAAACCTCGCGGTATTACCTTTTGATTGTATTTTGAAGCCATTCGACGTTTTAATACCTCTTTCCTGATTTGAGCTCTTTCTCGAATTTCTAGAAGTAGGTCGAGTTCTTCCCTTTGAAGTTGGGAATTGGCCTCTTCACTATAATGGATCACTCTGGGCGACCTTTCTTCGACCTCTACTGGGATCATTGCCTCCATCCGTAAGCTAATCTGAAAGGGGATTCCTTTGTGGTGGAATATGGCGTTGTTCGATATGCCCATAGGACTTGTGGGAGCTCTTCGGCCCAGGCTCCCTTTGTGTCCTGTAATCTTCATTTTAGCCCGGCCAATATGACTTTATTGGCAGCTTCTACTTGTCCATTGGCCTGAGGGTGTTCTACGGACATAAATTGGTGTTTTATGTTCAAATCGGTCACCAATTTTCTGAAATTCGTATCTGTAAATTGAGTACCGTTGTCTGTGGTGATGGAGTATGGAACCCCAAACCTTGTGACAATGTTTCAATATAGGAATTTTTGACTTCTTTGAGTGGTGGCATGAGCTAAGGTTCTGTCTCGATCCATTTTGTGAAATAGTCTATCCCTACTATGAGGAATTTGACTTGTCCCGTTCCTTGAGGGAAAGGTCGGAGAAGGTCGAGTCCCCATATTGCGAATGGCCACGTTGAAATTACGCTAATGAGTTCCTCTGGCGGGGCGATATGAAAGTTGGCATGTTTCTGACATGGTGGACATGCCTTTATGAATTCTGTGGCTTCTTTTTGTAGAGTTGGCCAATAAAATCCTGTCCGGAGTACTTTTTTGGTGAGCGACTGTGCCCCGAGATGATTGCCACAGATGTCACTGTGTACTTCTTCTAAAACTTCCTTTGTGTTGGAAGTCGGCACACATTTTAACAATGGTATTGAGATCCCTCTTTTGTATAGAGTATTGTTTATGATAGTGAAGTACTGCGCCTCCTGTTCATATTCTGGGTCAAGCTGTCTGACCCGAGATGTTCTAAAGACAAAGCGACCGACCTCTTCAGGTCAGGACAACCCGACCTCTTCTCAAAGAGTTCGGCCAAGTCACAGAAAAGCCCAAAACAAAGGGCCCAAATAGAGGAACACGTCCCAAATCCAAGGGCAGCCCAAGCCCGTAGAGATAAAGGCGGTTCCCTTGAAGATAAGATGACCTCACTTGAAGATAAGATAAAGATAAGATAAGATAACTAACTTACCTTATCTAAGAAAGGTCATTCTACGCCATTATAAATGCACTGGAGTACCCAGGTATAACTCATACTCTGATTCTACTCAATACCTTCTTAATACCCTTGCTAACTTAAGCATCATAGTCCTTTGCAGGTACCACCCACCCTCCGGGGACGAAGGATCAGCACCATCTCCAAGTCGGACACAACAGTCCCGACCAGCACAGAAGATCTTGTCCGAGATCGACCTACAGTTTCAGTAACCCCCCGAAATATTGGCGCCGTTGCCGGGGACCCAGAAGTTATCCCATTACCATGGTGGACGATCATGACAATGATCACACCTCATATCTAGAAGAAAGAACGCCACATAAAAACGTGGACTCCACACCAAAAGATACTCCGCAAAATCAACAATAAGAACGCCTCAAACGAGGGAGCCCTGGATGCATTTCAAGATCGGTTAAAATAACTTGAGGAAGACGCTCTACGTCAACGAGAGGCCGAGAAGGATCTACAAAGAGAAATAAGGCGACGCCGGGAATTGGAGAACAAACTCCTAAAACTTGAAGCCGATGTCAAGACTAAAGCCAGTCGATCCATTCCCGAAGATAGCACCCGCAAGGAGCAAGATCCATTCACCAAGGAGATCATGAAGACAAGAATCCCAAAAGACTTTAAACTCCAATACATGACCTTGTACGATGGCACTACGGATCCCAGCCATCATCTCAGCAACTTCAGGAGCAGAATGTATCTCACCGACGCCTCATATGTAGTTCGTTGCAAAGCCTTTCCAACTACTTTAACAAAAACAGCAATTAGATGGTTCGACAACCTCCCTCCTAGATCCATCTCGAGTTTCAATGACATGGCCAAGAAATTCCTGGCAAGATTTTCCATCCAAAAGGACAAAGCTAAACATGCGCCGAGCTTACTGGGAATCAGACAAGGAGAAATGGAAACCCTGCACAACTACATGGAGAGATTCAACAAGACATGCCTGGATATACAAAACCTGCCAACAGAAGCCGCTATCATGGGCCTCATCAATGGCCTGCGAGAAGGGCCTTTTAATCAATCTATATCAAAGAAGTACCCCACATCTCTAAACGAGGTGCAGGAACGAGCGGAAAAATACATCAACATGGAAGAAAACTCCCGATTAGGAGAGACCTCAAAGGCCGGGTTCACCTCTCGGGATAAAGACAATGATTCCAGAAAGAAGGAAGATTGCCATGGAGAGAAAATAAAAAATACCACAATTACACCCCTCTTCGGGTGTCTCTTGCGGATGTCTACAGAGAGGTTTGCAACACAGAAAAAATACCACCAGCTCGACCACTCAAAGGCAAAAAAGGAGGAGGAAACCGGACTGAATATTGTGAATACCATTGGATCCGCGGGCACTCCACCAATGAATGTTTTGACTTAAAAAATGCCATAGAAAAGCTCGTACGAGAAGGAAAGCTAGATCGATACCTGGCCACCCATGATGATGAACAAAGGAAAAGAAGAAGAGCAGAAGATGTCAGACCAACCGCGCGATCATCCCGGATGCCAGAAAGACATGTCCACATGATACACGGCGGATTCGCCGGGAGATGAACCTCCAAATCATCCCGCAAAAGACATCTCAAAGACGTATATAACATCACGGAAAAGGAGGAAGCACCCGACATCCCGGCGATCACTTTTACCAAGGAAGACGCATCCGGCGTCGCGTCAGGGCATGACAATCCCATGGTCATCACTATTATACTGGCAAACGCAAATCTTCACCGCACGTTGATAGACCAGGGGAGCTCTACCGATATCTTATTCATAACCGCTTTCGACAAACTCGGTTTGAAAGAAAAAGAACTCAGAGCATATCCAGACAGCCTGTTCGAGCTAGGAGATACCCCAGTTCAACCGATGAGATACATCTCGCTCCGCACAACTTTTGGAAAAGGAAGTCAGTCAAGAACACTCAAAATAGATTACATCGTCGTCGACGTAAGCTCAGCCTACAATGCCCTAATAGGTCGGGCAACTTTAAATCAGCTAGGCGCAATAGTCTCGACTCCGTATCTATGCATGAAGTTCCCAACTGCAGACATGCCAGGCATAGATCCCAAACTAATGTGCCACAAGCTAGCAGTCTACCCAGGATCTTGGCCGGTACAACAAAGGCGCAGAAAGTTAGGACCAGAACGCTCTCAAGCGGTGGAAGAACATGTACGAGCTCTATTGGAGGCAGGCTTCATAAGAGAAGTCAAATACCCGATATGGCTTGCTAATGTCGTTTCGGTAAAAAAGTCAAATGGGAAGTGGAGAATATGCACCAACTATACTGATCTCAACAAAGCTTGCCCAAAAGATCCTTATCCACTCCCAAACATCGACGCACTGGTAGATGCCTCCTCCGGATACAAATACCTCTCCTTTATGGACGCATACTCGGGATATAACCAAATCCCAATGTACCCACCCGACCAAGAAAAAACCTCTTTCTTAACCCCAAAGGCAAATTACTACTACATTGTTATGCCCTTCGGTCTCAAAAATACGGGAGCCACTTACCAAAGATTAATGAACAAAGTTTTTCGGATCACAATGGAAAGATCATGGAGGTCTACGTAGATGACATGCTAGTGAAGACGCAAAACGAAGAGATATTATTATCCGACCTGACACAAGTATTCAACACCATAAGACGACACGACATGCGACTCAATCCCACGAAATGTACCTTCGCAGTAGAAGCTGGTAAATTCTTGGGTTTTATGATCACACAAAGAGGAATCAAGGCAAACCCGGACAGTGCAGGGCCGTACTCGACATGAAAAGTCCGACTTGTATCAAAGAGGTACAACAACTCAACGGGCGGTTGGCAGCCTTATCCAGATTCCTGGCTGGATTAGCAATAAGGTTTCTCCCCTTCTACGCCACTCTAAGGAAGGGAAAGGAGTTTGAATGGACAGCTGAATGCGAGCAAGCCTTCCAATACTTCAAAAAATTTCTGGGATGGCCACATATATTAAGTCGGCCACAGGAAGGAGAACCACTAATCTTGTACCTCGCAGTGGAAAATTGGGCAATAGCCTCAGCACTGGTCCAAGAAGACAACAGTGGGTAACAACCTATATACTTTATCAGTAAAGCATTACAAAGGGTCCGAGCAGAACTACCAGAAAATAGAACAGTTCGCTTACGCTCTCATAATAACATCTCGACGATCATATTTCCAGTCTCACACCATTAAAGTTCGGACCAACCAGCCCATAAAAGGAATCTTACAAAAAATAGACTTGGCAGGTAGAATCTTGCAATGGACAGTCGAGTTGTCCGAATTCGACCTTCAATACGAAGCTCGGACAGCCATCAAATCTCAATATCTGGCCGACTATATTGCGGAGTTTACGGACACACCAAAAATCCCTGCAGAATGGAATCTATACGTGGATGGCTCCTCAAATAAAATGGAAAATGGCACAGGCGTAATAATTGAAAGCGACCAGGAGACCCAAATCAAACTCTCCCTCAAATTCGGGTTCCTTGCCTCAAACAATCAAGCAGAATATGAGGCACTACTAACTGGTTTGAAGCTGGCTAGGGAGGTTGGAACTCAAAAACTTATCATCTTCAGTGACTCACAGGTAGTCACTTCACAAATAACAGGGAGCTACCAAGCCAAAGATCCCACTATGAAAAAGTACTTGGACAAAACCTGGGAACAGCTCGGACAACTCGGAGAGCATGAAATTCGACACATACCCCGAGAACAGAATGCCTGGGCTGATGCACTCTCAAAACTAGCCAGCACCAAACCCGGAGGCAACAATAGAAGCCTTATCCAAGAAATTCTACAGAACCCATCAATCTTAGAAGAAGAAAAGGTCCTAGCCATATCAGGTCGTGATCAGGGATGGATGACCCCCATAATTAATTACCTCACAACAGAAGCCCTCCCTACAGATGAGAAAGAGGCAAAGAGGTTAAAACGGAAAGCACAATATTACACCATCATAAATAATACTTTATACAAAATAGGGATTTCAGCACCATTGCTAAAATGCGTGCCGACTTCCAACACTAAGGATATCCTAGAAGAAGTACACAGTGGCATTTGTGGCAATCACCTCGGAGCGCAAGCACTCGCCAAAAAAGTACTTCGGGCAGGATTCTATTGGCCAACTCTACAGAAAGAAGCCACAGAATTTGTAAGGACATGTTCGCCATGTCAAAAGCATGCCAACTTCCACACCGCTTCGCCAGAGGAACTCATCAGCGTAACCTCACCTTGGCCATTCGCAAAATGGGGACTCGATCTCCTCGGACCTTTTCCTCAAGGATCAGAAGAAGTCAAATTCATCATAGTAGGAATAGACTACTTCACAAAATGGATCGAGGCAGAACCCCTAGCCAATGCCACAGCTCAAAGAAGTCGGAAATTCGTATATAGAAACATCGTCACAAGGTTCGGAGTTCCATACTCCATCACTACAGACAATGGTACCCAGTTCACAGAAGCAGGCTTTAGAAAACTAGCGGCCGACCTGAATATAAAACAACAATTCACCTCTGTTGAGCACCCCCAAGCCAATGGGCAAGCTGAAGCTGCTAACAAATTTATATTAGCAGGGTTAAAACGGAGATTACAGGATGCAAAGGGAGCCTGGGCTGAAGAGCTCCCGCAAGTCCTATGGGCATATCGAACGACTCTACATTCCACGACAAAAGAGTCACCTTTCCGATTAGCCTACGGAATGGAGGCAATGATCCCAGTGGAGGTCGAAGAAGGATCACCCAGAGTAATCCATTTTAGCAAAAAAGCTAATTCCCAACGTCAAAGGGAAGAGCTCGACTTACTTCCAGAAATCTGAGAAAAAGCTCGGATAAGAGAAGAGGCGCTGAAACGACGAATGGCCTCCAGATACAACCAAAAAGTAATACAGCGGGCCTTTGCTGAAAACGACCTCATCCTAATCCGAAATGATATAGGAACAACTCGACCTGGAGAAGAAAAGCTGACAGCAAACTGAAGAGGACCCTTCCGAGTCATAGAAATACTGGGAAAGGGTTACTACAGGCTTTCCAAACTCGACGGGCGAGAGCTTCCTAGATCATGGCACGCCTGCAACCTAAGAAGGTACTATAGCTAGGGATGATAAAAGATCTTGGACAAGGCACACTCTTTTTCCTGAAAAAAAAGGGTTTTTAACGAGGCGCCCCGCCAAGACCTACAAATCACCCGACTTAGGAAATTAACTCCTCATGTATATTTGCATTTTCTTTTAATAAAATTTGTTCAGATTCTCTACAAATGCTCAAGTCGTATTATTCTGAAAACATTCATCGCCCGATTGTAAAGCTACAGGTCGACAGAAAGTGAAAATCGAATTCACTACGTGATCACGATAAAAATGAGTGCTAAAACCCAAATTCTACAAAATCGGCAAAGATGAAAACAGAATAATGCAAGAAGTTATAGAAAGTGATCCATAGAAAGGACCTGACGAGGTCCTACTAAAATGGATTGCTATAAAATACCTTAAAGACTCGCCGGCACAAAAAGTCGGACCAGCCACAACAACCCAAGTTATAAGTAAAGCCCTGGAAAGAGGTCTGGCTAACCCTATAAAAGAGGATTACTGTAACTTCGAAGAGCCTGACATGAGGAAGTTGGACTCCTACAAAAAGTTACAAAAGATAAATCCCTGAAAGAGACCTGAACAAGGTCCAAGAAAGAGGATTATCAAGTAACTCGACAGGGCCCGACGTGACAAAGTCGGCCCGAAAAGATAAAGTTACAAAAGATAAATCCCTGAAAGAGACCTGAACAAGGTTCAAGAAAGAGGATTATCAAATAACTCGACAAGGCCCGACGTGACAAAGTCAGTTCGGAAAGATAAAGTTACAAAAGATAAATCCTTGAAAGAGACCTAAACAAGGTCCAAGAAAGAGGATTATCATGTAACTCGACAGGGCCCGACATGACAAAGTCGGCCCAGAAAGATAAAGCTACAAAAGATAAATCCCTGAAAGAGACCTAAACAAGGTCTAAGAAAGAGGATTATCAAGTAACTCGACAGGGCCCGACATGACAAAGTCGGCCCGGAAAGATAAAGCTACAAAAGATAAATCCCTGAAAGAGACCTGAACAAGGTCCAAGAAAGAGGATTATCAAGTAACTTGACAAAGCCCGACATGACGAAGTCGGTCCAGGATACAAAGGTACAATGGTAATCCCTGAAAGAGACCTGAACAAAGTCCAAGAAAGAGGATTACCGAGTAATTTGACAGGAACCGACACGATAAAGCTACCCTTGGAAGTGACCTTAAGTAAGGTCCAAAAAGGAGGGCTACAAACAAACAAAAACCAAGTTGAAAAATCGGCAATATCAGTATTACGATAAACAACAGTTTAAGATTGATGAAAGCAGCGTCAGGCCATAGAATCAAGCTGATCATGTCAGACAAAAACCTACGAAGGTGCCAAGACATGTGCAAAGCAGACAGGATATAAAAACTACTAAGTTATGATAATAGCAAGCTTCAAAGGCCACCTAAATCAGCCCAGGAAGCTCGAAAGCCACTTTGTTTTTCAAAGGAATGTTGCTAAACAAGCAACAGAAGTATCAACAGTCAACAAAACACCATTTACAAAATAAAAGACTTCAAAGCCCACAGGCCGGGCTATACACAAATACATCAGAAATAATCAAAGAGAGTCCAAAGGTTTCCCCGTAGCAGCATCCTGGGGTGAAGGAGGACGAGTCTGAAGAGGCACTGCATCTATCGTCCCATCATCCCGGTTCAGAATCTGGACATCAGGATCGGACTCAGGCTAAACGACTTCAGCTGCCTAAGAAGAAGAGGGCGGCACAACGGAGACTTTGGTAGAAGGAGCAGGAGGAGGCTCAACATCATCATTATCAGGGTTCTCGGGAATGATTTTGCCATCCTTCACAACATTATCCAAGCTAAACAAGGCAAGGTCAGCCTCCGGGGCAATAACCCGAACTTGTTCCTTCAGGTTCTCATAGGCAGCAGTTACGCTGCCCACAAGATAACCCTGGAGCTCAGAATAATCAACCCGGACCGACTCCAGCTCCTCCCAAAGACGCATCACTTCTCGGTAGGACATGACATAGCTTTCTTTGTGCTTCAAAGCCACATCCTCAGCCAATCGCACAGAGGCCGCTAGGGCAAAAGAGCTGGCCTTCTCCCCTTCCAGCTCCTTCTTCAGTTTAGTCACCTCCGCTTCAAACTCCTCCTTGAGACCCTTCATTCGATCAAATTCTCGCTTAGCTTCCTCCATAAAAGCTTTGGTAGCATGCAGAGGTAGATTTTGGGTAGTACGATACAAAGCCGCTCCCATATGAGTGATCTTGACACTACTTCGAGTTATAAAATCTAAGTGATGAAGGAGAGATACATCATCCATTGAAAGAGCACCATAAAGTGCGATCTGCTGTCCACAAAACCAACAGGATCAAAATTTGGGGCATCTAGATTGAAAGGTTCAACAGTTCGAGGTCTTTTTGGAGGAGGGGTGGCCGAAGAAGAAACCACAACAGCAGTAGAAGATTGAGGGGGATCCACTAAATGGACCTGAGTTGTAGGGATCATTCTCCTCGGGCCAGGAGAGCTCGGCACGGATGGCTTCAAAGGAGCTTGGAAAGTTCCTCCCCCATCAGCCTGGGCCGAGATGTTTTGAGCCGCAGTAGCTTTCCTCGCCTTCTTGAAGGCCTTCATTGCATCATTATTTTTGGCCATCTCTGCAAAATGAAAAACAACAATTCATCACGCCAGGAAGAAAGCATGAGAAAAACAAGATAACAAGATATATCAAGGCAGTACCCAAAGCAGTTCGAATAAGGGACAGATCTCCCAAAGACTTTTTAGTATCCAAGTGAGGAGGTTCTCCCCAAATATCCTCCAAAACACTCACAAAGGACTACTCGACCTTGCTCAACATCTCCCAAGTATATCAGGATACCACAACGTTCCTCTGCCACTCTAAGGGAAAGCAGGGCTCATTATTTTCATCCAGAAAGAAAGGTCAGGCTCCTTCAACAGCCCGGACCTTAAAGAAGTAGTTCTTAAAATCCCGAAAAGATTCGTCATACATGGAAAAAACGTTGTGCCCCTGGGCAGACCTAAATGAAATCCAAGAAGCTTTCTTCTTGGTAGTCCCAGGTTTGGTCAACACAAAAAGATATAGAAAAAGAGTTTGAGAAGGCGTAACGCCAAATTCTTGACAAACAAGCTGAAAAATCTTGATGAAACCCCATGAATTCGGATGGAGCTGCAAAGGGGCTACGTTACAAGACCATAACAGGTCAGTTTCAAAAGGAGTCAAAGGAAAGGTGATGTTCATTTGGCTAAAAAAGAAGTCATAAGCATAGAAGAAGGGACGCTCCCCCTGGATTAGGACTGGGAAGCAAACTCTATCGCCAGAATCAGGTGCTACCAACTCATAATTTCCCTCCTGATCCGCACTGCTACAGACACGATGATGCTTTCTAAGTGTCGCACAAAATTCTGAATCGACTAAAGAAACACATAGCAAGACAAGAGAGTCCAGCCAATCAGACATCCCTTCGGGAACCTCAGAAGACGCCTCGACAATATTTTTTCGGGAAGACATGGCCAACTAATCCTACAAAGCAAGAAAAAGATTGGGTTACTAAAAAGGTAAAGACATCCCAGACGAAATCAAAACAACTTGGACAGCATATTCCAAGCGCGGTACAGCAGATAAAAAGGAAAACCCCAGGACAGAACCCAGAGTCCAGGGGCATCCTTTGGAGGCAGAAAAAAGATTCAGGGAAGCCTACAAGCCTACATCTTTACACGTCCCAACAAAAAGCAAAAAAAGTCATCAAAATAAGCGTTGATAGAAATTACAACCTCAGTCCACCCAACAGCAAGAACATACCAAATGGAAAAACAGATAAAGGCGCAATCTTTTTACTCAAAAAACAAACAGGCAGCAACATGCAAAAGCTTTAGGATGCTTCAAACAGCCAAAGGAACATCAGAGAAGAAAAAGCCAGAAATCACAGCAACAAAAAATACAGAAAAGCAAAAAGGATCAAACTTTCTCAAATATACACTCAAACAAAAACCCTGCTGTACCAGAAAGTAGAACAAGGCAAGCAAAAAAGAGAAGAGGAACCAACCTGAAAAAGGAGAAGTGCGTGGAGAGTGAAGATGAAGAGATCAGGAGTTGCCGTCGAAAGCAAAACTAGCACTCACGATCGCCAAAAAAACAAAAGTGAGAAAGAAAAGAGGAAGTTACAAAAAGAAGAAAAAACCGTCTCCGTGTGTGAAGTTCAGAATAAAAAAAGCAAGAGAAACGGGGCATTGAAAACCAATTAATGGGGGCGTTAAAAACCCTCGCGCATTCCCAAGGCCAGGGCACTAACGCAAAATCGCGCGCTTTCAGAGGAAACGGAACAGAAACGTTCCACATTCAAAAAAGGAGAACTCTACAAAAAAGAAATCGACAAAATGCTCGAGTTCGGCTTCACCAAAGAAGGATCGAAGCCCTAAAACTAAAGACTCGACCTCAAAAAGGAAGACCGAGCTCGAGCAGGGGCACTGTTCATGCCCTGGGTCGAGCTGTCTGACCCGGGATGTTCTAAAGACAAAGCGACCGACCTCTTCAGGTCAGGACAACCCGACCTCTTCTCAAAGAGCTCGGCCAAGTCACAGAAAAGCCCAAAACAAAGGGCCCAAATAGAGGAACACGTCCCAAATCCAAGGGCAGCCCTAGCCCGTAGAGATAAAGGCGGTTCCCTTGAAGATAAGATGACCTCACTTGAAGATAAGATAAAGATAACTAACTTATCTTATCTAAGAAAGGTCATTCTACGCCATTATAAATACACTGGAGCACCCAGGTATAACTCATACTCTGATTGTACTCAATACCTGCTTAATATCCTTGCTAACTTAAGCATCGGAGTCCCGTGCAGGTACCACCCACCCTTCGGGGATGAAGGATCAGCACCATCTCCAAGTTGGACACAACAGCCCCGACCAGCACAGAAGATCTCGTCCGAGATCGACCTACAGTTCCGGAACACCTCCCATTTCAACCTCTTTGCCTCCTTTTCATCTGTGGGGAGCATTTCTATTTTGAGGTAGTTAATTATGGGAGTCATCCATCCCTAATCCTGACCTGTTATGGCTAGGACTTTTTCTTCTTCCGAGATTGACGGGCTCGGTAGCATTTCTTGGATGAGGCTTCTATTTTTACCCCCTTGTTTGGTGCTGGCTAGTTTTGAGAGTGCATCAGCTCATGCATTCTATTCTCGGGGTATGTGGCGGACCTCATATTCCCCGAGTTGTCCGAGTTGTTCCCTGATTTTGTCCAAGTACTTTTTCATGGTAGGATCCTTGGCTTGATAGTTCCCTGTTATTTGTGAGGTGACTACTTGTGAGTCGCTGAATATGATAAGCTTTTGAGCTCCAACCTCCTTAGCCAGCTTCAAACCAGTTAGTAATGCCTCATATTCAGCCTGGTTGTTTGAAGCACGGAACCCGAATTTAAGGGAAAGTTTGATTTGGGTTCCCTGATTGCTTTCTATTATCACGCCTGCGCCACTTCTGGTTTTGTTTGAGGAACCATATACCTAGAGATTCCATTTTGTAGGGATTTCTGGGGTGTCTGTAAATTCTACAATGAAGTCGGCCAGATACTGTGATTTGATGGCTGTCCGAGCTTTATACTAAAGGTCGAATTCGGTCAACTCGACTGCCCATTGCAAGATTCTTCCTGCTAAGTCTGTTTTTTGTAAAATGCTTTTTATGGCCTGGTTGGTCCGAACCCAGATGGTGTGGGCTTGGAAATACGGGCGAAGTCGTCGAGATGTTAGTATGAGAGTATAGGCAAATTTTTCTATTTTTTGGTAGTTCAGCTCGGATCCTTGTAATGCTTTGCTGATGAAGTACACAGGTTGTTGCCCACTATCGTCTTCTCAGACTAGTGTTGAGGCTACTGCCCGACTTCCTACTGCGAGATATAATATAAGTGGTTCTCCTTTCTGAGGCCGAGCTAAGATAGGTGGCTATCCCAGGAATCTTTTGAAATCTTGGAAGGCCTGCTCGCACTCCGTTGTCCATTCAAACCTCTTTCCCTTCCTTAGAGTGGCATAGAAGGGGATAGATCTTATTGCTGTTCCAGCCAGAAATCTGGACAAGGCTGCCAACCTTCCATTGAGTTGTTGTACTTCCTTGACACAATTCGGGCTCTTCATGTCGAGTATGGCCCGGCATTTATCTAGATTTGCCTCGATTCCTCTTTGTGTGAGCATAAAACCCAAGAACTTGCCAGCTTCTACTGCAAAGGTGCATTTTGCAGGATTAAGTCGCATGCCATGCCTTCTTATAGTGTTGAATACTTGGGTGAGGTCGGACAGCAGCGTCTTTTCACTTTGTGTCTTTATTAACATGTCGTCCACATATACTTCCATGATTTTTCCGTTGTGATCCGTGAAGATCTTATTCATTATTCTCTGATAGGTAGGTCCTACGTTTTTTAGTCCAAAAGGCATGTTGATGTAGCAGTAGTTTGCTTTTGGGGTTAAGAACGAGGTTTTTTCTTGGTCGGGCGGATACATCAGAATTTGATTGTATCCCGAATATGTGTCCATGAATGAGAGGTATTTATACCCAAAGGAGGCATCTACTAGAGCGTCGATACTTGGGAGTGGATAAGGATCTTTTGGGTAGGCTTTGTTGAGATCAGTATAGTCGGTGCACATCTGCCACTTTCCATTCGATTTTTTCACCAAGACAATGTTGGCTAGCCATAGTGGGTACATGACTTCTCTTATGAATGCTGCCTCCAGTAGGGCTTGTACCTGTTCTTTCACAGCTTGAGATCGTTCTGGTCCGAGCTTTCTACGTTTCTATTGTACTGGTCGGGATCCTGGGTAGACTGCTAGCTTGTGGCACATTAACTTGGAGTCTATGCATGGCATGTCTGCAGCCTTCCATGCAAAGAGGTTGACATTATCTCGCAAGAACTGTACGAGTGATTCTTTTATGTCTCCTTTTAGGATTGTACCGATATTGGTTGTTTGGTCCGGGATATCTCCGATCTGGACTTTTTCTACTTCACCTTCGGGTTGTGGATGGAGTTCTTCCCGGCTCTGAGCTCCACTGAGTTTGATGGTGTGGAATTCTTCTCCTCTGCCTCTGAGACTTAAACTCTCGTTGTAGCAGCAGCGCGCCATCTTCTGGTCTACTTTTATTGTAGCTATTCCTTCTGCTGTTGGGAACTTCAATGTTGTCCGACCTATTAAGGCATTGTAGGCTGAGCTTACGTCGACCACAATGTAGTCTATTTTCAGTGTTCTTGACTGGTTTCCTTTTCCAAAGGTCGTGTGTAGTGAGACGTATCCAAGTGGTTGAACTGAGGTGTCTCCCAGTTCAAATAGGCTGTTCGGATATGCTCTGAGTTCTTTTTCTTCTAGGCCGAGTTTGTTGAAGGCAGTTTTTAATAATATGTCGGCGGAGCTTTCTTGGTCTATCAGTGTGCGATGGAGATTTGCATTTGCCAATACGATAGTGATGACCATAGGATCGTCGTGTCCTGGGATGATGCCAGAAGCATCCTCTTTGGTAAAAGTAATTGTGGGGATGTCGGGTGTTTCCTCTCTTCCCTCAACATGATATACTTCTTTCAAATATCTTTTGCGAGATGATTTGGAGATTCTGCCTCCCACAAATCTTCCGTGTATCATGTGGACGTGTCTCTCGGGTGTACGGGGTGGTCGTTCTACCTGTCCGACATCTTCGTCCCTTCTTCTTTTTCTAGGATCGTCTGCTCGGCTTGCCAAATACCAATCTAACTTTCCTTCTCTGACCAGTTTCTCTATGATATTTTTTAAGTTAAAATATTTGTTGGTGGAATGTCCGTAGATTCGGTGATATTCACAATATTCTGCCCGATTTCCTTTTCCTTTTTTTGCTTTTATGTGGTCGAGTTGGGGGTATCTTTTCAGTATGGCATACTTTTCTATACACATCCACAAAGGATACGTGAAGAAGGGTATAATTGTGGTATTTTTTTATCTTTTCCCCATGTCGATCTCCTTTTTTATTGGATTCTTTGTCCTTATTTTGGGAGGAGTAGGAGAATCTGGATTTTGGGGTCTCTCTTAGTCGAGCATTTTCCTCCATGTTGATATACTTCTCTGCTTGTTCTTGTACCTCATTTAGAGATGTGGGATGCTTTTTTGATATGGATTGGCTAAAAGTCCCATCTCGTAGGCCATTGATGAGGCCCATGATGGCCGCTTTCGTGGGTAGACTTTGTATGTCTAGACATGCCTTGTTGAATCTTTCCATGTAGCTGCAGAGACTTTCTCGATCTCCTTGTTTGATTCCTAATAGATTTGGGACGTGCTTGGTTTTGTCTTTCTGGATAGAGAATTTGGCTAGAAACTTCTTGGCTAGGTCGTCGAAGCTTGAGATGGTCCTGGGGGTTAGATTGTCGAACCACTTAATCGCCGTTTTTGTTAAGGTAGTTGGGAATGCTTTGCAGCGGATTGCGTCTGAGGCGTCAGTGAGGTACATTCGACTTTTGAAATTACTGAGGTGGTGGCTGGGATCTGCCGTGCCATCTTATAAGGCCATATCCGGGAGTTTAAAGTCTTTTGGGATTTGATGCGTGGAAACTTGTCTCTCAACAACTTTCCTTTCGGCAAGTGTACCGAATTGTCGTCAAGTAATAACTCACAATAGAGTGAGGTTGAATCCCACAGAGATTAACGGATTAAGCAAACAATGATTAATTGATTATCCTAGTTAGACGAATCATATTGGAGTGATAAGTAACAAGGAAATGTAAATGGCATAAAAGTAAAGAAAAGCTATAAAGTGCAGAAGAGTAAAATGGCAAGAAAAGTAAATGTAAGAAATAAAAATAAAATGAACATTGGGATCAAGAGATATTGCAATCCTCCAGATCAAGTTCATTCTCATCTCTTCCTCAATCAATGCATTCATTGATCTCCTTGGCAATCTTAAGTGATTGGATCCCAATTCCTTAGCAATCCAATCTCTCTAAGCTTGAACAATTGCCCAATTTCTTGATTTAATTGCTCATGAGAAGAGATGAAGTATGGTCACTGATTATACCACATGCATTCCCGAATCAAGTATTGGTAGGATTATAGTCACATATCCATCCAAACCCAATTTGGTCCAGCATGAGAAAGCATTTCTAGCATGATCTCTTCATTCCTCTTCCAAGGTTCCGAAGAGATCCAAATATGAATAGTTTCTTTTCCAAGATAACTACCCAATTAGATGAAGATTGAAAGCTTTCTAGTAAAATCAAGAGAAAAGAAAGAAGAAGAAGAATAAGAACTACAATTGATCCATTGAATCACAATAGAGCTCTCTAACCCAATGAAAAGAGTTAGTTGATCATTGCTCTACCAAAATAGAAAAGAAGAAAGTGCAGAAAAGTAAAGATGAAGATAAAAACTAACATTGAAACTTCCAAATTCATAAATGAAAAGTACAAAGAAAAGAAAGAGAAGGAAAAGTGTGTGAGGGGAGGGAGTCCGAAGACCCCTCTTCCAATCCCCAATTTCTATGTTCCAGCCTCAGTCCAGTCCCCCCCTTTTCAAAGTAAAAACTAAGGCCTTTATATAGGCTCTCCTAAATTACAAAATGAAATTAAAAGCAAATTACAATTAAATGAAAATTCCTATTCTAGATGCTTCTTGTGGCCTTGATTGGTTGACACTTGTGGGCTTGCTTGGTTGAGGTTGGGTGGTCCTTGAAAGAGAAGTGAATCAAGTTGAGGTCCAGGTGCTAAAGTTAGTGCTGAAGTTAGCCACACTAACACTACAAGTGTGGCGTTAGTGCTAAAGTTATTGTGGCTAACGTTGCACTTGCTGCCCAGTTGGTGTTTTTGGGGCTTAAAAGATGCCTCTTGTTTGTGCTCCAATTTCATGCCCACTATAGAGTATTATATATCGTTGGAAAGCTCTGAATGTCAGCTTTCTAACGCAACAAGAATTATCTCAATTGGATCTCTATAACTCAAGTTATGATCCTTTGAAGTGGACATGGTCGCTAGCATAGTCGCTAGTGTTAATGGAAAACGTGAGTCCCGATAACGCTAGCAACTAGGGGCTTAATATTTTCAGGTTTTGGAGCTCAAAATCAATGTCCACTCCATACTATTATATATTGTTGGAAAGCTCTGGATGTCTACTTTCCAACGCATTTGGAAGCACATCATTTGGAGCTCGACAACTCGAGTTACACTTCTTGGAAGGTGAAGAGGTCAGTTGGCCTTACTACAGGTTGATACCATGTTCATCTTTGCACTTTCGGGGCAGGTTTTCTCCCTTAAATTTAGTGTCAATCATGTAGTACCATATATGCTTGGAAAGCTCTAGAATTCTACTTTCCAACTCCACTGAAATCACCTCATTTGGAGCTTTGTGGCTCAAGTTATGCGTGTTTGAAGAAGGCATGGTCAGGCTGCCAAGGGGGACTTTTGCCTACGTTAACTTCCACGTTAACTTAGTTAACGTAGAAGTTAACGTGGGTCTTTTTTTGCCTCACCAACGTTAGTGGCACTCACTTTTTCCACTAACGTTGGCATCTCCCTTTCCTTCCACGTTAACTACCACGTTAACTTAGTTAACGTGGCTGTTAACGTGGGTCTTTTTGCTTCGCCAACGTTAGTGGCACTCACTTTTTCCACTAACGTTGGCATATACCCCTTTCCTTCCACGTTAACTTCCACGTTAATGTAGTTAACGTGGAAGATAACGTAGGCCTTCTTTGCTTCGCAAACGTTAGTGGCGTTCACCTTTTCCACTAACGTTCCATGCTCTCCTTCTTCAAAGTTAATGCCACGGAATGCAACCAGTGAAGATTGAAAATCAAATTGTTGCATGGCAACACCAAACTTAGAATGCAATCATATGCCAAATTATTGAAAGTAAACTAAGCAAAGCAAGGAAATGTTACCTACGGTTGGGTTGCCTCCCAACAAGCGCTCTTTTAATGTCATTAGCTTGACATGTTGTTCATGACTTTCTTCCTCTTCTTCTAGTTTGTTAAGAGGAATGACCTCAAGATGAAAGAGGAGCCAGTTAATGCCCCTTGCTTAGAGTGCCTCTCCCCAGCAAGCTTTCTTTTATTGTTAGCTTGAGTAGACTTGCTTGTTAGGGTAGGGATGGGATGGCTTTTGATTGACCTTTTCTTCTTCATGAATATTGTCTTTCTTTTCTTGGTCACCATCCTTTTTTTAGTGCTCATGTTGATTGCCTTCACCACCTTGATTTCAGGACTTGGGTGTTGTATGATGGTTGGAGCATCCTCTTCATCAAGTGCTTCTTGAATTGGTGGTTCAATGAACTCACCCTTTATGCAACTCTCTGTTTTATTGGAGTGTGGGTTCCCTTGATTGACTTCCTCCCTTGTTCTTGACCGTTGAATGCACTCCTCTTTTTTTGGGGAGAGTGAAGTGGTCTCTCTTTGTGATTTCAGCTCTTCAATGAATTGTTCTTCAGAATAGAGTTGTGCATTCTGTCTCAATTTTTCTTCATGGTCCCTTTCTGCTATTTTCTCCTCTTCGACTGTCTTCATTATTTTTTCAAGGAGGAGTTCTATCCTAGTGAGTATATCTTCTTCTCTAATTCTTTTGAGTTCTTCAAGGATGAGTTCTGTTCATACCCTGGGTCGAGCTATCCGACCCGGGATGATTGGAGATAAAGCGACCGACCTCCTTAGGTCCGACTAGCCGACCTCTTCTCAAAGAGCTCGGCCAAATCGACAGGAGAGCCCAGTAAAGGGTCCAAACAGAACACGACCCAAATCCAAGGGCAACCCAAGCCTATAGAGATAAAGGCGGTTCTATTGAAGATACGCTGACCTCAGCTCAAAGATAAAGATAAGATAAGATAACTAACTTATCTTATCCAAAAGGTCACATTTCATCATTATAAATACACTGGAGCACCTAGGTATAACTCATACTCTGATTCTACATAAACCTGCTTAATACCCTTACTAACTTAAGCATCGGAGTCCCTTGCAGGTACCCCCCACCCTTCGGTAACAAAGGATCAGCAGCACATTCAGTCCAACAAGTCGGACGCACTAGCTCCGGCCGCTATTCACCAGCCAGACAGATCGGTTCCGATCAGCACAGAAGATCTCGTCCGAGATCGACCTACAGTTTCAGGTAACCCTCGGAACATTGGCGCCGTTGCCGGGGAACCTGGAAGTCATCCCATCACCATGGCGGACGACCATGACAACGACCACGATTCAGGTCTGGAGGATCGGACACCACACAAAAACGGGGATGTCACGCTACAAAACACTCCGGAAACCAACAAAGACAAAGACTCACCAAATTCAGGGGCAATAGAAGCGCTCCTGGATCACCTAAAACAACTGGAAAAAGAAACCCAACAACAACGGGAAATTGGAAGAGATCTCCAAAGAGAGGTGCGGCGACGTTGGGAGTTGGAAGAAAAAATACAACAATTGGAAGCCGATCTCAAATCAAAAGCCCTACGGGCTAATCTCGAGGAAAATTCACGCAAAGAGCAAGACCCGTTCACCAGGAAAATCATGAAAACCAAAATTCCAAAAGACTTCAAACTACTGGATATGACCTTGTATGATGGCACCACGGATCCCAACCACCACCTCAGCAACTTCAGAAGTAGAATGTACCTCACTGACGCCCCAGATGTTGTTCGCTGCAAAGCTTTTCCAACAACCCTCACAAAGACAGCGATCCGATGGTTCGACAACCTACCCCCGAAGTCCATCTCAAGCTTTGATGACCTAGATAAAAAATTTCTAGCCAGATTCTCCATTTAGAAATATAAAGCCAAGCACGCCCCCAGTTTACTAGGGATCAAACAAGGAGATCGGGAGAGCCTCCGCAACTACATGGAGAGATTCAACAAAACATGCATGGACATACAAAGTTTACCAACGGAGGCCACCATTATGGGACTCATTAATGGCCTACGAGAGGGACCTTTCAGCCAATCTATCTCAAAAAAGTACCCGACCACCTTAGACGAAGTACAGGAACGAGCGGAAAAATACATCAACATGGAAGAAAACGCTCGGTTAAGAGAAACCTCAAAAGCAGGGGCCTCCTGCCGAGACAGAGACAAGGAATCCAAGAGAAAAGAAGATCGACAAGGGGAAAAAGTCAAAGAAGTCTGCCATACAGAAAAAATCCCCCCAGCACGGCCACTCAAAGGCAAAAGGGGAGGAGGAAACCGGAAGGAATATTGTGAATACCATCGAGTCCGAGGACACTCCACAAACGAATTCTTCGACTTAAAAAATATCATAGAAAAATTGGTGAGAGAAGAAAAATTAGATCGATTTCTGGCCACCCGAGATGATGATCAAAGAAAGAGACGAAGGGATAAAGATACCGAACGAACATAACGATCACCTCAGACACCAGAAAGACATGTCCATATAATACACGGTGGATTCACAGCAGGTGGGATCTCCAAATCCTCTCGTAAAAGATATCTCAAAGAAGTATATCATGTCGAAGGAGAGGAGAAAGCACTCAACATTCCGGCAATTACATTCACTAAAGAGGACGCATCCGGCATCATCACAGGACACGATGATCCCATGGTTATCACCATCATATTGGCAAACGCCAACTTACACTGCACCTTAATAGACCAAGGGAGTTCTGCCGACATCTTATTCAAAACAGCCTTTGATAATCTCGGCTTGGAAGAAAAAGAACTTAAAGCATATCCAAACAGCCTGTTTGGGCTAGGAGATACCCCGGTTCGACCACTCGGATACATACCACTACATACAACCTTCGAAAAAGGGGACCAATCCAGGACCCTCAAAATAGAATACATCGTAGTCGATGTAAGTTCAGCTTACAACGCTCTCATAGGACAGACAACACTCAACCAACTCGGCACAATAGTCTCGACCCCATACCTATGTATGAAGTTCCCAACCCCAAAAGGGATAGCCATGATAAAAGCAGACCAGAAGACGGCACGGCGCTGTTATAACGAAAGCCTAAACCTTAGAGGCAAAGGAGAAGAGTTCCACACAATCGAGCTGGGCGGAGTTCACCGACGAGAAGAACTTCGTACCCAGCCAGAAGGTGAGATAGAAAAGATTCAGATCGGGGACACCTCAGAAAAAATAACCAATATCGGCACAATCCTAAAAGGAGATTTAAAAGAATTACTAATACAATTCTTGCGAGATAACGTTGATCTCTTCGCGTGGAAAGCCGCAGACAAGCCAGGCATAGACCCTAAGCTAATGTGCCATAAATTGGCAGTGTATCCAGGATCTCGACCGGTGCAGCAGAGACGAAGAAAACTTGGGCCAGAGCGATCCCAAGCTGTGGACGAGCAAGTACAGGCACTATTGGAAGCCGGATTCATAAGAGAAGTCAAATACCCGCTATGGCTAGCCAACGTTGTCATGGTGAAAAAATCAAATGGGAAGTAGCGAATGTGCACCGATTACACCGATCTCAACAAGGCTTGTCCAAAAGATCCATACCCACTCCCAAGTATTGACGCTCTAGTAGATGCTTCCTCCGGATACAAATATCTCTCGTTTATGGACGCATACTCGGGGTACAATCAAATCCCCATGTATCCACCAGATCAAGAAAAAACCTCGTTCCTAACACCGAAAGCAAACTATTGCTACATCGTGATGCCTTTCGGTCTCAAGAACGCAGGAGCTACTTACCAAAGGCTAATGAATAAAGTCTTCTTGGATCACATCGGAAAGATCATGAAAGTCTACGTGGACGACATGCTAATTAAAACACAAAGTGAAGAGACATTATTGTCCGACCTAGCCCAAGTGTTCGACACCATTAGGAAGCATGATATGCGACTCAATCCAGCAAAATGCACCTTTGCAGTAGAAGCAGGAAAATTCTTAGGTTTTATGCTCACACAACGAGGAATTAAAGCAAATCCAGATAAATGCCAGGCCATACTTAACATGAAGAGCCCAACCTGCATCAAAGAAGTACAGCAACTCAACGGGAGATTGGCTGCCCTATCCTGATTCTTAGCAGGAGCCGCGATAAGATCCCTCCCCTTCTATGCTACTTTAAGAAAGGGAAAACAATTCGAATGGACGACAGAATGCGAACAAGCCTTCCAAGACTTTAAGAAGTTCTTAGGACAGCCACCTATCCTATCCCGACCACGAGAAGGAGAACCACTCATATTATATCTCGCAGTAGGAAGCAGGGCAGTAGCGTCGGCACTGGTCAGAGAAGACGAAAACGGACAACAACCCGTCTACTTCATTAGCAAAGCACTACAGGGATCCGAGCTGAACTATCAGAAAATAGAAAAATTTGCCTATACTCTCGTTCTAACATCTCGATGACTCCGCCCTTACTTCCAGGCCCACACCATTAAAGTTCGAACTAACCAGCCCTTAAAAGGAATATTGCAGAAAATAGATTTAGGAGGCAGAATTCTACAATGGGCAGTCGAGCTGTCAGAGTTCGACCTCCAATATGAAGCTTGGACGGCCATCAAATCACAATACCTGGCCAACTTTATCGCAGAGTTTACAGATGCCCTGGAAACTCCCATAGAGTGAAATCTCTTTGTGGATGGTTCTTCAAATAAAACGGGAAGCGGCGCAGGAGTGATAATAGAAAGCAACCAGGGAACCCAAGTTGAGCTCTCCCTCAAGTTCGGATTCCCGGCTTCAAATAACCAGGCGAAATACGAAGCATTTCTAGCTGGTTTGAAACTGGCTGAAGAGATAGGAGCTCGAAAACTTAACATTTACAACGATTCGCAAGTGGTCACATCACAAATAACAGGGAGCTACCAAGCCAAAGATCCCACCATGAAAAAGTATTTGGATAAGACCAAGGAACAGCTCGGACAAATCGGGGAATACAAGATCTGCCACATACCCCGTGAGCAAAATGCCCGAGCTGACGCACTCTCAAAACTAGCCAGCACCAAACCAGGGGGCAACAATAGAAGCCTCATCCAGGAAATGTTACAGAACCCATCAATCTCGGAAGCAAAAAAAGTCCTAACCATAACAGGCCAGGACCAAGGATGGATGATCCCCATAATCAATTACCTCAAAACAGGAACGCTCCCCACAGAAGAAAAGGAAGCAAAGAGGCTAAAAAGGGAGGCACAGTACTACACCATCATAAACAACATCTTGTACAAAAGAGGGATCTCGGTACCATTACTAAAATGCGTGCTGACCTCCCACACCAGGGAAGTGTTAGAAGATGTACACGGCGGCATTTGTGGCAATCATCTCGAAGCACGGGCTCTCGCCAAAAAGATATTTCGGACAGGGTTTTATTGGCCAGCCTTACAGAAAGAATCTAAGAATTTGTAAAGACATGTCCACCATGTCAGAAACATTCCAACTTCCACATCGCCCCGCCAGAAGAACTCATTAGCGTGACTTCGCCTTGGTCGTTCGCAAAATGGGGACTCGACCTTCTCGGTCCCTTTCCCCAGGGATTAGGGCAAGTTAAATTCCTCATAGTAGGGGTAGATTACTTTACAAAATGGATCGAGATAGAACCCCTAGCCAATGCCACCGCCCAAAGAAGCCGAAAATTCTTATATAGAAACATTGTCACGAGGTTCGGAGTCCCATATTCCATAACCACAGACAATGGCACCCAATTCACAAATGCAGGCTTCAGAAAATTAGTAGCCGACTTGAATATAAAGCACCAGTACACCTCTGTCGAACATCCACAAGCCAATGGACAGGCCGAAGCCGCCAACAAAGTCATATTGGCAGGGTTAAAACGAAGACTGCAAGATGCAAAAGGAGCCTGGGCAGAGGAGCTTCCACAGGTTCTATGGGCATATCGAACGACACCACATTCCACCACAAAGGAATTCCCTTTCCGATTAGCATACGGAATGGAGGCAATGATTCCAGTAGAAATTGAAGAAGGATCGCATAGAGTAGTCCATTATAATGAGGGAGCAAACTCCCAACTTCAGAGGGAAGAACTCGACCTACTACCTGAAATCCAGGAAAGAGCTCGGATCAGAGAAGAAGCTCTAAAACGTCGAATGGCTTCCAGATATAATCAAAAGGTAGTACCAAGAAGTTTCACTGAGAATGATCTCATCTTAATCTGAAATGACATTGGAACAACTCGGCCCGGAGAAGGGAAGCTGGCAGCAAACTGGAAAGGACCCTACCGAGTCATAGAAGTACTTGGGAAGGGCTACTATCGACTGTCCGAACTCGATGGACGAGAGCTTCCCAGATCATGGCACGCCTGCAACCTAAGAAGGTACTACAGCTAGAAAAGGCAACGGATCTCACAAGTGGATGTGCTCTTTTTCCTGAAAAGGTTTTTTAATGAGGCACCATGTTGAGATCTAGGTCATGCCCGACTTAAAGGGATAAGAAAATTCCCACATGTATATATCTGCATTTTTTCTTTGAATAAAGTTTATTTAGATATTCTACAAAGAATCCAAGACGCATTAATCTGAAGTATTCATCGTCCGATTATAAAGCGACAGGTCGGCAGAAAGTGAAAACAATTTCACTGCACGACCACGATAAAGACAAATCGTCCGATAAAGGTGAAAACGCGATTCACCCAAAGGACGATCTAAAGATGCCAACCACTTTCTACAAATCGGCGAAGGTGAACACAGAATAATGTAAGAAGTTATCGAAAGCAATCCAAAAAAGAACCTGACGAGGTCTTACGGATCGCTAAAATAATAACTTAAGGACTGGTCGAACGTTAAGAAGTCGAAACAAGTCAACCCAAGTTATAAGTAAACCCTGGAAAGAGGTCTGGCCAACCTTATTAAAGAGGATTACTTTAACTTAGAAGGGCCTCACATAACAAAGTCAGCCCAAAACAAAAAGTTATACAAGTAGTCCCTAAAAGAGATCTGACAAAGATCCAAGAAAGAGGACTACAAAAAATAACTTAAAGGAGACCGACATAACCAAGTCGGACTCCTACCACTAAAAAGTTATACAAGTAGTCCCTGAAAGAGATCTGACAAAGATCCAAGAAAGAGGAGTACAAAAAATAACTTTAAGGAGACCGACATAACCAAGTCGGACTCCTACCACTAAAAAGTTATACAAGTAGTCCCTAAAAGAGATCTGACAAAGATCCAAGAAAGAGGACTACAAAAAATAACTTAAAGGAGACCGACATAACTAAGTCGGACTCCTACCACTAAAAAGTTATACAAGTAGTCCCTGAAAGAGATCTGAGAAAGATCCAAGAAAGAGGACTACAAAAAAATAACTTAAAGGAGTCCGACATAACCTTGTCGGACTCCTACCACTAAAAAGTTATCAAAGTAATCCCTGAAAGAGACCTGACAAAGGTCCAAAAAAGAGGATTACAGAAATAACCTAGAAAGAGATCGACCTAACAAAGTCGATCTCCTACAAAACAAGTTATAAAAGTAATCCCTGAAAGAGACCTGACAAAGGTCCAAAAAAGAGGATTACAAAAATAACTTAGAAGAGGACCAACGCAAAGGAATCGGTCACAAATACAAAAAATCAAGAAACAAGTTGGACCTATACAATCACAGCCTCAAAGGATCCGAAATACAAGCAATAAAACGAAATAATCCAAGGAGGTCGAGCTATAAGGTTCCAGCATTCTCAGAAAGCAGAAGAGAAAACAAGTCAAAAACCTTTATATAATCCACAAAGTTATAAAGCCTCGGCGGCCATCAACAGCTGCTAAAGATAGCGAGCTACTTTTTGTTTCTCAAAATAAAGTTGCTAAAACAAGCAACTAGAAACCGTCAGCAAAACAAACAAAGTTTTAAAGAGCCCACAAGCCGGGCCAACTACATAAATATCTAGAAAGAGATCAGCAAGCATCAGGAGCCTTCTTGGCATCATCAGGACAAGGAGAAGGAGGACGAGTCTGAATAGGCACGGCATCTATAGTTCCATCCTCCCGGTTCAAAACCTGGCAATCCGAATCAGGTGCAACCAGAGGAGTAGAAGAAGTCGACACCTTGGCAGAGGACACAGGAGGAGGATCAGCATCATCATCACCATCGTCATCAGGGACAATCTTGCCATCCCTGACAACATTGTCCAGGCTGAAAGGGGTGAGATCGGCATCGGGAGCAATGACCCGAACTTGCTCCTTCAAGTTCTCGTAAGCAGCAGTCACGCTGCCAACGAGATGACCTTGGAGCTCAGAATAATCTTCCCGGGCATTGTTCAACTCCTCCCTCAGGCGCATCACCTCCCGATAAGTCGTAACGTAACTCTCCTTATGCATCAAGGTTGTGTCCTCGGCCAACCTCAAAGAAGCCGCCAGTGAAAGGGAACTTGCCTTCTCATTCTCTAGATCCTTCTCCAACTTGGTCACCTTTAATTCAAGCTCCTCCTTCAGCCCCTTCATCCGGTCAAACTCCTGCTTTGCCTCCTCCATAAATGTCTTGGTAGCATGGAGAGGAAGATTTTGAGCAGTCCGGTATATAGCAGCCGCCATATACGCCATCTGTACGTGATTTCGAGCCATAAATTCCAAATGATGAAGGATGGACACATCGTCCATTGAGAGGGTACCATAGGGACCGATTTGCTGATCCACAAATTCAATGGCATTGAAATCAGAGGCATTGAGGTCGAAGGGCTCAGCCGTCTTTTGCTTTTTACTTGGAGGGGCAGCAGATGGAGCGACAGAATTAGGGTGAGGATCCACCAAGCGGACCCGAGGTGTTGGGATCACCTTCTTCACCCCGGGGGAACTCGGCACTGATGGCTTCTCTCGCACTTGGGAGGACCCCTCCCCAGCCGCCTTGGCAGTAATATTTCTGGCAACAGTCACCTTCTGTGCCCTCTTAAAAGCTTTCATAGATTCGTTATTCTTCATTGCCTATGCAAATAAGACAGAAAGTTAAGCTACAAGTCAGACAGGTCGGAAAGACAGCTACAAGCAACATAAATAGATAATAAAGGAAACACAAAGATACCTAGTTCAGTTTGAAGAAGAGAAGGATTGGTTAGAAACTTCTTTGTATCAAGATGGGGAGGTTGACCCCAGCGTTCTTCCAAAATAGTAACAAAGGCTCGCTCAGCCTCATCTAACATTTTCCAAGAATACCTGGAGACCCTCATGTCTTTTTGCCATTCCAAAGGAAAGGCAGGCTCATCATTTTCATCCAGAAAAAAGGGCCGAGTTCCTTCAACAGCTCGGACCTTGAAAAAGTAGTTTTTAAAATCGCGGAATGACTCGTCAAACATGGAAAAGACCTTCTTTCCCTGGGTGGAACGAAAGGAGAACCAAGCTGCCTTCTTTTTCACCACTCCGGACTTAGTCAAGACAAACAAGTAGAAAAAGAGAGATCGGGAAGCAGGAATACCAAAACCATTGCACAACAATTGGAAAATTTTTATGAAACCCCAAGAATTGGGGTGAAGTTGAGAGGGGGCAACATTACAAGACCATAACAGGTCGGTTTCAAATTGAGTAAAAGGAAGGGTAATACCCAGCTGACCAAAAAAAAAATCATAAGCATAAAAGAAAGGGCGACCATCAACAACCCGAGTTGAAAAGCAGACTCTCTCGTCAGAAGAGGGAGGTACAATTTCATAATTCTTCTCATCACCAGACTTACTACAGACACTATGAAACTGCCTAAGCTAAGCACAAAACTCAGAATCAACCAGCAAGACACACATGAGAACCATGGAGTCCACCCAATCGGCCATACCCGCAGGAACCTGGGAAGGCATCTCTACAACGTTATTTCGGGAAGACATGAGGTCAACTAAATCCTACAAAAAGAAGAGAAGAATGGATTACTTAAAAACATCCCGGACGAGGAGCAAAACATCTCGACAAACAGAAAGGGAAAACCCCAAGACTCAAGATAAGAAAGTCTGGGGGCATCCCTTGGAGGTAGTAAACAGGCAACGTTTTCAAGTTGTTTCTACTGCCCACATCCCAGCACTCATCAAAAAGAAAATAAAATCCCAAAAGAAACAAAAGAAGCAAAAAAACGCAAAATCACCACCCTTCTACAGTTTATCAGAAAAAACACTACTGCTACAGTATATCAGAACACCAAAAGGACCAAGAAGAAAAATAGCAAAGGCGCAAACGTTTTTAAATCAAGTAAAAAATCATCAGCAAAAGCACAGGCAGAAACGGCGGCAACATGCAAAAGAAAAAGATTCAAGCAAACAAAGAAGAGATTCGCACCAAAAAAGGGAAAAATCCAGAGCATGCAACAAGTCAAGCATAATAAAAACAGAAAGATCCAAACTTTCTCCAAAAGGAAGATCAAAAGGAAAACTCCATCGCAAAAGTAAAAAATAAACGAGGAAACACGAAATGGGACTAACCTGGAGACGAAAGAAGCTTCGAAGAAAAGAATGGAAGCGCAGAAACAAAGACTGCCCAGAAAATTGCCAAGTGACACCGCAACGCAAGAAAGCAGAAGCGCAAACGAAAGACAGAGAGCAGATGAGAGAAACAGAAAACGAGATAGTAAAGGGAGAAGTTACGAAGAAGAAATGAAGAAGAAAAACTGTTTTCGATTAAGAAAATTCAAAATAAAGCCAAGAGAGAATGGGGGACAATTAATGCCAATTAAATGCGGATGTTAAAACCACTTGCGTTCCCAAAAAAGCGCTAATACAAAAGTGCGCGCTTTTAGAGGAAAAACGTTCTACATTCAAAAAAGACTTTACAAAGAAAGGAATCGACAAAATGCTTGAGTTTGACTTCATTGAAGAAGGACCGAAGTCAAGGACTCAACCTCCAAAGGAAGAACCGAGCTCAAGCAGGGGCACTGTTCATACCCTGGGTCGAGCTATCCGACCCGGGATGATTGGAGATAAAGCGACCGACCTCCGTAGGTCTGACTAGCCGACCTCTTCTCAAAGAGCTCGGCCAAATCGACAGGAGAGCCCAGTAAAGGGCCCAAACAAAGGAACACGACCCAAATCCAAGGGCAACCCAAGCCTATAGAGATAAAGGCGGTTCCATGGAAGATACGCTAACCTCAGCTCAAAGATAAAGATAAGATAAGATAACTAACTTATCTTATCCAAAAGGTCACATCTCATCATTATAAATACGCTGGAGCACCTAGGTATAACTCATACTCTGATTCTATATAAACCTGCTTAATACCCTTGCTAACTTAAGCATCGAAGTCCCTTGCAGGTACCCCCCACCCTTCGGTGACAAAGGATCAGCAGAACATTTAGTCCAACAAGTTGGACGCACCAGCTCCGGCCGCTATTCACCAGCCAGACACATCGGTTCTGATCAGCACAGAAGATCTCGTCCGAGATCGACCTACAGTTTCAGGTAACCCTCGGAACAAGTTCCATCCTAGCAAGTCTATCTAAAGGAGGTTGGGTAGGTTGTAATGGTCGGTTATTTTGTGGTTGTGTGTTCTGAAAGTGGTATGAGTCTTGTGGGTAATGGATTGAGTTTTGTGGATGATGAAATGAATTGTATAGATTTGTGATAGACTTTTTGTGTTGAGGTATACTCAAATGATGAAGAATTTAGGCGTGTAAAACTTGGAGGTGAGGTTGTATAATTGAGAGGTGATGGCTCTTGATGAATGGGGTATGAATGAGTGAAATTTCTTTGGTTCTGATCTCCCCAGGCACAGCTTGAGTAGTGCTCAAAGTCATCAAAATATGAACCATTTTGTGGCTCTGGAGAGTACCCCATTTCATGATTTTGATACTCCCACCCACCATGAGCATAATAAAGTGGATCATTCTGTGGTGGTGGAGAGTTTCCCATGAAATTTGATTGACTACCATATGATGGATGCTCCTTTCTTTCCTGCAGAAAGCTTTGTCTCAAACAATAATCACCAAAAGAAATTGGAATCTCTATTGTCACAGATGAGGAAACTCCCAGTGAGGCAATATCACAAACAGTTAGTTAACAAAAGAAAATAAAGAAACAAAAGAAAACAAAAACAAAAGAAAAGTGTCTAATCTAGTAAATCAATCAACCGGTAGTTTGTTAATCACAATTAATCCCCGGCAACGACGCCATAAACTTGATGCGTGGAAACTTGTCTCTCAACAACTTTCCCTTTGGCAAGTATACCGAATTGTCGTCAAGTAATAACTCACAATAGAGTGAGGTCGAATCCCACAGAGATTAACAGATTAAGCAAACAATGATTAGTTGATTATCCTAGTTAGACTAATCATATTGGAGTGATAAGTAACAAGGAAATGTAAATGGCATAAAAGTAAAGAAAAGTTATAAAGTGCAGAAGAGTAAAATGGCAAGAAAAGTAAATGTAAGAACAAAAAATAAAATGAACATTGGGATCAATAGATATTGCAATCCTCCAGATCAAGTTCATTCTCATCTCTTCCTCAATCAATGCATTCATTGATCTCCTTAGCAATCTTAAGTGATTGGATCCCAATTCCTTGGCAATCCAATCTCTCTAAGCTTGAACAATTGCCCAATTCCTTGATTTAATTGCTCGTGAGAAGAGATAAAGTATGGTCACTGATTATACCACATGCATTCCCAAATCAAGTATTGGTAGGATTATAGTCACATATCCATCCAAACCCAATTTGGTCCAGCATGAGAAAGTATTTCTAGCATGATCTCTTCATTCCTCTTCCAAGGTTCCGAAGAGATCCAAATATGAATAGTTTCTTTTCTAAGATAACTACCCAATTAGATGAAGATTGAAAGCTTTCTAGTAAAATCAAGAGAAAAGAAAGATGAAGAAGAATAAGAAATACAATTGATCCATTGAATTACAATAGAGCTCTCTAACCCAATGAAAAGAGTTAGTTGATCATTGCTCTACCAAAATAGAAAAGAAGAAAGTGTAGAAAAGTAAAGATGAAGATAAAAACTAACATTAAAACTTTCAAATTCAAAAATGAAAAGTACAAAGAAAAGAAAGAGAAGGAAAAATGTGTGAGGGGAGGGAGTCCGAAGACCCCTCTTCCAATCCCGAATTTCTGTGTTCCAGCCTCAGTCCAGTCCCGCCCCCTTATCAAAGTAAAAACTAAGGCCTTTATATAGGCTCTCCTAAATTACAAAATGAAATTAAAAGTAAATTACAATTAAATGAAAATTCCTATTCTAGATGCTTCTTGTGGCCTTGATTGGTTAACACTTGTGGGCTTGCTTGGTTGAGGTTGGGTGGTCCTTGAAAGAGAAGTGAATCAAGTTGAGGTCCAGGTGCTAAAGTTAGTGCTAAAGTTAGCCACACTAACGCTACAAGTGTGGCATTAGTGCTAAAGTTATTATGGCTAACGTTGCACTTGCTGCCCAGTTGGTGTTTTTGGGGCTTAAAAGATGCCTCTTGTTTGTGCTCTGATTTCATGCCCACTATAGAGTATTATATATCGTTGGAAAGCTCTGAATGTCAGCTTTCTAACGCAACTGGAATCACCTCAATTAGAGCTCTATAACTTAAGTTATGCTCCTTTGAAGTGGACATGGTCGCTGGCATAGTCGCTAGCGTTAATGGAAAACGTGAGTCCCGATAACGCTAGCGACCAGGGGCTTAATATTTCCAGATTCTGGAGCTCAAAATCAATGTCCACCCCATACTATTATATATTGTTGGAAATCTCTGGATGTCTACTTTTCAATGCCTTTGGAAGCGCATCATTTGGAGCTCTACAACTCGAGTTACACTTCTTGGAAGGTGAAGAGGTCAGTTGGCCTTACTACAGGTTGATACCATGTTCATCTTTGCAATTTCGGGGAAGGTTTTCTCCCTCATATTTAGTGTCAATCATGTATTGCCATATATTCTTGGAAAGCTCTAGAATCCTACTTTCCAATGCCACTGGAATCACCTCATTTGGAGCTTTGTGGCTCAAGTTATGCGTGTTTGAAGAAGGCATGGTCAAGCTGCCAGGTGGGACTTTTGCCTACGTTAACTTCCACGTTAACTTAGTTAACGTAGAAGTTAACGTGGGTCTTTTTTTGCCTCGCCAACGTTAGTGGCACTCACTTTTTCCACTAACGTTGGCATTTCCCTTTCCTTCCACGTTAACTACCACGTTAACTTAGTTAACGTGGCTGTTAACGTGGGTCTTTTTGCTTCGCCAACGTTAGTGGCACTCACTTTTTCCACTAACGTTGGCATATACCCCTTTCCTTCCACGTTAACTTCCACGTTAATGTAGTTAACGTGGAAGCTAACGTAGGCCTTCTTTGCTTCGCAAACGTTAGTGGTGTTCACCTTTTCCACTAACGTTCCATGCTCTCCTTCTTCAAAGTTAATGCCACTAATTTTTCTCACTAACGTTGGGGCTTTCCTTCCTTCCACATTAGTGCCCACATTAGTGTAACTAACGTAGCCACTAACGTGGCTCTTCTCTTCTTCTTTTGGCCTGAAATCAATCAAACAAAGTGCATTAAAGTCTTGCTCTTAATCATGGGATCATGCATCATCCAATTTATCATTCAATTTATGCATAATTCTCATGAAATCATTCAAAATTCACAATGTTTGCTTGAATCATGGTATGATTGCATTTTTAACCAAATACTTGCTTATTTCCTAAGAAAATGCATGAAACCAACCTAAAGCATACAAAAAATGGCTAGTAAAATTAGCCAAGATGCCCTGGCATCACAACACCAAACTTAAAGCTTGCTTGTCCCCAAGCAAGAAAAGAACTATGCACAAAGAATTCTCTTTAATTGGAATGTATTGAAGGATTGCTTATGATGCCTTAGTGGGTGAAGTGAGTAAGTGACAGTGGGGTGAACTCTAATTTGTATGCTTATGCAAGGATTCCAGTGCTTATTAGTCCTCACATTTTGGAAGTCTTAGATCTTTAGAAATTTCATTCAAATGATATTATGGAGGTCTCTTTATAGATTGTCACCTTGAAGCAGCACTTATTTTCTAGCATTTTTCTTTCTTTTTGGGATTTGGCCTCAACTCTAGGTGTCATGTATCAAAGCGGCTTTTTAAGATAAGCTTTCAATCAATACTCCCAAACCAGTTGGTCTAAGGTATTAGGTGTTGAAGCACCCCTTAGAATTTACTTGCTCAAGCCTCTTTCTTTGATACAAATCCAGCACAAGCATTTAACTAGGACAATAACTCTTTGAGTTCTTGTTTCTTTCTTTTTCTTGTTTCTTAGGCAAATAGGTTAAAGTGGGAGGCACAGTATTACACCGTCATAAACAATATCCGATACAAGAGAGGGATTTCGATGCCTCTACTAAAATGTGTACCGACCTCTAACACAAAAAAGGTCTTGGAAGAAATACACAGTGGCACATGCGGCAAGCATCTCGGAGCACGAGATCTTGCCAAGAAAGTACTCCGAGCCGGATTCTTTTGGCCGACTTTGCAAAAAGAAGCCACCGAGTTCATTAAGACATGTCCACCATGTCAAAAACATGCTAACTTCCACATCGCCCCACCAGAGGAACTCATCAGCGTAACATCACCTTGGCAATTTGCAAAGTGGGAACTCGACCTCCTCGTGCCCTTCCCCTAAGGATCGCGACATGTCAAGTTCCTCGTTGTAGGGGTAGATTATTTTACAAAATGGATTGAGGCAGAGCCCCTAGCCAATGCCACAGCACAAAAAAGTCAAAAATTCTTATATAGAAACATTGTCACAAGGTTTGGGGTTCCTTACTCAATTACCATGAACAATGGCACTCAATTTACAAACACAGGCTTTAGAAAGCTGGTGGCCGAATTGAAAATAAAGCACCAATTCACATCCGTAGAACACCCACAGGCTAATGGACAAGCAGAAGCTGCCAATAAAGTCATACTAGCTGGGCTAAAACGGATGCTACAGGACGCAAAAGGAGCCTGAGCTGAAGAGCTCCCACAAGTCCTATAGGCCTATTGGACAACTCCATATTCCACCACAAAGGAATCACCTTTCCGACTGGCTTATGGAATGGAGGCAATGATACCGGTAGAGGTTAAAGAAGGATCTCCCAGAACGATCCTCTACAGTGAAGAAGCAAACTCCCAACTTCAAAGGGAAGAGCTTGACCTACTCTCAGAAGTCCGAGAAAAAGCTCGGATCAGAGAAGAAGCGTTAAAACGTCGTATGGCCTTAAGGTACAATCGAAAGGTAGTACAGTGAAGTTTCGCCAACAATGACCTCATCCTAATCTGAAATGATATCGGAACAAGTCGACCCGGAGAGGGGAAGTTAGCGGCTAACTGGAAAGGACCCTACCGAGTCACAGAGGTACTAGGAAAGGGCTACTACAAAGTGTCCGAACTTGAGGGGTAAGAGCTACCAAGGTCATGGCACGCCTGTAACCTAAAAAGGTATTATAGTTTAAAGGTAATAAAAGATCTTATTACAAAGGTGCACTCTTTTTCCTAAAAAAGGTTTTTTAATGTGGCACAAAGCCAAGATTTGCAAAATTTCCTAACTTAAAGATGGGAGAGCACTCCCATGTATATATTTGCATATTTTCTATTTTAAATAAAGTTTTTTCAAATTTTCTGCAAATTCCCTTTAGCAAGATGCATTAATCTGAAACACAAAAATTCATCGCCCGATGATAAAGCTACAGATCGGCAAAATTGAAAACCAAAATCACTTCTCGATCGCGATAAGGACGACGAAGATGAAAGCCGAATTCATCAAAGGTCAGCCAAGAGAGGATCAAAATCAGCAAAGATGAAAAGTGACCAAAACAAAAATAATGCAAGAAGTTATAAAAAAGTGATCCATAGATAGAGGCCTGACGATGTCTGAAAAAAAATGGATTGCTAGAAATAACTTAGGAGGGGGCAGACATAAAGAAGTCGGACCAGACTAATCAAAATGACAGAAAAGTTATAAAAATTATTCCATAGAAAAGAGGCTTGGCCAGCCCTGAAAATGGATTACTAGAAATAACTTAGACAGGACCGACGTGACGAAGTCTGCCTAAAAAGCTACAAAATTTATAAAAAGTAATCCATAAAAAGAGACCTGACAAGGTCCAAATAAAATGGATTACTAGAAATAACTTAGACGGGACCGACGTGACAAAGTCGGCCTAAAAAGCTACAAAAGTTATAAAACGTAATCCATAAAAAGAGACCTGACAAGGTCCAAATAAAATGGATTACTAGAAATAACTTAGAGGGGACCGATGTGAAGAAGTCGGCCCAAGCCAATCAAAAGCGATAGAGTTATAAAAAGTAAATCCATAAAAAGAGACCCGGCGAGGTCCAGTTAAAAATGGATTACCAAGAATAACTCGAAGGACTCAACAAAAGAAGTCAACACAATAGCAAGCGTGCGCTAGAAGGGACACAACTCGACCTAAAGAAAGCCACGACCTCACCAACTCACGGGCAATCAAAAAGAGGTCGGACAGCAGAAAGCTCCAACACTCTTAAGATTCTTGGAAAGTTCCAAAGGACTACAAACAAACACATCAAAAAGGAAAAAACAAAGCTATTATAATAAATACTCAAAAGGCCACCCGAGAGTCGACCTCAAGAGTTCAAAAGCATTTGTTTTCTAAATAAAGTTGCTAAAAGAAGCTAAAGAGTCAAAGTCAAACAACTACGAGCTGCAGAAGCTAGAGTTCAAAATCCCACAAGATCGGGCTATACCAAAATACATCAAAGAAAAAAGAGTCAAAAGACCTACAAGCCGGGCCATCAAGATCAGAAACTACAAAGGATGCAATGATTCCCTAGTGACGGCATCCCGAGGTGAAGGAGGACGAGTCGCAAGAGGGACGGCATCAACTGTTCCATCTGGCCGAGGCAGAATCTGAACATCGGGATCTGACTCGGGATGGCTGGCCTCAGTAGCTGGAGTAGAAGAAGTCAGGGCAGCAGGAGCTTTGGCTGATGGCGCAGGAGGAGGATCTACATCGTCATCATCATCATCTGGGGCAAGGACGATCTTCTCATCTTCAACAACATTGTCCAAACTGAAGAGAGTCAGGTCGAGCTCGAGCGTAAGAACTCGGACCTGAGCCTTCAAGTTCTCATAAGTAGAAGTCGCACTACACACGAGATGGCCCTGGAGCTCGACGTAATCAGCATGAGCAGATTTCAGCCTCTCTCTAAGCTCCACTATACCATAAGTCTAGATATAGCCCTCCTTTTGCTTCTGCGTCATCTCCTCAGCAAGATTTGTAGAAGCCACCGCAGCAGTAGCCCGAGTTTTCTCACCATCCAACTCTTTCTCCAGCTTTTCCACCTTCTTCTCAAGTTCCTCCTTCAACCCCTTAATCCTGTCGAATTCCGACTTGGCCTCTTCAATAAAAGACTTTGTTGCATGAATTGGGATATCCTGAGTAGTTCCGAACAAGGCTGCACCTATATGTAACATCTTAACACTACTCGGGTGATGAAATCCAGGTGGTGAAGAATGGAAAAGTCGTTCATAGGAAGTCGGCCATAAGGGGCAATTTGATGGTCAACAAATCCCACAGCATCAAAGTCAGGGGCATCGAGGTCAAAAGGCTCAACGGTCCTCTGTCTTTTTGGAAGAGGGCCGACAGTGGGAGAAGAGGTAGAAGCAATAGTTTGAGGAGGATCCGCCAAATGAACCTGAGGAGTAGGGATCACCTTTCTCGGCCCAAAAGTGCCCAAGGTCGGCTTCTTAGGAGGAAGCTGAGAGGATCCTTCACCAGCAGCCTTGGCCGAGACGTTTTAGGCAGCTGTAGCTTTCCTCGCCTTTTTAAAGGCCTTCATGGAGTTATTGTTCTTTACCATCTCTGAAAAACACAGCAAAAACCAAGTTACAAAATTAGAAAGAAAAGAAACGAAATCAACAAAAACAAATAAAGCAAACCAGAAAGGAAGTCGGTCATTACCCAGCTCAGCTCGGAGAAGTGAGGGATCCCCTAAAAACCTCTTAGTATCAAGATGTGGAGGCTCCCCCTAGTTCTCCTCTAACACATGTACTATAACCTGCTCAACCTCAGCCAACATCTCCCAAGTATATATGGAAACAACTACATTCTTTTGCCAATCTAAAGAAAAGGCGGGTTCGCCATTTTCATCCAAAAAGAAGGGCCGAGCTCCTTCAACAGCTCGGACCTTGAAAAAATAGTTCTTAAAATCCGTAAAAGATTCATCATACATGGAAAAAACATTCTTTCCCTGGGCAGCTCGAAAAGATACCCAAGAAGCCTTCTTCTTAGCCACCCTAGGTTTAGTCAAAACAAAGAGGTAAAGAAAGAGGGTTTGATTAAAACAAAAAATTTCGACGGAACCCCTTTTGTAGATATAATCAAAATACCGACACCAGCGCTATCTTTATGTTTTGATCCATTAAAATATTACTTTAAAGGTTTGACATCAGTGTCGACAATATTTGCCCCTTGGTCTTTAAGATTATTTGGTTGATCGACCAAAAAATCTGTAAAGAGTTGTTCTTTTACGGCCTTGGCAGGGATATACTGTACATCAAACTTTATCAAAGCAAGCATCCACTTTCCTAATCGACCTCGTAATATTGGGTAAGATAACATGTATATCACTAGATCAGTTTGTGCAATCATTTTTATAGCTTTTGCAATCATATAACACTTTAACTTTGTACAATCATAATAAAGAGAAAGACACAATTTTTCAATAGGAGAATATTTTATCTCAATATCAGACATCACTTAGGTAATAAATGGCTCTCTCACATCCTTCTTCATCGTCTTGTGCTAAGATACACCCAATTGTATTTGTCGAGGCTGCAACATACAAGTTTAAAGGTTCAAAAGGATGGACTACAACATTGTTAGTGCCTTCGACAAATATTCCTTGATGGAATCTGTTCATACCCTAGGTCGAGCTGTGCAACCCGGGATGTTCTACAGACAAAGCGACCGACCTCTGTAGGTCAGGACAACCCGACCACTTCTCAAAGAGCTCGGCTAAGTCACCAGGAAAGCCCAAAAAGAAGGGCTCTAACGGAGGACCGCACACCTAAGCCCAAGGCAGTCCAAGCCTACAGGGAGAAGGGCGGTTCCTTTGAAGATAAGATGACCTCACTCAAAAGATAAAGATAAGATAAGATAACTAAGTTATATTATCTAAGAAGGTTATTCCACGCTATTATAAATACGCTGGAGCACCCAGGTATAACTCATACTCTGATCCTACAAAATACCTGCTTAATACCCTTGCTAACTTAAGCATCGGAGTCCCTTGCAGGTACCACCACCCTCTGGTGACGAAGGATCAGCACCATTATTTTGTTTAACAAGTCGTACACGACAGCTCCGATCGGTACAGAAGATCTCATCCGAGATCGACCTACAGTTTCAGGTAACCCTCGGAACATTGGCGCCATTGCCGAGGAACCTGGAAGTCATCCCATCATTATGGCGGACGACCATGACAACGATCACAATTCAGATTTAGAGGATAGAACGCCGCACAAAAATGTGGACACTATCCCAAAGGATACTTCTCTACTTAACAACAAAAAGAATTCGCCGAATGTAGGAGTTATGGAGGCGCTTCAAGACCGTTTAAAACAACTGGAAGAAGATGCCCTACAACAACGAAAGGCTGAGAAAGACCTACAGAAGGAAATAAGGCGATGCTGGGAATTGGAGGACAAACTCTTAAAACTCGAAGCCGATCTCAAGACCAAAGCCAACCGATCCTCTCACGAGGATAGCTCCCGCAAGGAACAAGATCCATTCTCCAAGGAGATCATAAAAACCAAAATCCCAAAAGACTTTAAACTCCCAGATATGACTTTATACGAGGGTACTACAGATCCCAGCCACCATCTCAGAAATTTCAGAAGTAGAATGTACCTCACCGACGCCTCAGATGCAATTCGTTGCAAAGCCTTCCCGACTACTTTAACAAAGACGGCAATTCGATGGTTCGACAATCTACCTTCTAGGTCCATGACGAATGGATTTTTGATGGTTTAGAATTTCACAAATGAATTCTCGTTGCAAGTATAGTTCCTAAACCAAACAATAATCCCTTCATACAAAAAGTTGTTTGTCACTAAAACAAACCCCTAAATTTATAAACCGAAGTATTGAACCTCGGGTCGTTCTCCCTAGGAATTGTAATGAAGTGTTTTGTTATTGTTTGTGAGTTATTTTTGGGGTTTTGATAAGAAGCATGAAAGATAAATGGCAAGGAAGTAAACTAAGGCCTAAAAAGGTCTTGGCAAGGGTTGGTGGTCAAGGATCTCTATCCTAATCACTAACCACAATATGAGAATTGGCAAGGATTAATCTCATTAAATCATCCTCTAACTAGTAGTAAAGGAAAGTCAAATGAGCTATATCAATCCTAGTCCATAAGTCCTAACTCTCCACTAATTCAATTAGTGAGAACTAGAGTCAATGGCTCCCAATCATCAATCACTTGGACATTAGTAACTCAAGAGTTCCTAAGTTACCTTTCCTAGCCAAGAGTATAAAATTCTACTCTAAAATCCAACCAAGCATTTCATCAAACACTTGGAAGGCATAAAAGGAAAGCATAGTAAATTGCAAGAAAAGTAAATCTACACTACTCAATTACAAGGAATTAACAACAACAAATCAAAAGAAACACATTTATTAAGAATTACCTTTTATTGAATTGAAAGAATGTAGAAGGAGCAATTCTAGATCTACAACAAAGTCTAAGAACAACATAAAGGAAATTATAACAAAAGAATAGAGGAAGATGAATGTATCAACAAGGAATTAAGAGGATAGAAGTAGAAGAAGATGAATCTAAATCTAGATCTAAGAACTAAACCTAATCCTAATCCTAATTCTAGAGAGAAGAGAGAGCTTCTCTCTCTAGAAACTACCTCTAAACTAATCCTAATGAGTGTGTAATGAACTAATGAGTTGGAATCCCCTTTTCTCTTCAATCCTTGGCTTTAAATAGCATCTTTGGCGCCAAAGTTGGTTGGGATTGGGCCCCACAACCCTTCAGAATTCGTTGGCCACGTTTTCATTAAAAAATCATAAACCAACACCGACGCGTACGCGCACAGCACGCGTACGCGTCCATGGAGTGATTCGCAGGTGCGCGCAAGCGCCAGGTGCGCGCGCGCGTCCATGGGCGAGTTCAACTTCTTTGACTTTTCATGATTTCTCCATTTTGCATGCTTTCCCTCTTCACTCCTTTGATCCATTCCTAGCCCTTTTCAATCTGAAATTACTAACAAACACATCAAGGCATCTAGTGGAATCAAAGGGAGATTAAAACCATCAAATTAAGGGTCTAAAAGCATGTTTTCACATCTAAGCACAAATAAGGAGACAATCATAAAACCATGCTATTTCATTGAATAAATGTGGGTAAAAGGTGATAAAATCTCTTAAAATCAATACAAGATAAACCGTCAAAACGGGGTTTGTCAGTCCATCTCGAGTTTCAACGACTTGGCCAAGAAGTTTTTGGCCAGATTCTCCATCCAAAAAGACAAGCCTAAGCACGCTCCAAGTATATTAGGAATCAGGCAAGAAAAATGGGAAACTCTCTGCAACTACATGGAAAGATTCAACAAAACGTGCCTAGACATACAGAACCTACCAACAGAGGCTGCTATTATGGGCCTTATCAATGGCTTGCGAGAGGGACCTTTTAGCCAATCTATATCGAAAAAACACCCCACATCTCTGAACGAAGTACAAGAACGAGCAGAAAAGTACATCAACATGGAGGAAAACTCTCGACTATGAGAGACTTCAAAATCCGGATTCACCTCCTGGGATAAGGACAAATAATCCAAAAAGAAGGAGGATCGACATGGAGAAAAAATAAAACAATTACACCCCCCTTCGGGTGTCTCTCGTGGATGTCCACAGAGAGGTATGCAACACTGAAAAAATACCCTCAGTACGACCACCAATGAATGTTGTGAAGGAGGAGAAAATCGGGCTGAATATTGTGAATATCATCGAATCCGCGGGCATTCCACCAATGAATGTTTTGACTTAAAAAATGTCATAGAAAAACTAGTAAGAGAGGGGAAGCTAGATCAGTATCTGGCCACCTGGGACGATGAGCAAAGAAAAAGAATAAGGGAAGAAGGTGTCGGACGAACCGAGAGGTCACCTCGTACACCAGAAAGACACGTCCACATGATACACGGCGGATTTGCGGGAGGAGGATTCTCCAAATCATCTCGCAAGAGACATCTTAAAGAGGTATATCATGTCGAAGGGAAGGAGGAAGCGCCCAACATCCCCGCGATTACCTTCACCAAAGAAGATGCATCCGGTATAATCTCAGGACACGACGATCCCATGGTCATCACTGTTATACTATCGAATGCAAACTTCTACCGCACACTGATAGACCAAGGGAGCTCCACCGACATCTTGTTCAAAACTGCCTTCGACAAGCTCGGTTTGGAAGAAAAAGAACTCAGAGCATATCCGAATAGCCTGTTCGGACTAGGAGACACCCTGGTTCAACCACTTGGATACATCTCATTGTACACAACCTTTGGAAAAGGAAACCAATCAAGAACACTCAAGATAAATTACATCGTGGTCGACGTAGGTTCAGCCTATAATGCCTTAATAGGCCGGACAACATAAAATCAGCTCGGTGCAATAGTCTCGACTCCACATCTATGTATGAAATTCCTAACTCCAGAAGGGATAGCTACAATAAAAGCAGATCAGAAGACGGCACGCCGCTGTTACAACAAAAGTCTAGACCTCAGAAGCAGAGGAGAAGAATTCCACACAATCGAACTCAGTGGAGTTCAGAGGCGGGAAGAACTTCGCCCACAACCTGAAGGTAGAATAAAGAAAGTCCAGATTGGGGATACCCCAAACCAAATGACCACTATCGGTACAATCCTATAAGGAGACATAAAAGAATCACTCATACTGCTCTTACGAGATAACGTCGACCTCTTTGTGTGGAAGGCCGCAGACATGCCAGGCATAGACCCCAAGTTAATATGCTACAAACTAGCAGTCTATCCAGGATCTCGGCCAGTGTAACAGAGGCATAGAAAGCTCGGACCAAAACGCTCCCATGCTATGAAAGAGCAGGTACAAGCTCTATTGGAGGTAGGATTCATAAGAGAAGTCGAATACCCACTATGGCTAGATAACGTCGTCTTGGCAAAAAAATCAAATGGAAAGTGGTGAATGTACACCGACTACACTGATCTCAACAAAGCCTGCCCAAAGGATCCTTATCCACTCCCAAGTATCGACGCACTGGTCGATGCCTCCTCCAGATATAAATACCTCTCGTTCATGGACGCATATTCGGGATACAATCAAATCCCAATGTATCCACCCGACCAAGAAAAAACTTCATTCTTAACCCCAAAAGCAAACTACTGCTACATCGTCATGGCTTTCGGTCTTAAAAATGCAGGAGCTACTTATCAGAGATTAATGAATAAGGTCTTTTCGGATCGCATTAGAAAATTCATGGAAGTCTACGTAGACGACATGATAATAAAGACACAAAATGAAGAGACACTATTGTCCAACCTGACCCAGGTGTTCGACACTATAAGTCGGCATGGCATGCGACTCAATCCCGCAAAATACACCTTCGACGTAGAAGCCGGCAAATTCTTGGGTTTTATGCTCACACAGAGAGAAATCGAAGCAAACCCGCACAAATGTCGGGCCATACTCGACATGAAGAGCCCAACTTGTGTCAAAGAGGTACAACAACTCAATGGGAGGTTAGCAGCCTTGTCCAGATTTTTAGCCGGATCGGCAATAAGATCTCTTCCCTTCTACGCTACTCTATGGAAGGGAAAGAAGTTTGAATGGACAACGAAGTGCGAGCAGGCCTTCCAAGATTTCAAAAGGTTCCTGGGACAGCCACCTATCCTAACTCGGCCACGGGAAGGAGAACAACTCATATTGTACCTCGCAGTAGGAAGTCGGGCAGTAGCCTCAGCCCTAGTCCGAGAAGACGACAACGGGCAGCAACCCGTATACTTCATTAGTAAAGTGCTATAGGGAGCCAAGCTGAACTACCAAAAAATAGAAAAGTTTGCCTACGCTCTCATACTAACATCTCGATGACTTCATCCATACTTCCAAGCCCACACCATCAGGGTCCGGACCAACCAGCCCATAAAAGGGATCTAATAGAAAACAGACCTGGCAGGAAGAATCTTACAATGGGCAGTCGAGTTGTCCGAATTTGACCTTCAATACGAAGCTCGAATAGCCATCAAATCACAATACCTGGCCGACTTTATTGCAGAATTTACAGATACACCGGAAACCCCCCACAGAATGGAATCTCTACGTGGACGGGTCCACAAATAAAGCTAGAAGCGGCGCAGGTGTGATAATTAAAAGCGACCAAGGAACCCAAATCAAACTCTCCCTCAAATTCGGGTTCCCTACCTCAAACAACCAAGTGGAATATGAGGCACTACTAGCTGGTTTGAAGCTGGCTAGGGAGGTTGGAGCTCAAAAGCTTATCATCTTCAGCGACTCACAGGTAGTCACTTTGCAAATAGCAGGAAGCTATCAAGCCAAAGATGCCACTATGAAAAAGTACTTGGACAAAACCAGGGAACAACTCGGACAACTCGGAGAATATGAGATCCGTTACATACCCCGAGAATAGAATGCCCGAGCTGACGCACTCTCAAAACTAGCCAGTACCAAACTAGGGGGCAACAATAGAAGCCTCATTCAAGAAATTCTACAAAATTCATCAATCTCTGAAGAAGAAAAAGTCCTAACCATAACAGGTCAGGATCAAAGATGGATGACTCCCATAATTAACTACCTCAAAACAAAAGCACTCCCCACAGAAGAAAATGAGACAAAGAGGCTGAAACGGGAGGCACGATACTACACTATCATAAACAATACTCTATACAAAAGAGGGATTTCTATACCATTGTTAAAATGCGTACCGACTTCTAACACAAAGGAAGTCCTAGAAGAAGTACACAATGGCATTTGTGGCAATCACCTAGGAGCACAGGCACTTACCAAAAAAGTACTTTGCGCAGGGTTTTATTGGCTAACTCTACAAAAGGAAGCCATAGAGTTCGTAAAGACATGCCCATCATGTCAGAAACATGCCAACTTTCACATCGCCCCACCAGAGGAGCTCATCAGCATAACCTCACCTTGGCCATTCAGCAAAATGGGGACTCGGCCTTCTCGGACCCTTCCCTCAGGGATTGGGACAAGTCAAATTCCTCATAGTGGGATAGACTATTTCACAAAGTGGATTAAGGCAGAACCCTTAGCTAATGCCGCTGCTCAAAGAAGTCAAAAATTCCTATATAGGAACATTGTCACGAGGTCTGGGGTCCCATACTCCATCACCACAGACAATGGTACCCAGTTCACAGATGCAGGCTTCAGAACGCTAGTGGCCGACTTGAATATAAAACAACAGTTCACTTCCGTAGAACATCCCCAAGCCAATGGACAAGTCGAAGCTGCCAACAAAGTTATATTGGCTGGGCTGAAACGGAGATTACAGGATGCAAAGGGAGCTTGGGCCGAGGAACTCCCAGAAGTCCTATGGGCATATCGAACAACGCCAAATTCCAACAATAAGGAATCACCCTTTCAATTAGCGTACGAAATGGAGGTAATGATCCCAGTAGAGATTGAAGAAAGGTCGCCTAGAGTAATTCACTATAGTGAAGAAGCCAATTCCCAACTTCAAAGGGAAGAACTCGACCTGCTTCTAGAGGTCCAAGAAAGAGCTCGATTAGGGAAGAAGCATTAAAATGACGAACGGCTGCGAGATACAATCAAAAGGTAGTACAGCGAGCTTTTGCTGAGAACGACCTCATCCTAATTCGAAATGACATCGGAACAGCCCAACCTGGAGAAGGAAAGCTGGTAGCAAACTGGAGAGAACCCTTCCGGGTCATAGAAGTACTTGGAAAGGGCTACTACAGACTGTCCAAACTTGATAGGCGAGAGCTTCCTAGGTCATGGCACGCCTGCAACCTAAGAATGTACTATAGCTAGGGATGATAAAGGATCTTAGGATAAAGCACACTCTTTTTCCTGAAAAGGTTTTTTAACGAGGCGCCAAGCCAAAACCTACAAATAACCTGACTTAGAGGATAAACCTCCCGCATGTATATATTTGCATTTTCTTTTGAATAAAATCTGTTTAGGTCTTCTACAAATGTTCAAGCCGCATTAATCTAAAACATTCATCATCCGATTATAAAGCTACAGATCGGCAGAAAGTGAAAATTAAATTCACTACGCGATCATGATAAAGACCAAAGATGAAAACCAAATTCATTAAAAGGTCGACCAAACGAGGGTTAAACCCAATCTCTACAAAATCGGCAAAGATGAAAATAGAATAATGCAATAAGTTATAGAAAGTGATCCATAGAAAGGACCTGACGAGGTCCTAATAAAATAGATTGCTAAAAAAATAACTTAAAGGCTGACCGACATTAAGAAGTCAGACCAGCCGCAAAAATCGAAGTTATAAGTAAAGCCCTGGAAAGAGGTCTAGCCATCCCTATAAAAGAGGATTACTATAACTTAGAAGAGCCCAACATGACGAAGTTGGACTCCCATAAAGAAGTTATAAAAGTAATCTCTGAAAGAGACCTGAACAAGATCCAAGAAAGAGGATTACAAAAATAACTTAGAAGAGCCCGACATGACGAAGTCGGACTCCCACAAAGAAGTTATAAAAGTAATCTCTGAAAGAGACCTGAACAAGGTCCAAGAAAGAAGATTACAAAAATAACTTAGAAGAGCCCGACATGACGAAGTCGGACTCCCACAAAGAAGTTATAAAAGTAATCCCTGAAAGAGACCTAAACAAGGTCCAAGAAAGAGGATTACAAAAATAACTTAAAAGGACCCGACATGACGAAATCGGACTGCCCCAAACAAGTTATAAAAGTAATCCCTGAAAGAGACCCGAAGAAGGTCCAAGAAAGAGGATTACAAAATAACTTGGAAGGGCCCGACATGACGAAGTCAACCCAAAACATAAAGCTATAAAAGTAACACCTGAAAGAGACCTAAATGAGGTCCAAAAAAAAAGGATTACAAACAGCAACTGGTAGAAAAAACCGACCTGACAAAATCGGCAACCACAGCGTAATTCCTTACAAAGACCTAAACAAAATAAATTGCTGAAAATAACATCTGGCAAAGGAATCAAGCCAATCAGGTCGGACAAAATTCCAACACTCCCAAAGCCTACAAAGGTACCAAGACGAGTGCAGACATACGTGATATAAAAACACAGAGTTATAATAGTAGCAAGCTTCAGAGGCCACCAAAAGTCAGCCCAAAAAGCCCAAAAACCACTTTATTTTTCAAGATAAAGTTGCTAAACAAGCAACTAAGAAAGTGTCAACAGTCAGCAAAATACCATTTACAAAAGCAAAAGTTCGAAAGCCCGCAAGTTGGGCTAACTACACACAATACCAAGAATAACTAAAGAGGATCCAGAGGCTTCCCAGTAGCGGCATCAACATGGGGCGAAGGTGGGCGAGTTTGTAGTGGCACAGCATCCACTGTCCCATCCTCTCGGTTCAAGATCTGACAGTCAGGTTCTGACTCAATTCTGGCTGCAGGAGCTGAAGAAGTCGGCACGACAGAAGCCTTGGTGGCAGGCGCAGGAGGAGGCTCAGCATCATCATCATTAGGGTCGTCAGGGACAATCTTACCGTCCCTTACAACGTTGTCAAGACTAAAGAGGGTAAGGTCGAGCTCGGGTGCATGAACCCGTACCTGTTCCTTTAAATTCTCATAAGCAACAGTCACGCTACCCACGAGGTGACCCTAGAGCTCGGCATAATCATCTCGGGCAGTTTCCAATTCACCACAGAGATGCACCACTTCTCTGTAAGCCGAAACATAGCTCTTCTTGTGCTTCAGCACAGTGTCTTCGGCCAAATACACAGAAGCCGCCAAAGCCACAAAACTAGCATTTTCACCCTCTAATTCTTTCTCTACCTGCACCAACTTTACCTTCAGCTCCTCCTTCAAACCTTTTATCCTATCAAACTCCGACTTAGCCTCCATCATGAAAGATTTGGCAGCATGGACTGGGATACCCTGAGCTATTCGAAAAAGATCCGTGCCCATATGAGCCATCTTCACACTACTTTTAGTTATGAACTCCAAGTATGAAGAATGGACACATCATCCATTGGAAGACCTCCATAGGGGTCAATTTGCTGGTCAACAAACTAAACAGCATCAAAATCAGGGGTATCAAGGTTAAAGGGCTCAGATGTTTTTGCTTTTTCGGAGGAGGAGCGCCAGAAGCAGCAGCCGAAGTTTGTAGAGGGTCAGCCAGACGAACCCGGGGAGTAGGGATCACCCTCCTTGGCCTGGGTGAACTCGGCACGGGCGGCTTCATTTGAACTTGAGAAGACCCCTCTTCTGCTGCCTTGGCCGATATGTTTTGAGCAGCAGCAGCCTTCCTTGCCTTTTTGAAGGCCTTCATGGAGTCAATATTTTTTGACATCTCTAAAAAATAGAATCAACCACAGTAAAACATTACAATCACAGAATAAGAGGAAGCAAAGCTAAAGAAACAAAGGATAAAAAATAAGTCGGACTGTAACCAACACAGTTCGGACCAGGGATGGGTCCCCCAAAAACTTTTTGGTATCGAGATGGGGGGGTTCCCCCCATATGTCCTCTAGAACAATCACAAAAGCCCGCTCAACCTCGTCAAGCATCTCCCAGGTATAACGAGACACTGTCACATCCTTTTGCCATTCCAAAGGAAAAGCAGGGTCATCATTTTCATCAAGAAAAAATGGGCGAGCCCCCTCAACAGCTCGAACTTTAAAGAAATAGTTCTTAAAATCCTTAAAGGATTCATCATACATGGAAAAAACTTTATGCCCCTGAGCAGATCTAAAAGAAACCCAAGAAGCTTTCTTTTTGGAAGAAGCCCCAGGCTTGGCCAAAACAAAGAGATAAAGAAAGAGAGTCTGAGAAGGTTTGATGCCTAATTCATGACAAAGCAACTGAAAAATCTTGACAAAGCCCCAGGAATTCGGATGAAGCTGGGACGGGGCAACGTTACACGACCACAACAAATCAGTCTTAAAAGCAGTAAAAGGAAAAGTAATGTTCAATTGGCTGAAGAAATATTTATAGGCATAAAAGAAAGGACGCTCCCCCTTGACTAAAGTCGGAAAGCAAACCCTCTTGTCAGAATCAGGCGCTACAAGCTCATAATTCCTCTCCTGGGCACCGCTACCACAAACCCTATGATATTTTCTCAGCTCTACACAAAACTCAGCATTCACCATCGAAACACACATTAAGACAAGGGAGTCCAACCAGTCGGACATCCCCTCAGGAACTTTAGAAGACGTCTTTACAATATTTTTGCGAGAAGACATGACCAACTAGTCCTACAATCAAAGAAAAGATGGATTACTAAAACTACTCGAAGTACTAATCAAACATGTCGGGTAAGTCAGCGAAGAGAAGCTCGGCCATAAATGGATACAACTCAACAATAAAAACATGCAAATAAATGAAAAAGTCAGACATATCAAACAAAAGGAAACCCCGAAACTTATGCCAAAAGATCCAGGGGTAACCTTTGGAGGCAGCAAAGAAATAAGGAGACAGGAAAATTTTCAAGTCTACATACTGGCATCTCTCAAACAGAAAAAACCCTCCTTCAAACCACAACACTTCAAGATACAAAAATAGTCATAAAAACGTCATCTTTTACCCAACAGTCTATCAGCAAGTAGAATTATCAAGCATCAAAGCATGCCAAGTAGAAAATGATCAAAAATGCAATCTCCCTCAGAATTAGGCAAGTTAGTTTCAAACAAAAGGCACAATCAGGAGCAGTAACAAAAACTCAAAGCCCTAAGAGCAACAACTATCAAAAAAGAATGGCAAAAGATCAGGCAAATTAAGGAAGCCCTAAAATAGCGCACATTGCAGAAATAGTCAGACACAAGCAAGCAAAAGAAGATTCAAACTTTCTAAAAGTAAAAGATCGAGACTTTCTCAAAAAAGGATGTGAAACAACGAATGAAGTAAAAGAGCAGAAAGAATAACCAAACCTGGGAAAACCGAAAGCTTCAACAAAATTGAAAGGAGGAAATGGAGTCAGAGAGTCGCCCTCTCACAAACAAAGGAAAGCACAGAAGAATTACCGAAGCAACATCACAGGAAGAAAAACAAAAATCTACAAACTTCAAGCAAGAACAGAAAGAGAGTAAGAAAAGGGAAGTTACGGAGAAGAGAAACCATTTTTTCTGAAGAATCAAAATTCAAAAGGGAGAGACTAAAGAGAAATGGCACAATTAAAAAAGCAATTAATGAGGGGATTAAACCCTCGCTTGCTTCCAAGGCTAAAAGTGCTAATGTAAAAGCGTGTGCTTTAAAAGAAAGCAAACGTTCCACATTCAAAGGAGAACTCTACCAAGAAGAAATCGACAAAGTGCTCGAGTTTGGCTTCACCAGAGAAGGATCGAAGTCCTAAGACTAAAGACTCGACCTCAAAAACCGAGCTCGAGCAGGGGCACTGTTCATACCCTAGGTCGAGCTGTCCGACCCAGGATGTTCTACAGACAAAGCGACTGACCTCTGTAGGTCAGGATAACCCGACCACTTCTCAAAGAGCTCGGCCAAGTCACCATGAAAGCCCAAAAAGAAGGGCCCTAACGGAGGACCGCGCACCTAAGCCCAAGGCAGTCCAAGCCTACAGGGAGAAAGGCGGTTCCCTTGAAGATAAGATGACCTCACTCAAAAGATAAAGATAAGATAAGATAACTAACTTATCTTATCTAAGAAGGTCATTCCATGCTATTATAAATATGCTGGAGCACCCAGGTATAACTCATACTCTGATCCTACAAAATACCTGCTTAATACCCTTGCTAACTTAAGCATCGGAGTCCCTTGCAGGTTCAACCTCCCTCTAATGACGAAGGATCGGCACCATCATTCCGTTCAACAAGTCGGACACGACATCTCCGACCGGTACAGAAGATCTCGTCCGAGATCGACCTACAGTTTTAGGTAACCCTCGGAACAGAATCAAATGTTGTAACACCCTACCACAGAGGGTTTTACGCTTAAGCCATAAAATAGAGGTGGTTTAGTATTACGACCTCTAAAATAAAACATATATATGTATAATAATTGAAAGAATATAATATTTGAGGAACCTTGAAGGATAATTAAAGCAAAATTGTGAAGTTAAAAGTGCAATGGTCAGAAATAACGTTTAGTTGCGTACGAAGAAAACATAGGTACATATACACATATATATAGAAAATGAGAATAGAGAGTCAAGGATACAAAATATTCAAGCTCCAAGCTCAACTTGCGAAGCTTAGGCTGGCTAGAGAATATATACATACATGCATATAATCCTAAAATTATCAAAGTACTCAAAGAACCTAGTTCTCCATCAAAAACCTCTATGAGGTACAACAGCATAATATAGCATGGGTGAAGTCTATACATAAGTACATATGACAACCCAACTCCGCTGCGACAGGAACTCCAGATGCCTAGCGAGGTGCCCCTCGACCTACATCTGAAAAACACAAATATCCGTATAGAATGAGAACCGGAGGTTTTCAACATGGGAATGGTGCCACATACATAAGATATAAGGTCCCGAAAAAGCCAGAAGTAATTCTAGAACTTCGACCCTCATATTGAAAACTTAAAGAACTGAAACAGTAAACCATAAGTAGGATAGTTATCTAAAGTTCCTAAAGTTCCAACTCAATCGTAACTTAATCCCTCAATTTACAATCCACTATCTGTCTCATAAAACTCTAACCCTACAATTCACCTTCTTTCTTCTCCAACACTTCAAAACACCGGTGCACAGACAAGCAATACAGACAAAGCAATCACAGGTAGAATTCAGGTACAACAGGTAGCAAGTATAGTAGATAAACATAGTAATTCACAAAGACAAACCCAAATAATGCACAATCAACCAAAGAAAATATATGCATATGATGTATGCCTGCCCTATGGCTGATGAGTCCCATTTGTCCGTTATATAACCGAACCCAATATGTCTTGGTAGCTAACCGTGGATAGAACACCACAACATGGAACATGTGTTACTCGTCTTCCCATGCCGGTGTTTTACACAACCCAGAATAGGTATTACTCGTCTACTCAGGTAGGCGGCTCAAACCATAACCCTGATAGGAATTACTCGTCTATCCACAGGCCATGACTCGGATAGGAATTACTCGTCTACCCATAAAATCGCATCTCAAATAAGAATTACTCGTCTATCTTCAAAATCTCATCTCGAATAAGAATTACTCATCTATCCATAAAAGCATAACTCGGATAGGGATTTCTCGTCTATCCTCTAAGCCATTATCCATCATCTTAATATTCAAAAATATATTCTTACATAATTTCTCATCAAACTCATTCATTATCATCTCTTAACATCATAGTCCATCAACATCTCATCGTTCTCAATCCTGTCTTATTCATCACTTTCAACATCTCATCAAATCAATCAGTCATTTCTCAAGTTCATACTCACCACTTTACCACCTTTTTTCGCTTCTAATTTACCTCACATTCCAAGTTCAATCCCCTTCAGTTACTATTATAACTCAATTCTGGGGTCTCAGAGAGTAAAAATAGAGGTTTAGAGGTTCAAAACTATGTTTAAATCATAAACCACAAGATGTTGAAAAATAGGGTGTGTGCGTATGCACAATTTCCAAAAGCCTCAGGGTGTGCGTTCACAAACCACTCGTGCATACGCACGAGCCAAAACACAGCCCTTGTTCGGTGTGTGTGCACATGCACCAGCACTTTCAAAAATTCTACAACTTAACTAAATCAGTTTTTTGCACCCATTTTTTGATGTCCATAATTCCTCTACAAAATTTTGATTTCCACAAACTTTATACCATTTTAAAGCCCTTGAAAATATATTTAATTTGAAATAAGTTTCATTCAAATCCAAAACCCGAGGCTCATGTTATGGTCTGTTGAAGTTTGTTAAAAATTAAATTTTTCCTTAAAAATCTCAAACCCCTATTTTCACAATTTCCTATTTCAAAAACGAAGCTGCAAGTTCTAGCTCAAACCAACCATATTTAAAACATACCTAAACACTTCTCATTCATTCCATAACATTCATCTCACAGCATAGTAACTTCCAAAACCCCTAACTTCCAAAACCTCCCACTATATACCACAATTTTCATATATATTTCCTATAATGCTTCAACCAAAACAACATCACTCACATTCACATACATCATATCTGTGTCTCAACATACAACATCTAAACCATGCCAATCTTAATTCATTACAACTACCTGGACTTATCGGTCATGGCCTTGGGCCCAAATCTCACCAATATTCATCATCACAATCGTCAGACATCACATTTCATACCATCAACATTCATCACCATAGCCAATCATACAACACACATACATATACATTCAACATACAATCCAACCACTCAACTCAACAATACTAACAACAATTCACTAATCCTCAATCTTCCATATCATACAACTTATTCTATGGTCATCTAGCCTAAGTTTTTACGACACATTACATATTATATATGAGAAACCAAAATCATACGTTAGTTGGTTTCCTCGTAAAACCCAAAGATACCTCAAGGTCAATGTTCCTTAAGATTCCACAGTCCCAAAGCCTCTTCGAACAAAATTTTCAACCACCAAGGTCCAACAATCAAGCTCCCAACACCATTAATATACTCCAATTCAATATTATTCAACCTAGTTCCACAACATAACACTATAATCAACATTCAAACTTTTTAATTCACTAATCAACAAGAGTTTTATGGTCTTTACCTAACTTATGCCTCAATTGAACAAAACTCGCTGATTTCCGCGAGCTAATTCGAACCTAAGATACCAAAATCATATAAATTCTCAATTCCAACACCCTTCAAAGTTGAAACTGAGAATAAAAGATTTGGGTAAGAAAAAATGAATTCCTTACCAAATTATTATATGGGTTTTGTAGAGGGTTCTGAGATGAACACATGGTCACTGACGGCTCGTCAATCGGAGCTCCGGATGGAAAGTTACGTGAGATTGAATTTTGGGTGAGGGTTTTGAGTTCTTCCCCCTTTCCTCATGCAAGCTTTACCATGGGTTTCATTATGGAGGAGAGAGGAAGAGCTGAAGCTCTTTTATGTTGGTGAGTTGGGTTGGGCCTTGGGTCTAATATGGGCTCGGTTCACTCGATTCGGCCTAATTTTGTACCAAATTCTTTAAAATTAGTGTCAAAATTCATATTTTAATTAATTCTGCCTCATTTAAGTATAAAAATCCATTTTCTAATTTCTTTAATTACTTATTAATTTTGCGGGTTTACCAAATGCTGCTTAAAGTTCACTCATCCACACATATTGGGACTCATCTTTAAGTTTAACCAAAGAAGAAAATATGCGAGTTCGGCCAGAAAAATTCAAAATAAACTGTCGTAAGAAATTGAATTTTTCTAAAAAAATTGAACTTCTTTTTACGACATAGGAGGTGGTAATTCAAGAATGGCTTTAGCTTTATTTTGATCAATAGCGATTCTTTTCTTTTAAAATTAAAACCCAAAAAATTTCCTGCAAAGACTCCGAATGCGCATTTTAAAGGATTCATTTTTAAACCCTTTTGATGCATGGTCCAAAAACCTAACGTAAATAATCAAGATGTTGATCAATCAAACTCGATTTTCCATTATATCATCGATGTAGACCTCCATAAACTTCCCCATATATTCATGGGTGATAGTATTCATAGCATGTTAGCACGTGGTTCCAGCATTTTTTAAGCCAAAAGGCATCATAACTCACTCATAGGTTCCTAAAGTGCCCGGACATTGAAAAGCTATTTTCGATACATCATCCTCGACGATAAAAATCTGATTGTAACCAGAATAACCATCCTAAAACTTAGAATCTCATTACCAGTTGTGGATTCGATCAACATATCTGCTACAAGCATGAAATATTCATCTTTAGGAGTAGCAATGATGCATATGCATCTTCGCTAGTTTGTTTAGTTAGTTTATGCCTCTTTTTCATGAATCTTAGTTAATAATTAAGTGATTTTATGGTTAAATATAGATTATGTTTGGATACAAAAGATCATTAAATATTAGTTAAATTTATGTTCATTCATGAATATATAAGCTAAGATTGACGCAAACTAGTACACTGAGTAATTTTGCGACTATAGGAACTAGCATTATTACACTTATGTACACTAGCTCATTTTGTAATTATTCGTGAGATTATGATCCAAACTTTGATACAATTTTGTTTAATGATGATGATGAAGAATGGTGTGGAAATTCATGAGATTAATGAATCAGACTAAGAGCATGAACCAGAGCCATAACCAAGGCAGGGCATTAATAGCGCTGCAAAAGAGAAGCATTATCGATGGGGGCGTGGAATCAATGAAGCATGCACGCACACATAAGGTGTTGGTAATGCCTAGGACCTTGAGGAGCCTTCTCAAGTGGCACCAGTGTCACAAAAATGAGCCAATTAAAGCAAGTTAATGTAAGACCCAAAATTTTCGAAAATTCTTATTATGAGCTAATTTTAATTTATTTATTCATTAAAGGCTTTATTTTTAGAAATTATTTCATTTAAAGATAATTAAAGCAATTTTTGGTAAATTGAATTTGAAATAAGTTAAGGTATTTTATCTAGTTTTATAATTATCAAGTATTTTCCTATTTTCAACTTAAAATTTTAGAAAATTGAAAATAATGAGGTTTTGACTACTTAAATTGGAATTTTAATCTAATATTATAATTATTGAATAATTCTCTATATTTAAAGTTTAAAGCTTAGCAGTTGTAGAAGAATAAGAATTTTTATATGGTTTAGTTTAATAATTGAGATTTTAGAATTTAATAGTTTAATTTTTTTAAACAAAATAATTAATTATATTATTTCTTATCCTATATTAGAATACTTGATTAAAAGCCAATTAGCAAATTGATAAATTAAATAACATTTTAAAATAATTTTAAGGGATTGAATTAGATTTTAAATTAAATACTCTATACCCTAATTTAATTAAAATTATCAAACTCCAATTAACTCAAAATTCCCAAATCCAACCCTAACCCTATTTTACCCTAACCCTACCTACACTCACTCAATGTCACTTACCATAACCCTAAACCTCTACCGCCACACCCCCTTTTTCAAAAAAATGCAACACAACACTCATAGTACACAAAAAAAGAAAGAAATGAGGGGAAGAGAGAAACAGAAAGAAAAAGCCGTTGAAAGGAAGTGAGAAAGGGGAGGAAAAGAGTGCAAGGGAGACAGGGGAGATGCCACGTGAGGAAGCTACCACCGTTATCCCATCTCTGCAGCCATCGAGTCGCCGTCATGGATCTGAGTTGCGAAGAGAGAGAGAGAGAGAGAGAGAGAGAGAGAGAGAGAGTTTACGAGCGAGAGAGAGAGCGCGACATGGAGGGCGAGAGTCGCGAGCCTAGAACCGTTGCGCCGTCGCCACCACTAGAGCTACCCGAAGCCATCACCATCGCTATAGATCTGGTCATCACCGGACTCATGCCACCCAGCACCGTCGAGCAAGAATGCGCGAGGAGAGAGAAAATCGCGGAGGAGGGTTGAGCCTATCACAGCCGTGCCTCAATTGCTGTCGATTTGCTACCACTACTGTTCTTTGAGGCGGTCGCCATCATTAGAAAAGGAGAAAGCAAGTGAGAGTGACACCGGAAAAGGGTTTCCATCATTGCCAGAGCTCCTTGCCATAAGTCTCGCTACTGTAAGTTACCGTTGGAGCTGTTGCTGCTTCGTTCTTGGTTCCTTTTCGTGAGGTAAGTTATTTTGGCTCCGAAAACCCCTCTTTGTCATTGTTTTGTTATAGATGATTGAGTTTTATACAACGTTCATGTCTTAGGATTGAGCTATGATTTTTGCGTGCTGTGTTTAGAGGTTGTGGCTGCTGTGGGGATGGTTGGTATTAATGCTGCTGCTGCGAGATAAGAATAGAAACATGGTTTGTCGCATATTGGAGTTGCGAACGAGGTAGGGGCACTTTCCTTAAACTCATTTTATTTTTGAGAATTGTTATAAATCGATATTGATACAAAAATATATTTTGGTGATTATGAGAGTCTTATGGATTGAACTGAGTTGCTCTGGATAATTGTGATTGTTTGTCTGGTGGGATTATTGACTGTTTGAGAAGGTTGAATATTCAGAGTTATTGATTTTGTTAAATTGATGGTTGCTAAATTAGTTTTCTTGAGATTTGAAAATGTTTCTATTGAAAATAAGTTGAATTTTGAAAAGATTTAATATTAGAATGTAGTTTATTACTGAAAATGATTTGGTATTAGAAAAGATTTTAAATTGAAATTTTGTTTAAAACAAATTTGAAAAGGATTTGATATTGGAAACAATTTGATTATTAAAAATGAGTTACTGTTTGGAAATGGTTGAGAAGGGTTTGAGGAATGTATGGATGAGACTTGAAAAGGGTGGCAGAGTCCGAGTTTTAGATGAGATGCTGCCGAAATTTTTATAAAAATCAGAAAGCTTCATTTGAAGTGATTATTTAGAAAGATTTGGTTTTTAAAGATTATATGTTTTAAGTTTGATTTATTTAGAAAAGAATGAATTATGTTTTGCGATTAAATTATTGATGAACCGAATAATAGGTGTGATAATATGGAATGATGAATTTGAGATTTCAATGAGATATGAACTGATATGAATTGATGATGAAAATGAACTGGAAGTAAATGAGACTTGCAAAATTGAGACAAATTGTTGACCCTCTGTATGTAAGATGTGACCAGGCACTTTAACTCCCCGAGTTCCCCCATGGGCACACACACACACACACACACACACACACACACACACACACACACACAATATATGTATATAGCTTGGAGCTTTGTCTTTCCCCATCGATGATCTTGGGATTTTTTTCATGGATATTATTGAGCTTGGGGATGCCCGTATAGAGGAACTATCTAATAGTTAGCTGCCAGGACATGTCTGGTTGGCTATATAACCGACAGATAAGCTCATTAGCCATAGGATAGGCATATAGCATATGCATTTGTATGTTTTTGCTTGGGTGTGCGTTATTTTGGTTTGCCAATTGTAACACCCCAATTACCCTAAGCCTTACCTCTAGCGGTAAAGCAAAGGTTAATCAGAGGTTATGACAATCCTAAGGCTTACACATATAGATATATATAGAAGAAAATAATATATTCTAGAAGCCCGATGAAGGAATAAGCTCAAAGACAGAATTACAAAAGCGTGAAACGTCCACACGAAGCTAACGCATAAGATACGAGGGATAGGTATAAGAGAATAATTCATATACAAATATAAGAATATAATAATCATAGAGAACTAGTCGCAGCTTGCGAAGTTTAAGTCGACTAGTTACAAATAGACAGATACAGAGTTTTAGAGTTAAAACAGCTTATACAACCTATCTCTCAAATAAGCCTCTAAGGCCATAAAGATAAATATACAAAAAGTGAGAGAATACTATGACGAAAGTAAAACAGAAAAAAATAAGGAACAAACCCTACTCTACGACCTGCATCTGAAAAACAGCAACAAAGTATGGAATGAGAACCGGAGGTTCGTAGCATGGTAACAGTGCGCAATGATGTAAGATGTAAGGCTCCGGGATGCCGAAGGCAATCCTAGAACTTCACATCACATACGGATATTCAAGCTTAGAACAAAATATAATTAACGTAAACCTTAAAACAATAAACAGGGTTTTCTAAACCTAAGAGAATTCTAACTAATACTAATCACACCGCTGTATCCCACAGCCTCCGCCAGTCTAACCTCCGTGCGATCCCGTTGCCACCGCCTATCTAACCTCCTCAGCACCAGACAAACACAAGATAAGTACAAGCAAGTAAAGCACAAGTAGTGTTCATTTATAGCAAGTAATTCAAGAAGCAAGTAAGCATGTTATACATTTAGGCAATCTCAAGTAAACAAAGCAAGCAAGCATATAGAAGATGCATATGATGAATGTCTATCCTATTGGCTCGTGGTATCACTTGTCGGTTCCTAAATGCCAACCTGACACATCCTCCCGGATGTAGCCTTTTCTGCCACATCAGAGATATAGTTCCTTGCACACTCATGCAACAGCTCTTCTGCTACGCCAGAGATATAGTGTCCTGCACACTCATGTAGTAGGGAGTCTACTACGCCAGGGATATAGGCCCCCTACACTTCTTGCAGTAGAGAAGGAACCAACCACGACAATTCATGCAGCAGAACAATCTGCCACACCATGGATATAGGCCCCGCAGACTCTCAACAACAACTAGTCATGCGGCAGAACAATCTGCCACGCCGGAGATATAGACTCCGCACACTCTCATATAATCCAATAACTTCATCATCCTCAAATCATCACCAGACATTACCATTTCTCATCTCAAATCACTTTTAACATATATTCATGTAGCTGAGAAGTCTGCTACGCCAGGGATATAGGCCCTGCACATTTTCCTTCCATATCCATCAGTTCATACTAGTCATCATCGATTCTTAAGTCCATTCCGGATTCGTTAATCCATCACTTTCTTAATTTCACTGTCAATAATCACCAAGTTTGCTACTCTTCCTTTTCTCTCAACTAAACTCATCCTCAATACACCAGAAACCTAATCCTCCGTTTGCTAACTTTTCAAAGAATACAAAATAAATTTCCCTAAGACCTATCCCATGTTTCAATGCCCGAAAACATGCCCAAGAACCTTAAAATGGTGTCACAGAAGCTTACAACCTTGTTGGGAAGGTGAAAAAGTTGAAAACAGAGTTTAAGTTGCAAAACAGGGTGTGTGCGTACGCACAGAGGTGTGCGTGCGCACGCCCAAGAAGATTTTGAAAGTGTGCATACGCACGGCAGTGTGTGTATGCACATGTACTAAAGTTTACAAGCCTGTTCACTCGCACAAGCTGTGCGAGCGCCCCCAAAAGACGACCCTTCCCGACTTGTGCGTGCGCACAAGTCATAATTCTTCAGTGACGTGCACGCGCACAAGCTGTGCTAGTGTTGCAAGCAGACAGCCTGCATCTGCGTGTGAGCACAGATTGAAATTTTTGCAGAAGTGTGCATGCGCACATTGCTGTGCGTGCGCAGATATCAGAAATCCCAAAATTCTACAACTCTGCAGAATTTCAGATTTTCAACACCAACTTTGAATGATCATAACTTCCTCCACAAAATTCCAAATTTTGCAAACTTTATATCGATTTAAAGGGTTTTCAACGAACTTTAATTATAAACAAATTTCAACAAATTTTAAAAATCGTGGCACAAGTTATGATCATACAAAGTTCACCAAAAATTTATTTTTCACCAAGAACCTTAAAAATGTCAACTTATCACAACTCTCAATTTAAAACCAAATCAAAGCCTGCTCAACACAATACCGAATTCACTCATGAATCCATACCAAACATTTATTTGTCATATCAACCATTCAATCATCCAAACCTTTTAATACCCACCTCAACTAATGCCAAACTCAACCTAATATTCACATCACAACTTATAAATCCCATCATTATTCAACTATACCACACCCAACATTTAATATCTCAATTTATCAACTCCTTCAACCCTCATCAATCCAAACATTAATTTATCATCATCCTGACATCATAATCTACATTTATCAACAAACGCACACTCACCTTCAAATTACCAAGAACATCCATATTCATCTTCAATCATCAATCATCAATCATATCAAAAACCCTCATCATTAACAATAAATCACGCATTCTTCATTAACCTTTATAATCATTAAATTCCCAGAACATCATTATTCATCATCAATCATTAAATACCAATAACCTCACCAACAACACTAATTATCAATACTCATTAACACAAACAATTCCCCATAATCAACATTAACCACAATAATCTAATGTTACCAATAATTAACATCAATTCACATATAATTATTCATACACTAACAACATTCAATCCTATCTTAGGGTCAACTAGCCTAAGTGTCCATGAACATTACATATTACATAAAGAAAATCAAAACCATACCTTGGCCGATTTCTAAACGCACCCAACACCAAAACGAAGCCACCAAGCTTGATCCCACGCCTCAACCAACTCAAACAAACACCAAGGCTCAAACTAACAACACATATATCACCAACATCAAAACCTAAGATACATAAAATAACTAAACACAAGGGTTTAGTGAAACCTTACCTTATCCAATGTGAGTAAGGGTAAAATCCAACAATTACCTGTTACTAAAGACCACCTAAATAAGCAAAACTACAAAACTTGCTCAAAAACTAAACCTAAAATACGCAGAAACTTAGGACAAGAAACTGGGGAGTAAGATGCATGATCTTACCAGATTTCTTTAGATAGAAAGGAAGATCTCGTCAAGAGCTTTGCGTGGCTACAAACGGCTCGTCAATCGGAGGTCCGTAGCTCAAGTTATGGCTCCCGGAAGATGGAGGTGAATAGTGCTCCCATGCTTTCTCTCTTCTCTTCTCTCATAACCGAGCTCTCTCTCTCGCTCTCTTTAATGAAAAATGAGCTGAAAGCTCATTAAAGGAGGCATATATAAGTGGGGCTTAGACCCAACTTGGGCCCGGTCCAACCCGTTAGCAGTTTTTGTCCGTTTGGCCCAACTTCGGGCCAAACCTTTAAGATTAGTGCCCGATTTCCAATTCCAAAATTATTTTTATCCTTTCAAAATAATAAATTAATTTTTCTAAATCTTATTTTTCTCAAAACACAGTACCGGGCAGGTCTAAACCGGTTAGACCGGTTCTCGGTCTTTCACAGAAAATACATTTTCTGACTAAGAAAAAATTCATTAAAACCAAATTTCACCTTTATATTTTCAAATTAAAACTTCTAAATTTTGAATCTATTCTGGGCATTAATATTATTTTTAAAATGGTTTTACGTGAAAACGTGGGTTCTTACACTTATCTATTTAACTATGCTTATCTGCTATTTGGCTTACTTGTTGTATTTGCATCCTATCAGTGTTTTCCTTATTTGTATTGTATGTGTGTGCAACTGAGAGATTCCCTGTGCTAGTGGTGGTAAAGCTGAGGGTTATTTTCCTAATGTGATAATTTGATTGTTGATTTGGTTGAGTTGCTTGAGTTGGGGGGCTGTGATTGGTTTCTGATTGAGGTATTAGTAAAGTATAAAAAATCAAGTTGGTTCAGTATAGACTTGATGAACCTGTGCTTGGAACAGATTGGTCATTCATACAGTCTAGGAATCTGATTAATATTTTCTTATAAGAAAATAAAGGTTTTGGATTTCTCAAAAATTAAATATTGTTTCTTTGAAAAGGTTTTGGATGATTAGCCATTGGTTTTTAAAATATTCATAGGACGAAGGATAATCACTGCCTTGAAATCAATTCTTCTCTTTAAACGTATCTTCTTATGATTATTCTTAAACCCTTTAAGAACCCTTTCGAGGACGATGTTTTCACTCCCTTACAAAATTTCTTTTTCAATGACAGGTTCAGGAAGCTTTGGCACGAAGCCGCAATCGAACTACGGAGCTTTATGTATATATATGTTTTCATTTTTTGTATTTGATTTAGTCTTAGATTTTATTTTACCCTTCGTCTTTTGTCTCTTTGAGATTTTAGAGGGGAAGAACTTGTATATTAAGAAGTTTTAAATAAGTCTATGTATTTATTATTATGTGGATATGATATGTGATTATGTCATTTTAAAGTAAAGACTTTTTGCTTTCATAATTAAAGATTCGGTTCATATTCACGAAGGTTCAATATTAAATAAATATAGTATCAAATTAAAGAATTAAAGGTAAGTAATGCTTGAAATTTTAATATGATCATGAGGTGTTAAAAGTAATAGTGTTATAGTTAATGCCTAGAGGCCAAAGCACCCACACAAGTGGCGCCACAACAAAGAAAATGAAGTTGGAACAAGCAAGCATGCCTAGGGGTTAATAATACCAACTTAACCAAGGCACGATCTAAGGCAACGCTAGGGCACCACAACAATGAAGATAGAGCAAGAGAAGGTGGCGTTGGTAACGCCGGGTTGATGAAGCGCCCATTCCAAGTGGTGCCAACGTTGTGCAATGAAGAAATGGAGGCTATGAGCTGAACAAAGAAGGTATGCACACACCAAATGAGGCGTTGGTAACGCCAGGGCAACAAGAACGCCCCCAAAGATGGCGCTGGTATTGGAAGCAAATGAAGCAAAGCATGCATAGACAAGGAGGGCGTTATTAACGACAATGTAATGAAATGTTATCTAAAGTAATTCCGGAAAAGCTAGAGCATGCATGCAGGGAATGAACAAGCACAAAATTGGGCATCGGTGATTCCTAGTTACAAAGCGCCTGTAAGAACCGCTACTAATCAACCGGTTAATTAAGTGATTAATTGCCCAAATTTGATTTTGAAAAGTTAGTGTGAGAATTTGAGATTTTAAATAATATTTTTGGACTAAGTGGGTCTTTTCGAGTCAAAAAAATATGTTTTCTGCGAAAAACCGTGAAAAACCACGAACCGGCAGTTGATCCGGTTGAACCGGTTGAAGTCTGTCCAATACCATATGAGAAAAGTGAAAATCATCAAAAACCTTAGAAAAATATTAAAAGTTTAAAATCGGGCGTTAATTTTAAATGTTTCGCCCGAAAATTGGGCCAAACGGACTAAAAAATGCTAACGGGCTGGACTGGGCCCAAGCCCAACATATAAAAGGGTTCATAAGTGAACCCATTTCAGCATAACACACAAACAAACACTCATACATGCTGAAAAGAGAAGAAGTGAGAAACCCCATGGTTACTATTCATTACCATCTTCACAAGCTCATATATTAAACTAGAGAGCTTCGATCACCGCACCGTTTGCGGCTACATGTTCTACGTGAAGAGCTCTACAAAGCCCATACAAGAAAATGGAGAGGTAACCACGTGTGATTAAGTGAGTTTTTATGATTTTGTATGTTTAGGTTTGCTTTAATCCTTGCTTAGCCTTGGGTTTTGACATCCAAATCAATTGGAAAAGATAAGATCCATTAAACCCTTGTGAATTTATGTTTAATTGTAACCCTAGGTTAATTTGAGGTGATTTGTATGTATATAGTTTGATTTTTGTGGCTTTAGGAGCTATTGGAACTCAATTGTGCTTATTGAAGTGGAATTGAAAGCTTGGATTATAGTTGGAAGCTTGTTTGTGCTAATTTGGAGATTTGGTGCATATAGGGAATCAACCAAGGTATGGTTTCGGTTTTCTCTATGTAGTATGTAATATTCATGGACACATAGGCTAGTGACCCATAGGATAGGTTTGAATTTAAATGGTTGATGAGTTGTTGAATAATGATCTGTGGTGATTTATGATGAATTAATGATTGTTGGGTCGAGGGTGATGAATGATGTTAATATGATGATGATGATTGATTGTGTAACTTAAAAAGGCAAAATGATGATATAAGTGATGTTGAATTGGATGATTTGGCATTATGATTATAAAAGTGTGATATGTTGGTGTTGATGTTGAATATGAGGAAATGTGAACGGAAATGTGGTAATGTTGGTTTATTACGGTACAACAGGTTAATTCTAATGAAAGGTGAGGTTTTGAATGGTTTTGGTATGACTTGGAATGTGTGTGGTAAGAAATGGTGTAAATGGTGAAGTTTGGTAAAATTGGGTTTTTGATGAACTTTGTTCGATCATAACTTTTACCTCAGCTTTTGAAATTGATTGAAATTTGTTTAGAAATAAAGATCTTTAAAAACCCTTTAGAATGATATAAAGTTTGCAAAATTTGGAATTTTGTAGAGGAAGTTATGATCATTCAAAGTTGGTGTTAAAAGTCTGAAATTCTGCAAAGTTGCAGAATTTCATGATTTCTAATATGTGCGGACGAACACCCTTGTGCGGGTGCACACCTTGCGGAAATTTTGACCTGTGCGGATGCACACACCTGTGCGTACGCATAGGCAGGGAAGTGCGTTCTGTTTGGCGTGCTAGCACAGCTTGTGCGCACAAATATCTAAGGAAAAATTTCAACCTGGCTTATGCGGACACATACGTTGGGAAGGCCAATCTGTTGGGGGCGCTAGCACAGGTTGTGTGAGTGAACAGATTCTGAAAGTTTTACCACCTATGCGTATGCACACCTCTGTGCGTACGCACACATTTTGAGATTTCCTGGGCGTGCGCACGCACAGATGATGAGCGGATAATTTATATGCTTTTTGGCATTGTTTTTAGGTAGTTTTTAGTAGGATCTAGCTACGTTTTGGGATGTTTTTATTAGTTTTTATGCAAAATTCATATTTGTGGAATTTACTATGATTTTGTGTGTTTTTCTGTGTTTTCAGGTATTTTCTGGCTAAAATTGAGGGACCTGAGCAAAAATCTGATTCAGAGGCTGACAAAGGACTGCTGTTGCTGTTGGATTCTGACCTCCCTACACTTGAAATGGATTTTCTGGAGCTACAGTACTCAAAATGGCGCTCTCTCAATTCCGTTGGAAATTAGACATCCAGAGCTTTCCAGCAATATATAATAGTCAATACTTTGCTCGATTTTTGAGGACGCAAACTGGTGTTTAAACGTCCCTTCTCTGCCCTATTCTAATGTTAAAACGCCAGAACTGGCATAAAAGCTAGAGTTAAATGCCGAATGTGATGATCCGTGATGAATGTGATGATCCATGAGACTCATCATCATTCTCACCTATGAACGCGTGACTGACAACCACTTCCGTTCTTCACAAGATTGGGCGTGTATCTCTTGGATTCCTGGTCCACGACGCATGGTTGCCTCGCCTGACAACTGAGCCTTCCATTCCATGAGATCAGAGTCTTCGTGGTATAAGCTAGAATTATTGGCGGCCATTCCTAAGATCCAGAAAGTCTAAACCTTGTCTGTGGTATTCTGAGTAGGATCTGGGAAGGGATGACTGTGATGAGCTTCAAACTCGCGAGTGTTGGGCGTAGTGACAGACGCAAAAGGATAGTAAATCCTATTCCTACATGATCAAGAACCAATAGCTGATTAGCCATACGGGAAACCGTAGAGGACCTTTTTCACTGAGAGGACGGGAGGTAGCCATTGATGCCGGTGAAACCCAACATATAGCTTGCCATGGAAAGGAGTATGAAGGATTGGATGAAGGCAGTAGGAAAGCAGAGATTCAAGAGGGATGAAGCATCTCCATACGCTTATCTGAAATTCTTGTCAATGATTTACATAAGTATCTCTATCTTTACCTTATGTTTATTTATCTTTTAAAACTCCATAACCCAATTGAATTCGCCTGACTGAGATTTACAAGGTGACCATAGCTTGCTTCAAGCCGACAATCTCCGTGGGATCGTCCCTTACTCACGTAAGGTATTACTTGGACGACCCAGTGCACTTGCTGGTTAGTTGTGCGAAGTTGTGACAAAGTGTGATTCACGTTTGAGAGCCCCAAGTCTTTGGCGCCATTGTTGATGATCACAATTTCATGCACCGACAGACCCCTGTGCGGCCGCACACGTCCTGTTTCTCAAATTTACTTTTTTTTCAACTATTTTACCTTCCAACAAGGTTGTAAGCTTTTATAACACTTTTTAAAGACTTTTGGGCTTGGTTTTGGGCATTAGCAAATGGAGGCCTAGATTTTTGGCGGGCTGAGGATGGTTTGATGTCATATGAAGGGTGATGGATATATGAGATGAGAAATCATGATTTGGTGATGTTGGAAACTGAGTTGAGAATGGACAGTGGTTAAGATAAGTCGAGGACTCTGAATCTGATGATGGATCCATGTATACTGAAAATGTTTTCTGAAAAACCACTGAAGTACTGATCTGTACTGACATTATGAGACGTTATGCGCCCAGTAGGGACGGTGGTTAATCCCGCCTGTCGAGATAGCGGCGGCATCGTAAGGACGGTGGTTAATCCCGCTTACGTTGAGATGTGAGGTCTGAGGCAAGAGTATCCCACTCGCATCCCTTCGGATCTATAGAGCGTGCAGGCGCCAGTACCTGGTCAGTGATCTGGCACTATATCTCGGGGGTTCTCATATGAGAAATCCGAAGTGCGACGTCTCCATGGAGATGTGTCAGGTTGGCAGTTGAACCGACAATGTGATGTCACAGCCAGTAGGATAGGCATTCATCATATGCATTTTCTATCTGTTTATATGCTTTGTTACTTGTAATGGCTTGCCTAATTGAATAACATGCTTACTTGCTATCTGAATGAATTGCCTTATATGCTTTTACTTGTGTTTTACTTGCATTGTATATTATTTGTGTTTTCTACTGGGATTGAGGAGGTTTAGAAGGTGGTGGCGATGGTATCGCATGGAGGATTGGTTGGTGAAGGCTGTGGGACAGCAGTGTTGGTTAGAATAAAAATCCTTAAGATAGATTACCCGGTTTATTTATGTTATGGTTTATATGTTATGCTTATCTGTTTTAAAATACTTTAAACTTGAATTTTGTGATGGATATGGAGCTTAGGATTTTCTTTGGCATCCCCGGGGTCTTATATCCTACATCATTGGACACTGTTACCATACTGAGAACTTCTGGTTCTCATACCATATTTTTGTTGTGTTTTTCAGATGCAGGTCGCAACCCACCTCGGTGAGTTGTTTTGGATGGTGACAGGAGCGGAGGATCTTGGATTCTTTTGGAGTCTTTTGTTTATTTGTTTATGCATCTCTCACTTTTGTATTTCATCTTTGCCTAGAGACTTGTATATGAGAGAACAAAACTTGTATAAGCTGTTTTCAAACTGTCAGGTTTCTGTATGGTCTGTATATGGCTAGCCTGCTTAAACTCTGCGAGTCGTGGCTAGTTCCTTATGATACTACTCTATGATACTATTATCTTGTTTATATCACATCTATATCTTGTACCTTAAGTTAGTAGCTTCGTTAGTATGCTTTGCGCTTTTAAAATCCTATTTTTGAGCTATATCCTTCATCGGGCTTCTAGATATTATAAATTCCTTCTATATATGATATGTATGAGCTTAGAACTGTTGTAATCTCTGATTAACCTTTGCTTTACGACCCGAGGTAAGGCTTAGGCTAATTAGAGTGTTTCTTTTATTTGATGCTATTAGGTTATCTGCTTGATATATGCATAGCATGCTTGTTTGTGAGTGCCTGTTTGGGATAATTGAAGTACTAGACTTTTGATATTGAGACTGATCACCTTGATATCGATTGTTTGGTGTAAACAGGAACCCTACATGGCCACTCGCAGACGAGGTCGAACACGAACACGAGAAAGTAGTGTTCTGGGGGGTTACCAGAAACTGTAGGTCGATCTCGGATGAGACCTTCTGTGCTGGTCGGGGCTGTTATGTCCGACTTGGAGATGGTGCTGATCCTTCGTCCCAGGAAGGTGGGTGGTACATGCAAGGGACTCCGATGCTTAAGTTAGCAAGGGTATTAAGCAAGTATTGAGTAGAATCAGTGTATGAGTTATACATGGGTGCTCCAGTGTATTTATAATGGCATAGAATGACCTTTCTTAGATAAGATAAGTTTGTTATCTTATCTTATCTTTATCTTATCTTCAAGTGAGGTTATCTTATCTTCAAGGGAACCGCCTTCATCTCTACGGGCTTGGGCTGCCCTTAGAATTGGGACGTGTTCCTCTATTTGGGCCCTTTGTTTTGGGCTTTCCTGTGACTTGGCCGAGCTCTTTGAGAAGAGGTCAGGTTGTCCTGACCTGAAGAGATCGAGCGCTTTGTCTGTAAAACATCCTGGGTCGGATAGCTCGACCCAGGGTATGAACAGTGCCCCTGCTCGAGCTCGGTCTTCCTTTTTTAGGTCGAGTCTTTAGTTTTAGGACTTCGATCCTTCTTTGGTGAAGCCGAACTCGAGCATTTTGTCGATTTCTTTTTTGTAAAGTTCTCCTTTTTTAATGCGGAACATTTCTGTTCCGTTTCCTCTGAAAGCGCGCGCTTTTGCGTTAGTGCCCTGGCCTTGGAAATGCGTGAGGGTTTTTAATGCCCCCATTAATTGGTTTTCAATGCCCCATTTCTCTTGCTTCTTTTATTTTGAACTTCACACACGGAGACGGTTTTTTCTTCTTTCTGTAACTTTCCCTTTTCTTTCTCACTTTTGTTGTTTTCGTCTGTCGTCTGCCCCTTCGCGTTTTTCTTTGTGACATTGTTTGGCGATCGTGAATGCTCTTTTTACTTTGACGGCAACTCTTGACCTCTTTGTCTTCACTCTCCGTGCGCTTCTCCTTTTTCAAGTTGGTTCCTCTTCTCTATTTTGCTTGCCTTGTTCTACTTCCTGGTATAGTAGGGTTTTTGTTTGAGTGTATATTTGAGAAAGTTTGATCTTTTTCGCTTTTCTGTATTTTTTGTTGCTGCAATTTCTGGCTTTTTTTTCTTTGATGTTCCCTTGGCAGTTTGAAGCTTCCTAAAGCTTTTGCATGCTGTTGCCTGTTTGTTTTTTGAGTAAAAAGATTGCGCCTTTATTTGTTTTTCCGTTTGGCATGTTCTTGCTGTTGGGTGGACTGAGGTTGTAATTTCTATAACCCTTATTTTGATGACTTTTTTTGCTTTTTGTTGGGACGTGTAAAGATGTAGGCTTGTAGGCTTCCCTGAATCTTTTTTCTGCCTCCAAAGGATGCCCCTGGACTCTGGGTTGTGTCCTGGGGTTTTCCTTTTTATCTGCTGTAATGCGCTTGGAATATGCTGTCCTAGTTGTTTTGATTTCATCTGGGATGTCTTCACCTTTTTAGTAACCCAATCTTTTTCTTGCTTTCTAGGATTAGTTGGCCATGTCTTCCCAAAAAAATATTGTCGATGCGTCTTCTGAGGTTCCCGAAGGGATGTCCGATTGGCTGGACTCTTTTGTCTTGCTGTGTGTTTCTTTAGTCGATTCAGAATTTTGTGTGACGCTTAGAAAGCATCATCGTGTCTGTAGCAGTGTGAATCAGGAGGGGAATTTTGAGTTGGTAGCACCTGATTCTGGCGATAGAGTTTGCTTCCCAGTCCTAATCCAGGAGGAGCGTCCCTTCTTCTATGCTTATGACTTCTTTTTTAGCCAAATGTACATCACCTTTCCTTTTACTCCTTTTGAAACTGACTTGTTATGGTTTTGTAACGTAGCCCCTTCGCAGCTCCATCCAAATTCATAGGGCTTCATCAAGATTTTTCAGCTTGTTTGTCAAGAATTTGGTGTTACTCCTTCTCAAACTCTTTTTCCGTATCTTTTTGTGTTGACCAAACCTAGGACTACCAAGAAGAAAGCTTCTTGGATTTCTTTTAGTTCTGCCCAGGGGCACAAGGTTTTTTCCATGTATGACGAATCTTTTCGAGATTTTAAGAACTACTTCTTTAAGGTCTGGGCTGTTGAAGGAGCCCGACCTTTCTTTTTGGATGAAAATAATGAGCCCTGCTTTCCCTTAGAGTGGCAGAGGAATGTAGTGGTATCCCGATATACTTGGGAGATGTTGAGCGAGGTCGAGCAGTCCTTTGTGAGTGTTTTCGAGGATATTTGGGGAGAACCTCCTCACTTGGATACTAAAAAGTCTTTGGGAGATCCGTCTCTTATTCCAACTGCTTTGGGTACTGCCTTGATATATCTTGTTATCTTATTTTTCTCCTGCTTTCTTCCTGGCGAGGAAAGCTACTACGGCTCAAAACATCTCGGCCCGCGCTGATGGGGGAGGAACTTCCCAAGCTCCTTTAAAGCCATCCGTGCCGAGCTCTCCTGGCCCGAGGAGAATGATCTCCACACCTCGGGTCCGTTTAGTGGATCCCCCTCAATCTTCTACTGCTACTATGGTTTCTTCTTTGGCCGCCCCTCCTCTAAAAAGACCTCGAACTGTTGAACCTTTCAATCTAGATGCCCCAGATTTTGATCCTATTGGTTTTGTGAACCAGCAGATCGCACCTTATGGTGCTCTTTCAATGGATGATGTATCTCTCCTTCATCACTTGGATTTTATAACTCGGAGTAGTGTCAAGATGGCTCATATGGGAGCTGCTTTGTATCGCACTGCCCAAAATCTACCTCTGCATGCTACCAAAGCTTTTATGGAGGAAGCTAAGCGAGAATTTGATCGGATGAAGGGTCTCAAGGAGGAGTTTAAAGCGGAGGTGACTAAACTGAAGAAGGAGTTAGAAGGGGAGAAGGCCAGCTCTCTTGCCCTGGCGGCCTCTGTGCGATTGGCTGAGGATGTGGCTTTGAAGCACAAAGAAAGCTATGTCACGTCCTACCGAGAAGTGATGCGTCTTCGGGAGGAGCTAGAGTCGGTCCGGGTTGATTATTCCAAGCTCCAGGGTCATCTTGTGGGCACCGTAACTGTTGCCTATGAGAACCTGAAGGAACAAGTTCAGGTTATTGCCCCGGAGGCTGACCTTGCTTTGTTTAGCTTGGATAATGTTGTGAAGGATGGCAAAATCGTTCCCGAGGACCCTGATGATGATGATGTTGAGCCTCCTCCTGTTCCTTCTACCAAAGTCTCCGTTGTGCCGCCCTCTTCTTCTCAGGCAAAGTCGTTCAGCCTGAGTCCGGTCCTGATGTCCAGATCCTAAACCGGGATGATGGGACGGTAGATGTAGTGCCTCTTCAGACTCGTCCTGCTTTACCCCGGGATGCTGCTACTGGGAAACCTTTGGATTCTCTTTGATTATTTCTGATGTATTTGTGTATAGCCCGGCCTGTGGGCTTTGAACTCTTTTATTTTGTAAATGGTGTTTTGTTGACTGTTGATACTTCTGTTGCTTGTTTAGCAACTTTCCTTTGAAAAACAAAGTAGCTTTCGAGCTTCCTGGCTAATTTCGGTGGCCTATGAAGCTTGCTATTATCATAACTTTAGTAGTTTTTATATCCGGTCTGCTTTGCACTCGTATTGGCACCTTCGTAGGTTTTTGTCTGACATGATCAGCTTGATTCTTTGGCCTGACACTGCTCTCATCAATCTTAAACTATTGTTTATTGTAATACTGATATTGCCGATTTTTCAACTTGGTTTTTGTTTGTTTGTAGCCCTCCTTTTTGGACCTTACTTAAGGTCTCTTCCAATGGTAGCTTTATCGTGTCGGTTCCTGTCAAATTACTCGGTAATCCTCTTTCCTGGATATTGTTCAGGTCTCTTTCATGGATTACCTTTGTAGCTTTGTATCTTGGACCGACTTCGTCATGTCGGGCTTTGTCGAGTTACTTGATAATCCTCTTTCTTGGACCTTGTTCAGGTCTCTTTCAGGGATTTATCTTTTGTAGCTTTATCTTTCCGGGCCGACTTTGTCATGTCGGGCCCTGTCGTGTTACTTGATAATCCTCTTTCTTGGACCTTGTTCAGGTCTCTTTCAGTGATTTATCTTTTGTAACTTTATCTTTTCGGGCTGACTTTGTCACGTCGGGCCCTGTCGAGTTACTTGATAATCCTCTTTCTTGGACCTTGTTCAGGTCTCTTTCAGGTTATCTTTTGTAACTTTTTGTAGGAGTCCGACTTCCTCATGTCGGGCTCTTCGAAGTTATATAGTAATCCTCTTTTGTAGGGTTGGCCATACCTCTTTCCAGGGCTTTACTTATAACTTGGGTTGTTGTGGCTGGTCTGACTTTTTGTGCCGGCCAGTCTTTAAGTTATTTTATAGCAATCCATTTTATTAGGACCTCGTCAGGTCCTTTCTATGGATTACTTTCTATAACTTCTTGCATTATTCTATTTTCATCTTTGCCGATTTTGTAGAATTTGGGTTTTTAGCCCTCGTTTTTATCGTGATCGCGTAGTGAATTCGATTTTCACTTTCTGTTGATCTGTAGCTTTACAATCGGGCGATGAATATTTTCAGAATAATATGACTTGAGCATTTGTAGAGAATCTGAACAAATTTTATTAAAAGAAAATGCAAATATTCATGAGGAGTTAATTCCCTAAGTCGGCTGATTTGTAGGTCTTGGCGGGGTGCCTCCTTAAAAAACCTTTTTTCAGGGAAAAGAGTGTGCCTTGTCCAAGATCTTTTATCATCCCTAGCTATAGTACCTTCTTCGGTTGCAGGCGTGCCATGATCTAGGAAGCTCTCACCCGTCGAGTTCGGAAAGCCTGTAGTAACCCCTTCTCAGTATTTCTATGACTCGGAAGGGTCTTTTCCAGTTTGCTGCCAGCTTTCCTTCTCCAGGTCGAGTTGTTCCTATATCGTTTCGGATTAGGATGAGGTCATTTTCAGCAAAGGCCCGCTGTATTACTTTTCGGTTGTATCTGGAGGCCATTCGTCGTTTCAGCGCCTCTTCCCTTATCCGAGCTTTTTCTCGGATTTCTGGAAGTAAGTCGAGCTCTTCCCTTTGACGTTGGGAATTGGCTTTTCGCTAAAATAGATTACTCTGGGTGATCCTTCTTCGACCTCCACTGGGATCATTGCCTCCATTCCATAGGCTAATCGGAAAGGTGACTCTTTTGTCGTGGAATGTGGAGTCGTTCGAAATGCCCATAGGACTTGCGGGAGCTCTTCAGCCCAGGCTCCCTTTGCATCCTGTAATCTTCATTTTAATCATGCTAATATAACTTTGTTAGCAGCTTTAGCCTGACCATTGGCTTGGGGGTGCTCAAAAGAGGTGAATTGTTGTTTTATATTCAGGTCGGCCACTAGTTTTTTGAAGCCTGCGTCTGTGAACTGGGTACCATTGTCTGTAGTGATGGAGTATAAAACTCTGAACCTTGTGACGATGTTTCTATATAGGAATTTCTGACTTCTTTGAGCTGTGGCATTGGCTAGGGGTTCTGCCTCGATCCATTTTATGAAGTAGTCTATTCGTACTATGAGGAATTTGACTTGTCCTGATCCTTGAGGAAAAGGCCCGAGGAGATCGAGTCCCCATTTTGCGAATGGCCAAGGTGAGGTTACGCTGATGAGTTCCTCTGGCGGAGCGGTGTGGAAGTTGGCATGCTTTTGACATGGCGAACATGTCCTTACAAATTCGGTGGCTTCTTTCTATAGAGTTGGCCAATAGAATCCTGCCCGAAGTACTTTTTTGGCGAGTGCTTGCGCTTCGAGGTCATTGCCACAAATGCCACGGTGTACTTCTAGGATATCCTTAGTGTTGGAAGTCTGCACACATTTTAGCAATGGTGTTGAAATCCCTCTTTTGTATAAAGTATTATTTATAATGGTGTAGTATTGTGCTTCCCGTTTTAACCTCTTTTCCTCTTTCTCATCTGTAGGGAGGGCTTCTGTTGTGAGGTAATTAATTATGGGGGTCATCCATCCCTGATCGCAACCAATTATGGCTAGGACCCTTTCTTCTTCTGAGATTGATGGATTCTGTAGAATTTCTCGGATAAGGCTTCTATTGTTGCCTCCGGGTTTGGTGCTGGCTAGTTTTGAGAGTGCATCGGCCCGGGCATTCTATTCTTGGGGTATGTGTCGAATCTCATACTCTCCGAGTTGTCCGAGCTGTTCCCTAGTTTTGTCCAAGTACTTTTCATAGTGGGATCTTTGGCTTGGTAGCTCCCTGTTATTTGTGAAGTGACTACCTGTGAGTCACTGAAGATGATAAGTTTTTGAGCTCCAACCTCCCTAGCTAGCTTCAAACCAGCTAGTAGTGCCTCATATTCTGCTTGATTGTTTGAGGCAGGGAACCCAAATTTGAGGGAGAGTTCGATTTGGGTCCCCTGGTCACTTTTAATTATTACTCCTGCGCCACTTCCCATTTTATTTGAGGAGCCATCCACGTATAGATTCCATTCTGCGGGGATTTCTGGTGTGTTCGTAAACTCCACAATGAAGTCGGCCAGATATTGAGATTTGATGGCTGTCCGAGCTTCATATTGAAGGTCAAATTCGGACAACTCGACTGCCCATTACAAGATTCTGCCTGCCAAGTCTATTTTCTGTAAGATTCCTTTTATGGGCTGGTTGGTCCGAACTTTAATGGTGTGAGACTGGAAATATGGGCGAAGTCGTCGAGATGTTATTATGAGAGCGTAAGCAAACTTTTCTATTTTCTGGTAGTTCTGCTCAGACCCTTGTAACGCTTTGCTGATAAAGTATATGGGCTATTGCCCGATTTCCCAGAAATTTTTTGAAGTCTTGGAAGGCTTGCTCGCATTCAGCTATCCATTCAAACTCCTTTCCCTTCTTTAGAGTGGCGTAGAAGGGGAGAGATCTTATTGCTGATCCAGCCAGGAATCTGGACAAGGCTGCCAACTGCCCGTTGAGTTGTTGTACCTCTTTAATACAAGTCGGACTTTTCATGTCGAGTACGGCCCTACACTTGTCCGGGTTTGCCTCGATTCCTCTCTGTGTGATCATAAAACCCAAGAATTTACCAGCTTCTACTACGAAGGTATATTTCGTGGGATTGAGTTGCATGCCATGTCGTCTTATGGTGTTGAATACTTGTGTCAGGTCGGATAATAACATCTCTTCATTTTGCGTCTTTACTAGCATGTCGTCTATGTAGACCTCCATGATCTTTTCGATGTGGCTCCTACATTTTTAAGACCGAAGGGTATAACAATGTAGCAGTAATTTGCCTTTGGGGTTAAGAAAGAGGTTTTTTCTTGGTCGGGTGGGTACATCGGGATTTGGTTATATCCCGAGTATGCATCCATAAAGGAGAGGTATTTGTATCCGGAGGAGGCATCTACCAGTGCGTCGATGTTTGGGAGTGGATAAGGATCTTTCGGGCAAGCTTTGTTGAGATCGGTATAGTCGGTGCACATTCTCCACTTCCCATTTGACTTTTTTACCAAACCGACATTAGCAAGCCATAGCGGGTATTTGACTTCTCTTATGAAGCCTGCCTCCAGTAGAGCTTGTACCTGTTCTTTCACTGCTTGAGAGGCAGATTGGGCAAATCTCAAAGAAAATTTCTGTTGAGAGACCATCAAGCTCACTACCAAGTGACACCATCCCTAATCCAAAAGAGGAGTGCAAGGTAATACAGCTAAGGATTGGAAAAATCCTAGTGAAAAATGAAGAAGCTACTAAGAAGCCAAAGGAAAGTGATGAGAAACAAGCTGAAGAAGAGACAGCCAACGAGGAAGATGTAACAGTAAGCAAGCAGCCTCAGAATCAGCCTCAAGAAAAGGGAGACCAGGCACCAAAATTAAGAAAAGAGAAGGAAGCAATGGGAGAGTCAACGAAGGAACAAAGGCAGAGAGTGAACTTCATACCACCTTTGCCATATCCTCAAAGGTTCAACAAGGAGACTAAGGACCAACACTTTCCAAAATTTCTTGAAGTTTTCAAGAAGTTGGAGATCAATATTCCATTGGCTGAAGCACTTGAGCAAATGCCCCTCTATGCAAAATTCTTGAAAGAGCTTATCAACAAGAAGAGGAGTTGGCAAGAAAAGGAGACTATACTTCTCACTGAAGAATGTAGTGCTGTGATTCAAAGATGTATTCCACCAAAGCTCACAGATCCAGGGAGCTTTGTAGTTTCATGCACCATAGGCAAAATGACCCTGGATAAAGCTCTCTGTGACCTTGGTGCGAGCATTAATCTGATGCCGCTATCAATGATGAGAAAGCTTACTATAGAAGAACTCAAACCTACCAGGATGTCTCTGGTGATGGCTGACAGATCAATCAAGACACCCAATAGCATTGTGGAAAATCTGTTAGTAAAGGTTGGGGAGTTCATCTTCCCTGCAGACTTTGTAATTTTAGATACAGAGGAAGAAGGAAACAATTCAATCATTTTGGGAAGACCATTCTTAGCCACGGCCATGGCCATTATCGATGTAGAGAAGGGAGAGATGATTTTTAGGGTGCATAATGAACAAATGGTTATCAATGTCTTCAAATCAATGCAACACCCCCCTGAACAAGAAGACTATATGAGAGTGGATGTGATAGAAAGTCTGGTGGAGGAAATGCTAGAAATTACTTGTCATGAGCAACAGGAAGAAGAAGTAGCAGAAATTTCCAATGAAGACAGGGAGAAAGAGAAGCCAAAACAGGAGTTGAAGCCTCTCCCTCCTCACCTCAAATATGTGTTCCTGGGAGAAAAAGAGACCCTACCAGTAATCATTAACTCCTCCTTAAATATGGAAGAAGAAACAAGGCTGATTGAAGTATTGAAAACCCACAAAACAGCCTTGGGGTGGACAATTGAAGATATAAAAGGCATCAGCCCAACCATTTGTATGCACAAAATTTTACTTGAAGAAGAATCAAAGCCTGTGATTCAACCCCAAAGGAGACTCAACCCAGCCATGAAGGAGGTGGTTCAAAAAGAAGTCATAAAGTTATAGAACGCTGGAATAATTTTTCCAATTTCTGACAGCTCATGGGTGAGCCCGGTTCAAATAGTGCCAAAAAAGGGAGGGATGACGGTCATAACTAATGAGAAGAACGAGTTGATCCCTACCAGAACAGTGACTGGGTGGAGGATGTGCATAGACTATAGAAGACTGAATGATGCCACAAGGAAAGATCATTTCTCTCTCCCATTCATTGATCAGATGCTGGAAAGATTGGCCGGCCATGCCTATTATTGCTTCTTGGATGGATATTCCGGGTACAACCAAATCGTGGTGGATCCCAAGCACCAAGAGAAAACTGCCTTCACATGTCCATTTGGAGTTTTTGCATACAGGAGGATGCCTTTCGGGCTGTGTAATGCCCCAGCCACGTTTCAGAGGTGTATGCTCTCCATTTTCTCTGATATGGTTGAAAAATTTTTAGAAGTCTTCATGGATGATTTTTCTGTCTTTGGCAATTCATTCAATACTTGTTTGCATCATTTAACTCTTGTTTTGAAAAGATGCCAAGAAACTAATTTGGTCTTGAACTGGGAAAAATACCATTTCATGGTTCCTGAAGGGATAGTTCTAGGGCATAAAGTGTCATGCAAAGGTATAGAAGTTGATAAAGCAAAAATAGAAATTATTGAAAAACTTCCTATACCCGTTAATGTGAAAGCAGTAAGGAGTTTTCTTGGGCATGCTGGTTTCTACAAAAGGTTTATCAAAGACTTTTCAAAAATAGCAAAGCCATTAAGCAATTTGCTAGTGATTGACAACCCTTTCATCTTTGATGGCAACTGTAAGCATGCCTTTGAAACCTTAAAGAGAAAACTCACCACAGCACCAATCATCACACCCCCTGATTGGAACTTACCTTTTGAACTTATGTGTGATGCAAGTGACCTTGCTATTGGTGCTGTGTTGGGACAAAAGAAAAATAAGTTGCATCATGTCATATACTATGCCAGCAAAGTGTTAAATGAAGCACAGAAAAATTATACCACCACTGAGAAAAAACTCCTAGCAGTTGTTTATGCATTTGATAAGTTTAGGCAATACTTGATTGGCTCAAAAGTTATAGTGTACACTGACCATGCTGCTCTCAAGTATTTAATGTCTAAACAGGATTCAAAGCCAAGGCTTATTAGGTGGGTGCTGCTGCTACAAGAGTTTGATATTGAAGTAAGAGATAGGAAGGGAAGTGAAAATCAAGTGGCAGATCATTTATCAAGAGTACCACAAGAAGCCTATCAAGATAGACCACAACAAGTAAATGAGAATTTCCCTGATGAGCACTTGTTCCAAATTCAACAAGCACCTTGGTTTGCTGACATAGCAAATTACAAAGTAGGAAGGAAGATACCTCAAGAATTTTCTAAGCAACAAGTGAAAAAGTTACTCAATGAAGCAAGGAAGTTTTTGTGGGATGAACCCTTCTTATTCAAGAGGTGCTCTGACGGAATGATTAGGAGGTGTGTCCATGAAAATGAAATGAAGGACATATTGTGGCATTGTCATGGTTCAGCATATGGTGGACACTTTGGGTCAGAGAGAACAGCTGCAAAGGTACTACAAAGCGGTTTCTATTGGCCAACTATCTTCAAGGATGCCAGAGAATTTGTTCATCAATGCAATGAATGCCAAAGAGCTGGAGGATTGACAAAAAGGAATGAGATGCCTCAAAATTTCATCTTGGAAGTAGAGCTATTTGACCTATGGGGTATTGACTTCATGGGACCTTTCCCCCGTTCTTACTCTTTCAGATACATCTTGGTAGCAGTGGAGTATGTCTCAAAGTGGGTGGAAGCCATAGCCACAACCACTTGTGATGCACAGATTGTTCTTCAATTCCTTAAAAAGCATATCTTCACCAGATATGGAGTGCCCAAGGGTCTTGTTAGCGATGGTGGTGGTCACTTCTGCAATAAACAAATGGAGAAGCTCCTCCACAAATATGGAGTAATCCATAAAGTAGCCACACCATACCATCCTCAGACTAATGGTCAAGCTGAACTAGCAAATAGAGAGTTGAAAAGAATTTTAGAAAAAACAGTGGGAAGCACAAGGAAAGACTGGGCCAGGAAGTTAGAAGATGCACTCTGGGCATACAGGACAGCTTTCAAAACTCCCATTGGAAAGTCCCCAATTTCAGCTATTGTATGGAAAATCTTGTCACCTCCCTGTAGAGCTTGAACATAAAGCTTTTTGGGCCACTAAACTCCTCAATCTTGATGCTCAAGCAGCAGGAGAAAAGAGGCTGCTACAACTAAATGAGTTGGATGAGTTTAGGCTAGAAGCTTACGAGAGTGCTAAGATATACAAGGAAAGAGCTAAGAGGTGGCATGACAAAAAGATCTCAAAGAAATAGTTCAAACCAGGACAGCAAGTGCTCCTGTATAATTCAAGGCTCAAGATCTTTCCTGGCAAGCTTAAGTCCAAATGGACAGGTCCATATCTAGTAACAAAAGTTTTTCCTTATGGAAGTCTTGAGCTGTTAGACGAAGCTACACAGAACCACTTCACAACAAATGGGCACAGAGCAAAGCCGTATTTAGGAGGACAATGGGACAAGGAAAAAGATGTTCAGAATCTGAACTGAACAAGCACAGAAGATGTCAAACTAGTGACAATAAAAGAGCGCTTGTTGGGAGGCAACCCAACCTGAGGTAGTTTTCCTTTCATAAGCTAATTTAATAAAAAGGTCAATTAGTTTTATCTACATTGCAAGAAGCTAAGTTTGGTGTTGCACACCAAAACAATCTAAGGGAGAATGAAGGATTCTAAGTTTGGTGTTCCACCAAAGTCTCATCATAAAACACATTCTCACTTTTTGCATAATGCTAGCCTCAAGTAATCAGATAAACTAGTTAACTATTTACTGTTTCATAGTTTTTAATTTTATTACCGTCAGCAAGAAAAAAGGATTTCACAGATAGTTAAATTGTGCATGAGAAATATTGGCAAGGAATTAAGTTTGGTGTTCACACACCAAAGTAAGTTCAAAAGCCCACAAACAAGCTTTACAGATTAAACAGATACCTAAAGGGATTGAAAAGCAAGCAACGTTTAGAAAATATGCAGAAAATAGCCAACACATCAGGGAACATCTGCATTTCAACTTACAAGGAACAAACAGAAGGGAAAATGAAAAGTTGCAACGCAACAGGTTGTATCCACACTTGATCTTTGTCTTTGTGTAATAACTCAATTCAGAGAGTCCTTTATGTCTAGATAAAATGATTACATAGTTGCAAATGGACATACATACTAGAGAAAGCTATCTGCATAATTTCTGTATAGGTTATCTGTATAATAATTGTCATCACTCATTAGCTTGAATGCTGTGTTTTGTTTTCCCTTGCTATTTGAATAAAAGAAAGATGTTTGGATTGGAAAAGTAATTGTTCAATGTTGCAAAAGTTAGAATGAGAATTAGTGGTGGTATGTGTTTGATTGAATTGTTAGCTCATAGAATAAATGCTGCAGGATGACTTGTTTCTTGAAGCTTAAGCTAGTTTGCTGCTATGATCTTTCAATTATTGAAAATCCCTTGAAAATAAACCAAAACAGAAAGAAAAAGAAGAAGAAAAGCCAAAAGCTGGCAAGAAAATAAATAATAAGGCTAGACACCAATAGCTTGGACCCTAGGACACATGCCTGTGGTGTTCTTGTACTAGGATATGCTTGGATAAGTAAATTCTAAGGGGTATTTCAAAACCTGACCACTTAGATCAACTGATTTGTGATGGCCAATTGAAAGTCCACAATAAAGAGCAACCTAGCTACAAAACATTTAGTTATCCAAAGAGATGCTGGGCATCAATGATCCTAGGAAGAAAAAGGTGAGCCATGTGTCTGTGGTGAAGAAATGTTAAGTGAAATTAAGCCAAAGGCCACTGCAACATTTGCCACCAAGTCTTTAATAAATAATAAGCCCTTTATGCAAAAGAAAAAAAAAGAGAAAAAATATACAAGGGAAATAAGCAAAAAGTAAGGTATTGTAGCAGCAACCTTACTGAACCCTTTAGGAGACATTGTTTGTTTTGACAGCAAGTAATAAATGAGCTACTTTTAATCTGCATAAAACCCCATAGACCAAATTCAACTATCTGCTTAATAAGAACATATATACTTATCTATTTCATTCTATCTTCTCTTATGTTCGATTCTTGCTTGGGGACAAGCAAGTTTTAAGTTTGGTGTTGTGATGACAAGTCATCTAAGCCTAGTTTCACTAGTTTTTTTCTTTGTTTTCATTAGGTTTTATGCACTTTCTTGCATTTTAAGTAAGTGATTTGGAATGGAAATGCATGGTTTCTTTGAATCAAACAACCACCATATAATTGATGCTAAATCATGAGGTTTAGGCTAAATTTAATTGCATTTTAATGATTTATAAACCTTGTGAATTTGGTGATACTTTGATTGGTTGTTTTGATTAATTGTAGGTGAAGAAAAGAAGAAAAGAAGAAAACGTGGCCTAAGAAGTGTGGCTCAAGGAAGAAAAAGTGTGGCAAAGAAAGGAGGAAGTGTGGCGCATGAAACCTTGAAGCTCACTCCAAGAGCACAATGCTCACTAAGTGAGCGCTACACTCACTCCCATGGGACCAAGGCACAATGCTCTGCTCACTTTGTAAGCTGAGCACAATAGGAAGCCAAGAAACAAGGAAAAGAAAAACAATGCTTAGCTCACCAAGTGAGCATTGTCGAAAGCATTGAAGAAATAATTCAAAGAAAACAAGTTGCAAGTGCATGCCCCAAGACTCGAACCCATGACCAAGGGGGATGAGGGAGGCGCTACTCACAAGGAAAATAAGCCAAAAATGGCCAAAATGCATTCCCCAAGGTTCGAACCCCACACCTTGAGGAAGCAAGGAAGCAAGGCACCACAAGAAAACCAAGGAAAAGCTTCAGCGCATGCTTCCCATGGGTTTCGAACCAAGGACCTTCCCTTGGTAGAACCAATGCTCAGCTCACTTAGTGAGCAGAGCGCTACTTCATGGGCATCACACAAGCATCTTGCACGGCCAGGGGAGTAGAGCGCGCACCAAGACACGGGCCAGCAGCACAAGACGCGCACCAAAGTGGCACCAAGGCACCAATGCTCAGCTCAACTTGTGAGCTGAGCATTCCCCTGATGCTTGGCACGGTACAAGGCAAATACACACAAGGCCTCAATGCTCAGCTCAACTTGTGAGCTGAGCATTCTCCTGGGAGCACATCTCAACTTGGGCTGAAATTCAATTAAAAATCCAACTTAATTCATTTCTTCACCAAATCAAAAGCCCATCCAAATCCCAAAATCCAAGAATAGAAAGTGTATAAATAGGAGCTAGTTTGATGTAATTAGGACTTTACCTTTTTTTTTTTACTTTGGAACCTCTAGACTTTACTTTGAATTTTGCATTTTAATTTGGAGCTTTTACTTTTGAATTTAGATCTTAGAGAATTTGGGAGGAGAATTGATCTCTCTTCTTCCTTGTTCTTGCTTGAGCACTCTCTACTTTCATTGTCTTGGATCTTGGGTGAAGAATTGAAGAACTTCTGTTTCAATCTCACCTTGAGATCTCTTCTTTAATTTTCTGCAAAATTGAATTACACTTTCGGTTCATTGCTTCTTCTTCTACTCTTTCTGCAACTTGCTTACCTTTATTTTCTTTTGCAACTGTTCTTGTTGGATCAAGGAAGGATTTGAGATCTAGACTTGTTATCTAGTCTCTTCCACTCCTGAGATCTTCAACCACTTTCAATTTGCTGTAAATTAAGCACTGCTTCTCTGTTTTAAATTCTCCAAGGCATTTCACTCTTTTGTTTGAGACCCACTTCAATTCAATTCATCCTCTGCTTTTCTGTTTGTTGCAATTTACCTTTGCTTGTTTAATTCTTTAATCCCAATTCCCAATCCCTTTTATGATTCAAGCAATTTACATTTCTTGCACTTTAAGTTTCAGCCATTTACATTTCTTGCAATCTAAGTTTCTGCACTTTATATTACTTGCATTTTAAGCTTCAGCTTCTTTTACTTTCCTGCTATTTAATTTACTGCAATTCTCCCCTCTCCCTTTACATTTCAAGCAATTTAATTTCTGTCAATTGCAAACAACTCAACCAACACTTGATTCGCTTGACTAAATCACTCACTAAACTAAAATTGCTCAATCCTTCAATCTCTGTGGGATCGACCTCACTCATGTGAGTTTTATTACTTGATGCGACCCGGTACACTTGCTGGTGAGTTTTGTGTTGGATCTTTTTCCACACATCACCTCACCATTCAAATTTAAACCACTTTCCCTCCCAAACCCACCCTCCCATAACCGAACCCTACCCCTCTCTCCACCCCTATATAAACCTATCTTCACTGCTTCATTTTCACACAACCTAAACACTACTTCTCCCCCTTTGGCCGAACCACAAAGCCATCTCCATCTCCTCTATTTCTTCTTCTTCTACTCTCTTCTTTCTTCTTTTGCTCGAGGACGAGCAAACCTTTTAAGTTTGGTGTGGTAAAAGCATTGCTTTTTGTTTTTCCATAACCATTTATGGCATCCAAGGCCGGAGAAACCTCTAGAAAGAGAAAAGGGAAGGCAAAAGCTTTCACCTCCGAGTCATGAGAGATGGAGAGATTTATCTCAAGGGTGCATCAAGAGCACTTCTATGAAGTTGTGGCCTTGAAGAAGGTGATCCCTGAGGTCCCTTTCAAACTCAAAAAGAGTGAATATCCGGAGATCCGACATGAGATCCGAAGAAGAGGTTGGGAAGTTCTTACCAACCCCATTCAACAAGTCGGAATCTTAATGGTTCAAGAGTTCTATGCCAATGCATGGATCACCAAGAGCCATGATCAAAGTGTGAACCCGAACCCAAAGATTTGGCTTACAATGGTTCGGGGGAAATACTTAGATTTTAGTCCGAAAAATGTAAGGTTGGCATTCAACTTGCCCATGATGCAAGGAGATGAACACCCTTACACTAGAAGGGTCAACTTTGATCAAAGGTTGGACCAAGTCCTCATAGACATTTGTGAAGAGGCCGCCCAATGGAAGAGAGATTCAAGAGGGAAGCCGGTTCAACTGAGAAGGCATGAACTCAAACCCGTGGCTAGGGGATGGTTGGAGTTTATCCAACGCTCAATCGTTCCCACTAGCAACCGGTCCGGAGTTACTATAGACCGGGCCATCATGATCCATAGTATCATGATTGGAGAATAAGTAGAAGTTCATGAGGTTATAGCCCAAGAACTTTATAAGGTGGAGGATAAGTCCTCTACCTTGGCAAGGTTAGCCTTTCCTCATCTCATTTGTCACCTCTGTTATTCAGTTGGAGTTGACATAGAGGGAGACATCCCCATTGATGAGGACAAGCCCATCACTAAGAAAAGGATGGAGCAAACAAGAGATCCCACTCATCATGAAATCCCTGAGATGCCTCAAGGGATGCACTTTCCTCCACAAAACTATTGGGAGCAAATCAACACCTCCCTAGGAGAATTGAGTTCCAACATGGGAAAACTAAGGGTGGAGCACCAAGAACATTCCATCCTCCTCCATGAAATTAGAGAAGATCAAAGAATCATGAGAGAGGAGCAACAAAGGCAAGGAAGAGACATTGAGGAGTTCAAGCACTCCATAAGATCTTCAAGAGGAAGAACAAGCCGCCATCACTAAGGTGGACCCGTTCTTTAATTTCCTTGTTCTTTATTTTCTTGTTTTTCGAATTTTATGCTTATGTTTATCCATGTTTGTGTCTTATGATCATTAGTGTCTTAGTGTCTATGCCTTAAAGTTATGAATATCCTATGAATCCATCACCTTTCTTAAATGAAAAATGTTCTTAATTGGAAAAGAGAAGAATTGCATGAATTTTGAATTTTATAACAGATTAATTATTTTGATGTGGTGGCAATACTTTTGTTTTTTGAATGTATGTGATGGGATTATTTTGGTGGAGACAAGAATCTCTCCCAAAACAACACCAATCTAACCGGCAAGTGCACCGGGTCGCATCAAGTAATAAAAACTCACGGGAGTGAGGTCGATCCCACAGGGATTGATGGATCAAGCAACGTTAGTGGGTGATTAGTTTAGTCAAGCTAACATTGAGTGAATTGTGTGAAGTTGAGCAACAGAAGGTAAAAATTGCAATGAATTTAAATTGCAGAAAGTAAATGGAACTGAAACTTAAAGAGCAAGAAATGTAAATTGCAAGAATCTTAAATTGAAAGAAATTTAAATTGCATGAAATTGTAAAGGGAATTAGGAATGGGATTTGCAGAATTTAAACAAGGAGAAGTTAAATGGCAACAAGCAGAGAAGTAAAAGATGGATTCGATTGATTCGGAATCAAAACAGAAATGTAAATAAACATGAAAAGTAATAAACAGAGAATGTAAAATTGAAATTAAGATCTCAGGACCCAAGAGACTAGATAACCAAGTCTAGATCTCAATGCCTTCCTAGATCCAACAAGAGCAATTGCAAAGAAATTAAAGAAATGTAAAGTGCAGCAAGAGTAGATGAAAAGCAATTAACAGAAAATTAGATTCAATTAAGCAGTAAAGAAAGCAGAGAGAAATCTCAGAGGGAGAATGAAACAGAACACGTTCAATTCTCCACCCAAGATTCAAAAACAAAGAAAAGAAAATTAAAGAGAGAGCTCTCTACTACTACTCCTAATGCTCCCTAGTGGAGCCAGCCTTCTCACAAATATGAAAATGATGCCTTATATAGGCTTTACAAAATGGAAATGAAATTAAAAACAAATTACAATTAAATGAAATTCCTATTTTATCTATTTCTTGTGCCTTTGAGTGATGATCATGGGCCCTTGCTCTTGAGGGAATTGGGTTGATAGAGGCCTTGGTTGATTGCTCTTGGAGTTTGAAGAGAAACCCAAGTGAACCATTTGAACCGGATTTGAGTTTTTGCAAAGTTGGATTCAAAGTTTGAGTTGAAGTTAGGGGGCTAACTTTGAGGCAAACTTTTCATATCAGCAAGCCCACATTTCCTGATGCCAACGTTGGTGCCAACGTTGGTGCCAACGTTAGGGGTCTAACTTTGACCCTAACGTTGGCCTCCCTTATGCACATTTATGGGGCCAACTTTGTCCTCTTGTCATGTTGCCAATTTTATGCCCAATATAGACTATCATATATGGTTGGAAAGCTCTGAATGTCAGCTTTCTAACCCACTTGGAATCACTTCAATTGGACATCTACAACTCAAGTTATGATCATTTGAAGAGGGCATGGTCGCTGGCTTTGGTGTGCAGCGTTTGAGGTAACGTTAGCCCTCAAACGTTGGCGAAAACGCCAGTTCTGGAGGCTCAAATGTATTGTCCACCCCATACTATTATACATTGTTGGAAAGCCCTGGATGTCTACTTTCCAATGCCGTTGGGAGCGCATCAATTGGAGCTCTACAGCTCGAGTTATACTCCGTTGAAGGTGCAGAGGTCAGTTGGCCTCACTGCAGGTTGCTACCATGTTCGTTTAGGCACATTGCGGGGCAGTTTTCTCCCTCAATTTTAGTGTCCACCATGCAGTGCCATATATGCTTGGAAAGCTCTTGATTCCTACTTTCCAATGCTTCTTGAATCACCTCATTTGGAGCTCTGTAGCTCAAGTTATTCTTGTTGGAAGTATACCCCTTCAAGCTGTTGTGGTGTGTGGCGCCAACGTTAGCCTCCAAGTTAGGGGTCTAACGTTGGCGCAAACTTGAATAGCCCCTGGGACAAATTTTCCATGCCAACGTTAGCCTCCAAGTTAGGGGGCTAACGTTGGCGCAAACGTTGGCCATCCCTGGGGAGAATTGTCATGCCAACGTTAGCCTCCAAGTTAGGGGGCTAACGTTGGCGCAAACTTGAATAGCCCCTGGGAGAAATTTCAACTTCCCACGTTAGCCTTCAAGTTAGGGGGCTAACTTTGAGGCTAACTTTTCACCCAAAAGTTTGTCCTCTCTTCCTCCTTGTTTTGGGCCACGCTTTTCTTCCTTTGGGCCACGCTTTTCTTCCTTGATTTGGTCATGGGTCACGCTTTTAGAAGCGTGGCCTAAGCCTCCAAAGTGTGCTCCAACTTCAAAGTGTGCCCAAAATTCCTCTTTTCTCTTTTTAGCTTATTTTGTGCTCTTTTTGCTTCTTTTTCTTCTTATTTCCTACAAAGTTTATCAAATCAAAAGATCAAAGAAATGTACCATTTAAGCACCAAAGAATGCAATATTTAAGCACTAATCATAAATTTCTTGTATGAAAAAGCATAGAAAAACATGACATGGTGACATGTCATCAGTATGCTTAAACAGTTCATATGTCTTTTGAATTTGCTGTTCATGAATGATTAGCTTTTGAAAGAATGATGAAAAAGGAGACATGTTACTGAGGATCTGAAAAATCATAAAAATGATTCTTGAAGCAAGAAAAAGCAGTGAATACAAAAAAAAAGAGAGAGAAAAAAGAGAGAAAAACGGAAAAAAAAAGAAAAAGAAAAAGAAAAAGAAAAAAATAATAATGAAGTTGTGATCCAAGGCAAAAAGAGTGTGCTTAAGAACCCTGGACACCTCTAATTGGGGACTCTAGCAAAGCTGAGTCACAATCTGAAAAGGTTCACCCAATTATGTGTCTGTGGCATGTATGTATCCGGTGGTAATACTGGAAGACAGAGTGCTTTGGGCCACGGCCAAGACTCATAAAGTAGCTGTGTTCAAGAATCATCATACTTAACCAAGAGAATCAATAACACTATCTGGATTCTGAGTTCCAATAGAAGCCAATCATTCTGAATTTCAAAGGATAGAGTGAGATGCCAAAACTGTTCAGAGGCAAAAAGCTAAAAGCCCCGCTCATCTAATTAATACTGATCTTCATAGATGTTTTTTGAATTCATTGCATATTCTTTTTTTATCTTATTTGATTTTCAGTTGCTTGGGGACAAGCAACAATTTAAGTTTGGTGTTGTGATGAGCGGATAATTTATATGCTTTTTGGCATTGTTTTTAGTATATTTTTAGTATGTTTTAGTTAGTTTTTATTATATTTTTATTAGTTTTTAGTTAAAATTCACTTTTCTGGACTTTACTATGAGTTTGTGTGTTTTTCTGTGATTTCAGGTATTTTCTGGCTGAAATTGAGGGACCTGAGCAAAAATCTGATTCAGAGACTGAAAAGGAATGCAGATGCTGTTGGATTCTGACCCCCTGCACTCAATGTGGATTTTCTGGAGCTACAGAAACCTAATTGGCGCGCTCTTAACGGCGTTGGAAAGTAGACATTCTGGGCTTTCCAGCAATGTATAATAGTCCATACTTTGCTCAATATTTGATGGCCCAAACCGGCGTTCCAAATCAGCTCAAAACTGCCCGGCGTTAAACGCCGGAACTGGCACAAGAATGGGAGTTAAACGCCTAAACTGGCACAAAAGCTGGCGTTTAATTCCAAGAAAAGTCTCTACACATGAAAGCTTCAATGCTCAGCCCAAGCACACACCAAGTGGGCTCGGAAGTGGATTTTTATGTCATTTACTCATTTTTGTAAACCCTAGGCTACTAGTTCTCTACAAATAGGACCTTTTGCTATTGCATTTTCATCTTTTGATCATTTTCGATCTTAGGATCATCTTTGGATCTTTGATCATCTTTAGATCTTTGAATCTTTTGATCACGTTTTGGGGGCTGGCCATTCGGCCATGCCTAGACTTTGTTCTTATGTATTTTCAACGGTGGAGTTTCTACACCCCATAGATTAAGGTGTGGAGCTCTGCTGTACCTCGAGTATTAATGCAATTACTATTGTTCTTCTATTCAATTCAGCTTGTTCTTATTCCAAGATATTCATTCACACTCAAGAACATGATGAATGTGATGATTATGTGACGCTCATCATCATTCTCACTTATGAACGCGTGCCTGACAACCACTCCCGTTCTACAAGCAAGCAAGGCTTGAATGTTTATCTCTTGGATTCCTTAATCAGAATCTTCGTGGTATAAGCTAGAATTGATGGCGGCATTCAAGAGAATCCGGAAGGTCTAAACCTTGTCTGTGGTATTCTGAGTAGGATTCAATAATTGAATGACTGTGACGAGCTTCAAACTCCTGAAGGCTGGGCGTTAGTGATAGACGCAAAAGAATCAACGGATTCTATTCCAACTTGATTGAGAACCGACAGATGATTAGCCGTGCCGTGACAGGGTGCGTTGAACATTTTCACTGAGAGGATGGGACTGTAGCCACTGACAACGGTGATGTCCAACATACAGCTTGCCATGGAACGGAGTAAAAAGGATTGGATGAAGACAGTAGGAAAACAGAGAGACGGAAGGGACAAAGTATCTCCATTCGCTTATCTGAAATTCTAACCAATGAATTACATAAGTATCTCTATCTTTATGCTTTATTCATATATCATTCATAAACATTTGAATCTGCCTGACTAAGATTTACAAAATGACCATAGCTTGCTTCATACCAACAATCTCCGTGGGATCGACCGTTACTCGCATAAGGTTTATTACTTGGATGACCCAGTGCACTTGCTGGTTAGTTGTGCAAAGTTGTGAAATTATGATTAGACCATGGTATTGAGCACCAAGTTTTTGGAGCCATTACCGGGGACTGTTGAGTTGTGAAAAGAATGAATCACAATTTCGTGCACCAAGAAGCAGTAATGGAATGGGAAAGACTGACAACAGTGATGGAAGTCAAAAGCTTTTTGGGTTTAGCCAGATATTATAAGAGGTTTATCGAAGGATTTTTTTGGATTGCCTTACCGATGACAAAATTGACAAGGAAAGAAGTGCCATTTGTATGGACATCGGAGTGCGAAGAGAGTTTTCAGACCTTGAAGCAAAAGTTAACTTCAGCACCTGTTTTAATCCTACCGGAACCGCATGAACAGTTTGAAGTATATTGTGATGCTTCTCTGAAGGGTTTGGGTTGCGTGTTGACGTAACACCAGAACGTGGTGGCTTACGTATCGTGACAGCTAGGACTGTATGAAGTGAATTACCCAACTCATGACTTGGAATTAGCGGTGATTGTATTTGCCTTGAAGATTTGGAGACACCACTTATACGGAGTAAAGTTTAGTGTCTTTTCTGATCATAAGAGTATCAAGTACATCTTTGATCAGAAAGAGCTAAATATGCGCCAGAGAAGGTGGATGGAGTTTCTTAAAGATTACGATTTCGAGTTGAGTTATCATCCTGGAAAGGCGAATGTGGTAGCAGATGCTTTGAGTCAGAAATCTTTGACAATTGCTTGGATGAGAATCAAGGAAGAAGAGCTAGTGGATAAGTTTGTGGATCTTAAGCTGGATATTGGTAAAGTGGCCGGAAGAGCTTGTTTGAACCAGTTACAGATCTCAAGCACGTTTAAATCAGAAATACAAAGGGCTTAGCAAGATGAGCAGAAGCTTCAGCAATTGTTTCAACTAGTTGGTGAGAAGAGGCATGAAGAATTCACTAAGGATGGTGAAGGAGTATGGAGATACAAGGGGAGAATTTGTATACCGGATGATGGGAGTTTATGGCAGGACTTATTGTCAGAAGCTCATAACAGTGGGTTTTCTATTCATCCCAGGAGTACAAAGATGTATTATAACTTGAAGAAGATGTTTTGGTGGCCTCGAATGAAGGGTGATGTAGCAACAGTGGTATCCAAGTGTTTAACTTGCCAAAAGGTGAAGATAGAGCATCAGAAACCGTTGGGAATGCTACAACCACTTGAGATTCCTCAGTGGAAGTGGGAAGAAATTGCAATGGATTTTGTGACCGTTTTACCGAGAACTAGGTCAGGATTTGATCCGATTTGGGTGATCGTGGATCGCTTAACCAAATCTGCTCATTTTCTGCCTATCCGAGTAAACTGTTCTTTGGAGGAGTTGGTGAAATTGTACATCAAGGAGATAGTAAGGTTGCATGGTGTGCCATCGAGCACAGTATCAGACCGTGATCCCCGATTCACTTCAAGGTTTTGGGGAGCTTTCCAAAGAGCTTTCGATACGAAGCTATGTCTCAGTACTGCATATCATCCGCAAACCGATGGACAGTCGGAAAGGACTATTCAAATGTTGGAAGATATGCTGAGAGCATATGTTTTGGATCAATCCGAAAGTTTGGATCGTTACATGCCATTGGTGGAGTTTGCGTACAACAACAGCTTTTCATGCGAGCATTGGGATGGCTTTGTTTGAGGCCTTGTATGGACGGAAATGCCAGTCTCTACTCTGTTGGTATGAATTAGGTGAAGCAAGCGTTTTGGGTCCAAATATAGTAGCAGAGAATACTGAGAGCATTAACAAGATTCGTGCACAAATTCTAACTGCTTAAAGTCGACATAAGAGTTATGCGGATCAGCGGAGAAAACCATTAGAGTTTGAAGTGGGAGAGCATGTATTCCTTCGGGTGACACCAACAACTGGGATTGGAAGGGCAATCAAGACCAAGAAGTTGAACCCAAGATATATAAGGCCATTTGAGATTTTGAAGAGATTTGGGCCGGTGGCGTATCAAGTAGCTTTGCCATCTCATCTGTCTAACTTACATGACGTATTCCACGTGTCACAACTTCGTAAGTACACACCGAATACGTCTCATGTGTTGGAGCCTGAGTCAATTGAGTTGAAGGAGAACTTAACCTTCCAAGTAACGCTAGTGAGGATTGACGACACTAGTGTGAAGAAGCTGCGAAGAAAGAATGTTTCATTACTTAAAGTTTCTTGGGAATGAGAAGGAGTAGAAGAGCACACTTGGGAGTTGGAATCTGAGATGCGAAAGGATTATCCCGAGCTATTCTCTGGTGATTCAAATTTTGAGGGCGAAATTTCTTATTTGGTGGGGAGAATGTAAGAACCACTAATAATCAATCGGTTAATTAAGTGATTAATTGCCTAAATTTGATTCTCAAAAGTTAGAGTGAGAATTTGAGGTTTTAAATATCATCTTTGGACTCAGTGGGTCTTTCCGAGTCAAAAAAATGTGTTTTCTATGAAAAACCATGAAAAACCGTGAACCGACAGTTGAACGGGTTGAACCAGTTCAAGTCTGCCCGGTGGTAGGCAAAATTGTGATTTACACTTTTTATAACTCGAACAATTCTTAGTAATGGCTCCAAAGACTTGGTGCACACTACTATGGTTCACTCACATTCTTCACAACTTCGCACAACTAACCAGCAAGTACACTGGGTCGTTCAAGTAATAAACCTTACGTGAGTAAGGGTCGATCCCACGGAGATTGTTGGTATGAAGCAAGCTATGGTCATCTTGTAAATCTCAGTTAGGCTAATTCAAATGATTATAATGGTTTTCGAAAATAATAATAAATAAAGCATAAAATAAAGATAGAGATACTTATGTAAATCATTGGTGGGAATTTCATATAAGTGTATGGAGCTGCTTTGTTCTTGTTGAATCTCTGCTTTCCTACTACCTTCCTTCAATCCTTCATACTCCTTTACATGGCAAGCTGTATGTAGGGCATCACCGTTGTCAATGGCTACTTCCCATCCTCTCAGTGAAAATGGTCCAAATGCTCTTGTCACATCACAGCTAATCATCTGTCGGTTCTCGATCATGTCGGAATAGAATCCATTGATTCTTTTGCATCTGTCACTACGCCCAACAATCGCAAGTTTGAAGCTCGTCACAGTCATTCAATCCTTGAATCCTACTCGGAATACCACAGACAAGGTTTAGACTTTCCGGATTCTCAAGAATGGCTGCCAAAGGGTTCTAGCTTATACCACGAAGACTCTGATTAAGGAATCCAAGATACACTCGCTCGTTCTAAGGTAGAACGGAAGTGGTTGTCAGTCACGCGTTCATAGGTGAGAATGATGATGATTGTCATAGATCATCACATTCATCATGTTAAAGTGCAACGAATGTCTTAGAACAAGAATAAGCTGAATTGAATAGAAAATAGTAGTAATTACATTAAAACTTGAGGTACAGCAGAGCTCCACACCCTTAATCTATGGTGTGTAGAAACTCCACCGTTGAAAATACATAAGTAATAGTCCAGGCATGGCCGAATGGCCAGCACCGATGAAGGTCTCAAATCGCATACACTGATTAAAGATTAATCAAAAGACCAGACGGTCTAAGAGACACTTAATACAATAGTAAAAAGTTCTATTTATACTAAACTAGCCACTAGGGTTTACAGAAATAAGTCTAAGTGCAGAAATCCACATTCGGGGCCCACTTTGGTGTGTGCTTGGGCTGAGCTTGAGCTTTACACGTGCAGAGGCTTCTCTTGGAGTTAAACGCCAAGTTGTAACGTGTTTTTGGCGTTTAACTCTGGTTTGTGATGTGTTCCTCGCATTTTACTCCAGAATGCAGCATGGAACTGGCGTTGAATGCCAGTTTGCATCATCTAAGCTCGAACAAAGTATGGACTATTATATATTTCTGGAAATCTCTGGATGTCTACTTTCCAACGCCGTTAAGAGCGTGCCATTTGGAGTTCTGTAGCTCCAGAAAATCCATTTCGAGTGCAAGGAGGTCAGAATATAACAACATCAGCAGTCCTTTTTCAGCCCGAATCAGATTTTTGCTCAGGTCCCTCAATTTCAGCTAGAAAATACCTGAAATCACAGAAAAATACACAAACTCATAGTAAAGTCTAGAAATGTAAATTTTGCATAAAAACTAATAAAAACATCCCTAAAAGTAGCTAGATCCTACTAAAAACTACCTAAAAATAATACCAAAAAGCGTATAAATTATCTGCTCATCACTCGGTACCACACGAGAAAAGTGAAAAATCATTGAAAACCTTAGAAAAATATTAGAAGTTTAAAACCGGGCGTTAAATTTAAAGGTTTGGCCCGAAGTTGGGCCAAACGGGCTAAAAAATGCTAACGGGTTGGGCTGGGCCCAAGTTGGGCCCAAGCCTAACATATAAAAGGGTTCATAAGTGAACCCATTTCAGCATAACAAACAAACAAACACACTCATACATGCTGAAAAGAGAAGAAGAGAGAAACCCCATGGTTACTATTCATTACCATCTTCATAAGCTCATATCTTGACATAGAGAGCTCCGATTGCCGCACCGTTTACGGCTACGCGTTCCTCGTGAAGAGATCTACAAAGCCCATATAAGAAATGGGAGAGGTAACCACGAAATCTTTTCTATTCTTCTCTCCAAATTTTTGGTTCTTAGGGTTTGTGATTAAGTGAGCTTTTGTGATTTTGGATGTTTAGGTTTGTTCTAATCCCTACTTAGCCTTGGGTTTTGACATCCAAATTTGTTGGAAAAGACAAGAGCCATTAAACCCTTGTGAATTTATGGTTAATTGGAATCCTAGGTTGATTTAAGATGATTTGCATGTATATAGTTTGATTTTTGTGGCTTTAGGAGCTATTGGAACTTAATTGTGCTTATTGGAGTCGAATTGAAAGCTTGGATTGTGGTTGGAAGTTTGTTTGTGCTAATTTGGAGATTTGGTGCATATAGAGAATCAGCCAATAGGATAACTTTGAATTTAAATGGTTGATGAGTTGTTGAATAATGATATGTGGTGATTTATGATGAATTAATGATTGTTAGGTCGAGGGTGATGAGTGATGTTGATATGATGATGATGATTGATTGTGTAACTTAAAAAGGCATAATGATGATATAAGTGATGTTGAATTGGATGATTTGGCATTATGATTGTAAAAGTGTGATATATTGGTGTTGATATGAATATGATTAAATGTGAAGGAAAATGTGGTAATATTGGTGTATTAAGGTACAACAGGTTAATTCTGATGAAAGGTGAGGTTTTGAATGGTTTTGGTATGACTTGGAATGTGTATGGTAAGAAATGGTGTAAATGGTGAAGTTTGGTAAAATTAGGTTTTTGATGAAATTTATTCGATCGTAACTTTTGCCTCGGTTTTTTAAATTGATTGAAATTTGTTTAGAAATAAAGATCCTTGAAAACCCTTTAAATCAATATAAAGTTTGCAAAATTTGGAATTTTGTAGAGGAAGTTATGATCTTTCAAAGTTGGTGTTAAAAGTCTGAAATTCTGCAAAGTTGCAGAATTTCATGATTTCTAATATGTGCGGACGCACACCCATGTGCGGGCGCACACACTGCGGAAATTTTGACATGTGCGTACGCACACACCTGTGCGTACGCACAGGCACGGAAGTGCGTTCTGTTTGCTGCGCTAGCACAGTTTGTGCGCGCACATATCTAAAGAAAAATTTCAACCTGTGGGGACTCACAGGCCTGTGCGGACGCACACGTTGGGAAGGCCAATCTGTTGGGGGAACTGGCACAGGTTGTGCGAGTGAACAAATTTTGAAAGTTTTGCCTCCCGTGCGTACGCACACCCCTGTGCCTACGCACACATTTTGAGATTTCCTGGGCGTGCGCACGCACAGACCCTGTGTGGCCGCACACATCCTGTTTTCCAAATTTACTTGTTTTTCAACTATTTTACCTTCCTAACAAGGTTGTAAGCTTCTATAACACTATTTTAAGACTTTTGGGCTTGGTTTTGAGTATTAGCAAATAGAGGCCTAGGTTTTTGGCGGGCTGAGGATGGTTTGATGTCATATTCAGGGTGATGGATATATGAGATGAAAAACCATGATTTGTTAATGTTGGAAACTGAGTTGAGAATTGACAGTGGTTAAGATGAATCAAGGACTCTGAATGAGATGATGGATCCATGTATACTGAAAATATTTTCTAAAAAACCACTGAAGTACTGATCTGTACTGACATTATGAGACGCTATGTGCCCGGTAGGGACGGTGGTTAATCCTGCCTATCGAGGTAGCGACAGTGGCGTAAGGACGGTGGTTAATCTCGCTTACGTTAAGATGGGAGGTTTGAGGCAAGAGTATCCCGCTTGCATCCCTTTGGATATATAGAGCGAGCAGGCGCCGGTACCTGGACAGTGATTCGGGCACTATATCTCGGGGGTTCCCATATGAGAAATCCGAAGGGCGACGTCTCCATGGAGATGTGTCAGGTTGGCAGTTGAACCGACAATGTGATATCACAGCCAGTAGGACAGGCATTCATCATATGCATTTTCTATCTGTTTGTATGCTTTGTTTACTTGTAATGGCTTGCCTAATTGAATAACATGCTTACCTGCTATCTGAATTAATTGTCTTATATGCTTCTACTTGTGTTTTACTTGCATTGTATATTATTTGTGTTTTCTGCTGGGATTGAGGAGGTTCGAAAGGCGGTGGCGATGGGATCGCATGGAGGATCGGTTGGTGAAGGCTGTGGGACAGCGGTGTTGGTTAGAATAGAAATCCTTAAGATAGATTACCCGATTTATTTATGTTATGGTTTATATGTTATGCTTATTTGTTAAAGAATACTTTAAGCTTGAATTTTATGATGGATATGGAGCTTAGGATTGCCTTTGACATCCCGGGGTCTTATATTCTACATCACTAGGCACTGGGCACTGTTACCATTCTAAGAACCTCTGGTTCTCATACCATATTTCTGTTGTGTTTTTCAGATGCAGGTCGCAACCCACCTCGGTGAGTTGTTTTGGATGGTGACAGGAGCGGAGGATCATGGATTCTTTTGGAGTCTTTTGTTTATTTGTTTATACATCTCTCACTTTTGTATTTCGTCTTTGCCTAGAGGCTTGTATATGAGAGAACAAAACTTGTATAAGCTGTTTTCAAACTGTCAGGTTTCTGTATGGTCTATATATGGCTAGCCGGCTTAAACTCAGCGAGTCGTGGCTAGTTCCTTATGATACTACTCTATGATACTATTATCTTGTTTATATCACATCTATATCTTGTGCCTTAAGTTAGTAGCTTCGTTAGTACACTTTACGCTTTTAAAATCCTGTTTTTGAGTTATATCCTTCATCGGACTTCCAGATATTATAAATTCCTTCTATATATGATTTGTATGAGCTTAGAACTGCCGTAATCTCTGATTAACATTTGCTTTACGACGCGAGGTAAGGCTTAGGCTAATTAGGGTATTACAGTGCCCCTCTCAAGCAATGCCCGTGTCACAAGATATGAACCTGGAAGCAAGCAATTGGGCGTTATTAAAGCCTAAATAACAAAGCATTGCTCAAAGGAATGCCAACAATGCAACATGAAGAGCTAGAGGCACGCATGGTAGGGCGTTATTAACGCCAAGGTTATAAAGTGCATCCAGAGGTAACGTCAATGATCCTATATTAGGATGGAGCATGCAAGGTTGGGCATTATTAACGCCAAGTTTACAAAGTACCTCCAAAGTTAATTCCTGTGATGCGAGTGATGGTGGAGACTTTTACAAATGTGCGTACACACATATCATGCGTACGCATGGTGGTAGACTTGTGTGTACGCATAGTTCATGCATATGCAGGATGATCGTGTGTACACAAGATGGAGGATTTGTGCGTACGCATCACATGTGCGTACGCACACAGCACGAGTTGGCATATAAAGATAAAAGCATTAGTAACGCTGAGGAAAGGTAGTGTTAGTTATAATAATGACAATGATGAGGTCTGGACCGGCAAGCTACATTTGGACATTGTGTTGGGCATTGATAACGCCAATTTTGAGGGGCGTTAATAAGTACCCTGTGAATGATTTGGAGCCTCAGCAGTAAAGCGTTGATAATGTTGTCATTTCAAAGTGTTAGTGCAATTAACGCCCAAGCAAAACCATTCTGGAGTCTTCAATTCAAAGCCTAACAAGATCCAATTCAGAGAGCAAGCCTCAGGGGTGGTAAATGAAATGAAATATAAATTTTTAATTTGAGTTGAAATTGAATTGGGATGGCTAAAGTAGTATATAAGAATAGAATGAGGACTTCATTAAGGAGCGGTAGTTCTTCTTTTCCATTCTCTTCATTTCTGAATTCTGTTTTGTACTTTTTTTAGCTTTGAGTCACTAATTCCTCTCTTCATTAGGGAGAGGGAACTCTGTTGAATTACAATGAATTAATGTTTGCTTTCTTTTCTTCTTAATTCAATCTCTGTTCATCTAAGAGAGATTTTTTGCCCTTCACAAGTTCAATTCTATCGAAAGAGGAATTGAATCTATTTGAATTCTTTGACAAGCTTAAAAAAGGAATCGTAGCAATTTAGTTTAAAACTCTACTCTCACAATTCTTTTGATTTTGATTCTAAACCTGATATTGACATGCAATCAATATGAATTGAGATCTTGAGAATTGTGTGGCTTGGGATCAGAATTTTTACTTCACCTCTTTTCATGAGCAATAGATTAAGACATTGGTATTTGGTCATGTTTAGAGAAATTGAATTACCAAGAAATTGGAGTTCAGTTACTTATGATTTGCTAAAGATCTAACTTTGCATGATTAAGAGGAAAGTGAGAATCTTTGATTCAGGAAGATTCAACATCTCCAATCCCTAATGCCTTTAATTCATATCATATTCTTATTTGTTTTCTGCTTTCTTATATTGCAAGTTATCATTCTATTTACTTTCAATCTCTTAAATTCCTGCTTGCTTTTCAATTGAATGTTCATTGTTATTTACTTTCCAGTCTTTGATTTCTTGCAATTTAAGAATTCTGTACTTTACATTCCCAGTACTTTATTATTCCCGCTATTTACATTCTTGTTATTTACTGCTTTTGTTTTATCCTCATTTAAGTCATTTAATCCTTAGTTGCTCATCATCCCAATATGAATTGTCTGACTAGAATACTCAACCAATCATTTCTTCCTTAATTCCTTAATACTCATCGAAATGATAACCCACTCATCGTGGTATTACTTTACGCAACCTAGTGTACTTTCCGGTATCTCTACGGACATTGAATTGTAAATTCCATATCAAGCATTATTCAAATCCCGAAAATCAATGCACACATGAAATTTTCCATTCTTTATTACTCGCACAATATTCGATACCCAATCTACATAATGGGTTGTTCGAATAAATTTAGCTTTGATTAATCATTCAATCTCTTCCTTGATTTTAAGATTGATTTCAGGAGCAAAACGTCGAGGTGCCTGTTTCACTGGTCGAGAAAACGACTTCAATGACAATCGATGTTCCACTAGAGAATGATCGACACTAGGAATTACATCATAATTTCAAGCAAAGAAATATTTGTTAGACTCACTCAAAATTCAAATCCCTTTTTGATATGACCATCATTAACTTAAGCTTTTTTGAAACCCACGGTTCAAGATCATAAACACAATCAAAAGAAAGATCAACTGATTGTGAAGATAAACAAACTTAATTAATATTATTAGCCAAATTGACTGTCAAGTCATTTACAAATCAAGAATCTTGGGATACATCAACACACGACTGGCTAATAACACTAGACCAAGGAATGGAAATACATGCTGCAGAAAATAAATTACTACCAAATTCAATTTTAGGAATCGAAACTATGCTAGAAATTGAAATTGTTGAATTAAATCCCTATTTGATTCAACTTTATCATAAGAATCATAACTAGAAAAAGAATAACATGTTGCAGAATCAAAACTACTATTTTTAAAAAAAGTAAATAGTTCGACACATCCTGATCATTAGCCATGTCAAAACATGATCAATCTACCTAGCATGAAAACAATTACTCCCACCCTGTAGGAGTATAGTCGAGCTTCGAGTGTCGAAGCTTCACATTAAGTCCCTTTGAAGTTAAAAAGCAACCTTTACAATTATAGTAATTAAGCATCCTGACAACATTAAGAGGTTTTAACTTATCATTATACACTTTGAAATTGACATGCATCTGCTCAATATAAAGACTTGCATCTATCTTTATCACTTCATATTTTCCTTCATCAGTCTAAAGAAGAATGCTTTGGTGCACAGTCGAAGGTACAAGCCCAACACCATGAATCCAATCTCGACCAAGTAAGGTATTATAACTAGCCTTTGAAGAAACCACCACAAACATAGTGGTTCAATATGAAGAACCAACCTGAACATGGAGATTTACCAAACCTTTTGCAGGTGTTGACATACCACTATTGTCTATTGCCGAGATATTAGTGGGAATCAAATTATCGTAATGCTTTCCCACCTTGGTTAGCATTCTTTCTGGCAACAAACTAATCGCTGCCCCATGTTGACCAACACCTTACTGAAACATATGCCACTCATGAAGGCATTAATATGTAGTGGTCGAAGGTGTGACATTTACTGTTCTGTAGGCCTTTTGAAGCAACCCAACTCTTTGTCTTCAGAAATGAAAGTAAAAGGTTCATCATCTTCTAAGTTACAATCCTCACTTGGATTTTTCATATATTCTCTCAAATACTTTATAGGAATAATGGAGATTGTGCTAACCATTTCCTCGTCACCCAGTAAAAATACTCTTTATCGAGGTCAGCATCCTTCTCATTAGATTTGACAGGAGCAACTTCAACCTCTTTTCCTTTACCAACCTTTGTTGGAGAATGTATTTCCTTAGGATAAGTTTTCCCATCAAAAGGAAAAACCATTCTTGAGTTGACAGAAGGTGTTGCCCAATTATCAATAGAAATATAGTTTCTCATATGCCATTCGGAGAAAATATCTTCCACCTCGATTTCCTCTTGCTCTTTCTCAAGGATACGGGTAATGACCTTGATTAAATGCTCGATAACTCATTTTTCATTGGCGCTATCAATACTGTTGTACTTCTCAATCATGAAACTCATGGAAATTCTTAATCCACTAAACACACAGTGCTTGTGAACAATTAAGTGAAGATGAGAAATTTTCTTGAGGATTTTCAGAACTTTGCCCCTCTTGATGTCGAGAAGGATGCCTTTGACAAACTTGCTCTTCCTTATGAGCCAATTCTTTTTTCATGCTTTCCTTTTCAAAGATGGATGCAAGTTCAGCATCAAACACAGTATTGCATCGAGGGATAAAGAAAACATCTCGATCTTTCAATTTCTAGTGCATAAGAAATTCTAACATCCCTTCACCCACACTAGGGTACACTGGTCGAACATTTCCTTCAAAATCTCCCAAAGCTGAATCAAACTCATAAGAGGTAAAACTAGCCATGTTTTTTCCCATGAAATGGGGTTTAGCAAAACTTGGCCTAGCATCGAAAGGATCAAAATCAACCTTCATCTCTCTTTTTCCATCATCAAACTTCAACCTTCCCTCCATAATTCCTTCTTGAATCAAATCCCTGAAATAGATACAATTATTAGTTGAATGGATAGTTGCTTGATAAAATTTACAATAAGGTTTTCCTTTGAAATCTTTAATTGAAAGCAATCTTTTGCCTTCTAGTAAAACCAATTGTTTATCTTTTAGCAACACATCAAATATCTATTCCAATTTTAAGATATCGAGACTATACTTTTTACCACTCTTATGTTTTACATCATTAAATTTATCAGTATTTGCTATTTTCTTAAGTGAAGAGCAACCATAAGGTGGTCATTTCTTTAATTCAGCCAAATCAACTTCAGAAAACTCGAAATCGGACTCTTCACTTGAAGACCCAATTTCAATATAGGAAACCTTTTCTTTTCGAACAAAAGGTTTGTTCTTATACTTTTTCTCTCTTTTAAACACTTTATTTTCTTTTTGAAGAATTTCTACCTGTCGAACTATTTTAGACAAGTGGGCCAGATCAGGTATGTGAAAATTAAGCAATTTTCAGGAAGAGAAATATATCATTGACTTCGAGCCTTTTTAAATCGAATAAAAAAATTCATCGTTTGATTCACCATCATCACGCTTCAAAGTAACCAAATCAATAATAGTTATATTTAACCCTTCCATATAAATTTGAGCATGGAAAGCACTTTCCAATGGTACCCACGTAACAATCGAATTAGGTCTTAAGTTCGAAAAACAAGTAAAAGCATTCTTCGTTAACGAAGAAGAAAAAAATTTTCATTTTCAAATTTTTATCATTTGCCAAGTTTCCTAACTCAACCATATATCGAGCAATATGCTCAGTAGTGGACTCTCAAACTTCTCCTGCAAACTTTGTTGCTATTTTCGGGTTCTTTACACCCGTTGGCACTTCAGTCGTTTGCACGGTAGCGGGAAATATAGAAATAAAATATGGTCAACTCATAAATCCCACATTAATACTAACTCTATTAAAAACATCCTCGAGAATCCTTATTACTTGATAGCGTTCTCTTCGCTGATTAACACGTATCCTATCTAATACATCATCAGCATTTTGAACACGTCGAACTATATGAGGAACATTCCCATCTAAATTCACATAATCATTTATATATCTAAGATTATGCTATAAGTTCACAGGATTCATTTTTAAGTTTTGACGATCAACTTTATCATAATCAACAGTTTGAACAATTCGTTCAACTTGTCTAGCTAAACACTCAAATTTTGTTTCATGATCGGCTATAATGGGATTTAGGATGGTAGTCATCTGTTGAGTCAATAGATTAACCTAGTCATAATGACTTTCATCGACATATTGTCGAAATGCAGCCATCGAATTAGTATTATTCGATATTGACCTCATCTGATAATCTCTAGCAAACTCAGGATTATACAATTGATTATTAACTATACTTGTCCCACACTAAATCTAATTGGAGGAACGTAACCACTCATAGGTGGGGTATAACCTAGAGGAAGGCCAAAGGGAGGTCATCCTGTGGTTTTTTGCAGTTGTATTTGCAGTTGAGAAATTCCTAGACGTGGATTATGCCCAGCATTCCCTGCAGAAAGATTATTAATCATAGGTTTAATTACTCTGTTGGTCCCTATAGTTTCGCAAAATATTTAATTAGGTCCTTATACTTTTTTTTTCCTTTTAATTGAGTCCTTGCACTAATTTTTTTTTCATTGAGTCCCTACACTTTTTTTCCTTTTATTTGAGTCCATGCACTAATTTTTTTTAGTTGGGTCTCTATACAATTAAGCAATTACTACCAAGAGGGACCTAATTGAAAAAAAAAATAGTGGAGGGACCCAATTAAAAGGAAAAAAAGTATAGGGACCTAATTGAAAATTTTGCAAAACTATAGGGACCAATAGAGTAATTAAACCTTAATTATATTATTATCTCCAAAACCATTTCCTGGATTTTGAATGCTTCCTTCTGTTTGTGATGTTAATTCTACTGACGTTTGTGCAATTATTACAGGGACATTATTATTCACAAATGACTCAATATTGCTATTTGAAACTTCATCAACCATATTCATAATTCTGTCACTTCGAAGTTGCATAAACCAAATCATTTGTTCGAGATCAGTAAAAGATGTTTTTGACACTTTGTAAACTGTCCCACTGGGTGTGCTAATTTTTTATGTAGATTTTTAGCAAATCTTGGTTGGTTCGATATCTAAATTCTAGGAGTGAAAACTAGTCCTCTTTATGAGTACCAATTTTCAAATGTGCACCAAATATTCCATTCTTTGAACGATTAAAAAAATTGAAATGTAAAATAAGATTAAATAATTTAGAATTGAAAGTATGAAAACAAAGTAAATGACCTTAATTTTAAAGAAAGTAATAAAATGCCTCCAACGTAGTCGTAGTGTTTTGAATTTATAAGACAGTACGGAAATTTAAAGAAAAAAGGAAAAGAACTTGCAAGGAAAAATTATAAGGAATTTTAAAGAAATGAAAAGACATGGAAGGAATCCTACATTAAAGAGACTCGAGGCAGACTCAGAAATCGCTGGCATGTAACTGTGCGTGAGTTTTTTCTAAAGACGAATTTCACCCCTTGTTCCTTCCAAGCCTTGTCTATTTATAAATTAGTTTGACCAATCCTACGCTGTGAAATGTCATTTCTGAACAATCACAAAGTAACTGTTCCTGCCAAATGCAGACCCAAGTAACTGCCATTTTTGCATAGCTTATCGTCGATTTCGATTTTTCAATCTGTTGACTTCATCCTTCGACAACTTTAATCGATTCAGTTGGTCAAAAAATATTTGACCATCACATATGCTCAAGAGGCTTTTTTATTTATTTAAATAAAATTTTATTTTATATTTTAAATTATTGTAGAGAGAAATACATTTTTATGCATTATCTCTTAATTTTACAAGTATTCCAATATCACAAGTTGTTTTAGGAGATTAAAGATAAATTCAACTTTGAACACATTAGCTGCAAAATTGAAAGTCCTTTTTTTTATCAAATTTATAGCTATTATTGCCAATATTGAGAAATAATATTTGCATGATAGTGGCTCACTCTGTAATAGATAAATGTAACCGAAACAAATTTTAAGCATCTTCGAGACAAATGCCATGGACAATGGGTGAAGTGTAACTCAATGAATTGATGAAAAGAAAGCTACTAGGTCTTACAATGAGATGGATAAAGTTGAAATGGCACTCGAATGTCAATGTGATTTATGTAGGTAAATTTGTCATATAAGATGTCGGCGTACACTGGGAACCATCCAGCAATGAGGCGATTAGTAAAGAGGATGTCGGTGTATATTTGCAATGAGATGGAGGAGGTTGAACGAACTAACTTCCAATTTAATCTCATTTTTACTCATTAATTTCTCATGCACTCATTGTTATACGCAAATGTTTATTTGTTACTGTTCTTGTGTGGTCGAACTATAAATTAGCAGGATGAATCTCGTCTTCTGCTGGATGAATCCGAGCTTTTCTCCTTTGGCAGGGTTATACCTCGGCTTCGAATACTAAAGGGGTGTGAGTACCTGCAAAAGGAACTCCGAGCTCAAGTTAGTGTATGGATTATTAGGATATACTTGTATGAAAATGTGTCTTACCTCCCCTTTTTATAGGGCGGAGTATCTGATTGGGTGTTAACCTGGCGTGTTATAACTAGGGAGCCCCCATTTCAGCGTATCTTATCAATCAGAAAGGTGAAAGACTGCTGTAGTTACCAATGCATTGGTAGCCATTGACTTGAAAGAGTGGGAAGTGATTTTGATTTAGTGTATAGAGAAGCTCAACCAGTTTCATTAATTGAATTTTATGCTGTGTTAGAATCTTGAGAGTTAAAACAAAGTGAAGTTCCTTTGTTAAAAATATGGAGAAAAAGAAGGTATTAAAGAAATGAGTAAGAAAGTTTAGCTTCAAAACTCTATTGTTTGTATTTTGTTTTTGCTTCTTCCTTCATATTTCTTGTGGATCTGATGAGCGGAAATTTTATACGCTTTTTGGCATCATTTTCATATAGTTTTTAGCATGTTTTGTTTAAGTTTTACTAAGTTTTCATAGGTTTTAGTGAAAAATTAATATTTTTAGATTCTACTTTGAGTTTGTGTGTTTTATACAATTTTAAGTATTTTTTGGCTGAAATTGAGGAGTTGGAGCAAAAGTCTGATTCAGAGACAGAGAAAGCACTGCAGATGTTGTCCGGATCTGACCTCCTTGAACTCAAAATGGCTTTTCTAGAGCTATAGAAGTATGAATGAAGCATTCTTAATGGATATGGAAAACTAACTTCCAGAGCTTTCCAACAATGTATAATTGTTTATACTTTGCTTCAGAATAGAAGGCCCAAAACTGGCGTCCAACACCAGCCCCCTGCCTATTTTGGCATCCAGCGCTCACAAGGAAGAGACCAGCGTCCAAATGCCCAAAGAGGACTCCTAGGCAGCGTTCAATGCCCTAGAGGCCTCATACCAAGTGGATCTCATCAAAGCTTAGCAAAAACACTCACCAACTGGGCCCTAGAAGTGAATTTTAGCATTAAAAAGACTGTTTTACCCTTATTATGTAATCCTTAGTTATTAGTTTAGTATTTAAAGACTTTTACACCTCTCATCAAGGGGAGGATGCACACTTTACACATTTTTATCATTGTGTTTTCTATCAGTATGAGTTTCGAAACCTCCTAGGTTGAGGGGAGGAGCTCTGCTGAGTTTTATGGATTAATAAAAGTATTACTATTTCTTTCTCAATTCGTGTTTGATTCTCTATTCTAAAATGTATCTTCATTCTTCATCAATATGAATACGTTGAGCTGGCATAAGGTTATCACATTCTACATGGGTTCAGAGTGAGTCTGTCATCAGACAATGATGAACCACCAGCTTGATTATACATCTCTTAGACGGCTAATTCACGACTTCGTTGGGAACTTCTCGAGACACCAGTTTAGCCAATGTACGAGGAGATTAGGGTATCTGTGGTAGAGGCTAGAACCCAATGGCGTAACTTCCTCTGATCTGGAAGATTTGACCTTTTCTGCGGTGTTTTAAGTAGGATCACCAAGGAGAATGAACTGCAGGAGCTTCACCTTCAATTAAACTGGATCCGCACTAACTCTAAGATTCAGATCTGGAGGAGCATTAGCGACCTCTCAACTGGCAATAATCATATACAGCCTGTCATAGAAGAAATCATTCACAATTGAAGAATACAGTAAAACCAGAGTTAATCCAGAAGGGCAAAGCATGTCCAAGCCTTAACCATCTTCGTATCATTGTAAACAGGTCAACCTAGTTTAGAACTTATTATTCCTTTTATGCAATTAAACAACATACCAACACCTCCTAGTCACTTGACGAAGATCTGCAAGATAACCATAGCTTGCTTCAGACCACAATCCTCATGGGATCGACCCTGACTCGCTCAAGTATTACTTGGACGACCCAATGCACTTGCTGGTTTAGTTGTACGAAGTGTGGGGATTCGTGCACCATGTTTTTGTCGCTGTTGCCGGGGATCATTCGAGTTTGACAACGGACGGATTATCTTATAGCTTAGATTAGGTATTCTCTTTAATTTTGTTAGAGTCTTTTATTTTATCTTCTTTTTTTTTTGAAATATCAAGAAAATTTTTCAAAAAAAAAACCTTTTCTTTTCTTTGTTTAATCTTTGTTCTTGGTTTGAGTCATTTGTTTTTGTTCTTGTTGAAATTTTCAAATTTTTTGAGTCTTTCATTCTAAAAATTTTCAAAAATAGTTTCTTTTGTTGAATCTTGTGTCAATCTTTAAGTTTGGTGTCTTCTTGTGTATTTTCTTTATAACTTTTAAAAATTGTGTGTTTGGTTTTTAAAATTTTTAAGTTTGGTGTCTGGTGCACGAAATTGCAATAACACTTTTGCAATCCCGCACAACTAACCAGCAAGTGCACTGGGTCGTCCAAGTAATACCTTGCGTGAGCAAGGGTCGATCCCACGGAGATTGTCGGCTTGAAGCAAGCTATGATTATCTTGTAAATCTTAGTTAGGAGATTAGAAAGTATCAGGATTGATTGTAAGAAGCAAAAGAACATGTAATAGTTACTTGTACTGCAGTAATGGAGAATGGGTTGAGGTTTGGAGATGCTCCATCTTCCGAATCTCTGCTTTCCTACTGTCTTCTTCATCAAACACGCATGTCTCCTTCCATGGCAAGCTCGTGTAGGGTCTCACTGTTGTCAGCAGCTACCTCCCATCCGCGCAGTGAAAGCTAATGCAGAGCACTCTGTCACAGTGCCGCCAATCACCGGTTTGGTTCCCTCCTCTACCGGAATAGAATCACTCTTTTGCGTCTGTCACTAACGCCCAGTAGATTACAGGTTTGAAGCACGTCACAGTCATTCAATCATTGAATCCTACTCAGAATCCCACAGACAAGGTTTAGACCTTCCGGATTCTCTTGAATGCTGCCATCAGGTCCTGCCTATACCACGAAGACTCCGAAGAATCCAAGAGATAACTACTCAATCTAAGATAGAACAGAGGTGCTTGTCAGGCACGTGTTCATGGTTGAGAATGATGATGATTGTCACGGATCATCACATTCATCCGGATTAAGAACAAGTGTTATCTTAGAATGGAAGCAAGCATGATTGAATAAGAAACAGTAGTAATTGCATTAATCCATCAAGACACAGCAGAGCTCCTCACCCCCAACCATGGGGTTTAGAGACTCATACTGTGGAAGAAACGTGTACAATGTCTTAGAGTAGTATTCGGTACTGATTACAATGTAAAAAGGTCCTATATGTAGTAAACTAGTATCCTAAGGTTTTCAGAAATGAGTAAATGACAGAAAAATCCACTTCCGGGCCCACTTGGTGTGTGCTTGGGCTGAGCAATCAAGGAAATTCGTGTAGAAACCTTTTCTGGAGTTAAACGCCAGTCCCCATGCCAGTTTGGGCGTTTAACTCCAACTTTTAATCCAGTTCCGGCGTTTAACGCTGGAATTTCTGAGGCCGGATTGCAACGCGGGTTTGGGCCATCAAATCTTGGACAAAGTATGGACTATTATATATTGCTGGAAAGCCCTGGATGTCTACTTTCCAACACCGTTGAGAGCGCGCCAATTGGGCTTCTGTAGCTCCAGAAAATCCACTTCGAGTGCAGGGAGGTCAGAATCCAACAGCATCTGCAGTCCTTTTCAGTCTCTGGAGCAGATTTTTGCTCAGAACCTTCAATTTCAGTCAGAAAATACCTGAAATCACAGAAAAACACACAAACTCATAGTAAAGTCCAGAAAAGTGAATTTTAATTAAAAATTAATAAAATATACTAAAAACTAACTAAAAGATACTAAAAACATACTAAAAACAATGCCAAAAAGTATACAAATTATCCGCTCATCACAACACCAAACTTAAATTGTTGCTTGTCCCCAAGCAACTGAAAATCAAAATAGGATAAAAAGAAGAGAATATACTATAGACTCCAAAATATCAAAGAAACATAGCTCCAATTAGATGAGCGGGACTAGTAGCTTTTTGCCTCCGAACAGTTTTGGCATCTCACTCTATCCTTTGAAGTTCAGAATGATTAGCATCTATAAGAACTCAGAACTCAGATAATGTTATTGATTCTCCTAGTTAAGTATATTGATTCTTGAACATAGCCAGTGTATGAGTCTTGGCTGTGGCCCAAAGCACTCTGTCTTCCAGTATTACCACCGGATACATACATGCCACAGACACATAATTGGGTGAACCTTTTTGGATTGTGACTCAGCTTTGCTAAAGTCCCCAATTAGAGGTGTCCAGGGTTCTTAAGCACACTCTTATTGCTTTGGATCACCACTTTATTCCTTTTCTTTTTCTTTTTCTTTCTCTTTCTTTTTTTTCTTTTCTTTTTCCCTTTTTTTTTCGAAATTTTTTTTTTTTTCACTGCTTTTTCTTGCTTCAAGAATCAAATTGATGATTTTTCAGATCCTCAATAACAGTTCTCTTTCTCCTCATTCTTTCAAGAGCCAACAAATTTAACATTCTTAGAACAACAAATTCAAAAGACATATGCACTGTTCAAGCATTCATTCAGAAAACAAAAAGTATTGTCACCACATCAAACTAATTCAACTAGTTTCAGAGATAAATTTCGAAATCCTGTACTTCTTGTTCTTTTGTGATTAAAGCATTTTTCTTTTAAGAGAGGTGATGGATTCATAGGACATTCATAGCTTTAAGGCATAAACTCAAATTTTATTAATTATTAACTAAGAACAAGACTCAAATATAGATATAAAAAAAATAAAAATAGGAATGGAAAACAAAACAAGAAAAAAAACGAAAAACAGAGGCTTCTAATGATAGAGGTGTTCACAGAGTTAGGACTCAACAACCTTGATTTTGAGAAGTGGATGCTCCCTCAGCTTGAGAGGAGAGCTTTTGGCGTTTCATCTCTTGGATCTCACGCCCCTGCTTCTCTTGCTCCTTTAGCAATTTGCAGAGCATGCAGTTCTGATTCTGCTGTTCTTCCTTCAGTTGCTCCATAGTCTCTTGCAGCTTGTTAATAGATGCTTCTAGGCTGGACCAGTAGTCAATTCTTGGGTATTCAGGGAGGAATTCCTGCGCCCTCCTCTTGATGGAGTTGTCTTGCACTTGTCCTTCCATTGACTTCTTGGTGATTGGGTGTTCAATGGGTATGAACTCATCTACCCCCATCTTCACCCCAGCCTCTTTACAGAGCTTGGAAATCAAGCTTGGGTAAGCTAGTTTGGCCTCAGTGGAGTTCTTATTTGCTATTGTGTAGATCTCACAAGCAATCACATGATGAACCTCCACTTCTTTTCCAAGCATGATGCAATGAATCATCACTGCTCTCTTGATGGTGACCTCAGAACGGTTGCTAGTGGGCAATATGGAACGCCCAATAAAATCTAGCCAACCTCTTGCAATTGGCTTGAGGTCTCCCCTCTTGAGTTGGTTTGGGACACCCTTTGAATTGGTTATCCACTTAGTCCCAGGGAGGCATATGTCCTCTAGGATTTGATCCAACCCTTTATCTACTCTCACCATCCTCCTTTTGAAGGAGTCAGGATCATCTTGTAGTTGAGGTAGTTTGAAGATTTCTCTTATTTGGTCCAGATGGAAGTACATAACTTTCCCTCTGACCATGGTTTTGTGGGTATGGTAAGCGGTTCCAGTCATTCTTTGCTTATCTGTCAGCCACAGATTTGAGTAGAATTCCTGAACCATGTTCCTTCCAACCTTTGTCTCAGGATTGATCAGAACTTCCCAACCCCTGTTTCGAATTTGCTCTTGGATCTCCGGATATTCATCTTCTTTCAGATCAAATTTAACTTCCGGGATCACTGATCTCAGACCCATTATTTTGTGATAATGGTCTTCATGTTCTTTGGTTAAGAACTTCTCTTCATTCCAATATTCTTTGGATTAGTCTCTTTCTTTCCTCTTGAGTTGGTTTGTTTTCCTTTAGGAGCCATGATCTTGGCTTAGTGATCACGGAAAAGCACACCAAACTTAGAGGTTTTGCTTGTCCTCAAGCAAAAAAGAAAAGAAAGAAGTGAAGAGAGAGAGAGAGGAAATTCGAATGGTGTGAGGAAGGAAGGGTGAGGGACGTTCCTTTATAGAGTGGGGGGAGAGATTTTCGAAAAAAAAGAAGAGATTTGAAAGGAAATTTGAAAAGATTTTAAAAAAAAAATTTGAGAAAAAGGGTGAGTTTTTGAAGAAGATTTGAGATTATTTTGAAATAGATTTGAAGAATGGTTTTGATTTGTGAAGATTTGAAAATGAATGATGAAAGGTTGAAGTGCATTTATGTAGAAAAGATTGGGTAAGAAAAGGAAAGTTTGAAAAAAATTGAGTTGAAAACGAAAAAGTGGCCCCCCACCAAGCTGGCGTTAAACGCCCAGAATGGCACCCATTCTGGCGTTTAACGCCCAATTGTTACCCTTTTTGGGCGTTTAACGCTCAGCCAGGTACCCTGGCTGGCGTTAAACGCCAGAAAACCTTCCTCACTGGGCGTTTTTCTGAAAGCCCAGTGATGCTGCACACCTGGCGTTAAACGCCCAGAATGGTGCCCATTCTGGCGTTTAACGCCCAGAAAGGTACCATTCCTGGCGTTAAACGCCCAGAATGGTGCCCATTCTGGCGTTTAACGCCCAAAATGCCCCTTACTGGCGTTTTTTCGCCAGTAAGCTCATTTTCTCTGCTTTTTGAGCTGAATCCTTCTGTAACTCTGTGAATTCCTTCATTTTTGATACTTGCCTCTGTAAGAACAATTCATACACCTTTCTAATGACTGGGTTGCCTCCCAGCAAGCGCTTCTTTACTGTCTTTAGCTGGACTTTCACTGAGAATCACTCAAGTCTCAGTGTTGAGCATTCCTGCTCAAAATTTCCTTCAAGATAGTGCTTGATCCTCTGTCCATTAACAATGAACTTACTGTCAGAATCAATATCCTGAAGCTCAACATATCCATATGGTGACACTTTTGTAATCACATATGGACCCCTCCAACGGGATTTGAGTTTTCCTGGAAACAGTCTGAGCCTAGAGTTGAAGAGCAGAACTTTTTGTCCTGGCTCAAAGACTCTGTTTGACAATCTCTTGTCATGCCATTTCTTTGCCTTTTCCTTATAGATTTTAGCATTTTCAAAGGCATTGAGTCTGAACTCCTCTAGCTCATTTAGCTGGAGCAGTCTTTTCTCACCAGCTAACTGTGCATCCATGTTTAGGAATCTGGTTGCCCAGTAGGCTTTATGTTCCAGTTCCACAGGCAAATGGCAGGCCTTCCCATACACCAATTGGTATGGAGAGGTGCCTATAGGAGTCTTGAATGCTGTTCTGTATGCCCACAGAGCATCATCCAAGCTCTTTGCCCAATCCTTTCTTCGGGACATCACAGTCCGTTCTAGGATTCTTTTTAGTTCTCTGTTAGAGACCTCAGCTTGCCCATTTGTCTGTGGATGATATGGAGTTGCCACTTTATGGCTGATTCCATATCTAACCATAGCAGAGTATAGCTGTTTATTGATGAAATGAGTGCCTCCATCACTGATTAGCACTCTGGGGACGCCAAACCTGCTGAAAATGTTTTTCTGGAGGAATTTCAGCACAGTCTTGGTATCATTAGTGGGTGTAGCAATTGCTTCTACCCACTTAGATACATAGTCCACTGCCACCAGAATGTAAGTGTTTGAGTATGATGGTGGGAATGGCCCCATGAAGTCAATTCCCCATACATCAAACAGCTCTATCTCTAATATCCCTTGTTGAGGCATGGCATATCCGTGAGGCAGGTTACCAGCTCTTTGGCAACTGTCACAGTTACGCACAAACTCTCGGGAATCTTTATAGAGAGTAGGCCAGTAGAAGCCGCACTGGAGAACTTTAGTGGCTGTTCGCTCACTTCCAAAGTGTCCTCCATACTGTGATCCATGGCAGTGCCATAGGATCTTTCGTGCTTCCTCTCTGGGTACACACCTGCGGATCACTCCGTCAGCACATCTCTTAAAGAGATATGGTTCATCCCAAAGGTAGTACTTGGCGTCTGAAATTAGTTTCTTTCTCTGTACATGACTGTACTCCTTGGGTATGAACCTTACAGCTTTATAATTTGCAATGTCTGCAAACCATGGAGCTTCCTGGATGGCAAAGAGTTGCTCATCTGGGAAAGTCTCAGAGATCTCAGTAGGAGGGAGGGACGCCCCAGCTACTGGCTCTATTCTGGACAGATGATCAGCCACTTGGTTCTCTGTCCCTTTTCTGTCTCTTATTTCTATATCAAACTCCTGCAGAAGCAACACCCATCTGATAAGCCTGGGTTTTGAATCCTGCTTTGTGAGTAAGTATTTAAGAGCAGCATGGTCAGTGTACACAATCACTTTGGATCCTACTAGGTAGGATCTAAACTTGTCAATGGCATAAACCACTGCAAGTAATTCTTTTTCTGTGGTTGTGTAATTCTTCTGTGCATCATTTAAAACACGACTAGCATAATAAATGACATGCAGAAGTTTATTATGCCTCTGCCCCAACACTGCACCAATGGCATGATCACTGGCATCACACATTAGTTCAAATGGTAATGCCCAATCTGGTGCAGAGATTACTGGTGCTGTGACCAACTTAGCTTTCAGGGTCTCAAATGCCTGCAGACACTGTGTATCAAACACAAATGGTGTGTCAGCAGCTAACAGGTTACTCAGAGGTTTAGCAATTTTCGAAAAATCCTTAATAAACCTTCTGTAGAATCCTGCATGCCCCAGAAAGCTTCTGATTGCCTTAACATTGGCAGGTGGTGGTAATTTTTCAATTACCTCTACCTTTGCCTTATCCACCTCTATTCCCCTGCTTGAAATTTTGTGCCCAAGGACAATTCCTTCAGTCACCATAAAGTGACATTTCTCCCAGTTTAAAACCAGGTTAGTCTCTTGGCATCTTTTCAGGACAAGTGATAAGTGGTTAAGACAGGAGCCAAATGAGTCTCCATATACTGAAAAGTCATCCATGAAGACTTCCAGAAATTTCTCTACCATATCTGAGAAGATAGAGAGCATGCACCTCTGAAAGGTTGCAGGTGCATTGCACAGACCAAAAGGCATTCTCCTGTAGGCAAACACGCCTGAAGGGCAGGTGAATGCTGTTTTCTCTTGGTCCTGAGGGTCTACTGCAATTTGGTTGTAGCCTGAATAGCCATCCAAAAAGCAGTAGTAATCATGACCAGCTAGTCTTTCTAGCATTTGGTCTATGAATGGTAAAGGAAAATGATCCTTTCTGGTGGCTGTATTGAGTCTTCTGTAGTCAATACACATGCGCCACCCTGTGACTGTCCTTGTAGGAACCAGTTCATTTTTTTCATTATGAACCACTGTCATGCCTCCCTTTTTGGGAACAACTTGGACAGGGCTCACCCAGGGGCTATCAGAAATAGGATAAATAATCCCAGCCTCCAGTAATTTAGTGACCTCTTTCTGCACCACCTCCTTCATGGCAGGATTTAGCCTCCTTTGTGGTTGAACCACTGGTTTGGCATTATCCTCTAATAGGATCTTGTGCATGCATCTGGCTGGGCTAATGCCCTTAAGATCACTTATGGACCACCCAAGAGCTGTCTTGTGTGTCCTTAGCACTTTAATTAGTGCTTCCTCTTCCTGTGAATTTAAGGCAGAGCTTATAATCACTGGAAAAGTGTCACCCTCTCCCAGAAATGCATATTTCAGGGATGATGGTAATGGTTTGAGTTCAGGCTTAGGAGGCTTATCTTCCTCCTGAGGAATTTTCGAAAATTCCATTGCCTCCTCTGGCGCTTCCTGATCAGTTTGAGCATCTTTAAAGATGTCCTCAAGCTCTGATTCTAGGCTTTCAGCCATATTGATCTCTTCTACCAGAGAGTCAATAATGTCAGCGCCCATGCAGTCCTCTGGTGTGTCTGGATGCTGCATTGCTTTTACAGCATTCAACTTGAACTCATCCTCATTGACTCTCAAGGTTACTTCTCCCTTTTGTACATCAATGAGAGTTCGTCCAGTTGCTAGGAAAGGTCTTCCTAGAATGAGAGTTGCACTCTTGTGCTCCTCCATTTCTAGCACCACAAAGTCAGTTGGAAAGGCAAATGGTCCAACCTTGACAATCATGTCCTCTATTATGCCTGATGGGTGTTTAATGGAACCATCAGCAAGTTGGAGGCATATCCTGGTTGGTTTGACTTCTCCAATCAACCCAAGCTTTCTGATAGTGGATGCAGGTATTAAATTAATACTTGCTCCAAGATCACATAAGGCCACCCTGGTGTAAGTGCCTTCCAATGTGCATGGTATCAGAAAGCTTCCAGGATCTTGAAGCTTTTCTGGTAAGCTTTTTAGAATGACTGCACTGCATTCTTCAGTGAGAAACACTTTTTCAGTTTCTCTCCAATCCTTCTTATGACTTAAGATCTCTTTCATGAACTTAGCATAAGAAGGTATTTGCTCAAGTGCCTCTGCAAAAGGAATCTTTATTTCAAGAGTCCTTAAATAGTCTGCAAAGCGGGCAAATTGCTTATCCTGTTCCGCTTTGCGGAGTTTCTGAGGATAAGGCATCTTGGCTTGATATTCTTCAACCTTAGATGCTGCAGGTTTATTCCTTACAGAAATGGTTGAAGAAGCCTTGTTAGGGGAGTAATCATCAGGACCCTCAGGTGCCTGATTCTCCTTGGGCGTTTGAACGCCAGGATTGGGAGGAATTTGGGCGTTAAACGCCAGCTTTTCCCCCTTTTCTGGCGTTTGAACGCCAGAACTGGGCAAGGAATGGGCGTTTAACGCCAAGTTCCCTTCCCTTTCTGGCGTTTGAACGCCAATATTCCTCTCTGGGCTCTCAATGTCCTCAGAGGGATTTTGAACAGTGGCTTGGTCATCCTCTGTCAACTGTTCCTTAATTGACTTCTTGCTCTTTTGAGCAGTGGCTTTCAGTGTTTTCCCACTCCTCAGTTGAACTGCTTGACATTCTTCTGTTATTTGTTTAGATATTTGCTGTTTTGCTTGATTCAACTGCAGTTCTATGCTCTTGTTAGCAACCTTAGTATCATGGAGCATTTCTTTAAATTCTGCTAACTGTTCTGTCATCAGGAGCAATTGTTGATTGAGCTCATTCATCTGTTCCTGAGGATTAGGATCAGTGACTAATGCCATGGCCTCCTCCTTTGGAACAAACTCATTGCTAGAATACAAGTATTGGTTTCTAGCAACAGTGTCTATAAGCTCTTGAGCTTCTTCAATTGTCTTTCTCATGTGTATAGATCCACCAGCTGAGTGGTCTAAAGACATCTGAGCTTTTTCTGTAAGCCCATAGTAGAAAATGTCTAACTGTACCCACTCTGAAAACATTTCAGAGGGACATTTTCTTAGCATACCTCTATACCTCTCCCAGGCATCATAAAGAGATTCATTATCCTCTTGTTTAAAGCCTTGGATGTCCAGCCTTAGCTGTGTCATCCTTTTTGGAGGGTAAAAATGATTCAGGAATTTTTCTGATAACTGTTTCCATGTCTTTATGCTTGCTGTAGGTTGGTTATTTAACCACCTTTTTGCTTGATCTTTTACAGCAAATGGAAACAGTAACAGTCTGTAGACATCCTGATCTACCTCTTTATCATGTATTGTGTCAGCAATTTGTAAGAACTGTGCCAGAAACTCAGTAGGTTCTTCCTCTGGAAGACCGGAATACTGGCAATTTTGCTGCACTATGATAATGAGTTGAGGGTTTAGCTCAAAGCTGCTTGCTTTGATGGGAGGTATACAGATGCTACTCCCATATGCAGCTGTACTGGGGTTGGCATAGGACCCCAGAGTCCTTTTGGACTGGTTAATTCCACTTGAGTCCATAATAGACAAAAGGGAAATGAGAATAATTGCAAAGAGATGAATTTTGTTTATTTTTATTTTTATTTTGAAATAACCGAAAAAAAAAAATTAAAATAAAAAGAAATTTAAAATAAAAATTTCGAAAATTAAAAGGGAAATAAAATAAAATTTCGAAAATAAAAAATAAAATAAGATCAGAGCAAGTTGAGAACTGAATCAATTAGTAAGGAAAAAGATTTTGAAGATAGCAATTAAGAAGATATGATTGAAAAATTTTTATGAAAAAGATTTGATTTTTAAAAAAGAGGAAAGAGAAAAACACAAAAAGACACCAAACTTAAAATTTTAGAAGATCAAACACAATTTTTTTTTCGAAAATTTTAGAGAGAAAAACACAAAGAGGACACCAAACTTAGAACTTTTAAGAATCAAAAAGGGACTAAGAACAAGAAAATTTCGAAAATTTAAAAGAAAAACAAAAAGCATGCAATTGACACCAAACTTAGAATATGAACTAGACTCAACTAAAAGACTCTAAACCACCAAAAAGAAAACAGTCCTAATCTAAGCAACAAAATGAACCGTTAGTTGTCCAAACTCGAACAATCCCCGGCAACGGCGCCAAAAACTTGGTGCACGAAATTGCAATAACACTTTTGCAATCCCGCACAACTAACCAGCAAGTGCACTGGGTCGTCCAAGTAATACCTTGCGTGAGCAAGGGTCGATCCCACGGAGATTGTCGGCTTGAAGCAAGCTATGATTATCTTGTAAATCTTAGTTAGGAGATTAGAAAGTATCAGGATTGATTGTAAGAAGCAAAAGAACATGTAATAGTTACTTGTACTGCAGTAATGGAGAATGGGTTGAGGTTTGGAGATGCTCCATCTTCCGAATCTCTGCTTTCCTACTGTCTTCTTCATCAAACACGCATGTCTCCTTCCATGGCAAGCTCGTGTAGGGTCTCACTGTTGTCAGCAGCTACCTCCCATCCGCGCAGTGAAAGCTAATGCAGAGCACTCTGTCACAGTGCCGCCAATCACCGGTTTGGTTCCCTCCTCTACCGGAATAGAATCACTCTTTTGCGTCTGTCACTAACGCCCAGTAGATTACAGGTTTGAAGCACGTCACAGTCATTCAATCATTGAATCCTACTCAGAATCCCACAGACAAGGTTTAGACCTTCCGGATTCTCTTGAATGCTGCCATCAGGTCCTGCCTATACCACGAAGACTCCGAAGAATCCAAGAGATAACTACTCAATCTAAGATAGAACAGAGGTGCTTGTCAGGCACGTGTTCATGGTTGAGAATGATGATGATTGTCACGGATCATCACATTCATCCGGATTAAGAACAAGTGTTATCTTAGAATGGAAGCAAGCATGATTGAATAAGAAACAGTAGTAATTGCATTAATCCATCAAGACACAGCAGAGCTCCTCACCCCCAACCATGGGGTTTAGAGACTCATACTGTGGAAGAAACGTGTACAATGTCTTAGAGTAGTATTCGGTACTGATTACAATGTAAAAAGGTCCTATATGTAGTAAACTAGTATCCTAAGGTTTTCAGAAATGAGTAAATGACAGAAAAATCCACTTCCGGGCCCACTTGGTGTGTGCTTGGGCTGAGCAATCAAGGAAATTCGTGTAGAAACCTTTTCTGGAGTTAAACGCCAGTCCCCATGCCAGTTTGGGCGTTTAACTCCAACTTTTAATCCAGTTCCGGCGTTTAACGCTGGAATTTCTGAGGCCGGATTGCAACGCGGGTTTGGGCCATCAAATCTTGGACAAAGTATGGACTATTATATATTGCTGGAAAGCCCTGGATGTCTACTTTCCAACACCGTTGAGAGCGCGCCAATTGGGCTTCTGTAGCTCCAGAAAATCCACTTCGAGTGCAGGGAGGTCAGAATCCAACAGCATCTGCAGTCCTTTTCAGTCTCTGGAGCAGATTTTTGCTCAGAACCTTCAATTTCAGTCAGAAAATACCTGAAATCACAGAAAAACACACAAACTCATAGTAAAGTCCAGAAAAGTGAATTTTAATTAAAAATTAATAAAAATATACTAAAAACTAACTAAAAGATACTAAAAACATACTAAAAACAATGCCAAAAAGTATACAAATTATCCGCTCATCAGTGTCCTTTGCATGTTATTGTTTTCTTTGAATTCTTTGAGTTTTGTTCTTGGTGTTCTTCTTGATCTTCAAAGTGTTCTTGTTTTTCTTCTTGTTTTGATCTTAAAATTTCTAGGTTTGGTGTCTCTTTGTGTTTTTCTTTAAAATTTTCGCATAGTAGTGTCTTTATATGTAAAAATTTTAAGTTTGGTGTCTTTTTGTTGGTTTTCTCTTTCTTCATTAAATTCAAAAATAAAAAAATATAATATCCTTTCTTATCTTTAATTCAATTTTCGAAAATCATCAACAAAATTTTCAAATTTTAATTTTAAAATCAATATCTTATCTTATCTTAGTTTTAAATTTCAAAATTCAAACATTTTCAAAATTCATATCTTTTTCAAAATCTTATCTTATCTTTTTACCCTTCTTTAAAATTCAAAAATCTTATCTTATCTTATTTCAAATTAAAAATTTAAAATTCAATTTCAATTTTCAAAATTTAAATTTCAAATTTCAAATCCTTTTCAATACTTTATCTTATCTTGTTTTAAATTTAAAATTTCAAAATTTAAAATATAAAATTAAAACTTCAAAATTCAAAATTCAAAATTCAAATTTTAAATTCAATTCTTTTCTAATCTTCTAGCTTATCTTATTTTCAAATCTTTCTTAATTAATTACTTGTTTTCTCTCTCTTCTTTTTCAAAACTTCCTAACTAATTCTTCTCTCTCCTATTTTTGAAAATTCTCTTCTATCTCTCTCTTCTATTTTTGAAAATTCATTATTTAATTTTCAAATCTTTTTAATTCATTAACCTTTAATTTCGAATTACATAAATAAATAAAACAAAAACAAAAATATTTTAATTCTTGTTTATCTTTTCTACTTCTAATTATTCTCCTCTCTTTATTCGAATTCTTCTTCTCTTTCTTCTATCTTCATTCTTCTTCCTCTTCTTCTTCATATCTCACAGGAGCCCTCTTGATAAACCACTATTTTATAGTTTATATTGTGTTTAATTGTGTGGTTTTGTCGTGATCCTTACCCACTTATTCATCAATTTAGCATGCATTTAGATTTCCTTCATGAATTTATTACATGTTTGAAAATTACTTCCTAGAGACTTTAATTATTTAATTTCAATTCTCCTTTATTCCATTCGATGCCGTAATCTGTGTGTCAAGTGTTTCAGGCTTCATAGGGCATGAATGAGACGGAGATTGGAGAGGAAGCTAGCAAAAATGAAAGGAACACAAGAATTTGAGGAGATAACCAGCGAAAAGTGACGCGGTCGCATGGCTCACGCGACTGCGCGAAGGAGCGCAAATCGCAGTGACGCGGCCGCATGGACGACGTGATCGCGTGACATGCGCGATCTGCATAAACTGCAGAATCTGAAACCAGCGACTTTGGCCCAGTTTTTGGCCCGGAACAGCAGACTAGAGTCAGAGAATATGCAGAAACAAGAGACATTCATTGAGTAGTTTAGATCTAGTTTTTCACTCTCTTAGGTTTTTCTCTCTAGTTTTTAGAATTCTAATTTTTAATTGATCTTAGCATTGGAACATTGAGAAGAGTTATTTCCTCATCATGACTTCATCATTCCAGTTTGTTCTCTTCACTTGGTTTTATTCTTCCATGTTTTTTGTTATGTTCAATTTTGTCATTCAGATATTTTTATGATTAATTAATGCAAGGATTATTTCTTTCCAAGTTAATTTCCATTCCAATAATCATGTCTTCTTTTAATTCCCTTTCATGTGCCATGGATTCTTTATTTACAATGCGTGAGTAGTTTCATTACTTGATGGGGAGTTGATTAAAAGGAACTCTTGAGTTGGAAAGATTGAAAGAAAAATTTGTAATTGGGTTAAATGTTGGATTGCTATCCTGTCACTGACGCCAATCCCTTTAAACTAAGTGGGTTGCAACTTGTGAACAGATCTGGCATTTCCACTTGTTTGACTTTCTCTTACCTAGTAAGGGATAACCAAACAGAACAACTATTAATTATAAATTAATCTTACAATCACACCATCAATGATAGAGATTCTAACGAATCAATTCCCAGTCAAGGCCTTTTATTTTATTATTTAAATTTCCTCAAATTAAATCCCAATTTATTTAGCTCAACTCTTTTTGGAATATCTGATTAATAAAACAGCACACTTTTCTGCAACTCGTTGGGAGATGACCTGGGACTTAAACTCCCAGTAATTTTAATTTAAACTTTCTGTGACACATTTCTAAATTGATAGACAGATTCTCGGTGAGTTAAGAACTATACTTGCAACGTAACTATTTTAATAAATTTTTAATTCACCAGCTTCTGCATCTCCATCAATTTTTGGCACCGTTGCCGGGGAGTTGCAATAGAGTGCTTATTTTATTAATTAGAATTTATTTATTTGCATTTTATTTAATTTTGCTACTATGAGCTGCGTATTTCTTCCGTCAAATGACACGTTCACCTCCTGATCCGCGCTTGCTAATATTCGATCCTGAAATTGAAAGAACAATTTCACGAATAAGGCGAGAACAGCGTAGGTTAGTCCGCTCTGAGGGCGGATCTGAAAGTGAATCTGAGGAAGAAACCAGCCCCCGTTCTACTGATTCAGTTGTTTTACGTGCAGAAAATATGGCAGCTAGAAGGATTACCATTCATGAAGAAGGAGCTCCTGATTTTACACTGCAACCGTTTCAAGCGCATCATCCAGCGGTAGCTATGGATTTTGAAATAAAGACCGCACTGCTAAATTTGATGCCGAAGTTTCATGGCTTACCTGCTCAAGAGCCTATCAAGCACATGAGAGATTTCCAGGCAGCCTGTTCTACTGTCAGGCGTGATGGCGCTGATGAAACTTCAATTCTGCTGAAAGCTTTTCCGTTCTCTCTTGAGGGAAAAGCAAGAGAGTGGTACTACACTCAACCTCTAGCAAACGTATCCAACTGGGATACACTCAGAAAGGAGTTCCTGGAGAAATTCTTCCCATCTGAAGTTACTGATAAACTGAGGAAGGATATCTCTACAATTGTTCAGGATGACAATGATACTCTCTTTGAATACTGGGAGCGCTTCAATAATCTTCTGGAAGCATGCCCCCACCACATGATTGACAAGATCATGCTACTCAGCTATGTCGCACAAGGTATGAGGCCCCAAGATAAGACCACATTGGAAAGTGCCAGCAATGGGTCTATGAAGAAGTACAAGACCACTGATGAAGCTTGGCAATTGATCAGTGATTTAGCTGAATCTACTCGGAACCACAGACAGAAGCAAGGCCGTTCAAGGGCCATTGCAGAAGTATCTTCTGGTATAGAAACTGCTGCTCTAAATCGAAGCATCTGTGAAATGACCAACCTGCTTAAGCAAATGCAGTTAAATCAACAAGCTCAGCAAACTCAACCGCAGCAAAACCAACAACTAGTCCCACAAAGAATTTGCGGAATTTGTGCTGATTACAGCCATTACACGGATGAATGCCCGCAGCTCTAACAAGAAGACAACATGGTGGCATCTAATCACAATTTCTATGACCGCCCCAACCAAGGGTACAATCAAAGTGGAAATAATAACTGTTCATACCCTGACCGGGCTCCTCCAACTCGGCAAATCCATGAAGAGGTCCGACCTCGCCCTAAGGCCCACGCCTAAAAGTCGGACCTCGGACAATCAAGCAAGGGAAGGCCCATCAAAAGGAACGCAGCCCAAAACCTAAAGGCCGAAAGGACCTAGAAAGGGCGGTTCCACAAAGATAGGGATAAAACTCCCAAAAGATAAGATAAGATAAGAATATCTTATCCAGGGAAGATCACGACCAAACTACTATAAATACACTGGAGCACCCAGGTATTTCTACATTCTACATTCTACATATATCTGCTTGAACCCATGCTAACTTAAGCATCAGAGTGTCATTGCAGGTACAACCACCAACCACTCCACATATCAAGCTCGGGTCCCTGACCCCCACCTCGGGCCTCTCCAGACGACCGAGCTACACGTTTCAGGTAACCACCGGAACATTGGCGCCGTTGCCGGGGACCTGGAAGTCATCCCTCTACCATGGCGGACGACCCTCACAACAATGACCGCGCTGCATCTGAACAAGAGGAAGAAATTGACACCGGAGAACGTCCGGACAGCCCTCTATCACCACGCACTCCAGGAGGAAACAAACAGAATCGCCCAAAGACATCACTCCCAAACAAAGATCCACAAAATCCCGAAAAAGAAAGGAGCTCGGAAATTCTAGAAGCAGTCCAGGCACAACAAAACCGACTGAAACGACTTGAAGAGGACATAAAGAAACAGAAAGACACTGAACAAGATCTGAGGAGGGAGACTCGAAAGCGAAGAGAATTAGAAGAAAAACTGCGAAAAATAGAGGCCAACCTAAAAGGCCGGACAGAACGCGGCACCACCCCCGAAGGCAACCATGACCCCTTCACGCAAGAGATCATGAAGGAGAAAGTACCGCGAAACTTCAAACCACCCGATATGGATCTATACGACGGCACCACCGACCCAAGTCACCACCTCAGCAACTTCAGAAGCAGAATGTACCCAGTCGACGCCTCCGACGCAATTCGGTGCAAAGCCTTCCCCACCACTCTCACCAAGTCAGCCATGAAGTGGTTCGACAACCTGCCACCGAGATCAATCACCAGCTTCGAAGACCTGACCAGAAAATTCCTAACAAAGTTCTCTATTCAAAAGGACAAGACAAAACATGCCCCCAGCCTACTCGGGATCAAACAAGGTAACCAAGAAACCCTCCGAGAATACATGGAGCGATTCAACAAAGCCTGCCTGGACATACAACACTTACCCACTGAGGCGGCCATCATGGAACTAGCAAACGGCCTGAAAGAGGGACCGTTCAGCCAGTCCCTATCCAAACGATACCCGACCTCCCTATACGAGGTGCAGGAGCGGGCAGAAAAATATATCAACATGGAGGAAACCTCCCAGCTAAGAGACTCTTCTAGGAAGGAATCAACCTACCCACTTCGAGATCGAGATCGGGAACAAAAGAAGAAAGAAGAACCTAACCCGGACAAGCCACGGAAATACCACAACTACACCCCCCTCCGAGTCTCCCTGGTAGACGTCTACAGAGAAGTATGCCACACCGAAAAGATCCCCCCGCCCCAACCTCTAAAACACAAGAGAGCAGGGAGAGATCGGTCCGAGTACTGTGAATACCACAAACTCTACGGTCATTCTACCAACGACTGCCACGACCTAAAAAATGTTATAGAAAAGCTAGCCAGAGAAGGAAAACTCGACAGATACATAGCAGAGAAAGGAGAAGAAACCAGGAAAAGAAGGCGGGGGGATAACGAGGGTCGGGCCGAACAAACCCTGCAAACCCCCGAAAGGCACGTACACATGATAAATGGAGGTTTTGCAGGCGGTGGAACATCCAGATCCTCACGAAAAAGACACCTCAAAGAAGTCTATCATGTCCGAGAAGACAGTCCCCTGCCCGAATTACCTACTATCTCATTTACCCGAGAAGATGCTCAAGGGATAATACCCGGGCACGACGATCCAATGGTAATCACCATTATCCTAGCAAACGCCAACTTACACCGAACCCTGATCGACCAGGGAAGTTCAGCAGATATCCTGTTCAAAACGGCCTTTGACAAGCTCGGACTTGAAGAAAAAGAGCTAAAGGCTTATCCCACCGACCTATTTGGGCTAGGGGACACCCCGATCCATCCCTTAGGATACATCTCGTTACACACTACCTTCGGAAGGGGCGAGCAATCTAAAACATTAAACATCGACTACATTATAGTCGACGTCACTTCAGCATACAATGCCCTCATTGGGCGACCAACCCTAAACAGATTGGCAGCAATAGTCTCGACCCCACACCTCTGTATGAAGTTCCCTACCGCAAAAGGAATCGCCACCCTAAAAGGCGACCAAAAACTAGCGCGGCGCTGCTACAACGAAAGCCTGAGCCTAAAAGGGAAAGAGATCAACACAATAGAACTCGGACGAGTTCAAACCCGAGAAGATCTTCGGCCACAACCAGAGGGAGAAACCGAAAAAGTCCAGATCGGGAACACACCCGAAAAAGTAACAAACATAGGAGCAAACCTCAAAGCGGACCTAAAGGAGGAACTCATAACCCTCTTAAGGGAGAATTCCGACCTCTTCGCCTGGAAAGCCTCCGACATGCCAGGCATAAACCCCGACCTAATGTGCCATAAACTATCAGTATACCCGGGGTCCAGACCCGTCCAACAAAGACGCCGGAAGCTCGGACCCGAACGCATGCAAGCGATAGAAGAACAAGTACAAGCACTGCTAGATGCAGGGTTCATTAGGGAAGTAAAATACCCCCTATGGCTCGCAAACATGGAGGATGTGCGTCGATTACACGGATCTCAACAAAGCCTGCCCCAAAGACCCATATCCACTACCAAACATCGACGCCTTAGTAGACGCAGCCTCAGGCTACAGATATCTCTCCTTCATGGACGCATACTCGGGATACAATCAAATCCCGATGTACGGACCCGACCAAGAAAAGACCTCGTTCATAACCCCAAGGGCAAACTACTGCTACGTAGTAATGCCCTTCGGACTGAAGAACGCAGGGGCAACCTACCAGAGGCTAATGAACAAAGTGTTCTCAGAGCACATCGGACTACAGCTGGAGGTGTACGTCGACGACATGCTGGTAAAGACACAAGAAGACAGAAACTTGCTGACCGACCTCCTCAGTGTCTTCGGCACCCTCAGAAAACACAACATGAGACTTAACCCGACAAAGTGCACCTTCGCCGCAGAAGCCGGAAAGTTCTTAGGCTTCATGCTGACTCAAAGGGGCATCGAAGCGAACCCGGACAAATGCCAAGCGATACTCAACATGAAGAGCCCGACGTGTGTCAAAGAAGTACAGCAACTAAATGGAAGGCTAGCCGCCCTATCAAGATTCTTGGCAGGATCAGCGATAAAATCACTACCTCTCTACTCGCTCCTAAAGAAAGGGAAGCCCTTCTCATGGACCCCGGAGTGCGAAAAAGCCTTCCAAGAATTCAAAGAATTCCTCGCACAGCCACCAATCCTAACCCGACCTTTAAAGGGAGAAGAACTCGTACTATACCTCTCGGTTGGAAATCAAGCAGTCGCTTCAGCGTTAATACGAGAAAATGACCAAGGACAACGCCCCATATACTTTGTAAGCAAGGCACTACAAGGGGCCGAATTAAACTATCAGAAGATAGAAAAATTCGCCTACGCCCTAGTGTTCACAGCTCGGAGGCTCCGTCCCTACTTTCAAGCCCACACCATCGAAGTCCGGACAAACCAACCCATGAGATATATCCTGCAAAAAACAGACCTGGCAGGACGAATACTGCAATGGGCGGTGGAACTGTCCGAGTTCGACCTCCACTATGAAGCCCGGACTGCTATAAAATCTCAGTATCTAGCCGACTTCATCGCAGAATACACTGAGACCCCTGGAACCCCACTCTCATGGAACCTGTATGTCGACGGGTCCTCAAACAAAACTGGAAGCGGAGCCGGGGTTATACTCGAAAGCGACCAAGGAACGCGGATAGAACTATCCCTAAAATTCGAGTTCCAGGCTTCGAACAACCAAGCCGAATACGAGGCCCTACTAGCAGGCCTAAAGCTAGCCGAAGAGGTCGGAGCCCAGAGAATCGCAATCTTCAGCGACTCCCAGGTCGTCACATCACAAGTAAATGGGAGCTACCAGGCCAAAGACCCAACTATGAAAAAATACCTGGATCAAACACAAGCACAATTACGCCACTTTTCAGAAATACAGATCCAGCACATACCTCGGGAACAAAACGCCCGGGCAGACGCCCTCTCAAAGCTCGCCAGCACCAAACCCGGAGGCAACAACAGAAGCCTCCTCCAGGAAACCTTACAATCTCCCTCCGTGCTAAGAGAGGAGGAAACACTAAATATATCCAACCAAAAGCAAGGATGGATGACCCCCATACTCAACTACCTGAAGTCGGGAACTCTCCCCACCGAGAGAAAGGAAGCCAAAAGACTCACAAAAAACGCCCAGAATTATACACTAGTTCACGACGTGTTATACAGAAGAGGATTCTCAAACCCCCTCCTTAGGTGCGTCCCGACCTCAGACACAAAGAGCGTCCTCGAAGAAGCCCACGGAGGCATGTGTGGGAACCATCTCGGAGCTCGGGCATTATCCAAAAAAATAGTCCGAGCCGGGTTCTACTGGCCAACCTTGCAAAGAGATGCAACGGAATTTGTGAAAATATGCCCCCCCTGCCAAAAACACGCCAATTTTCACAAAGCACCACCCGAAGACCTTATCAGCATCACCGCACCATGGCCCTTCGCAAAATGGGGACTTGACCTACTCGGCCCATTCCCCCAAGGACCGGGGCAAGTCAAATACCTCATAGTAGGGGTCGACTACTTCACAAAGTGGATCGAAGCTGAACCCTTAGCCACCATCACGGCTCAGAAAAGTCGCAAATTCCTATACAAAAATATTGTCACAAGGTTCGGAGTCCCCTACTCCATCACAACGGACAATGGAACGCAGTTCACGGACACGAGTTTTCAGAACTTGGTGGCCGAACTAAAAATCAAACAGCAATTCACCTCGGTCGAGCACCCACAAGCCAATGGACAAGCAGAGGCTGCAAATAAGGTCATCTTGGCCGGGTTAAAACGGAGACTCCAAGAAGCCAAAGGGGCATGGGCCGAAGAGCTTCCCCAGGTGCTATGGGCATATCGGACGACTCCACACTCTACAACGGGAGAATCGCCATTCCGACTAGCCTATGGGATGGAGGCAATGATTCCTATCGAAATAGAGGAAGGGTCACCTAGAACCATCTTCTACAACGAAAAAGATAACCCGCAGGCACAAAGGGAAGAACTCGACCTCCTCCCCGAGGTCCGAGAAAGAGCCCGAATCCAAGAAGAAGCCTTAAAACGGCGAACGGCACTCAGATACAATCAGAAAGTTATAAAGCGAAGCTTCTCCATTCACGACCTGATTCTAATCCGAAATGATATCGGAACACAAAAGTCGAGAGAAGGAAAGCTAGCTGCAAATTGGAAAGGACCCTACAAGGTAACAGAAGTCTTAGGGACAGGCTACTACAAAATATCCGACCTAGAAGGCAATGAGCTGCCCAGGGCCTGGCACGCCTGTAATCTAAGACGGTACTACAGCTAGAAAGATTTAACCCGAGGTGTACTCTTTTTTCCTACAAGGGTTTTTTAATGAGACACCCGGTTAAATAAGACACCCGACCTAGTCAAGGGTAAACACTCTGTAAATATTCTTTCTTTTTCAATACTAATCAAATTTTTCTATTTTCTTTTCTCCTTCCTCATGACGGAACAAACCCTAGAAAGTACCCCGCCAAGGCGCATTAATTTATGCTCGGCAAAACGCAAAAAATTATTTGCCAAGAGACCACACAAGGTCGGCAAAGATAAAGCGACGAGGTTCAAATTAATGTGAGAAGTTATAAAGCAACTCTGAAAAAGGCTCAAAAAGCCAAATAAAAAGAGGTTACAAAAATAACTTAAAAGGCCGACCAACGACAAGGTCGGACCCAACAAAAGGAGGTACTTGAACGCCCGAGGTCCGAGAAAACGACCGGATCCAAAAAAGAAGCCTTAAAACGGCGAAACCCAAGATTTCGAAAACGCTTACTAAAAAGTTGCTATACAAAAGCAACTAAAAAGTACAAGCGAAGAAAACGAAATCAAGAGAAGGGTAAAACAAAAGTTTCAAAGCGCTAGCTAAAAAGTTGTTATCCAAAAACAACTAAAAGGCATAAAAGCGGAACGAAAGTCAAAGGCGCAAACAAAAGTTTCAAAGCGCTAGCTAAAAAGTTGTTATCCAAAAACAACTAAAAGGCATAAAAGCGGAACGAAAGTCAAAGGCGCAAACAAAAGTTTCAAAGCGCTAGCTAAAAAGTTGTTATCCAAAAACAACTAAAAAGCATAAAAGCGGAACGAAAGACAAAGGCGCAAACAAAAGTTTCAAAGCGCTAGCTAAAAAGTTGTTATCCAAAAACAACTAAAAAGCATAAAAGCGGAACGAAAGACAAAGGCTCAAACAAGGGTAAAACAAAAGTTCAAAACGCTAGCTAAAAAGTTGTTATCTAAAAAACAACTAAAAAGCATAAAAGCGGAACATCATCCAAAAAGTCAAAGCAAAACACCGCATAATAAGCTAAAAAGTTACTACAAGTAGCTAAAAAGCGACCAAAGCGTTCACAGAAGCCATCCAAAAACAAAAAGAGCCCACAGGCCGGGTAAAGAACCAAAGTAAAAGATTACAGAGGATCAAGGTCCTTTCCGGATTCCACATCAGTAGAAGGCTGCGGAGGAAGAACCATAGAAATCGGGACAGCCTTAACAGCACCATCATCTCGGTTTGAAACCTCCACACCAGCTCCACCCCCGGCCAAAGGTGAAGTCGGGTTCGCAACCGGAACATTAAGGTCGGACACCGGAACCTCATCCTCGTTGGGAGCAGGAATAATCTTTCCCTCCACAACAACGTTATCCGTACTAAACAAACTCAGATCCAGGTCAGGAGCAAGAACCCGGACCTGATCCTTCAAATTTCCAAACATAGCATCCATACCCCTGGCCACATGACCCTCTAGCTCGTAAAAATCATCCCGAGCAGATTGCAACTTCTCCTTCGTATCCACAAGCTTGGCGTATACCCGAGTATAATTCTCCGTCGCCGCCTTCGCCATCTCCTCAGATGCTTTCGCTGCCGCCACAGCCGCAGTAGCTTTAGCTTTCTCTTTCTCCAGAGAGGCCTCCAGCTCAGTAATCCTAGCAGCCTTCAGCTCACTAAACCTCTCAAACTCAGACTGAGCCTTCTCAAGTCGGGAGCTGGTCGCACCAATAGGGGATTTCTTGAACTCCCGGGCAATAGCAGCATGAAGACTGGCCATCCGAACACAACTCCGCGCCATATATTGAAAATGGTGCTCCATAGACACGTCATCAGTAGAAATAAAAGTCTGAGGGAGAATATGCTGTTCAATCCAACCAAGAGCATCGAAATCCTTATCGTTAAAACCCGCAAGCTCTTGAGAGGTCTTCTGCTTCTTGGGAGGAGGACCCAAGAACGGGGGAGGAGAAGAGGTAGCAGGCCCGGAGGTCGGGGGGTCTTGATTTATAGCTCGGAACTGGGGAGTCGGAATAGTCTTCGACCGAGTCTGAACACCCACAGTAGTCTTCTGCGGAGAAGATCGGGCAGAACCCTCCTCAGCCTCAATATTTCGAGCAACCGCAGATTTTTTCGCCCGACGAAGGAACTTCATGGAATCCGCCTGGGAGGACATCTCTGCAGAAACAAAAGAAAAACGATCACCATAACAGAAAACCCACCAAAACAAGCAAAACAAAAATACTAAAAAGATGAAATCTCGGAGAGGTCGGGAACTACCTAACTCGGAACGGAGAAGGCTTGGATCTCCCAACATTTTCTTCGTGTCCAAGTGAGGTGCCCGACCCCATAAACTGCTCACCACACCCACAAAAGCCTGCTCCACCTCATCTAGACTCTCAAAGGTATACTTAACAGACACTACATTCTCCTGCCAACAAAGAGGAAAAGAAGGCTCCCCACTCTCATCTAGAAAGAAAGGTCGGACATCTCCAGTAGCCCGGACCTTGAAATAAAAGTTCTTAAAATCATGAAAGGACTCATCATACAGGGTACAAAACTTCTTTCCCTGGTTAGCCCTAAAAGAAACCCAAGATACCTTCCCTCCACCCGACCCCGGCTTCGTCAACACAAATAAGTAGGAAAAAAGAGAAATAGAGGGAGCGACGCCCAAAAACTGACACAAAAGTTGAAACAGCTTTAAAAACGCCCAAGAATTTGGATGGAGCTGCGTAGGGGCAAGGTTACAAGACCACAACACCTCGGACTCCAGGTCAGTAAAAGGAAGTCGGACACTCAGCTTAGAGAAAAAACAATCATAAGCATAAAAGAATAGCTTCTCGGAACTATCTAAAGGCGGGAAGCAAACTCTCTCCTCGGACTCCGGGGCTACTAGTTCATAATCCCTCTCAGACTCTCTATTCTCACATATGCTACAGTGCCTACGGAACCTAGCCAAATATTCAGAATCTACCACAGAAGGGACTTTTAGAGGAAGAGGGTCTACCCAACCAAGACCACTTGGAATCTTGGTCGACATCGCCTGAAGAACCTTTCGAGACATAAAACTCTTACCTACAAAGAAGAAATACAAAAGCAAGCAAAATCACATAAAGCAGACAGCAAAAAAACCCGTTCAGCCAGGCAAGAAACAAAAACCCGGAACAAAGTACTAGAAAAACAAAAAGAGCCCCCCCCCATATACAAACAAAGCAAATGGCGGCGCCTCTTTTCGGGGCAACCCAGGCATAAAGAAACAAACAAGAGCCACACAAAGAACAGAAGCATATGATCACAAGAAAATAGAAACAGGAGAACAAACCTGGAAAACGAAGGCGAAAAGCTCCGAAGCAAGGAGAACGAAGCGACGGTGCAGAGGAAACCACGGAAAGACACACGGAAAAGATTCGGGGAAGAAGAAACAAAGAAATAAAAGCGGCGCTCGAAAAAGGAGAATGGCGAAACTTAGAAAAACAGGAAAGGAACAGAATAAACGAAGAAAAAGGAAGGGAGCAAATAAATAATGCCTCCACAGAGCCCGAACGGAAATCGAGGAGAAACGGTAGAATGCAATAAATGCAGAAACGGCCATTTTTGAAATTTGAAAAACTACCATACCCGAGCTCGACCTCCCAAAAAGGACGAACTCGGGCAGGGGCACTGTTCATACCCTGACCGGGCTCCTCCAACTCGGCAAATCCATGAAGAGGTCCGACCTCGCCCTAAGGCCCACGCCTAAAAGTCGGACCTCGGACAATCAAGCAAGGGAAGGCCCATCAAAAGGAACGCAGCCCAAAACCTAAAGGCCGAAAGGACCTAGAAAGGGCGGTTCCACAAAGATAGGGATAAAACTCCCAAAAGATAAGATAAGATAAGAATATCTTATCCAGGGAAGATCACGATCAAACTACTATAAATACACTGGAGCACCCAGGTATTTCTACATTCTACATTCTACATATATCTGCTTGAACCCATGCTAACTTAAGCATCGGAGTGTCATTGCAGGTACAACCACCAACCACTCCACATATCAAGCTCGGGTCCCTGACCCCCACCTCGGGCCTCTCCAGACGACCGAGCTACACGTTTCAGGTAACCACCGGAACAATAACCATGGATGGCAGGACAATTCAAACCAGAATTGGAGGGACAACAATAATAGGGGAGGCAGAGATAATCAAGAAAATCAGAGGTGGAATAATTACAATAACAGGCAGCAAAATCAACCTTACCGAGTACCTCACCTGAGGCAAAACCAAGGACCACCGAACAATCAGCAGCAAACCCCCCAAATTACTCATTCTTCTGTATCTTCTAATGAAGAATTATTACAAGCTTTTGAGAAAAGACAACTGGCCATGGAAAATACCATTGTGAACAGTATTAACGCCAGTCTGAAGGTTTCACCTCTACTCTGCAAGCTTTTATGACACAACTTGGTTTAGCACAAAATTCCAATAACCAACCTTCAAGCACCACTGGAATCCCCTCTCAACCATTACCCAATCCAAAGGGAGGCATTAATGCCATCACCCTGAGGTCCGGAACCACACTGCAGGAGAGGAATCAGGAGGAACCAAGCTCACCAGAATACGCCTCAGCTGAAGAGGTGGTAGAAATCGAAGATGTTGGAGAGGAAGAGGATATACAGGGTATAGCTGAAGAAGAGATAGCTCCACCACAGGAAGAAGCACAAAAAGGTGCAGTCACCACAGAAAACACTACTCCTATTCCATTTCCACAACTTTCAAGGAAGCCTAGGAAGCAGCTGGAACCTGATCCTAAAATAGTAGAAATATTCAAAAAGGTTGAGGTAACTGTTCCCCTTTTTGATGTTATTCAGCAAGTACCTAAATATGCAAAGTTTCTAAAAGACTTATGTATCCATAAAGATAAAATTAATGAATTAGAAACTATTCCTTTAGGTAGTTCTATATCTGCTTTAATGTGAGGATTACCTGAGAAATGTAGTGATCCAGGTCCTTGCATAGTTAGTTGTACTATTGGTGGTGTAGTAATTTATGATTGCATGTGTGATTTAGGAGCATGTGTCAGTATAATGTCTTTGTCTATATATGATGTTTTAAGGCTCCCTCCCTTAAAAAGGTCGGCAGCTCATTTTGTGTTAGCAGATAAAAGCATTATTACAGTTGCTGGAGTTGCTGAAGATGTTTTGGTGAACATTAAAGGGCTCACATTTCCTACTGATTTCTATATCTTGGAGATGCCCCATAATGATTCAGATAAGCCATCATCAATCCTACTTGGAAGACCATTCCTGAAGACATCAAAATTCAAATTGGATGCTTTTTCAGGGACATACTCCTTTGAAATAGATGGCCGCATAGTAATCTTCAATCTGAATGGAGTCATTGACAACCCCCCAGAAGATCGTTCTATCTTCCAGTGTGATGTCATAGACGAAAGTGTGGCTGAAGTTCAAAAGGAAGAGTTTGAAGAGAGGCACACTGGACAAGGTCCAAGTGTGGGGACCCTCTTAACTGATAATGAGGACACTTCACCATTTTCACAAGCCCCAGATAACCCAGAGCCTGTCCATGATCAAAAGTTAGAATTGAAACCTCTCCCTCCACATCTCAAATATGCTTACCTTGAGGATGAGCAGAAGTTTTTGGTTATTATTGCAAGAGAACTGACTTCTCAACAAGAAGAACAGCTACTTGATGTGTTGAGGAAGCATAAGAAGGCAATAGGGTGAAGTTTGGCAGACATACTGGGAATCAACCCTCAAATATGCGAGCACAGAATATTTTTAGAAGAGGGAGCAAGACCTGTCCGTCAACCACAAAGAAGATTGAATCCTACCATCTTGGAAGTTGTCAAAAAGGAAGTGACCAGACTATTGGAGGCTGGTATCATATATCCCATTTCAGACAGTGAATGGGTAAGCCCAGTGCAAGTGGTGCCCAAGAAGTTCGGAGTCACTACAGTGAAAAACGAGCATGGAGAGCTCATAGCAACCAGAGTTCAGAATGCTTGGAGAGTCTGCATTGATTACAGGCGTCTCAACCAAGCTACTCGTAAGGATCACTATCCACTTCCATTCATTGATCAAATGTTGGATCGCCTGTCAGGTAAATCGCATTATTGCTTTTTAGATGGTTATACAGGTTATTTCCAGATTCATATAGCTCCTGAGGATCAGGAAAAGACTACTTTTACATGTCCTTTTGGGACCTATGCTTATAAGAGAATGCCCTTTGGCTTGTGCAATGCACCAACTACTTTCCAAAGGTACATGATGGACGATTTTAGCGTTTATGGTGATTCTTTTAACCTTTGCTTAGATGGATTATCTAGAGTATTAGATAGATGTATTAATACAAACCTTGTATTGAATTTCGAAAAATGCCACTTTATGGTAAAGCAAGGGATTGTATTGGGACATGTGGTATCTAATAATGGCATTTCTGTAGACCCAGCAAAGGTGAATGTTATTTCTAGTCTACCTTACCCCTCTTCTGTGAGGGAAGTCCGTTCGTTCCTTGGCCATGTAGGTTTCTACAGGAGATTTATTAAGGATTTTAGTAAGGTGGCACTTCCCTTATCCAGATTACTACAAAAGGATATTGAGTTTGAGTTCAGTGAGGAGTGCAAATAAGTATTTGATAAGCTAAAGACTGCTCTAACTCAAGCTCCAATTGTGAGAGGACCCGACTGGAACCAGCCATTTGAAATCATGTGCGATGCTTCCAACCATGCAGTAGGAGCAGCGCTGGCTCAGCGTGAAGGTAAGAATCCTTTTGTTATTGCCTATGCGTCTAAGACTTTAGACACTGCCCAGTCTAATTATACTACTACTGAGAAAGAACTACTTGCTATTGTTTTTGCTCTGGATAAATTCCGGGCTTATTTACTTGGTACTAGAGTAGTAGTGTATTCGGACCATGCAGCTCTAAAGTATCTATTGGCTAAAAAGGAATCCAGACCAAGACTTATACGTTGGATACTGCTGTTACAAGAATTTGATTTAGAAATCAAGGATAGGAGTGGTAATCAAAATTTAGTTGCAGACCACTTGAGTCGCCTTGAACATATTAAGGATGATTCTACTCCTATAGATGATAATTTTCCTTTTGACAACCTGCAAGCAGTATCTGAGGTAGTCCCTTGGTATGCACCTGTTGCTAATTATTTAGTTAGCCGCACATTTCCTCCACATTTTTCTAAACATCAAAGAGACAAGCTGAAAAGCGAGTCTAAATATTATATATGGGATGACCCATATTTATGGAGATGTGGCGCTGACCAGATAATTAGACGTTGTGTACCTCAATCAGAATTTCAGTCCATTTTAGAGGCCTGTCACTCATCTGAAAGTGGAGGACATTTTGGCCCTCAACGAACAGCTAGAAAGATCTTAGACTGTGGATTCTGGTGGCCTACTCTTTTTAGAGATGCTGCTGAGTTTTGTAAATCTTGTCACCCATGCCAGAAATTTGGTAACATATCCAAGAGGGATGAGATGCCTCAACAATATATGCTCTTTTGTGAAATTTTTGATGTTTGGGGCATTGACTTCATGGGTCCATTTCCAAATTTTAGTGGATATTTTTATATATTGTTAGCTGTAGATTATGTTTCCAAATGGGTGGAAGCAATTCCTACCCGCACTGATGATGCTAACACTGTTGTTTCCTTTGTGAGAAACCATATTATATGCCGCTTTGGATCACCACGAGCGATCGTGAGCGATCAAGGCACCCATTTTTGTAACAGGAGACTAACAGGATTGATGAAGAAGCATGGGATAATCCATAAAGATGCAACAGCTTACCATCCCCAAACTAATGGGCAGGCCGAGGTGTCAAACAGAGAAATTAAACGTATCTTGCAAAAGATAGTAAAGCCTCACAGAAAAGACTGGAGCACCAGACTACAAGATGCACTGTGGGCATATAAAACAGCATACAAGACACCCATTGGGATGAGTCCCTTCCGCTTAGTTTATGGAAAAGCTTGTCATTTCCCAGTTGAAATCGAACACAGAGCCTTCTGGGCAGTTAAAGAGTGCAACATGGGGATTGAGGATGCTGGAGCTGAAAGAAAGTTACAACTGCAGGAACTGGAGAACCTTCGCCTAGAAGCTTATGAGAACTCCAGAATATACAAGGAAAAGATGAAAGTTGTGCATGATCAAAACATCAAGAAGAGAGAGTTCCAACCTGGAGATTTTGTTCTCCTTTGCAAATCTCGACTGAGGCTCATGCCCGGTAAGTTAAGATCAAAATGGGAAGGTCCATACAGAATAGAGAAGGCTGAACCGTACGGAGTTTATCACCTAAGCCATCCTTCCAGTTCTGAACTTATTAAGCTTAATGGACACCGCCTGAAGCTATACCATGGTGAGAAGGTGCAGAAGAGCAAGGAGCTTGAGATCTTCCGCTTGGAAGATCCCTACATAGCAACAGATTGAGCTAGTGGAGCGTCCAACTTACGGACGTTAAAGCAAAGTGCTTGGTGGGAGACAACCCACCGCGGTATGATCGTTCTTTTCTTCACTTTTAGTTTTCCTTCTTTAAATAACTCTTCTCTTTATTAATGCTTTCGTGTTCTTTCAATTACATGTCTTTATCTTTCTTTAAAAATAAATAAATAAATAAATAAATATTTTTTGCCGCGCGACGCGATCGCACAAGGGACGCGTCCGCGTGGCAGGGGGAGTGAAGAAAAATAAAATGAACAGAAAGTTACGCAGGAGCAGCGCTGGAATCGTGCCAAAGGCCAATTTACTCCACGCGGCCGCGTCACTGACGCGACCCCGTCACATGGAAATCGTGGCCTCCCACGCGACCGCGTGCCCTGCATTTTCGACGTAAAAAGGGTGCACAATGCTATATTGTGCGAGAGTGGTGCTGGATTGGTGCTAGAAGCACAATCCTTGTCACGCGACCGCGTCGCCGACGCGGCCGCGTCACATAATTTCTGATGCACAGTCACGTGATCGCTTGACCTACGCGATCGCGTCACCTTAATTTGGCAATTGAATTATATTGAACAGAGAGTTGTGCTGGAGCGAGGCTGCACTCGCGCCAGCAGCACAACGTAGGTCACGCGATCGCGTGACCGACGCGATCGCGCCCCCCTTCCTGACATGCATCTACGCGAACACGTCGCCGACACGGCCGCGTCGTATGCGCCGCACAGCTCAACCCAGTAAGCCACATTATCTTATCTTTTTCTCCTCCAAACCCTACTTTTTCTTTTCCCCCCTTCTTCCTTCTTTCTCCCTTTCCCCTTCTACCTCACATTTCACTCTCTCTCTCTCTCTCACCACCATTAACAAGGTTTTACCTTCTTCTTCCTTCTTCTCTTTTCTATCATTCTTATTATATTATTTATATATATTATTATTTTCTTTTTCTTTTCTTTTTCTTTTCAAATCTTTATTTTTCTTTCTTCTTCTTTTTCCTTTTACATGGTGTTAGAAACCTTTTGAGTCATCATTCCTCATTATATGCTTGTGGATTATTGCAAATTGTTTGACAATTATTTTTCTCCTATTTAAGGGATTGCGTGCATGTTCAATTTCACACTTTTTATATCTTGTTTACCATGCATGCCATGTGTTTGTGAAAAAGCCCATATAGCACTATGCACTTTTCTACATTACTTTACTCTACTCTGCAATGCTTGCTTTTCAAAAATTTCCTTTCATATTTTATTAATTCAATTTAATTGTCAATACAAACGTGATAGTTAGTTTGTTACAAAAGGTAACCTAACTTGGACATTGAATGTTTGATATATGCTACTCATGCCCTTGCCTGCATGCCAATAAACCTCTTGCATTCCATTGTCCTCCATGCACTTGCTATATTTCCTTTGATGAGCTTTTCACATGTAATCTGGACCATGTGTTCATGCCATTTATCTTTATTGTGCATTGACTATCACTTACAATACCCTCTTTCTTGCTCTATCCCTTTGAATTCAATTTCCTTTCTCTTCCCTTCTTTCAGGATTGCCACCAAGAAAGGAAAAGAGAAAGCTACTTCCAAACCACCTGCAAGAAGAGGAACTAAAAGAGCATTAGTGGCAGAGCCTTCTTCAACCGCAGTCAAGCCCTCAACAAAAAGAGTTAAGAGGATAATAAAGGTTGACGACAAAGAGAAAGCCTTTCCAGCAAAGGACACTGCGCGATTTCCCAATCGCTACTATGAGCAGATGTTCCATATCCTAGCAGAAAGGAACTATAACAATGAATACCTTCTCATCCTCCCGCCTAATATTGCCACCTTTGTTGAGCCACAAATTGAGCGAAGATAATGGGGTTTTCTACGGAGACAGCCAAGGCAGGTCAATCTTTCTTGGGTAGTTGAGTTCTACTCCAACTTCTACATACCAACCCTGCAGTCTGTTTATGTCGGCAGAAGCAAGTCCCCATTACAGAAGAGGCCATTCAGCAAGTTCTGAGTCTTCCCCCTATTCCAGCAGGAATGGACGCTTTTCAAGAAGCCACCCTTCAGCGCCAGCGATACCAATTTGACTGGGACTCCGTTCTCAGAGTCATTGCTTTACCTGGCAGCCGTTGGATCTACGGATACCACCGCAACCGCCCTAAGGGAATCTTGGCTTTCGCACTTACTTTGGAGGCTCGCGTATGGGCACAGATCATGTCCCATTACGTCTTCCTGAGCACTCATGAGTCCTCCTTCACTGCGGACACGGATGTTCTACTATGGTGCATCCTTACAGACCAACCTTTGGATCTCTCAAGACACATCCGGCATGCTATGGAGCATGTACAAATCGCGGGCAACTTATCTTTCCCTGCCTTGGTCTCAACTCTTGTCTCAGCAGCTGGAGTCTCCTGCAGAGCTGGGGACACCAAAGCCATGCTTCCACGGGATGATCAATATGTCCCTAACGGGAAATACCTCAGACTTTCAGCAGCCATTACAAGCCAGCCTCCTGAGCCGGTTGAAGATATTCCTTCTTCAACACCACAAGCATCTACCACTGAGAAATTGCTCCAGCAGATACTTGAAAAGTTGGATCGGCATGAACAGAGAGCAAAGATGAGAGAGCGCCGTAACGAGCGCCGATTCAAACACCTCAAGGAGCTACTCAAGGGACGCTACAGAGACTCAGACACCCCGGACTCCACTTCTTTTACCAGCACCGGGAGCCATGATGATCCCGACTGTGGAGATACTGCTACCAGCCCACCCCTGTTCCTGACTGACGGCACCGAGGACGGTGCAAAGCCTTAAGTGTGGGGAGGTCGGTCAGTACCTGACTTCCGGAGGTAAATTCTCTTCTCTGACACCAATAATTAGGATATTTTAGTTAGATTTTTCTTTCTTTTATAGAATAGAATAAATTGCATAGGTTAGGATAGTTGCATACATGTTCTACTTGATTGAAAAGACAATAAGTTTCTTTTAAAAATCTATCTTTGGAACAAAATTTCACTAATTTTTCAAAATTTTTCATGATAAATCTGCTTGAGTTGTATTTGGAACATGATGTTTGAGCTAAAGAACACACAACCTGTGAAAGATTTGAGCCTTTATGTATGGTTACATTATTTAACCATAATTATTTTATTCTTGTGTGTTTACTTCTCTATGATTGTAATCTATATTTTGTTTTATCTTATATGTCCAATATTTATTATATTTACATGCTTGTACATGATTGAGGCCATTATTTGTTTAAACTCACTTATCCAAATTAAGCCTACCCTTTTCAATTACCCTTGTTAACCACTTTGAGCTTTTAAAACCCCATTTGTTCTATATTGTACCACATTACTAACCTTAAGCTGAAAAACAATTGCATATCCCAAATTGAATCTTTGGTTAGCTTAAGATAGAATTGTGTGTGCTAGTTAAGTATGGAAAATTGTGGGAACAAAAGTTGTTAAGGGAATGTGTCATGAAAATTTAAAAGAAATTTGGATACCCGCTCATGTGAAAATATAAGAATGAAAAATCTATGTGCATTGATAAGCTTTATATATATATAAAAAAATCAATCAATAAATAAGGGGACAAAATTACCCCAATGTTAAATTCAGAATTCAAAGATCAATGCACATATGATAGAATTAAAATACAAGGTTGAAACATGAGTATGGGTTGAAAAAGGGAATTATGGGTAGCTAGGCATGAATTTAAAAGTATATAGAATATATGTATATTAGGTGAGAGCTTAGGTTAATTAAAGATTCAATTTATAAAGCTCACTTAGCCATACATATATCCTTACCTGCACCTTGGCCCCATTACAACCCTGAAAAGACCTCATGATGTTTGCATTGGTATATTAACTGTTGTTGATTGGTTAGGAGAAAAACAAAAGTTAGAAAGCATGACTAGAGAAGAATAGAGTGATTACCCTATACACTAGAGATTAGAGCATACATACTTTATCAGTGAGGGTTCAATGCTTGAATTTTCATGTTTCCGGCCTTCATAAGCTATCTTCTTGCACTTTTATCAGTTTTATTACATGATGATAGAATTAGTGGAATTTGATTTGTAATTGTTTTGAAGGGCTTATTTACTTTTGATCAAGTGGATAATAATCATATAGTTGCATTTATTTATATATGTAGTATTGCATTGCATTTCATGAGTTTCTGCATGTTCATACTTATTTCCTTGTCTCCTTCAATTTAGCATGAGGACATGCTAATGTTTAAGTGTGGGGAGGTTGATAAACCACTATTTTATAGTTTATATTGTGTTTAATTATGTGGTTTTGTCGTGATCTTTACCTACTTATTCATCAATTTAGCATGCATTTAGATTTCCTTCATGAATTTATTACATGTTTCAAAATTGCTTCCTAGAGACTTTAATTATTTAATTTCAATTCTCCTTTATTCCATTCGATGCCGTAATCTGTGTGTCAAGTGTTTCAGGCTTCATAGGGCATGAATGAGACGGAGATTGGAGAGGAAGCTAGCAAAAATGGAAGGAACACAAGAATTTGAGGAGATAACCAGCAAAAAGTGACGCGGTCGCATGGCTCACGTGACCGCGCGAAGGAGCGCAAATCGCAGTGACGCGGCCGCATGGCTTGCGCGGCCGCGCGGATTGAAAAGCGCCAGCGACGCGTCCGCATGGACGACGCGATCGCGTGACATGCGCGATCTGCATAAACTGCAGAATCTGAAACCAGCGACTTTGGCCCAGTTTTTGGCCCAGTTTTCGGCCCGGAACAGCAGACTAGAGTCAGAGAATATGCAGAAACAAGAGACATTCATTTAGTAGTTTAGATCTAGTTTTTCACTCTCTTAGGTTTTTCTCTCTAGTTTTTAGAATTCTAATTTTCTATTGATTTTAGCATTGGAACATTGAGAAGAGTTATTTCCTCATCAAGACTTCATCATTCCAGTTTGTTCTCTTCACTTGGTTTTATTCTTCCATGTTCTTTGTTATGTTCAATTTTGTCATTCAGATATTTTTATGATTTATTAATGCAAGGATTATTTCTTTCCAAGTTAATTTCCATTCCAATAATCATGTCTTCTTTTAATTCCCTTTCATGTGCCATGGATTCTTTATTTACAATGCGTGAGTAGTTTCATTACTTGATGGGAAGTTGATTAAAGGGAACTCTTGAGTTGGAAAGATTGAAAGAAAAATTTGTAATTGGGTTAAATGTTGGATTGCTATCCTATCACTGACGCCAGTCCCTTTAAACTAAGTGGGTTGCAACTTGTGAACAGATCTGGCATTTCCACTTGTTTGACTTTCTCTTACCTAGTAAGGGATAACCAAACAGAACAACTATTAATTATAAATTAATCTTACAATCACACCATCAATGATAGAGATTCTAACCAATCAATTCCCAGTCAAGGCCTTTTATTTTTATTATTTAAATTTCCTCAAATTAAATCCCAATTTACTTAGCTCAACTCTTTTTGGAATATCTGATTAATAAAACAGCACACTTTTCTGCAACTCGTTGGGAGACAACCTGGGACTTAAACTCCCAGTAATTTTAATTTAAACTTTCTATGACACATTTCTAAATTGATAGACAGATTCTTGGTGAGTTAAGAACTATGCTTGCAACGTAACTATTTTAATAAATTTTTAATTCACCAGCTTCTGCATCTCCATCACCTCTGTTCTTGAACATAGAGCTCCCATTCTCCTCTTTCCTTGGTTTCTTCTTTTCTTGTTTATGACCACGAACAGGGATAATGAACCTCTCTTTAATCTTTATCCTGAACCTGGAAGGACTTTAAGGAGGAGCTTACAATAAGTTAAAGCACAACACTCCAGAAGAAACCTCTCAGAAAATTTCAAACAAGAAGCTGAAGACATGGCCAAATATGAAGGAGAGGCAAGAAAGGTTCTTGGTGACTTCACCATGCTTACCTCTGATTTTTATGGCAAAAGTATCTCTATACCTGCCATTGGAGCTAACAACTTTGAGCTTAAGCCTCAGTTAGTCTCTCTTCTACAACAGAATTGCAAGTTCCATGGACTTCCACTAGAAGATCCACACCAATTCCTGTCGGAATTCTTGCAAATCTGTGACACTGTTAAGACCAATGGAGTGGATCCTAAGGTTTACAGACTTATGCTCTTTCCCTTTGCTGTAAGAGACATAGCTAAGATATGATTGGATTCTTAACCAAAAGAGAGCATAGACTCTTGGGAAAAGTTGGTCAATACTTTCTTGGCTAAATTCTTCCCTCCTCAAAGGATGAGCAAAATCAGAGTGAAAATTCAAACCTTCAGACAATAAGAAGGTGAATCCCCCTATAAAGCTTGGGAAAGATACAAGCAAATAATCAAGAGGTGTTCTCCTGACATGCTCTCAAAATGGTCTATCCTAGGAATTTTCTATGATGGTCTGTCTGAGATGTCCAAAGTATCATTGGACAGCTTTGCAGGTGGATCACTTCACTTGAAGAAAACGCGTGCAGAAGCAAGAGAACTCATTGAGATGGTTGCAAAAAACCAATTCATGTACACTTTTGAAAGAAACCCTGTAAGTAATGGGGTTCTTCAGAAGAAATGAGTTCTTAAAGTTGACACTCTGAATGCCATATTAGCTCAGAATAAGATCTTGACCCAGTAGATCAATATGATCTCTCAGCATTTGACTGGAATGCAAGTTGCAGCTAGCAGCACTCAGGAAGCTTCTTCTAAAGTAGAAGCTTATGATCCTAATCAACCCACCATGGAGGAGGTGAATTACATGGGAGAACCCTATGGAAACACCTATAATCCTTCATGGAGGAATTATCCTAACCTTTCATGGAAGGATCAACAGAAGCCTTATCAAGGCTTCAATAATAATCAAGGTAGAAGGAACCAAAATTGGTTTAACAACAGGCCACCATTCCCATCTTCTCAAGGAATATGAAGACTCCTAAGAAGAGCCTTTCTGACTTAGCCATTCCAGTATCCAACCTCTCTAAGACCACTCATAGTTTCATACTGAGACAAGGTCCTCCATCAGAAATTTAGAGGTACAAGTTGGTCAACTGAGCAAGAGGATCCCTGAGACTCCTCCTGACACTCTTCCTAGTAACACTGAAGTAAACCCAAGAGAAGAGTACAAGGCCATCACCACTGAGGTTGAGGCCGAATCTGGAGAGACTGGGAAGGCATTGAATGCCAGTGAAGGAGATCTCACTGGGAGTTCAACGCCCAAAATGGCTAAGAGCATGGCATTGAACGCTAGTGAGGAAGCCCCACTGGGTGTTCAACGCCCATCCTGGCACCAAAGCTGGCACTGAACGCCAGTAAGAAAGCCCTCACTGGGCGTTCAATGCCCCAATAGGCAGAGAAACTGGCATTGAACACCAGTCAGGACATCCCTGCTGGGCGTTCAACGCCCAAAATGGTAAGGGAACTGGCGTTTAACGCTAGTAAGGGCATACATCATGAGCGTTCAACACCTAAAGAGCCAACAGAGCTAGCGTTGAATGCCAGTAAAGGCACACCTTCTGAATGCTCAATACCTACTCAAGAAATCCCTCTCCAAGAACTAAAGGAAGCCAAGGCTCATATAGAGATCATAGAGGTTCCATTGCATGTACTTCTGTAATGCGTGAGTTCTAATGAATACTCATACTCTGATGAGGATAAAGACACTAGGGAAGAGCAAGTTGCTCGGTACCTAGGAGATCTCATGTAGTTGAATGCCATCTATTTGGTACAAAGCCTTTGGAGGAAGAACCTCCAGTGCTTTCCAAAGAACTCATTAATTTGGTTCAGCAGAAGCTATCTCAGAAGCTTCCAGATCGTGGACGCTTCCTGATTCTTGGTACCATAGGCACCATGACCTTTGAGAAGGCTTTATGTGACCTAGGGTCAAGCATAAATCTCATGCCACTCTCTGTAATGGAGAAGCTGGGAATCTTTGAGGTACAAGCTGCAAATATATCACTAGAGATGACAAACAAGTCAAGGAAGAAGCCATATGGCTTAGTAGAGGATGTCTTGGTAAAGGTTGAAGACCACTACATCCCTGCAAACTTTATAGTCTTAGATACTGGGGAAGATGAGGATAAATCCATCATCCTTGGAAGATCTTTCCTAGCCAGTACCAATGCTATCATTGATGTAGCTAAGGGAGAATTGATTCTACTACTAGGGGAGGATCACATCTTGTTCAAGATGCCTCACCCCAACACTCCCTCTGAGATAACTATGCAACACTTAGTGTTCCAACCATCTCTTTCAGTGTAGAGCATTACTAAGCCCCCAAACATCAATTCTAAGTTTAGTGTTGGGAAGCCATTAAGAAGCACTGAGAATAAAGGTACTAAGAAGAAAGTACATAAAGGCTAGAGGGACAAAAAAGTCCCCACTGAAGGCCTCTCACCTGGCATGAGAGTTGTCTTCACCAAGAACCCTGTCATACCACATACAGTTGGTTGTATCCTGTCTCTAGAGCATGTAGAGCTCATTCATGAGAAGACAGGAAGAAAGTTCACTGTAAGGGGCGAATTATGAGCTCATACTCACCTCCGTAAGGAGCTAACCGTCAAGCTAATGACGTTAAAGAAGCGCTTGTTGGGAGGCAACCCAACCTTAATTAATTATTTTTATTTCTTTTAATTCCTTAATTTTATTTTTCTTTAAAGTTATTTTAGGTTCATGATCATGTGCAGTAGTCAGAACAGAGACAGCAATGTTCAGCAGTGAAAATAGAACACTCTGGATGGAGTGTGTTGCTAGTGCTGAACGCCAGGCAGGGAGCACTGGCTGGGCGTTCAACGCCCTAAATAGTAGCAAAGCTGGCGTTGAATGCCAGCTATGGGCATAGCCCTGGCCATTCAACGCCCATGCAGAGGGTAGGGATTATAAATTTCCTGGCCTCTTAGGACTAGTGGGTCCTACAGCGTCTTTACCTACCCTACATCTTCCTTCTTACTTTCACACTTCCCCATACACTCTTCCCTATAAACCCTAGCCCAATCACATCCATATCACTTCCACAAATCCATCATATCTCCCACCAACCCCCACCCATTTCAAAATCAAATTTCCCTCCCATTTACCCCACCCATGACTGAACCTACGCTAGCCTACTCCTATAAATACCCCTCATTCTAACCCTTCATACACACACCTCTCATACACATCAAAAACCCCCTTGGCCGAATTGCCTTCTCCCTCTATCTCCTTCTATTTTCTTCTTCTTCTACTCCGTTCTTTTCTCTTCTTTATTTTTGTTTGAGGATGAGCAAAGCTTTTAAGTTTGGTGTAGGAAAAGCGTTACTTTTTGCTTTCCATTACCACTTATGGAACCCAAGGTTGGATAATCCTCTAAGAGAAAAGAAAAGGCAGTAGTTGGTGCACGAAATTGTAAATCACACTTTTCATAATTCGTACCACTAACCAGCAAGTGCATTGGGTCGTCCAAGTAATACCTAACGTGAGTAAGGGTCGATCCCACAGAGATTGTTGGCTTGAAGCAAGCTATGGTTATCCTGTAACTCTTAGTCAGGATATCAATTATAATTATTAGTTGACTTGAAAATGAATAAGAGAGCATGGATTAAATAATACTTATTATGCAGTAATGGAGAATGTGTTGGAGTTTTAGAGATGCTTTGTCTTCTGAATCTCTGCTTTCCCCTGTCTTCTTTTTCACGCACGCAAGGTTCCTCCTATGGCAAGCTGTGTGTTGGTGGATCACCGTTGTCAATGGCTACCATCCGTCCTCTCAGTGAAAATGATCCAGGTGCACTGTCACCGCACGGCTAATCATCTGTCGGTTCTCACTCATGCTGGAATAGGATCCATTGATCCTTTTACGTCTGTCACTACGCCCAACCCTTGTGAGTTTGAAGCTCGTCACAATCATTCAATCCCTAAATCCTACTCAGAATACCATAAACAAGGTTTAGACTTTCCGGATTCTCAAGAATGCTGCCAATGGATTCTAGCTTATACCACAAAAATTCTGATTAAGGAATATAAGAGATACTTATTCAATCGAAGGAGAACGGAGGTGATTGTCAGGCACGCGTTCATAGATTGAGAGTAGTGATGAGTGTCACGGATCATCACATTCATCACATTGAAGTGCGAATGAACATCTTAGAGAGAAACAAGCGTGTTTGAATAGAAAATAGAAATAATTGCATTAATTCATCGAGATGCTGCAGAGCTCCTCACCCCCAACAATGGAGTTTAGAGATTCATTCCGTCAAAAGGTACAAAGTTCAGATCCAAAATGTCATGAGGTATAAAATAAATCTCTAAAAGTTGTTTTAATACTAAACTAGTAACCTAGGTTTACAGAAAATGAGTAAACTAAGATAGATAGTGCAGAAATCCACTTCTGGGGCCCACTTGGTGTGTGCTGGGGCTGATACTTGAGCTTTTCACGTGCCTGGGCTGTTTCTGGAGTTAAACGTCAGGTTATAACCTGTTTTGGGCGTTTAACTCCAATTTGCAACCTGTTTCTGGCGATTAACGCCAGAATGAAACATGGAACTGGCGTTAAACGCCAGTTTACGTCATTTATCTTCGAGAAAAGTATGGACTGTTATATATTACTAGAAAGCTCTGGATGTCTACTTTCCAACCCAATTGAGAGCGCACCAATTGGACTCTTGTAGCTCCAAAAAAATCATTCCAAGTGCAGGGAGGTCAGAATCCAACAGCATCAGCAGTCCTTTTTCAGCCTAAATCAGATTTTTGCTCAGCTCCCTCAATTTCAGCCAGAAAATACCTGAAATCATAGAAAAGCACAAAAACTCATAGTAAAGTCCAGAAATATGAATTTTGCCTAAAAACTAATAAAAATATACTAAAAACTAACTAAAACATACTAAAAACTACATGAAATTACCCCCAAAAAGCGTATAAAATATCCGCTCATCAGTAGCTGCCACCTCCGAATCTTAGGAGATAGAGAGATTCATCACCAAAGACTACCAAGACTACTTCTATGAAGTAGTGGCAGAGAAGAAGGTGACCCCTAAAGTCCATTTCAGGCTCAAGAAGAATGAGTATCCAGAAATCCAAAGAGAGATCTGGGAAAGAGGTTGGGAAGTCCTAATAAATCCCATCCAAGAAGTTGGAATCTTAATGGTGCAAGAGTTCTATGCTAATTCATGGGTCATGAAAAACCATGACACTAGTGTGAACCCAAATCCCAAGAATTGGAGCACCATGGTCCGAGGGAGAATCTTATATTTTAGCCCGGAAAGTGTGAGATTGGCGTTCAACTTGCCTATGATGAAAGGAAACTAACATCCTTACACCAGGAGAGTCAACTTTGATCGGAGACTGGATCAAGTGCTCTCAGACATCTGTGTGGAAGGAGCACAGTGGAAAAGGGATTCACAAGGCAAGCGCATTCAAGTAAGAAGGCTTGACCTCAAGTCCATAGCTAGAGGATGGTTGGAATTTATTCAATGCTCTATCATTCCTAGTAGCAACCGGTCAGAAGTGACTATTGAAAGAGCCATCATGATCCATTGCATCATGATTGGAAGTGAGGTGGAAGTACATGAGGTGATCCCTCAAGAATTGTATAAGATAAATGAGAAGCCTTCCACCCAAGCAAGGTTGGAATTCCTTCACCTCATTTGTCACCTATGTAATTCAACTAGAAGTGTTATAGAAGGAGACATCTTCATTGGGGAAGATAAGCCCATCACCAAGAAGAGGATGGAGCAAACTAGAGAGCATGCACATGAGCCTGTGCAGCCACCTCAGCATGAGATCCCTGAGAAGCCTCAAGGGATGTTTTTTCCTCGTCAAAGTTATTGGGATCAATGGCATACTTCCATGGGAGAATTGAGCTCTAACATGAATCGGTTGAGGATGAAGCATCAAGAGCATTCAACCATCCTCAATGAAATTAGAGAAGATCAAAGAGCTTTGAGGGAAGAACAACAAAGACAAAGGAGTGACATTGAAGAGATCAAGCACTATATTGGATCCTCAAGGAGGAGCACTAGCCGCCACCACTAAGGTGGATTCGTTCTCTTAATCACCTCTCCTTATGTCATTTTTCTGTTTTCTGTTATGTTTTATTGTCTGTTCTCTTGTTCTTATTGCATGATCATTTCCATTTATGTCTTAAAGTTGTGAAATATTCCATATATCTCTCACCTTGCTTAAGATTTTATTTTAAAAGAATTGAAAGGTACATGAATTTCAAGTTTATAATAAGAATATTTCAATTATTTTGATGTGGTGGCATTGCTTTTGTTTTTTGAATGTACGAATAAATAGTGCATATTTGAAGTTAAAATTTTAGAATGTTGGCTCTTAAAAGAATGATGAAAAAGGAAAAGTATTATTGGTAATTTGAAAAATTCAAAAATTGATTATTGAAGCAAGAAAAAGCAGCAAAAAGAAAAAGAAAAAGCATGTTGCAAATGAAAAAAATAATATATGCATGCAAAAAAAATATAATAAAAAAATAAAAAGCAGAAAAAACTAATAGCTCTTTAAAACAAAAGGAAAGAGCAAAAAGTAAATAACACTTTAAACCAAAAGGCAAGGGTAAAAGGATCCAAAGATCCTAAGAGTGTGCTTAAGAACTCTGGACACTTCTATCTAAGGATTCTAGTAAAGCTGAATCACAATCCAAAAGGGTCTACCCAGTTAAAGTGTCTATGGCATTTATGTATCTGGTGGTAATACTGAAAAATAGAGTGCTTATAGTCATGGCCAAGACTCTAAAGATGCCAACCATTCTGAGTTTCAATGGATAGTGAGTGCCAAAACTATTCAGAAGTAAAAAGCTACTAAGTCCCGCCTATCAAATTGAAACTGAGCTTCATTGGAAACTCTGAGATTTATTGTATCTTACTCTTCTTTTTTTTCATACTTTGTTTTTAGTTGCTTGGGGACAAGCAACAATTTAATTTTGGTGTTGTGATGAGCAGATATTTTATACGCTTTTTGGCATCATTTTCATATAGTCTTTAGCATGTTTTGTTTAAGTTTTATTAAGTTTTCATAGGTTTTAGTGCAAAATTCACATTTTATGATTCTACTTTGAGTTTGTGTGCTTTTATACAATTTCAGGTATTTTATGGCTAAAATTGAGGAGTTGGAGCAAAAGTCTGATTTAGAGACAGAGAAAGCACTACAGATGTTATCTAAATCTGACCTCCTTGCACACGAAAGAGCTTTTCTAGAGATGCATTAGTCCAAATGGACCGTTCTTAATGGCTATGGAAAGATAACATCCAGAGTTTTCCAGCAATATATAATAGTCTATACTTTGCTTAATAATAGAAGGCTCAAAACTGGCGTCTAAAGCCAGCCTCCTACCTTATTCTAGCGTCCAGCGCCCACAAGGAAGAGACCAGTGTCCAAACGCCTAAAGATGACCCCCTAGCGAGCATTCAACGCCCTAGAGGCCTCATAGCACGTGGATCTCATTAAAGCTCAGCCCAAACACTCACCAAGTGTGCCCCAGAAGTGGATTTTAGCATTAAAAAAGACTGTTTTACCCTTCTGATGTAATCATTAGTCATTAGTTTAGTATTTAAAGACTTTTACACCTCTAATCAAAGGGATAATGAACACTTTACACATTTTTATCATTGTATTTTCTATCAGTATAAGTTTCTAAACCTCCTAGGTTGATGGGAGAAGCTCTGCTGGGTTTTATGAATTAACAAAAGTATTACTGTTTCTTTCTCAATTCTTGTTTGATTCTCTATTATTATATGTGTCTTCATTCTTCATTAATATGAATGCGTTGAAATAGCCTAAGGTTATCACATTCTACATGGGTTTAGAGTGAGCCTTTCATCGGACAATGATGAACCATCAGCTTGATTATTGATGAGCGGATAATTTATACGCTTTTTGGCATTGTTTTTAGTATATTTTTAGTATATTTTAGTTAGTTTTTATTACATTTTCATTAGTTTTTAGTTAAAATTCACTTTTCTGGGCTTTACTATGAGTTTGTGTGTTTTTCTGTGATTTCAGGTATTTTCTGGCTAAAATTGAGGGACCTGAGCAAAAATCTGATTTAGAGGCTGAAAAGGACTACAGATGCTATTGGATTCTGACCTTCCTGCACTCGAAATGGATTTTCTGGAGCTATAGAAGCCCAATTGGTACGCTCTTAACGGTGTTGGAAAGTAGACATCCTAGGCTTTCCAGCAATGTATAATAGTTCATACTTTGCCCGAGATTTGATGGCTCAAACCGGCATTACAAATCAGCTTTAGAATTCCCGGCGTTTAACGCCGGAACTGGCACAAAAATTGGAGTTAAACGCCCAAACTGGCATAAAAGCTGGCGTTTAACTCCAAAAAAAGTCTCTACACATGAAAGCTTCAATGCTCAGCCCAAGCACACACCAAGTGGACCCCGAAAGTGGATTTTTACATCATTTACTCATTTCTGTATACCCTAGGTTACTAGTTCACTATTAATAGGACCTTTTGATATTGTATCTCTACCTCATGACACTTTACACGTGTCAGGTACACGCACGCGTCGCTCCTTGCTGATCATCTCTTTTAATTCTTGTACTCCTTCCATTTGTGCAAGCTTCTTCTCCATTAGATCCAGCCAAATGCTACCTAAAATAAACAAAATTGCACGAGACTCAAAGTAGTATCCATATAGTGGCTAAAAGATAATTAATTCTTGATTAAACTCAACAATTTAAATGCAAATTCACTAGAAAAAGATAAGAAATATGCTCACGCATCAGTATTCTCAAGCTATAGCTCAATACTATCCGGCTAAGGCTTCGCAAGAGCTCATGTAGAATACAGGGTCATACTCTCGTTCGATTCAAAAAGATGAAGAAGAAAAATACATCATAGAATAGAATCAAACATATATTAAAGTAGAAGAAGTAATGATATTAATCCATCAAAATGAGTAGAGCTCCTATCCTTAACTTAGCAGGTTTAGTTGCTCATGCTTTAAGAAGGTGTAATGTAATATGTTTGTGCTTCTCCCCTTTTAGGAGGCATGATCCTCAGGAAGAAGGAAGTCCCTTATTTATAGTAAAAATTCTAAGACTAAACCTAAAAGATATTGTTCTTAATTAAAAATTATAAAAAGAAAATAAAATAAGCTAAGAAGTGCTAAAATCCACTTTGGGCCCACTTTGGTCATGTGCTTCGTATGCCTGGCGTTCAACTTGGGCTTCTGGGCGTTGAACGCCCAATAAGGCTGTGAACGTGCTGTTTCCTTGCTCCCTAGGTGACGTTGACCTCTAGTCTTGGGTGTTCAACACTGGGCTTGCTCCTCTTTGGGTGTTGAACTCCAGCCTTGGGCGTTCAACTTGGAGGCTGGTCCTTCTTGGGCATTGAACTCCAGAGGTGGGTGTTCAATGCCCACTTTGGGTTGTGATTACGAAAAAGAAATATAAACCATTATATATTCTTAGAAAGCATTGGAAGTTAGCCTTCCAATTCCATTGAGAGCGCATCAATTGGATCTCTATGGCTCAAAATATGCTTGTTGGAATGCACAGAGGTCAGGTTTTGACAACATTTGACAACATTTGCTATCCTAGAATCCAGATGATATTATTGATTCTCTTCTTTTATCTTTTCTTGATTCTTGAACATAGCTTCTTTTGGTGCTTTGCACCTTTTTGAGCCTAGCCATGACTTTAAGCGTTTGGTTTTCAAGTATTACCACTGGATACATAAACGTCACAGGCACTTAACTGGGGAACCCTTTGGATTCGAATTTAGCTCTGCTTAAATTCCCAAACAATGGTGCCCAGAGTTCTTAAGCGTACTCTTTAGCTTTTGGATCAGGACTTTAACTGCTCAGTCTTAAGCTTTTTTCTTGATACTTTCACACCACAAGCATTTAGTTAGGGATAGCAACTCATTTGAGCATTTTTTGCCAATTTTGACCCTCCTAACCATTGACGCTCAAAGCCTTGGATCCTTGCTCTTGTCTTTTTCTTTTGAGCTTTATTTTATTTTTCTTTTTATTTTTGCTGCTTTTTATTGCTTCAAGAATTAATATTTTTTTGTTTTTCAGAGAATCAATAATACTTTTCTAAATTAACTATTCTTTCAAGAGTCAACACGCTTAACTTCAATGTCAAATATGCACAGTTAATTCATACATTCAGAAAGTAAAGACAAGGCCACCACATCAAAGTAATTGGAATAACTAATGATATAACTCAAGATCTTATGTATTTTACTACTTTTTAAAAAAAATTCTTTTTAAGCTTTAGTGAGTAATGCATGAGATATCTTCTACCCATAAAATTTTTCAAAGCTTTCAAAATTTAACTACAAGACTAGAAAGCAAAGGAAATTCTAATAATGATCACACAAGAGCTAGAATAGAAAACAAAAAATAGAATAAAATACTGAAAAATAGAAACGAAGGGGGAATGAAACTCGACCACCTTAGTGGTGATGGTTGCTCAGGCTATGCTCTTCTATGAAGATGATTCACCTCCCTTTGGTGCTATTAATGATACTATACACCTAGAGCTCGCTCTGCAATACCAAACTTAAAAAGTTTGTTTGTTCCGAAGCAAAAAAAACTTGGTCCCCTCTTGGCGTTGAACGCCAGAACTGCTTCCCTTATAGCCATTGAACGCCCATACTCTCTTCTCCTTTCTGGCGTTGAATGCCAGTAAGGGGTACCCTCCATGATGTTTTGTTTCTCTCCTATGCATTCCTATTTCTGCTCTAAGTGCTACACATGATCACAAATGTTAGAAAAAGAGGAAAACTATGAAAAACAATAGAAAATAAAATAATATATAAAATAAAAAAAAGTAGAAAAGAAGAAAATACTATGGGATACTTATAGTTGGTTGCCTCCCAACAAGCGCTTCTTTAATGTCATTAGCTTAACACTAGATTGTTGAATTTTCTTTCTCTTCTTCCAATTGGTTAAAAGAAATGACTCTATGGAAGAAGAGGAGAAGATTAGTGCCTTCGGATGTGAATTCCTCATAACAAGCTTTCTAGTATTGTTATCAGCTTTATTCTCCTCGCTTGTTACGGTAGGGGTTGGATTGCATCTCCATCCCCTATGCATCTCCCACTTGGGACCGTCCTTCTTGGTGGTTACTGACTGCCCAACACCAAACTTAGGTTTGATGTCTGGGGAAACTGCATGAGTTTCCACCAAGGGAGAAAGTTTTAGCATTGTACTCTGCATGCATGTACCTCCTTTATTAAGGGGTAGTGGAGGTTTAAAGACCTTGAAAACCATCCAATCCTTATGTAACCTCAGCACCAATTTGCCTCTCTTAGCATCAATGAAGTTTGTTCCAGTAGAGAGAGGCCTTTGCTTCAAAACTTCAACAAAAGAAATATTGATTTGTAGCTTCTTAAAGACTTCTAAGAACTGTGAGTAGTGCTCATCCTTTGTCTCCTTTTGGGGCTTCTGAGGGTGTGGTGCTTCAAGCTCTTGAATAGGTGTCATAGAGGAGGCATGTGATAGTGTAACCTCAGCTTTTTCTGGAGCTTCTCTCTTCTCTGCCCTTTAGCAGCTTGCACTTCCTCCTTTGGTACAGATTCAACATCCATTACGATGGCCTTGCACTATACGCTTGGGGTAGGCAGGGTGTCATTGGGAAGAGTGAGAGGTCTTTTTAGTTTCTCTAGAGGATTCCTCTGAATAACTGTACTTCTCTCCTTAGGAAGCACCACTGTCTTTACTACCTTCCAATCCCTCTTATTATTCAATATTTCCTTCATGAACTTAGCATATGAAGGCATTTGTTCAAGAGCCTCTGCAAAGGGGAGTTTGATCTCCAACTTCTTGAAAACTTCTAAGAATTTGGGGAATTACTTATTTTTTTCTACCCTCTGGAGTCTCTGAGGATATGGTAACTTAGCCTTGTACTCTGGGGCTTTAGTAGTGCAAGATGTCTAGGGAGGATGTCTTATGAGTTGGCATTTATGCCTCCTCCCCTTTCTAGGCATTGAACGCCCTTGGTGACCCCTACTGGGCGTTGAACGCTAGTGTTGCTCCCCTCTAGGCGTTCAGCACCCTTCATAGTGCCTTGGGTAGCTGTGTTTTCACTCTTTGGTGTTTCCTCTTCACCCTGCGCTCTATTTTTCTGAGGCTGGGTATCCAGTGCCCTACCACTCCTCAATTGAGTAGCTTGACACTCCTCTGGTCTATAACACCCTACCACACAAAGCTTTACGCTTAAGTCGTAAAATAGAAGTGGTGTGGTATTACAACCTCTAAAAAAATAAAATATTTACATAATAGTATTGGAAAGGGGGTAATATATGAGGAGCCTTGAAAAATAGGTATAATAAAATTGCAAAATAAAAAGCACAATGCTCAGAAAATGAGATTACTTGCGTGCAAAGAAATCTAAAGATAATAAGTATAAATACACAGAAAGTGAGAATAGAGAGTCAAGGATACAAAATAACTAGCTCCTAACTCAGCCTACGAAGCCAAGGCTGGCCAAAGAATATTTACATACATATAAACATAGCCCGAAGCCAAAAATACATACATAAAACCCTAGTTCTCCACAAACCTCTAGGAGGTACAAAATACACACGTATATCAGAGGATAATTGATGAGCGGATAATTTATACGCTTTTTGGCATTGTTTTTAGGTAGTTTTTAGTAAGTTCAAGCTACTTTTAGGGATGTTTTCATTAATTTTTATGTTAAATTCACATTTCTGGACTTTACTATGACTTTGTGTGTTTTTCTGTGATTTCAGGTAAATTCTGACTGAAATTGAGGGATTTGAGCAAAACTCTGAAAAAGGCTGACAAAAGGACTGCTGATGCTGTTGGAATCTGACCTCCCTACACTCGAAATGGATTTTCTGGAGCTACAGAACTCCAATTGGCGCGCTCTCAACGGCGTTGGAAAGTAGACATCCAGGGCTTTCCAGCAATATATGATAGTCCATACTTTATTCGGAAATTGACGACATAACTTGGCGTTGAACGCCAAGTACATGCTGCTGTCTGGAGTTAAACGCCAGAAAAACGTCATGATCCGGAGTTGAACGCCCAAAACACGTCATAACTCGGAGTTCAACTCCAAGAGAAGCCTCAGTTCGTGAATTGATCAAGCTCAGCCCAAACATACACCAAGTGGGCCCCAGAAGTGGATTTATGCATCAATTACTTACTCATGTAAACCCTAGGAGCTAGTTTATTATAAATAGAACATTTAACTATTGTATTAGATGTCTTTTGACCACGTTACATCTCTGGTCTCAGTTTTGTTTTATTCTTCATCCTAAGAGGCTATTGATCACGTTTTAGGGGGCTGGCCATTCGGCCATGCCTGAACCTTTTACTTATGTATTTTCAACGGTGGAGTTTCTGCACACCATAGATTAAGGGTGTGGAGCTCTGCTGTACCTCAAGTATTAATGCAGTTCTATTTTCTTCTATTCAATTCTCTCTTATTCTTATTCCAAGATATTCATTCACACCCAAGAACATGATGAATGTGATGATTAGATAACCCTCATTATCATTCCCACTTATGAACGCACGTGATTGACAACCACTTCCGTTCTACATGCAACAGAGCTTGAATGTGTATCTCTTAGATTCCCCAACAGAATCTTCGTGGTATAAGCTAGATAGATGGCGGCATTCATGAGGATCCGGAAAGTCTAAACCTTATCTATGGTATTCCGAGTAGAATTCTGGGATTGAATGACTGTGACGAGCTTCAAACTCCTGAAGGCTGGGCGTGATGACAAGCGCAAAAGAATCAATAGATTCTATTCCAACCTGATTGAGAACCGACAGATGATTAGCCATGCGAGTGACAGCCGCAGAGGACCATTTTCACTGAGAGGATGGGATGTAGCCACTGACAACGGTGATGCCCTACATACAGCTTGCCATGGAAAGGAGTAAGAAGGATTGAGTTGAAGCAGTAGGAGAGCAGGCATCCTTCAGCCTTACAGTACCTCCATATGCTTATCTGAAATTCCCACCAATGAATCTGCATAAGTGTTCTATCCCTTTTATTATTTCATCTATTTTCTAATTATTAATTTCCAAAACCATAAACAATTTTAATCTGCCTAACTGAGATTTACAAGGTGACCATAGCTTGCTTCATACCAACAATCTCTGTGGGATCGACCCTTACTCACGTAAGGTTTATTACTTGGACGACCCAGTACACTTGCTGGTTAGTTGAACGGAGTTGTGAATTCAACCGATGCCATAATAATGATCTCATACAAAATAGTTAGAACATTGATCACAATTTCGTCCACCAAGTTTTTGGCGCCGTTGCCGGGGATTGTTCGAGTATGGACAACTGACGGTTCATCTTGTTGCTCAGATTAGGTAATTTTCTTTTCAAAAATCTTTTTCAAAATTTTTTCTTTTATTTTTCGTTTTTCTTAACTTTATTTTCGAAAAAAATTCATAAAAATCCAAAAAAATTAGAAAATCATAAAATCCAAAAATATTTTATGTTTCTTGTTTGAGTCTTGAGTCAATTTTTAAGTTTGGTGTCAATTGCATGCTTTAAAAATTTTTCTTGCATTTTTTCGAAAATCCCATGCATTCATGGTGTTCTTCATGATCTTCAAGTTGTTCTTGACAAGTCTTCTTGTTTGATCTTGATGTTTTCTTGCTTTGTGTTGTTTGTTGTTTTTCATATGCATTTTTCGTTTGTTAGAGTCCATGCATTAAAGATTTCTAAGTTTGGTGTCTTGCATGTTTTCTTTGCATTAAAAATTTTTCAAAAATATGTTCTTGATGTTCATCATGATCTTCAAAGTGTTCTTGGTGTTCATCTTGACATTCATAGTGTTCTTGCATGCATCTTGTGTTTTGATCCAAAATTTTTATGTTTTGGGTCATATTTGTGTTTTTCTCTCTCATCTTTAAAAATTCAAAAATAAAAAAAAATATCTTTTCCTTATTTCCCTCCAAATTTTCGAAATTTTGGGTTGACTTGGTCAAAAATTTTTAAAAAAATTAGTTGTTTCTTACAAGTCAAGTCAAAATTTCAATTTTAAAAATCTTATTTTTTTAAAATCTTTTTCAAAAATCATATCTTTTTCATTTTTTCTATTTTTCGAAAATTTCAAAAACATTTTTCAAATTATTTTCAAAATCTTTTCCTTATCTTTACATCATATTTTCGAAAATTCACTAATAATTAATGTGATTGGTTCAAAAATTTGAAGTTTGTTACTTTCTTGTTAAGAAAGGTTCAATCTTTAAGTTCTAGAATCTTATCTTGTAGTTTCTTACTAGTGAAGTAAATAATTTTAAAAATTTTTTTTATTAAATCTTTTTATCTTTTATTTTATCTTTTTCAAAAATTTTATCTTTTTCAAAATTTGATTTCAAAATATCTTATCTAACTTGCTATCTTCTTATCTTTTCAATTTTGATTTCAAATCTTTTTTTAATCAACTAACTAACTTCTTGTTTGTTTCTTATCTCTTTCAAAACCACCTAACTACTTTTCCCTCTCTAATTTTCGAAAATATCTCATCCCTTTTTCAAAAATTCTTTTTAATTGTTTTAAATTTTAATTTTAATCTTATTTTATTTTGAATTTTCGAAAATTACTAACCTCTTTTTCAAAATTATTTTCGAAATTTCTCTTCTCTTTTCTTCTTCTATTTAATTATTTAATTACTAACACTTCTCTTCACCTCTCTTCATAAAAAAATCCGAATCTCCCTCTTCATTCTTCTACCCCCTTCTTTTTCTACTAACATAAAGGAATCTCTATACTGTGACATAGAGGATTCCTCTTTCTTTTCTTGTTTTCTTCTCTTTCATATGAGCAAGAACAGGGAAAAAGGCACTCTTGTTGAAATAGATCCAGAACCTGAAAGGACTTTGAAGAGAAAATTAAGAGAAGCTAAATTACATTATTCTAAAGGTAACCTTTCAGAAACATTAGAACAAGAGAAGGAGATGGCAGCCAAAAATAATAATAATGCAAGGAGAATGCTTGGTGACTTCACAAAACCAACGTCCAAGTTTGATGGAAGAAGCATCTCCATTCCTGCCATTGGAGCCAACAACTTTGAGCTGAAACCTCAGCTAGTTGCATTAATGCAACAAAACTGCAAGTTTTATGGACTTTCATCTGAAGATCCTTATCAGTTTTTAACTGAGTTCTTGCAGATCTGTGAGACTGTAAAGACGAATGGAGTTGATCTTGAAGTCTACAGACTCATGCTTTTCCCTTTTGCTGTAAGAGACAGAGCTAGAGTATAGTTGGATTCACAACCCAAGGATAGCCTGGACTCATGGGATAAGCTGGTCACTGCCTTCTTGGATAAGTTCTTTCCTCCTCAAAAGCTGAGCAAGCTGAGAGTGGATGTTCAAACCTTCAAACAAAAAGATGGTGAATCCCTCTATGAAGCTTGGGAAAGATACAAGCAGCTGACCAAAAGATGTCCATCTGACATGTTTTCAGAATGGACCATATTAGATATATTCTATTATGGTCTCTCTAAATTTTCGAAAATGTCATTGGACCATTCTGCAGGTGGATCTATTCACCTGAAGAAAACGCCTGAAGAGGCCCAAGAACTCATTGACATGGTTGCAAATAACCAGTTCATGTACACTTCTGAGAGGAATTCCGTGAACAATGGGATACCTCAGAAGAAAGGAGTTCTTGAAATTGATACTCTGAATGCCATATTGGCTCAGAACAAAGTGTTGACTCAACAGGTCAACATGATCTCTCAAAATCTGAATGGATTGCAACATGCATCCAACAGTACTAGAGAGGCAGCTTCTGAAGAAGCTTATGATCCTGAGAACCCTGCCATGGCAGAGGTTAATTACATGGGTGAACCTTATGGAAACACCTATAACTCATCATGGAGAAATCATCCAAATTTCTCATGGAAGGATCAACAAAAACCTCAACAAGGTTTTAACAATGGTGGACGCAACAGGCTGGGCAATAGCAAGCCATATCCATCATCTTCTCAGCAACAGACAGAGAATTCTGAACAAAACACTTCTAATTTAGCCAATGTAGTCTCTGATCTGTCAAAGGCCACTTTCAGTTTCATGAATGAAACAAGATCCTCCATTAGAAATTTGGAGGCACAAGTGGGCCAGCTGAGTAAGAAAGTCATTGAAACTCCTCCCAGTATTCTCCCAAGCAATACAGAAGAGAATCCAAAAGGAGAGTGCAAGGCCATTGACATAGTCAATATGGCCGAATGCACAAGGGAGGAGGAGGACGAAAATCCTAGTGAGAGAGACCTCCTGGGACGTCCCTCAAGCAAGAAGGAATCTTCTATTGAGGATCCAAAGGAATCTGAGGCTCATACAGAGACCATAGAGATTCCATTAAATCTCCTTCTACCATTCATGAGCTCTGAAGACTATTCATCCTCTGAAGAGGATGAAGATGTAACTGGAGAGCAAGTTGCTCAATATTTAGGAGCTATCATGAAGCTGAATGCCAAGTTGTTTGGTAATGAGACTTGGGAAAGTGAACCTCCCTTACTCATTAATGAACTGGATACTTGGATTCAGAAAATTCTACCTCAAAAGAAACAAGATCCTGGCAAGTTCTTAATACCTTGTACCATAGGCACCATGATCTTTGAAAAAGCTCTGTGTGATCTGGGGTCAGGGATAAATCTAATGCCACTCTCTGTAATGGAGAAGCTGGGGATCATTGAGGTACAACCTGCCTTGTTCTCATTACAACTGGCTGACAAATCATTGAGACAAGCCTATGGAATAATAGAGGACGTGCTAGTAAAGGTTGAAGGCCTTTATATCCCTGCTGATTTTATAATCCTAGACACTAGGAAGGAAGATGATGAATGCATCATCCTAGGAAGACCTTTCCTAGCCACAGCAGGAGCTGTGATAGATGTCAATAGAGGTGAGTTAGTCCCTCAATTGAATGGGGACTATCTTGTGTTTAAGGCACATGGCCATCCCTCTATGACAAAAGAGAGTAAGCATGAAGAGCTTCTCTCAGTTCAGAGTCAAGAAGAAGAGCCCACACAGTCAAACTCTAAGTTTGGTGTTGTGAGGCCACAGCCAAACTCTAAGTTTGGTGTTAAGATCCCATATCCAAACTCTAAGTTTGGTGTTGGGACCACACTAAAATTGACCTGATCACCTTGTGGCTCCATGAGAGCCACTGTCAAGCTATTGACATTAAAGAAGCGCTTGTTGGGAGGCAACCCAATTTTATTTATCTAATTTTTATTTTATTTTGTTTTATTGTTATTTTGTGTTTTATTAGGTACATGATCATGAGGAGTCACGAAAAAAAATCAAAAAAATTAAAAACAGAGTCAAAAACAGAAGAAAAAATTTTTCACCCTGGAGGACGCACAGGCTGGCGTTCAACGCCAGTAAGATGCATCTGGCCGGCGTTCAACGCCAGAACAGAGCACCATTCTGGCGCTGAACGCCAGAAACAAGCAACATCCTGGCGTTGAACGCCAGGAATGTGCCGAGAGGAGAAAAGCTGGCGCTGAACGCCAGTAACAAGCATGAAACTGGCGTTCAACGCCAGAAACATGCATTACATGGGCGTTGAACGCCCAGAACATGCACCAATGGGCGTTTGAACGCCAGAATGATGCATGAAGGCATTTTACATGCCTATATGGTGAAGGAATGGTATTTCTTTACACCTCAGGATCCTGTGGACCCCACAGGATCACCTCAGGATCTGTGGACCCCACAGGATCCCCACCTACCATATTCCCACCCAAATTGGCCGAACACCCACCCTCCCCTCTCCCTATAAATACCCTTCCCTTCTACTTTATTTTCACACAACACAACCCCTTCTTCTCCCACATAGCCGAACCTACCTCTATCCCTCTCTACCATATTTTCTTCTTCTACTACTATTCTTTTCTTTTTTGCTCGAGGACGAGCAAAATTTTAAGTTTGGTGTGGTAAAAAGCATAAGCTTTTTTGTTTTTCCATTACCATCAATGGCACCTAAGGCCGGAGTATCCTCTAGAAAAGGGAAAGGGAAGACAAAAGCTTCCACCTCCGAGTCATGGGAGATGGAAAGATTCATCTCCAAGAGCCATCAAGACCACTTCTAGGATGTTGTGGCAAAGAAGAAGGTGATCCCTGAGGTCCCTTTCAAACTCAAGAAGAATGAGTATCCGGAGATCCGACATGAAGTTCAAAGAAGAGGTTGGGAAGTCTTAACCAACCCCATACAACAAGTCGGAATCTTAATGGTTCAAGAGTTCTATGCCAATGCATGGATCACTAGGAACCATGACCAAGGTATGAACCCAAGTCCAAAGAATTATCTCACAATGGTTAGGGGGAAATACTTGGATTTCAGTCCGGAAAATGTAAGGTTGGCATTCCACTTGCCTATGATGCAAGGTGATGAACGCCCCTACACTAGAAGGGTCAACTTTGATCAAAGGTTGGACCAAGTCCTTATGGACATTTGTGTGGAAGGAGCTCAGTGGAAGAGAGACTCCAAAGGCAAGCCAGTCCAACTAAGAAGATTGGACCTCAAGCCTATAGCTAGAGGATGGTTGGAGTTCATTCAACGCTCCATCATTCCTATTAGCAACCGATCTAAAGTTACTGTGGATCGGGCCATCATGATTCATAGCATCATGATTGGAGAGGAAGTAGAAGTTCATGAGGTCATCTCCAATGAAATCTACAAAATAGCCGACAAGCCCTCACCTATGGCACGGCTAGCTTTTCCTCACCTTATTTGCCATCTATGTTACTCGGCTGGAGTTATCATAGAAGGAGATGTCTCCATTGAAGAAGACAAGCCCATCACCAAGAAGAGGATGGAGCAAGCAAGAGAAGCTCCTCACGGTTTTCAAGAGGTGCATGAGGAAGTTCATCATCAAGAAATCACTGAGATGCCTCAAGGGATGCACTTTCCTCCAAACAACTATTGGGAGCAACTCAACACTTCCTTAGAAGGTTTGAGCCACAATGTGGAACAATTAAGGGTGGAACATCATGAGCACTCCATCATTCTCCAAGAAATAAGAGAAGATCAAAGAGCAATGAGGGAGGAGCAACAAAGGCAAGGAAGGGACATAGAAGAGCTAAAGAACATCATTGGTCCTTCAAGAAGAAGACGCCACTAGAGGTGGATTCATTCCTTGTTCTTTATTTCTTTTTGTTTTCGGTTATTAGTATTGTGTTTATCTATGTTTTGTGTCTTTATTTCATGATCATTAGGATGTAACCATGCCTTAAAGCTATGAATAAAATCCATTACTCCTTCACCTCTCTTAAATGAAAAATGTTTTAATTCAAAAGAACAAGAAGTACATAAATTTCGAAAATAGCTCTTGAATTTAATTTAATTATATTGAGGTGGTGACAATACTTTTTGTTTTCTGAATGAATGCTTGAACAGTGCATATGTCTTTTGATCTTGTTGTTTATGAATGTTAAAATTGTTGGCTCTTGAAAGAATGATGAACCAAGAGAAATGTTATTGATGATCTGAAAAATCATGAAATTGATTCTTGAAGCAAGAAAAAGCAGTGAATGGCGAAAAAAAAAAAGAAGGAGCAGTAGAAAAAGCCAATAGCCCTTAAAGCCAAAAGGCAAGGGTAAAAAGGATCCAAGGCTTTGAGCATCAATGGATAGGAGGCCCCAAGGAAATAAAATCCAGGCCTAAGCGGCTAAATCAAAGCTGTCCCTAACCATGTGCTTGTGTCATGAAGGTCCAAGTGAAAAGCTTGAGACTGAGTGGTTAAAGTCGTGATCCAAAGCAAAAGAGTGTGCTTAAGAGCTCTGGACACCTCTAATTGGGGACTCTAGCAAAGCTGAGTCACAATCTGAAAAGGTTCACCCAGTTATGTGTCTGTGGCATTTATGTATCCGGTGGTAATACTGAAAAACAAAGTGCTTAGGGCCACGGCCAAGACTCATAAGTAGCTGTGTTCAAGAATCAACATACTTAACTAGGAGAATCAATAACACCATCCGAAATTCTAAGTTCTTAGAGAAGCCAATCATTCTAAACTTCAAAGGAAAAAGTGAGATGCTAAAACTGTTCAGAAGCAAAAAGCTACAAGTCTCGCTCATCTAATTATAATTAATATTCATTGATATTTTGGAATTTATAGTATATTCTCTTCTTTTTATCCTATTTGATTTTCAGTTGCTTGGGGACAAGCAACAATTTAAGTTTGGTGTTGTGATGAGCGGATAATTTATACGCTTTTTGGCATTGTTTTTAGGTAGTTTTTAGTAAGTTCAAGCTACTTTTAGGGATGTTTTCATTAATTTTTATGTTAAATTCACATTTCTGGACTTTACTATGAGTTTGTGTGTTTTTCTGTGATTTCAGGTAAATTCTGATCGAAATTGAGGGATTTGAGCAAAACTCTGAAAAAGGCTGACAAAAGGACTGCTGATGCTGTTGGAATCTGACCTCCCTGCACTCGAAATGGATTTTCTGGAGCTACAGAACTCCAATTGGCGCGCTCTCAATGGCGTTGGAAAGTAGACATCCAGAGCTTTCCAGCAATATATAATAGTCCATACTTTATTCGGAAATTGACGACGTAAGTTGGCGTTGAACGCCAAGTACATGCTGCTGTCTGGAGTTAAACGCCAGAAAAACGTCATGATCCGGAGTTGAACGCCCAAAACATGTCATAACTCGGAGTTCAACTCCAAGAGAAGCCTCAGCTCGTGGATTGATCAAGCTCAGCCCAAACATACACCAAGTGGGCCCCGGAAGTGGATTTATGCATCAATTACTTACTCATGTAAACCCTAGGAGCTAGTTTATTATACATAGAACATTTAACTATTGTATTAGATGTCTTTTGACCACGTTACATCTCTGGTCTCAGTTTTGTTTTATTCTTCATCCTAAGAGGCTATTGATCACGTTTTAGGGGGCTGGCCATTCGGCCATGCCTGAACCTTTTACTTATGTATTTTCAACGGTGGAGTTTCTGCACACCATAGATTAAGGGTGTGGAGCTCTGCTGTACCTCAAGTATTAATGCAGTTCTATTTTCTTCTATTCAATTCTCTCTTATTCTTATTCCAAGATATTCATTCGCACCCAAGAACATGATGAATGTGATGATTAGATAACCCTCATTATCATTCCCACTTATGAACGCACGTGATTGACAACCACTTCCGTTCTACATGCAACAGAGCTTGAATGTGTATCTCTTAGATTCCCCAACAGAATCTTCGTGGTATAAGCTAGATAGATGGCGGCATTCATGAGGATCCGGAAAGTCTAAACCTTGTCTATGGTATTCCGAGTAGAATTCTGGGATTGAATGACTGTGACGAGCTTCAAACTCCTGAAGGCTGGGCGTGATGACAAGCGCAAAAGAATCAATGGATTCTATTCCAACCTGATTGAGAACCGACAGATGATTAGCCATGCGAGTGACAGCCGCAGAGGACCATTTTCACTGAGAGGATGGGATGTAGCCACTGACAACGGTGATGCCCTACATACAGCTTGCCATGGAAAGGAGTAAGAAGGATTGAGTTGAAGCAGTAGGAGAGCAGGCGTCCTTAAGCCTTACAGTACCTCCATATGCTTATCTGAAATTCCCACCAATGAATCTGCATAAGTGTTCTATCCCTTTTATCATTTCATCTATTTTCTTATTATTAATTTCCAAAACCATAAACAATTTTAATCTGCCTAACTGAGATTTACAAGGTGACCATAGCTTGCTTCATACCAACAATCTCTGTGGGATCGACCCTTACTCACGTAAGGTTTATTACTTGGACGACCCAGTACACTTGCTGGTTAGTTGAACGGAGTTGTGAATTCAACCGATGCCATAATAATGATCTCATATAAAATAGTTAGAACATTGATCACAATTTCGTCCACCAATAATCTATATGTACATATATCAAAATATCAAAATAAACCGCAAAAGGAAACCACTTCGCTACAAAAGCTCTTGATGCCTACCGAGGTGCCTCTCGACCTGCTTCTGAAAAATAACAACACAGAATGGGATGAGAACCAGAGGTTCTCAGCATGGTAAAGGTGTCACGCACATAAGATATAAGGTCCTGGAATGCCAGAGGTAATCCTAGAATGCCGACTGATGAACCAAAATTGTCTATCGGTAAAGAAATTCACATATAAATTCTCGTTGCAAGTATAGTTCTAAACCAACAAACAATTCCCCAATAAAAAATTTGGTTGTCACAAGTAACAAACCCCAATAAAAATATAACCAAAGTATTTAAACCTCGGGTCGTCTCTCAAAGAATTGCAGGGAAGTGTTCTTGTTATTGGCTATGAAGTATATTTTGGGGTTTTTGAGATAATGAACAAGAATTGTAAATGGAAAAAGAAATAAACTAACAACTAAGAAAGCTCTTGGCAAGGTATGAGAATTGGAAGTCCTATCCTTGTTATCATCATCAATTGTGACAAGAATTGTCCATTACTCCACTTAGTTAACCTCTAACTATGAAGGAAAGTCAAGTGAAGATAATTAATTTGAGTCCACAAGTCCTAGTTAAATCATAGTGAAAGACTAGCTTTAGTGGCATTCAAATTGACTAGCAACTTCCAATTATCAATCAACAAGAGAGTTTGATAACTCAGGAATCTCCAATTACTCAACTCAAGTCAAGAGGAGAAAAACCTAACTCATAACTAAAAGAAACATTTCATCAAACACATAGAAGGCAATAAAAGCAAACATCATATTAATTGCAAGAATTAAAGGAATCTACAATAGAAAACCAAAACAATTATGAAATAACAAAGAAATCATAAATTGCTTTGAAAGGAAAAGGAGATCTACAAAAGAATTCTTAAACTACAACTAAGAATACACAAGAACTACAAGAAAAGTAGAATGCTACAACTACAAGAGAACAATTAAAGATAAAAAAGGAAAATTGAAACAAAAGAGGAAGAAGTAGATCTAGATCTAAACTAAGAACCCTAATCTAGAGAGAAGAGAGAGCTTTTCTCTCTAGAAACTAACTAAAGCACCAACAAAACTAAACTATGTGCTAATGTGTGTTGATCCCCCTTTGAATTCTGCATGTAATAGGCTTAGAAATGAGTTGGATCCGGGCCTGGGATGCCCAAAAATCACCCCCAGTATTTTCACTTTAATGAGGTCACGTGCGAGCTTTGACGCGTACGCGTGGGTCACTGTATGTTGTGCGTGTGCGTCAATGTATGCATCCCAAATCCTTGATTTTCCATGAGTTCTTCACTTTGCATGCTTTTCTCTTAACTCCCTTGATCCATTCCTAGCCTTTTCAACCTGAATTCACTAACAAACACATCAAGGCATCTAGTCTAATCAAAGGTGAATTAAAATCAACCAATTAAGTGCCTAAAAAGCATGTTTTTACACTTAAGCACAAATTAGGAGAAAGTCATGAAACCATGCTATTTCATTGAATAAATGTGAGAAAAGTGGATAAAATCCACCCAAATTAAGCACAAGATGTACCACGAAATAGTGGTGTATCATATCTCCCCACACTTAAACCAAGCATGTCCTCATGCTTAATCAAGAAAGAGACAAAGGGTACTATCATTTATTTAATGCAAACTAACTATATACAACCTATCTAAATGCAACTATCTATATGAATGCAATTACTTGGTCATCTAAGGAAATATATATATAAGCATAAGGGCTAAAGTAATAGCAATCACATCAAATCCACAATTGAATTGAGTTATTAATGATTTTTACAAACTTGCAAGAAAAGTGATGATTCTAGGTGAAAACATGTAATTGAGCAATCGAACCCTCATCAGATGTGTATCCTCTCTAGTCGCTCAAGTGTATAGGGTTGATTCACTCAATTCTCCCCTAATCATGCTTTCCAAGATTTGTTTTTCATCTAACAATCAACAATTATTTCATGCATGCATAGTATATATATTTTTATATTTATATATATCCCTTTTTTTGTATATATCTATTTTTTCCTTTTTGCAATATAGTATATACAAAAGCATCAACGCATATGGTTTTACATTTAATTAACACATGAGTATGTACCCAATTTCCAATATTTTCAACAAGAATACAACACACACACCTTTTCCCAACCAATGTCCCAATTTTTTCACACTTGAATGATACACACACTCACTAGCCTAAGCTAATCAAAGATCCAAATTAAGGAAATTTATTATTTTTCGATTTAAGGCTTGTAGTGTGCTAAATTAAAGAACAAAGTGGGTTAATTGTAGGCTCAAAGTTGGCAAATAATGGAAGATAAAAGGTAGGCTATTTGGGTAAGTGAGCTTAATGAAATGATGGCCTCAATCATATATGTGCATGAATACACAAAATGATGGACATAAAGAATCAAACAAATCAAATATCACGATCATTGGAAGAGAATAATGCACACAAGAAGGAAAATAGGTGGTTATAAGATGTAACCACGCACTTAGGCTCAAAAGCTCACAAGGTTGTGTGTTCTTAGCTCAAAAACATGATCCACAATGTATAGTATTCGAGTAAGTTCTATGAAAAGTATTTTCACTCAAATCAATTTGGATGTCAATGCCCTATCAAGAATAAATCCTTGGGAAATATCATTATTTGAATAAACTTATTATATATGTATGCACTAAAAATGCTAGAAGACCTAAAAAAATAAAATGCAAAAGTGTTGGGATTAGAAACTTGTCACCCAAAAACTCCGACCTCCTTACACTTGAAGATTGTACCATCTTCGGTGCATTCAAAGATAAACAAGGGGGTACGGCGACTCTCCGAGTTACCACCTTCAGCTGGTAGGTCAACCGGTTTGCTGCATGTTCTTTTTCCTGCTTCCATTTGTGCTTATGATGACTCCTCCTTGAAAAATAGAAAAGAGGGTAGTGAGAAAAGTAAATGCAAAAGCAAGGAAGCATAAATTGTTGGAATGAAGTGATAATCACTAGAAAGAAGTAAGTGACCCAATGTGTGACATGAACAAAAAATAAGTGTACATTCTAAGTAGCGCACGGTTTAGAACACACACACTAACATAAAAATCCATGTCACAGTTACACAAAAGAAGCATGCGCTTCACTCATTCTAGTGTGCTTGAAATACTCTAAACTCGTGGGTTACAACAACCAAACAAGTGATAAAGAAGCATGAAAGCATTCAAGCTAAAAACATGTGGATGCATATGACCAAGAAATACAACGTATTACGATAAATGCACAACATCCATCAAGAAATTGCCTAATCAAATAAAAGGATTCAAATCACATGGTGGCCAAATCATGCAATTCAAAAAGGTTTAAGAAGCTTGAAGGAAATGTCATTCACTTGGTATTCAAAAATGTTCAACAAAGAAACTCGAAACCAAGTAGCAAAATATAACCTCAATAATGAAATCCAATAATAGGAAGTAGTAACAATGATGTTAAAGTAACATCCTATTTAGTACTAAGCAGTAATAAACAGTAAACAATATTGATAATTGATGACAAGTCATCTTAGCCTAGTTTCACTAGTCTTTTTCCTTTGTTTTCAATAGGTTTTATTCACTTTCTTAAGCCATAAGTAAGCCAATTGGGTTGAAATTCATGTTTCCTTTGATTCAATCAACCATGGATAAATTGATACATTTTCATGAGTTTTTGTGCCATAATTGCTCATATGACAAGAAGAAGAATAACTCTCATGATTATGGCATAGCTTTGATACAATTGTTGATTGATGACAGGAGGAATAAAGCTTGGAAGAAGGTTGCAAGAATGGGCTTAGAAAGAAGGGATTCACGTTTGAGCTAACGTTTGCCTCAAACGTTAACTCAAACGTGAGAAGCAGATGAAAAACACCCTGGGAAAAGCCAACGTTTGCGCCAACGTTTGCCTCAAACGTTGAGGCAAACATTGGCTGAAGAAGAAGCAGGGGAAGGCAACGTTTGCACCAACGTTTGCCTCAAACGTGTGGTCAAACGTTGGCGCCAAAAAGAAGAGAAATAGAGCTCCTGGGCACAGCAACGTTTGAGCCAACGTTTGCCTCAAACGTGAGGTCAAACGTTGGCTACATTTTGGCAAGAAAGAGCATGGAAGAGCACCCCTAATTGATGGCTTAGATGAGCCACGTTTGCGCCAACGTTTGCCTCAAACGTTGGGCCAAACGTTGGCCAAAAAGGGAGCCTGGGAAGACCCACGTTTGAGCTCACGTTTGACCTCAAACGTTGGCTCAAACGTGGATGACAGCAAGAATAGCATCTGCATAATGCCTCATACAAGGGACGTTTGAGTCAACGTTTGCCTCAAATGTTGACTCAAACGTGAATGGTTCATGGCCCGGCTCACAAGTGGATTTCTTCCCAACACCAAGAGCAATCAACAGAGGCTATTGTTAACCCAATTCCATAAAGACTAAAGGCCCAATTCAAGGCTTAATGATCATTTGAAGAAAGTGTATAAATAGCTTAGGATTTGAAGTTTTAGGAGAGCTTTCTTTTTAGAGTTTTCTTTGAGAATTTTCATAGTATTCACAGTAGAGAGCTTTTGGGTTTTGAGCTATTTTGAGATTCTGAGTCTTGGGAAGGAGAATTGAATTCTCTTCCTCTAAGTTTTCTTGTTTTCAATTTCAATTGCAACTATCTTGAGTCTTGGGTGTTGAAGAATTGAGGAAATTCTGTCTCAATCTCACCTTGAGATCTCTCTATTTTTCTTACTGCAACTTCTGGAAATTGAACTTGGATTTACATTTCTACAATGCTCTCTTCTTTAATTTTGCATTTGCTCTCTGAATTTGGATCTAGGAAGGCATTGAGATCTATACTTAGTTATCTAGTCTCTTGGGTCCTGAGATCTATTGGTTTCCATTTTAATTTCCTTGTTTAATTACTACACCAGCTTATTTTCCTTTTAGTTAGAGATCCGGTTCAACTAATTCCATCAATTACTCTTCATTCTGTTAAGTTTTGCTTTTCCTTGTTTAATTCCTGCAGATCCAATTCCCATTCCCCTTTTATTTTTTCAAGTCATTTATATTTCTTGCACTTTAAGTTTCTGCAATTTACATTACTTGCACTTTAAGATTCAACTCTTTTTCTTTTTGTTCCCTTTAATTTCCTGCAAATCACCCACTCCCCTTTACATTCTCTGCAATTTAATTCCTGTCAACATAATTTCACACAATCAACACTTGTTTGCTTGACTAAATCAACCACTAAACTAAAGTTGCTCAATCATTCAATCCTTGTGGGATCGACCTCATTCCCGTGAGTTTTATTACTTGATGCGACCCGGTGCACTTACCGGTGAGTTTTGTGTCGGATTGTTTTCCGCACATCAAGTTTTTGGCGCCGTTGCCGGGGATTGAATAGATTGACAATGATTAAGTGAGGTGGTAGTTTAGATCAAGCACTTTTTCTTTATTTTTTGACTAACCTACTAACTGTTTGAATTTTTGCTTAAGCTAACTAAAACTTCATTCTAGCAATAGATTGAAGTATCACTGGTTGTGTGTTTCTCTTGTTTTGTTTGTATGTCAGGCACAGGGAGAGCTACTCCCATCTTATCTGAAGCTGACCAGAGAACTCTCAGGAGATTAAGAAGAGCTGAAAGAGGGAAAGGTATTGTTGGAGAGGAAGAATCTGAGGAAGAATATCACGAGATGGAAGGAGATCCATCTAATCCCAATCCACCAGGGGGAGCAACTAACAACAACAACAATCCACCACGGATGAGAGTTTTGGCCTCCTACACATTTGCAAATCCCAGACACTGTGGAAGCAGCATCTTAACTCCCAATGTCAATGCAAACAACTTTGAGCTAAAACCACAACTCATTACACTTGTCCAGAACAATTGTTCCTATGGAGGCAGCCCATTGGAAGATCCTAACCAGCATTTATCTACCTTCTTAAGGATTTGTGACACTGTCAAATCCAATGGCGCAAATCCTGAAACTTACAAGCTTCTGTTGTTCCCGTTCTCATTAAGGGACAAGGCTGCACAATGGCTTGAAACTTTTCCCCAAGAAAGTATAACTAGTTGGGATGATTTGATGACTAAATTTCTAGCCAAATTCTACCCACCCCAAAGGATCATCAGGCTGAAAACCGAGGTGCAGACATTCACACAATTAGATGCCGAATCCTTGTATGAAGCATGGGAGAGGTACAAAGCCTTAATCAGAAAGTGTCCCTCAGAGATGTTCAATGAATGGGATGTGCTGCAGAATTTCTATGAAGGCCTGACATTGAAATCTCAAGAGGCATTAGATCACTCTGCGGGAGGTTCATTACAACTGATGAAAACTGCTGAGGAAGCCCAGAATCTTGTGGACATGGTGACCAACAATCAATATTTCTTTGCTCATCAAAGAACCCGCCAACCATCACAGAGAAAGGAGGTACCAGAATTGGAAGGAGTGGACTCTATTTTGGCTCAAAACAAGATGATGCAACAACAAATTCAACAACAGTTTGAACAAATGGCCAAAAGGATTGACAGCCTTCAAGTAGCAGCTGTGAACACAAGCCAACCATCAACTGTATGGGTGCATGGTGGACGAAATTGTGATCACTATTCTTTTCAAGTTGTTTGTCTTTGTATGACTTTATTCAATAATTGTCCTTATTTGAAGTCACAACTCCGTTCAACTAACCAGCAAGTGTACTGGGTCGTCCAAGTAATAAACCTTACGTGAGTAAGGGTCGAATCCACAGAGATTGTTGGTATGAAGCAAGCTATGGTCACCTTGTAGATCTCAGTCAGGCGGATTAAACATTATTTATGGGTTCGAAAATAGAAATAAAGATTAGAAATAAGAAAAGGGATAGAATACTTATGCAGATTCATTGGTAGGAATTTCAGTTAAGTATATGAAGATGCTGTATGGCTCAAGGACGCCTGCCCTCCCACTGCTTCTATTCAATCCTTCTTACTCCTTTCCATGGCAAGCTTTGTATAGGGGTTCACCATCAGCGGTGGCTACTTTCAATCCTCTCGGGAAAATATCCTATGCGGCTGTTACTCGCACAGCTAATCATCTGGAGGCATCACCCATGGTTGATGACTACATCCCATCCTCGCAGTGAAAACTAATGCTCACGCACTCTATCACAGTACGGCTAATCACTGGTTGGTTCCCGCGCCTACTGGAATAGAATCCCTTGATTCTTTTGCGTCTGTCACTAACGCCCAGCACTTGCAAGTTTGAAGCACGTCACAGTCATTCATTACCGGAATCCTACTCGGAATACCACAGACAAGGTGAGACTTTCCGGATTCCCAGGATCCTACTCGGAACACCACAGACAAGGTTGGACTTTCCGGATCCTCATAAATGCCGCCATCTATCTAGCTTGTACCACGAAGATTCTGTTGGGGAATCTAAGAGATACACGTTCAAGCTCGGTTGCATGTAGAACATAAGTGGTTGTCAATCACGCGCGTTCATGAGTGAGAATGATAATGAGGGTTATCTAACTCATTACATTCATCATGTTCTTGGGTACGAACGAATATCTTGGAATAAAACTAAGATAGCATTTGAATAAAAGAAGATAGAATTGCATTGATACTTGAGGTACAGCAGAGCTCCACACCCTTAATCTATGGTGTGCAGAAACTCCACCGTTGAAAATACATAAGTGAAAGAGGTTCAGGCATGGCCGAATGGCCAGCCCTCTCCTTGATCAAGTGACCGAATGATTCAAAGACTTAGAGTGGTCAAAAGATGTCTAATACAATAGATAAATGTCCTATATATACTAGACTAGCTACTAGGGTTTACATGAGTAAGTAATTGATGCATAAATCCACTTCCGGGGCCCACTTGGTGTGTGCTTGGGCTGAGCTTGATCAATCCACGAGCTGAGGCTTCTCTTGGAATTGAACTTTGAGTTATGACGTGTTTTGGGCGTTCAACTCTGGATCATGACGTTTTTCTGGCGTTTAACTTCAGAAAGCAGCATGTACTTGGCGTTCAACGCCAAGTTACGTCGTCATTCGTCGAATAAAGTATGGACTATTATATATTGCTGGAAAGCCCTAGATGTCTACTTTCCAACGCCGTTGAGAGCACGCCAATTGGAGTTCTGTAGCTCCAGAAAATCCATTTCGAGTGCAGGGAGGTCAGATTCCAACAGCATCAGCAGTCCTTTTGTCAGCCTTTTTCAGAGTTTTGCTCAAATCCCTCAATTTCAGTCAGAAATTACCTGAAATCACAGAAAAACACACAAACTCATAGTAAAGTCCAGAAATGTGAATTTAACATAAAAACTAAGGAAAACATCCCTAAAAGTAGCTTGAACTTACTAAAAACTATGCAAAAACAATGCCAAAAAGCGTATAAATTATCCGCTCATCACAACACCAAACTTAAATTGTTGCTTGTCCCCAAGCAACTGAAAATCAAATAGGATAAAAAGAAGAGAATATACTATAAATTCCAGAATATCAATGAATATTAATTATAATTAGATGAGCGGGACTTGTAGATTTTTGCTTCTGAACAGTTTTGGCATCTCACTTTTTCCTTTGAAGTTCAGAGTGATTGGCATCTCTAGGAACTTAGAATTTTGGATTGTGTTATTGAATTTCCTAATTTAAGCATGTTGATTCTTGAACACAGCTACTTATGAGTCTTGGCCGTGGCCCTAAGCACTTTGTTTTCCAGTATTACCACCGGATACATAAATGCCACAGACACATAACTGGGTGAACCTTTTCAGATTGTGACTTAGCTTTGCTAAAGTCCCCAGTTAGTGGTGTCCAGAGCTCTTAAGCACACTCTTTTGCTTTGGATCACGACTTTAACCATTCAGTCTCAAGCTTTTCACTTGGACCTTCATGACACAAGCACATGGTTAGGGACAGCTTGATTTAGCCGCTTAGGCCTGGATTTAATTTCCTTGGGCCCTCCTATCCATTAATGCTCAAAGCCTTGGATCCTTGCTTTTAAAATTTTCGCCCCTTTTTTTTTTGCTGCTTTTTCTTGCTTCAAGAATCAATTTCATGATGTTTTTCAGATCATCAATAACATTTCTCTTTGTTCATCATTCTTTCAAAAACCAACAATTTTAACACTCATAAACAACAAGATCCAAAGACATATGCACTGTTCAATCATTCATTCAGAAAACAAAAAGCATTGTCACCACATCAATATAATTAAACTAAATTCAATAATAATTTCGAAAACTATGTACTTCTTGTTCTTTTGAATTAAAACATTTTTCTTTTTAAGAGAGGTGAAGGATTAATGGAAGTTATTCATAGCTTCAAGGCATGGTTACATACTAATGATCATGAAATAAAGACACAAAACATAGATAAACATAATACTAAAAACCGAAAACAGAAAGAAATAAAGAACAAGGAATGAATCCACCTCTAGTGGCGTCTTCTTCTTGAAGGACCAATGATGTTCTTCAACTCTTCTATGTCCCTTCCTTGCCTTTGTTGCTCCTCCCTCATTGCTCTTTGATCTTCTCTTATTTCTTGGAGAATGATGGAGTGCTCATGATGTTCCACCCTTAATTGTTCCACATTATGGCTCAAATCTTCTAAGGAGGTGTTGAGTTGCTCCCAATAATTGTTAGGAGGAAAGTGCATTCCTTGAGGCATTTGTTGATGATGAACTTCCTCATGTTCTCCTTGAGGGCCGTGAGGAACTTCTCTTGATTGCTCCATCCTTTTCTTGGTGATGGGCTTGTCTTCTTCAATGGAGACATCTCCATCTATGATAACTCCAGCTGAGTAACTGGTGCACGAAATTGCAATAACACTTTTTGCAATCCCGCACAACTAACCAGCAAGTGCACTGGGTCGTCCAAGTAATACCTTGCGTGAGCAAGGGTCGATCCCACGGAGATTGTCGGCTTGAAGCAAGCTATGGTTACCTTGTAAATCTTAGTTAGGATATCAGAAATTATCAGGATTGTTTGTGAAAAGCAAAAGAACATGTAATGATTACTTGTATTGCAGTAATGGAGAATAGGTTGAGGTTTGGAGATGCTCCATCTTCCGAATCTCTGCTTTCCTACTGTCTTCTTCATCAAACACGCATGTCTCCTTCCATGGCAAGCTCGTGTAGGGTCTCACTGTTGTCAGCAGCTACCTCCCATCCGCGCAGTGAAAGCTAATGCAGAGCACTCTGTCACAGTGCCGCCAATCACCGGTTTGGTTCCCTCCTCTACCGGAATAGAATCACTCTTTTGCGTCTGTCACTAACGCCCAGTAGATTACAGGTTTGAAGCACGTCACAGTCATTCAATCATTGAATCCTACTCAGAATACCACAGACAAGGTTTAGACCTTCCGGATTCTCTTGAATGCTGCCATCAGGTCCTGCCTATACCACGAAGACTCCGAAGAATCCAAGAGATAACTACTCAATCTAAGATAGAACAGAGGTGCTTGTCAGGCACGTGTTCATGGTTGAGAATGATGATGATTGTCACGGATCATCACATTCATCCGGATTAAGAACAAGTGTTATCTTAGAATGGAAGCAAGCATGATTGAATAAGAAACAGTAGTGATTGCATTAATCCATCAAGACACAGCAGAGCTCCTCACCCCCAACCATGGGGTTTAGAGACTCATACTGTGGAAGAAACGTGTACAATGTCTTAGAGTAGTATTCGGTACTGATTACAATGTAAAAAGGTCCTATATGTAGTAAACTAATATCCTAAGGTTTTCAGAAATGAGTAAATGACAGAAAAATCCACTTCCGGGCCCACTTGGTGTGTGCTTGGGCTGAGCAATCAAGGAAATTCGTGTAGAAACCTTTTCTGGAGTTAAACGCCAGTCCCCATGCCAGTTTGGGCGTTTAACTCCAACTTTTAATCCAGTTCCGGCGTTTAACGCTGGAATTTCTGAGGCCGGATTGCAACGCGGGTTTGGGCCATCAAATCTTGGACAAAGTATGGACTATTATATATTGCTGGAAAGCCCTGGATGTCTACTTTCCAACACCGTTGAGAGCGCGCCAATTGGGCTTCTGTAGCTCCAGAAAATCCACTTCGAGTGCAGGGAGGTCAGAATCCAACAGCATCTGCAGTCCTTTTCAGTCTCTGGAGCAGATTTTTGCTCAGAACCTTCAATTTCAGTCAGAAAATACCTGAAATCACAGAAAAACACACAAACTCATAGTAAAGTCCAGAAAAGTGAATTTTAATTAAAAATTAATAAAAATATACTAAAAACTAACTAAAAGATACTAAAAACATACTAAAAACAATGCCAAAAAGTATACAAATTATCCGCTCATCACAACACCAAACTTAAATTGTTGCTTGTCCCCAAGCAACTGAAAATCAAAATAGGATAAAAAGAAGAGAATATACTATAGACTCCAAAATATCAAAGAAACATAGCTCCAATTAGATGAGCGGGACTAGTAGCTTTTTGCCTCCGAACAGTTTTGGCATCTCACTCTATCCTTTGAAGTTCAGAATGATTAGCATCTATAAGAACTCAGAACTCAGATAATGTTATTGATTCTCCTAGTTAAGTATATTGATTCTTGAACATAGCCAGTGTATGAGTCTTGGCTGTGGCCCAAAGCACTCTGTCTTCCAGTATTACCACCGGATACATACATGCCACAGACACATAATTGGGTGAACCTTTTTGGATTGTGACTCAGCTTTGCTAAAGTCCCCAATTAGAGGTGTCCAGGGTTCTTAAGCACACTCTTATTGCTTTGGATCACCACTTTATTCCTTTTCTTTTTCTTTTTCTTTCTCTTTCTTTTTTTTTTCTTTTCTTTTTCCCTTTTTTTTTCGAAATTTTTTTTTTTTTTTTCACTGCTTTTTCTTGCTTCAAGAATCAAATTGATGATTTTTCAGATCCTCAATAACAGTTCTCTTTCTCCTCATTCTTTCAAGAGCCAACAAATTTAACATTCTTAGAACAACAAATTCAAAAGACATATGCACTGTTCAAGCATTCATTCAGAAAACAAAAAGTATTGTCACCACATCAAACTAATTCAACTAGTTTCAGAGATAAATTTCGAAATCCTGTACTTCTTGTTCTTTTGTGATTAAAGCATTTTTCTTTTAAGAGAGGTGATGGATTCATAGGACATTCATAGCTTTAAGGCATAAACTCAAATTTTATTAATTATTAACTAAGAACAAGACTCAAATATAGATATAAAAAAAAATAAAAATAGGAATGGAAAACAAAACAAGAAAAAAAAACGAAAAACAGAGGCTTCTAATGATAGAGGTGTTCACAGAGTTAGGACTCAACAACCTTGATTTTGAGAAGTGGATGCTCCCTCAGCTTGAGAGGAGAGCTTTTGGCGTTTCATCTCTTGGATCTCACGCCCCTGCTTCTCTTGCTCCTTTAGCAATTTGCAGAGCATGCAGTTCTGATTCTGCTGTTCTTCCTTCAGTTGCTCCATAGTCTCTTGCAGCTTGTTAATAGATGCTTCTAGGCTGGACCAGTAGTCAATTCTTGGGTATTCAGGGAGGAATTCCTGCGCCCTCCTCTTGATGGAGTTGTCTTGCACTTGTCCTTCCATTGACTTCTTGGTGATTGGGTGTTCAATGGGTATGAACTCATCTACCCCCATCTTCACCCCAGCCTCTTTACAGAGCTTGGAAATCAAGCTTGGGTAAGCTAGTTTGGCCTCAGTGGAGTTCTTATTTGCTATTGTGTAGATCTCACAAGCAATCACATGATGAACCTCCACTTCTTTTCCAAGCATGATGCAATGAATCATCACTGCTCTCTTGATGGTGACCTCAGAACGGTTGCTAGTGGGCAATATGGAACGCCCAATAAAATCTAGCCAACCTCTTGCAATTGGCTTGAGGTCTCCCCTCTTGAGTTGGTTTGGGACACCCTTTGAATTGGTTATCCACTTAGTCCCAGGGAGGCATATGTCCTCTAGGATTTGATCCAACCCTTTATCTACTCTCACCATCCTCCTTTTGAAGGAGTCAGGATCATCTTGTAGTTGAGGTAGTTTGAAGATTTCTCTTATTTGGTCCAGATGGAAGTACATAACTTTCCCTCTGACCATGGTTTTGTGGGTATGGTAAGCGGTTCCAGTCATTCTTTGCTTATCTGTCAGCCACAGATTTGAGTAGAATTCCTGAACCATGTTCCTTCCAACCTTTGTCTCAGGATTGGTCAGAACTTCCCAACCCCTGTTTCGAATTTGCTCTTGGATCTCCGGATATTCATCTTCTTTCAGATCAAATTTAACTTCCGGGATCACTGATCTCAGACCCATTATTTTGTGATAATGGTCTTCATGTTCTTTGGTTAAGAACTTCTCTTCATTCCAAATATTCTTTGGATTAGTCTCTTTCTTTCCTCTTGAGTTGGTTTGTTTTCCTTTAGGAGCCATGATCTTGGCTTAGTGATCACGGAAAAGCACACCAAACTTAGAGGTTTTGCTTGTCCTCAAGCAAAAAAGAAAAGAAAGAAGTGAAGAGAGAGAGAGAGGAAATTCGAATGGTGTGAGGAAGGAAGGGTGAGGGACGTTCCTTTATAGAGTGGGGGGAGAGATTTTCGAAAAAAAAAGAAGAGATTTGAAAGGAAATTTGAAAAGATTTTAAAAAAATTTGAGAAAAAGGGTGAGTTTTTGAAGAAAATTTGAGATTATTTTGAAATAGATTTGAAGAATGGTTTTGATTTGTGAAGATTTGAAAGTGAATGATGAAAGGTTGAAGTGCATTTATGTAGAAAAGATTGGGTAAGAAAAGGGAAGTTTGAAAAAAATTGAGTTGAAAACGAAAAAGTGGTCCCCCCACCAAGCTGGCGTTAAACGCCCAGAATGGCACCCATTCTGGCGTTTAACGCCCAATTGTTACCCTTTTTGGGCGTTTAACGCCCAGCCAGGTACCCTGGCTGGCGTTAAACGCCAGAAAACCTTCCTCACTGGGCGTTTTTCTGAACGCCCAGTGATGCTGCACACCTGGCGTTAAACGCCCAGAATGGTGCCCATTCTGGCGTTTAACGCCCAGAAAGGTACCATTCCTGGCGTTAAACGCCCAGAATGGTGCCCATTCTGGCGTTTAACGCCCAAAATGCCCCTTACTGGCGTTTTTTCGCCAGTAAGCTCATTTTCTCTGCTTTTTGAGCTGAATCCTTCTGTAACTCTGTGAATTCCTTCATTTTTGATACTTGCCTCTGTAAGAACAATTCATACACCTTTCTAATGACTGGGTTGCCTCCCAGCAAGCGCTTCTTTACTGTCTTTAGCTGGACTTTCACTGAGAATCACTCAAGTCTCAGTGTTGAGCATTCCTGCTCAAAATTTCCTTCAAGATAGTGCTTGATCCTCTGTCCATTAACAATGAACTTACTGTCAGAATCAATATCCTGAAGCTCAACATATCCATATGGTGACACTTTTGTAATCACATATGGACCCCTCCAACGGGATTTGAGTTTTCCTGGAAACAGTCTGAGCCTAGAGTTGAAGAGCAGAACTTTTTGTCCTGGCTCAAAGACTCTGTTTGACAATCTCTTGTCATGCCATTTCTTTGCCTTTTCCTTATAGATTTTAGCATTTTCAAAGGCATTGAGTCTGAACTCCTCTAGCTCATTTAGCTGGAGCAGTCTTTTCTCACCAGCTAACTGTGCATCCATGTTTAGGAATCTGGTTGCCCAGTAGGCTTTATGTTCCAGTTCCACAGGCAAATGGCAGGCCTTCCCATACACCAATTGGTATGGAGAGGTGCCTATAGGAGTCTTGAATGCTGTTCTGTATGCCCACAGAGCATCATCCAAGCTCTTTGCCCAATCCTTTCTTCGGGACATCACAGTCCGTTCTAGGATTCTTTTAGTTCTCTGTTAGAGACCTCAGCTTGCCCATTTGTCTGTGGATGATATGGAGTTGCCACTTTATGGCTGATTCCATATCTAACCATAGCAGAGTATAGCTGTTATTAATGAAATGAGTGCCTCCATCACTGATTAGCACTCTGGGGACGCCAAACCTGCTGAAAATGTTTTTCTGGAGGAATTTCAGCACAGTCTTGGTATCATTAGTGGGTGTAGCAATTGCTTCTACCCACTTAGATACATAGTCCACTGCCACCAGAATGTAAGTGTTTGAGTATGATGGTGGGAATGGCCCCATGAAGTCAATTCCCCATACATCAAACAGCTCTATCTCTAATATCCCTTGTTGAGGCATGGCATATCCGTGAGGCAGGTTACCAGCTCTTTGGCAACTGTCACAGTTACGCACAAACTCTCGGGAATCTTTATAGAGAGTAGGCCAGTAGAAGCCGCACTGGAGAACTTTAGTGGCTGTTCGCTCACTTCCAAAGTGTCCTCCATACTGTGATCCATGGCAGTGCCATAGGATCTTTCGTGCTTCCTCTCTGGGTACACACCTGCGGATCACTCCGTCAGCACATCTCTTAAAGAGATATGGTTCATCCCAAAGGTAGTACTTGGCGTCTGAAATTAGTTTCTTTCTCTGTACATGACTGTACTCCTTGGGTATGAACCTTACAGCTTTATAATTTGCAATGTCTGCAAACCATGGAGCTTCCTGGATGGCAAAGAGTTGCTCATCTGGGAAAGTCTCAGAGATCTCAGTAGGAGGGAGGGACGCCCCAGCTACTGGCTCTATTCTGGACAGATGATCAGCCACTTGGTTCTCTGTCCCTTTTCTGTCTCTTATTTCTATATCAAACTCCTGCAGAAGCAACACCCATCTGATAAGCCTGGGTTTTGAATCCTGCTTTGTGAGTAAGTATTTAAGAGCAGCATGGTCAGTGTACACAATCACTTTGGATCCTACTAGGTAGGATCTAAACTTGTCAATGGCATAAACCACTGCAAGTAATTCTTTTTCTGTGGTTGTGTAATTCTTCTGTGCATCATTTAAAACACGACTAGCATAATAAATGACATGCAGAAGTTTATTATGCCTCTGCCCCAACACTGCACCAATGGCATGATCACTGGCATCACACATTAGTTCAAATGGTAATGCCCAATCTGGTGCAGAGATTACTGGTGCTGTGACCAACTTAGCTTTCAGGGTCTCAAATGCCTGCAGACACTGTGTATCAAACACAAATGGTGTGTCAGCAGCTAACAGGTTACTCAGAGGTTTAGCAATTTTCGAAAAATCCTTAATAAACCTTCTGTAGAATCCTGCATGCCCCAGAAAGCTTCTGATTGCCTTAACATTGGCAGGTGGTGGTAATTTTTCAATTACCTCTACCTTTGCCTTATCCACCTCTATTCCCCTGCTTGAAATTTTGTGCCCAAGGACAATTCCTTCAGTCACCATAAAGTGACATTTCTCCCAGTTTAAAACCAGGTTAGTCTCTTGGCATCTTTTCAGGACAAGTGATAAGTGGTTAAGACAGGAGCCAAATGAGTCTCCATATACTGAAAAGTCATCCATGAAGACTTCCAGAAATTTCTCTACCATATCTGAGAAGATAGAGAGCATGCACCTCTGAAAGGTTGCAGGTGCATTGCACAGACCAAAAGGCATTCTCCTGTAGGCAAACACGCCTGAAGGGCAGGTGAATGCTGTTTTCTCTTGGTCCTGAGGGTCTACTGCAATTTGGTTGTAGCCTGAATAGCCATCCAAAAAGCAGTAGTAATCATGACCAGCTAGTCTTTCTAGCATTTGGTCTATGAATGGTAAAGGAAAATGATCCTTTCTGGTGGCTGTATTGAGTCTTCTGTAGTCAATACACATGCGCCACCCTGTGACTGTCCTTGTAGGAACCAGTTCATTTTTTCATTATGAACCACTGTCATGCCTCCCTTTTTGGGAACAACTTGGACAGGGCTCACCCAGGGGCTATCAGAAATAGGATAAATAATCCCAGCCTCCAGTAATTTAGTGACCTCTTTCTGCACCACCTCCTTCATGGCAGGATTTAGCCTCCTTTGTGGTTGAACCACTGGTTTGGCATTATCCTCCAATAGGATCTTGTGCATGCATCTGGCTGGGCTAATGCCCTTAAGATCACTTATGGACCACCCAAGAGCTGTCTTGTGTGTCCTTAGCACTTTAATTAGTGCTTCCTCTTCCTGTGAATTTAAGGCAGAGCTTATAATCACTGGAAAAGTGTCACCCTCTCCCAGAAATGCATATTTCAGGGATGATGGTAATGGTTTGAGTTCAGGCTTAGGAGGCTTATCTTCCTCCTGAGGAATTTTCGAAAATTCCATTGCCTCCTCTGGCGCTTCCTGATCAGTTTGAGCATCTTTAAAGATGTCCTCAAGCTCTGATTCTAGGCTTTCAGCCATATTGATCTCTTCTACCAGAGAGTCAATAATGTCAGCGCCCATGCAGTCCTCTGGTGTGTCTGGATGCTGCATTGCTTTTACAGCATTCAACTTGAACTCATCCTCATTGACTCTCAAGGTTACTTCTCCCTTTTGTACATCAATGAGAGTTCGTCCAGTTGCTAGGAAAGGTCTTCCTAGAATGAGAGTTGCACTCTTGTGCTCCTCCATTTCCAGCACCACAAAGTCAGTTGGAAAGGCAAATGGTCCAACCTTGACAATCATGTCCTCTATTATGCCTGATGGGTGTTTAATGGAACCATCAGCAAGTTGGAGGCATATCCTGGTTGGTTTGACTTCTCCAATCAACCCAAGCTTTCTGATAGTGGATGCAGGTATTAAATTAATACTTGCTCCAAGATCACATAAGGCCACCCTGGTGTAAGTGCCTTCCAATGTGCATGGTATCAGAAAGCTTCCAGGATCTTGAAGCTTTTCTGGTAAGCTTTTTAGAATGACTGCACTGCATTCTTCAGTGAGAAACACTTTTTCAGTTTCTCTCCAATCCTTCTTATGACTTAAGATCTCTTTCATGAACTTAGCATAAGAAGGTATTTGCTCAAGTGCCTCTGCAAAAGGAATCTTTATTTCAAGAGTCCTTAAATAGTCTGCAAAGCGGGCAAATTGCTTATCCTGTTCCGCTTTGCGGAGTTTCTGAGGATAAGGCATCTTGGCTTGATATTCTTCAACCTTAGATGCTGCAGGTTTATTCCTTACAGAAATGGTTGAAGAAGCCTTGTTAGGGGAGTAATCATCAGGACCCTCAGGTGCCTGATTCTCCTTGGGCGTTTGAACGCCAGGATTGGGAGGAATTTGGGCGTTAAACGCCAGCTTTTCCCCCTTTTCTGGCGTTTGAACGCCAGAACTGGGCAAGGAATGGGCATTTAACGCCAAGTTCCCTTCCCTTTCTGGCGTTTGAACGCCAATATTCCTCTCTGGGCTCTCAATGTCCTCAGAGGGATTTTGAACAGTGGCTTGGTCATCCTCTGTCAACTGTTCCTTAATTGACTTCTTGCTCTTTTGAGCAGTGGCTTTCAGTGTTTTCCCACTCCTCAGTTGAACTGCTTGACATTCTTCTGTTATTTGTTTAGATATTTGCTGTTTTGCTTGATTCAACTGCAGTTCTATGCTCTTGTTAGCAACCTTAGTATCATGGAGCATTTCTTTAAATTCTGCTAACTGTTCTGTCATCAGGAGCAATTGTTGATTGAGCTCATTCATCTGTTCCTGAGGATTAGGATCAGTGACTAATGCCATGGCCTCCTCCTTTGGAACAAACTCATTGCTAGAATACAAGTATTGGTTTCTAGCAACAGTGTCTATAAGCTCTTGAGCTTCTTCAATTGTCTTTCTCATGTGTATAGATCCACCAGCTGAGTGGTCTAAAGACATCTGAGCTTTTTCTGTAAGCCCATAGTAGAAAATGTCTAACTGTACCCACTCTGAAAACATTTCAGAGGGACATTTTCTTAGCATACCTCTATACCTCTCCCAGGCATCATAAAGAGATTCATTATCCTCTTATTTAAAGCCTTGGATGTCCAGCCTTAGCTGTGTCATCCTTTTTGGAGGGTAAAAATGATTCAGGAATTTTTCTGATAACTGTTTCCATGTCTTTATGCTTGCTGTAGGTTGGTTATTTAACCACCTTTTTGCTTGATCTTTTACAGCAAATGGAAACAGTAACAGTCTGTAGACATCCTGATCTACCTCTTTATCATGTATTGTGTCAGCAATTTGTAAGAACTGTGCCAGAAACTCAGTAGGTTCTTCCTCTGGAAGACCGGAATACTGGCAATTTTGCTGCACTATGATAATGAGTTGAGGGTTTAGCTCAAAGCTGCTTGCTTTGATGGGAGGTATACAGATGCTACTCCCATATGCAGCTGTACTGGGGTTGGCATAGGACCCCAGAGTCCTTTTGGACTGGTTAATTCCACTTGAGTCCATAATAGACAAAAGGGAAATGAGAATAATTGCAAAGAGATGAATTTTGTTTATTTTTATTTTTATTTTGAAATAACCGAAAAAAAAAAATTAAAATAAAAAGAAATTTAAAATAAAAATTTCGAAAATTAAAAGGGAAATAAAATAAAATTTCGAAAATAAAAAATAAAATAAGATCAGAGCAAGTTGAGAACTGAATCAATTAGTAAGGAAAAAGATTTTGAAGACAGCAATTAAGAAGATATGATTGAAAAATTTTTATGAAAAAGATTTGATTTTTAAAAAGAGGAAAGAGAAAAACACAAAAAGACACCAAACTTAAAATTTTAGAAGATCAAACACAATTTTTTTCGAAAATTTTAGAGAGAAAAACACAAAGAGGACACCAAACTTAGAACTTTTAAGAATCAAAAAGGGACTAAGAACAAGAAAATTTCGAAAATTTAAAAGAAAAACAAAAAGCATGCAATTGACACCAAACTTAGAATATGAACTAGACTCAACTAAAAGACTCTAAACCACCAAAAAGAAAACAGTCCTAATCTAAGCAACAAAATGAACCGTTAGTTGTCCAAACTCGAACAATCCCCGGCAACGGCGCCAAAAACTTGGTGCACGAAATTGCAATAACACTTTTTGCAATCCCGCACAACTAACCAGCAAGTGCACTGGGTCGTCCAAGTAATACCTTGCGTGAGCAAGGGTCGATCCCACGGAGATTGTCGGCTTGAAGCAAGCTATGGTTACCTTGTAAATCTTAGTTAGGATATCAGAAATTATCAGGATTGTTTGTGAAAAGCAAAAGAACATGTAATGATTACTTGTATTGCAGTAATGGAGAATAGGTTGAGGTTTGGAGATGCTCCATCTTCCGAATCTCTGCTTTCCTACTGTCTTCTTCATCAAACACGCATGTCTCCTTCCATGGCAAGCTCGTGTAGGGTCTCACTGTTGTCAGCAGCTACCTCCCATCCGCGCAGTGAAAGCTAATGCAGAGCACTCTGTCACAGTGCCGCCAATCACCGGTTTGGTTCCCTCCTCTACCGGAATAGAATCACTCTTTTGCGTCTGTCACTAACGCCCAGTAGATTACAGGTTTGAAGCACGTCACAGTCATTCAATCATTGAATCCTACTCAGAATACCACAGACAAGGTTTAGACCTTCCGGATTCTCTTGAATGCTGCCATCAGGTCCTGCCTATACCACGAAGACTCCGAAGAATCCAAGAGATAACTACTCAATCTAAGATAGAACAGAGGTGCTTGTCAGGCACGTGTTCATGGTTGAGAATGATGATGATTGTCACGGATCATCACATTCATCCGGATTAAGAACAAGTGTTATCTTAGAATGGAAGCAAGCATGATTGAATAAGAAACAGTAGTGATTGCATTAATCCATCAAGACACAGCAGAGCTCCTCACCCCCAACCATGGGGTTTAGAGACTCATACTGTGGAAGAAACGTGTACAATGTCTTAGAGTAGTATTCGGTACTGATTACAATGTAAAAAGGTCCTATATGTAGTAAACTAATATCCTAAGGTTTTCAGAAATGAGTAAATGACAGAAAAATCCACTTCCGGCCCACTTGGTGTGTGCTTGGGCTGAGCAATCAAGGAAATTCGTGTAGAAACCTTTTCTGGAGTTAAACGCCAGTCCCCATGCCAGTTTGGGCGTTTAACTCCAACTTTTAATCCAGTTCCGGCGTTTAACGCTGGAATTTCTGAGGCCGGATTGCAACGCGGGTTTGGGCCATCAAATCTTGGACAAAGTATGGACTATTATATATTGCTGGAAAGCCCTGGATGTCTACTTTCCAACACCGTTGAGAGCGCGCCAATTGGGCTTCTGTAGCTCCAGAAAATCCACTTCGAGTGCAGGGAGGTCAGAATCCAACAGCATCTGCAGTCCTTTTCAGTCTCTGGAGCAGATTTTTGCTCAGAACCTTCAATTTCAGTCAGAAAATACCTGAAATCACAGAAAAACACACAAACTCATAGTAAAGTCCAGAAAAGTGAATTTTAATTAAAAATTAATAAAAATATACTAAAAACTAACTAAAAGATACTAAAAACATACTAAAAACAATGCCAAAAAGTATACAAATTATCCGCTCATCAGTAACATAGATGGCAAATAAGGTGAGGGAAGGCTAGCCGTGCCATGTGTGAAGGCTTGTCAGCTATTTTGTAGAGTTCATTGGAGATGACTTCATGAACTTCCACTTCCTCTCCAATCATGATGCTATGAACCATGATGGCCCGATCCACAGTAACTTCAGATCGGTTGCTTGTAGGGATGATGGATCTTTGGATGAATTCTAACCATCCTCTAGCTACAGGCTTGAGGTCCAGTCTTCTTAGTTGGACTGGCTTGCCTTTGGAGTCTATTCTCCATTGGGCGCCTTCCACACAAATGTCCCTAAGGACTTGGTCCAACCTTTGATTAAAGTTGACCCTTCTTGTGTAGGGGCGTTCATCACCTTGCATCATAGGCGAGTGGAATGCCAACCTTACATTTTCCGGACTGAAATCCAAGTATTTCCCCCTAACCATTGTGAGATAGTTCTTTGGGCTTGGGTTCATACCTTGGTCATGGTTCCTAGTGATCCATGCATTGGCATAGAATTCTTGAACCATCAATATTCCGACTTGTTGCATGGGGTTGGTTATGACTTCCCACCCTCTTTTTTTGAATTTCATGTCGGATCTCCGGATACTCATTCTTTTTGAGCTTGAAAGGGACCTCAGGGATCACCTTCTTCTTTGCCACAACATCATAGAAGTGGTCTTGATGGCTTTTGGAGATGAATCTTTCCATCTCCCATGACTCGGAGGTGGAAGCTTTTGCTTTCCCTTTCCCTTTTCTTGAGGAAACTCCGGCCTTAGGTGCCATTGGTAATGGAAAAAACAAAAAAAAGCTTATGCTTTTACCATACCAAACTTAAAATTTGCTCGTCCTCAAGCAAGAAAGAAAAGAAGAGTAGTAGAAGAAGAAGAGAATATGGTAGAGAGGGAGAGAAGTAGGTTCGGCTATGTGGGAGGAGAAGGGGTTTGTGTTGTGTGAAAATGAAGAAGAATGGGAGGGTATTTATAGGGAGAGGGAAGGGTTAGTGTTCGGCCATTTTGGGTGGGAATGGGTGGAAAATTGAATTTGAATTTTATGAGGGTAGGTGGGGGTTATGGGGAAGAGGAGGTTGATGTGAATGGTGAATGGGGTAATTGGGAAGAGGAATTGAGGTGATTGATGAAGAAGATGTTGGGAAGTGTGACATGGGGAAGAGTAATCACATTCACAAAAACTAGGATTAGGAGGTAAGGTGGGGATATGTTATATGGGGATCCTGTGGGGTCCACAGATCCTGAAGTGGGGATCCTGTGGGGTCCACAGATCCTGAGGTGAAAACAAATACCATTCCTTCACCATATAGGCATGTATCATGCCTTCATGCATCATTCTGGCGTTCAAACGCCCATTGGTGCATGTTCTGGGCGTTTAACGCCCATGTAATGCATGTTTCTGGCGTTGAACGCCAGTTTCATGCTTGTTCCTGGCGTTCAGCGCCAGCTTGTCCTCTTCGTGCACCATCCTGGCGTTTAACGCCAGGTTGTTGCTTGTTTTGGGCGTTCAACGCCAGAATGGTGCTCTGTTCTGGCGTTGAACGCCAGACAGATGCATCTTACTGGCGTTGAACGCCAGTCTGCGCTACCTCCAGGGTGAAAATTTTTTTCTTCTGTTTTTGACTCTGTTTTTAATTTTTTTGATTTTTTTCGTGACTCCTCATGATCATGTACCTAATTAAACATAAAAATAACAAAGAAACAAAATAAAATAAAATTAGATAAATAAAATTGGGTTGCCTCCCAACAAGCGCTTCTTTAATGTCAACAGCTTGACAGTGGCTCTCATGGAGCCACAAGGTGATCAGGTTAATTTAGTGTATAGTCCCAACACCAAACTTAGAGTTTGGATATGGGGTAACACCAAACTTAGAGTTTGGTTGTGGCCTCACAACACCAAACTTAGAGTTTGACTGTGTGGGCTCTTCTTGACTCTGAACTGAGAGAAGCTCTTCATGCTTACTCTCTTTTGTCACAGAGGGATGGCCATGTGCCTGAAACACAAGGTAGTCCCCATTCAATTGAAGGACTAACTCACCTCTGTTGACATCTATCACAGCTCCTGCTGTGGCTAGGAAAGGTTTTCCTAGGATAATGCATTCATCATCTTCTTTCCTAGTGTCTAGGATTATGAAATCAGTAGGGATGTAAAAGCCTTCAACCCTTACTAGCACGTCCTCTACTATTCCATAAGCTTGTCTTATGGACTTATCTGCCAATTGTAATGAGAACAAGGCAGGCTGTACCTCAATGATTCCCAGCTTCTCCATTACAGAGAGTGGCATAAGATTTATCCCTGACCCAAGATCACATAGAGCTTTTTCAAAGCTCATGGTGCCAATTGTGCAAGGTATTAAGAACTTGCCAGGATCTTGTTTCTTTTGAGGTAGAGTTCTCTGAATCCAAGTATCTAGTTCACCAATGAGCAAGGGAGGTTCACTTTCCCAAGTCTCATTACCAAACAGCTTGGCATTCAGCTTCATGATAGCTCCTAAGTATTGAGCAACTTGCTCTCCAGTCACATCTTCATTCTCTTCAGAGGATGAATATTCTTCAGAGCTCATGAATGGCAGAAGGAGATTCAAAGGAATCTCTATGGTCTCTGTATGAGCTTCAGTTTCCTTTGGATCCTTAATAGGAAACTCCTTCTTGCTTGAGGGACGTCCCAGGAGGTCTTCCTCACTAGGATTTTCGTCCTCCTCCTCCTTTGTGCATTCGGCCATATTGACTATGTCAATGGCCTTGCACTCTCCTTTTGGGTTTTCTTCTGTATTGCTTGGGAGAATACTGGGAGGAGTTTCAATAACTTTCTTACTCAGCTGGCCCACTTGTGCCTCCAAATTTCTAATGGAGGATCTTGTTTCATTCATGAAACTGAAAGTGGCCTTTGACAGATCAGAGACTATATTGGCTAAATTAGAATTGTTTTGTTCAGAATTCTCTGTCTGTTGCTGAGAAGATGATGGATATGGCTTGCTATTGCCCAGCCTAGTACGTCCACCATTGCTAAAACCTTGTGGAGGTTTTTGTTGATCCTTCCATGAGAAATTTGGATGATTTCTCCATGATGAGTTATGGGTGTTTCCATAAGGTTCAACTATGTAATTAACCTCTGCCATGGCAGGGTTCTCAGGATCATAAGCTTCTTCAGAAGCTACCTCTCTAGTACTGTTGGATGCATGTTACAACCCATTCAGATTTTGAGAGATCATGTTGACCTGTTGATTCAACACTTTGTTCTGAGCCAATATGGCATTCAGAGCATCAATTTCAAGAACTCCTTTCTTCTGAGGTACCCCATTGTTCACGGAATTCCTCTCAGAAGTATACATGAACTGGTTGTTTGCAACCATGTCAATGAGTTCTTGAGCCTCTCCAGGCGTTTTCTTCAGGTGAATAGATCCACCTGCAGAATGGTCCAATGACATTTTCGAAAATTCAGAGAGACCATAATAGAAGATATCCAATATGGTCCATTCTGAAAACATGTCAGATGGACATCTTTTGGTCAACTGCTTGTATCTTTCCCAAGCTTCATAGAGGGATTCACCATCTTTTTGTTTGAAGGTTTGATCATCCACTCTCAGCTTGCTCAGCTTTTGAGGAGGAAAGAATTTATCCAAGAAGGCAGTGACCAGCTTATCCCATGAGTCCAGGCTGTCCTTGGGTTGTGAATCCAACCATACTCTAGCTCTGTCTCTCACAGCAAAAGGGAAAAGCATGAGTCTGTAGACTTCAGGATCAACTCCATTCGTCTTTACAGTCTCACAGATCTGCAAGAACTCAGTTAAAAACTGATAAGGATCTTCAGATGGAAGTCCATAGAACTTGCAGTTTTGTTGCATTAAAGCAACTAGTTGAGGCTTAAGCTCAAAGTTATTGGCTCCAATGGCAGGAATGGAGATGCTTCTTCCATCAAACTTGGATGTTGGCTTTGTGAAGTCACCAAGCATTCTCCTTGCATTATTATTATTATTTCTGTCTGCCATCTCTTTCTCTTGTTCGAAAATTTCAAGAAGGTTTCTTCTGGATTGTTGCAATTTAGCTTCTCTTAATTTTCTCTTCAGAGTCCTTTCAGGTTCTGGATCAATTTCAACAAGAGTGCCTTTATCCCTGTTCCTGCTCATATGAAAGAGAAGAAAACAAGAAAAGAAGAGGAATCCTCTATGTCACAGTATAGAGATTCCTTTATGTTAGTAGAAAAAGAAGGGGTAGAAGAATGAAGAAGGAGGTTCGGATTTTAGATGAAGAGAGGTGAAGAGAAGTGTTAGTAATTAAATAATTAAATAGAAGAAGAAAAGAGGAGGGAGATTTCGAAAATAATTTTTGAAAAAGGAGTTAGTATTTTTCGAAAATTAGAGATAGTTAAACATGATACAATTAATTAATTAAAAAGAATTTTTTGAAGAAAAGAGAGAGATATTTTCGAAAATAGAAGAGGGAGAAGTAGTTAGGTGGTTTTGAAAAAGATAAAAAAAACAAACAAGAAGTTAGTTAGTTGATTGAAAAAGATTTGAAATCAAATTTGAAAAAGATAAGAAGATAGTAAGTTAGATAAGATATTTTGAAATCAAATTTTGAAAAAGATAAAATTTTTGAAAAGATCAAATAAAAGATAAAAAGATTTAATTCAAAAATTTTGAAATTACTTACTTCACTAACAAGAAACTACAAGATAGGATTCTAGAACTTAAAGATTGAGCCTTTCTTAACAAGAAAGTAACAAACTTCAAATTTTTGAACCAATCACATTAATTATTAGTGAATTTTCGAAAATTACATATAAAGATAAGAAAAAGATTTTGAAAATAATTTGAAAAAGATTTTTGAAATTTTCGAAAACAATAAAAAAAATGAAAAAGATATGATTTTTGAAAAAGATTTTGAAAAGATAAGATTTTTAAAATTTGAAATTTTGACTTGACTTGTAAGAAACAACTAATTTTGAAAATTTTTTACCAAGTCAACCCAAAATTTCGAAAATTTGGAGGGAAATAAGGAAAAGATATTTTTTGATTTTTGAATTTTTAATTATGAAAGAGAAAAACAACAAAAATACTTTATGCATGAAATTTTTAGATCAAAACTATGAGTGCATGCAAGAATGCTATGAATGTCAAGATGAACACCAAGAACACTTTGAAGATCATGATGAACATCAAGAACATAATTTTGAAAAATTTTTTATGCAAAGAAAACATGCAAGACACCAAACTTAGAAATCTTTAATGCATGAAAAATATGAATGCAAAAATGCACATGAAAAACAAAAAAAGACACAAAACAAGAAATCATCAAGATCAAACAAGAGGACTTATCAATAACAACTTGAAGATCATGAAGAACACTATGAATGCATGGGTTTTTCGAAAAATGCAAGAAAAATTTTTAAAAGTATGCAATTGACACCAAACTTAAAAATTTACTCAAGATTCAAACAAGAAACACAAAATATTTTTGGATTTTATGATTTTCTATTTTTTTTGAATTTTTATTAATTTTTTTTCGAAAAACATTTTTGGAAAAACGAAAAAGAAAAGAAAAATTTTTGAAAAAGTTTTTGAAAAGAAAATTACCTGATCTGAGCAACAAGATGAACCGTCAGTTGTCCATACTCGAACAATCCCCGGCAACGGCGCCAAAAACTTGGTGGACGAAATTGTGATCACTATTCTTTTCAAGTTGTTTGTCTTTGTATGACTTTATTCAATAATTGTCCTTATTTGAAGTCACAACTCCGTTCAACTAACCAGCAAGTGTACTGGGTCGTCCAAGTAATAAACCTTACGTGAGTAAGGGTCGAATCCACAGAGATTGTTGGTATGAAGCAAGCTATGGTCACCTTGTAGATCTCAGTCAGGCGGATTAAACATTATTTATGGGTTCGAAAATAGAAATAAAGATTAGAAATAAGAAAAGGGATAGAATACTTATGCAGATTCATTGGTAGGAATTTTAGTTAAGTATATGAAGATGTTGTATGGCTCAAGGACGCCTGCCCTCCCACTGCTTCTATTCAATCCTTCTTACTCCTTTCCATGGCAAGCTTTGTATAGGGGTTCACCATCAGCGGTGGCTACTTTCAATCCTCTCGGGAAAATATCCTATGCGGCTGTCACTCGCACAGCTAATCATCTGGAGGCATCACCCATGGTTGATGACTACATCCCATCCTCGCAGTGAAAACTAATGCTCATGCACTCTGTCACAGTACGGCTAATCACTGGTTGGTTCCCGCGCCTACTGGAATAGAATCCCTTGATTCTTTTGCGTCTGTCACTAACGCCCAGCACTTGCAAGTTTGAAGCACGTCACAGTCATTCATTACCGGAATCCTACTCGGAATACCACAGACAAGGTGAGACTTTCCGGATTCCCAGGATCCTACTCGGAACACCACAGACAAGGTTGGACTTTCCGGATCCTCATAAATACCGCCATCTATCTAGCTTGTACCACGAAGATTCTGTTGGGGAATCTAAGAGATACACGTTCAAGCTCAGTTGCATGTAGAACGTAAGTGGTTGTCAATCACGCGCGTTCATGTGTGAGAATGATAATGAGGGTTATCTAACTCATTACATTCATCATGTTCTTGGGTACGAACGAATATCTTGGAATAAAACTAAGATAGCATTTGAATAAAAGAAGATAGAATTGCATTGATACTTGAGGTACAGCAGAGCTCCACACCCTTAATCTATGGTGTGCAGAAACTCCACCGTTGAAAATACATAAGTGAAAGAGGTTCAGGCATGGCCGAATGGCCAGCCCTCTCCTTGATCAAGTGACCGAATGATTCAAAGACTTAGAGTGGTCAAAAGATGTCTAATACAATAGATAAATGTCCTATATATACTAGACTAGCTACTAGGGTTTACATGAGTAAGTAATTGATGCATAAATCCACTTCCGGGGCCCACTTGGTGTGTGCTTGGGCTGAGCTTGATCAATCCACGAGCTGAGGCTTCTCTTGGAGTTGAACTTTGAGTTATGACGTGTTTTGGGCGTTCAACTCCGGATCATGACGTTTTTCTGGCGTTTAACTTCAGAAAGCAGCATGTACTTGGCGTTCAACGCCAAGTTACGTCGTCATTCTTTGAATAAAGTATGGACTATTATATATTGCTGGAAAGCCCTGGATGTCTACTTTCCAACGCCGTTGAGAGCGCGCCAATTGGAGTTCTGTAGCTCCAGAAAATCCATTTCGAGTGCAGGGAGGTCAGATTCCAACAGCATCAGCAGTCCTTTTGTCAGCCTTTTTCAGAGTTTTGCTCAAATCCCTCAATTTCAGTCAGAAATTACCTGAAATCACAGAAAAACACACAAACTCATAGTAAAGTCCAGAAATGTGAATTTAACATAAAAACTAAGGAAAACATCCCTAAAAGTAGCTTGAACTTACTAAAAACTATGCAAAAACAATGCCAAAAAGCGTATAAATTATCCGCTCATCAGTGCAGAATGAAGAAAGCCAAGAAGAGCAACAACAGGAGCAAGTGTAGTACATGCATAACCAAAACTCTAGACAGAATGAAGTTTATGGTGATACCTACAATCCTTCCTGGAAGAATCACCCCAACCTTAGATGGGGAGATAATCATAACCATAACCAACAGCCATGGCAAAGAAACACAACCCAAAATAACCCAAGGAACAACCAGCAAAACAACCAAAATTCATTTAGAAAACCACAAAACACTTACCCCAACTCTAACCATTATCCAACCCATAACCAACCCATCAACCAAAATACCTATCATCCACCACCCACATCTCACAACCAACCACAAGCATCATCAGAATCTCAAAGAATCACTAACCTGGAAACCTTGATAGACAAAATGTGGAAACACCAAGAAATGACGGCCAAGAATCAAGAAGCTTCCATCAAGAACATGGAAAGACAAATAGGCCAGCTCTCTAAACACTTTGCAACAGAGAGACCATCAGGTTCACTACCAAGTGACACAATTCCAAATCCTAAGGAAGAGTGTAAGGCAATACAGTTAAGAAGTGGGAGAACATTGATGAGCAACAATGAAACTACAAGGAAACAAGTGGAGAGCAGCAAAAAGCCAACAGATACAGAGGAAGCCAATGATCAAAATATGGTGCCAAACAAGAGCACAGAGAACCCCAAAAGAAAAGAAGACCAGCCAATCAATATACATGAGGAAGAGGAAGGAGCACAGAAAAAGGAGAAAGCATTCATTCCTCTGCTGCCATATCCACAGAGGTTCAACAAAGAAACCAAAGATCAACACTTCAGCAAATTCCTGGAAACTTTTAAGAAGCTGGAAATCAACATTCCCCTGGCTGAGGCATTGGAACAGATGCCCTTATATGCCAAGTTCTTGAAGGAACTCATTAACAAGAAAAGAAGCTGGCTAGAGAAGGAGACTGTACTTCTCACTGAAGAATGCAGTGCACTCATCAGAAAAGGACTCCCTCCCAAGTTGGAAGATCCAGGAAGTTTCTTCCTACCTTGCACCATTGGAAGTCTATTTATCAACAAGGGGTTGTGCAATTTAGGAGCAAGCATAAATCTGATTCCATCATCTTTAGTGAAAAAGCTTGGCATAGAGAAGGTGAAACCAATACAGATGTCATTGGAATTGGTGGACCAGTCAGTAGTACATCCCAAAGGAGTGATCGAAAACCTTTTAGTTAAGGTTGACAAGTTCATTTATCCTGCGGATTTTGTAATCTTGGAAACAGAAGAAGAAGGAAACAATTCGATTATCTTGGAAAGGCCATTTTTAGCTACCGCCAGAGCCATCATAGATGTAGAGCAAGGAGAACTAACTCTCAGGATGCATGAGGAAAGCATCACTCTGAAAGTGTTTCCAGAACAACAAAATTCTGAAGAAAGAAGCCAAGTAATCAATGACTGTTTCCCAAGGCAAGCAATCAACAATTCAATAAAGCAGAAGAATTAACATATGCAAGGAAAAGAAGGTACTCAAAAAGAAATTTGGAAGATAAATAAGAAGGAAAATGCCACAACTGAAGCTACTATCAAGGAAGAAAGGTTAACAAGAAAAAGGAAGAAAAATAAGAAGAAGGCTAACAAAGGGTGGAGGAATAAAAGAACCCCAACTGAAGGATTTTCCAAAGGTGACAAGGTGCAATTAGTATATCAACAGCTGGGAACAAAAGATCACTACACTGTTAACCAAGTACTCTCTCTTGAGCACGTTGAAATTGAGCACCAAGGCACACAAAGAAGGCTCACAGTGAGGGGGGATAAGCTGCGACATTTCAACCATCAACCACCCTAAGAGGATCAATGTCAAGCTAGTGACAATAAACGAGCGCTCCATGGGAGGCAACCCATGATTTAATTTTCTTGTCTTTAATATTTCAATATGAATAATAATTGTTGCACCAATATGAATTCAACTCTTTTTGGACAAAATTGACAACTATTCATGACATTGGAGGGCATAAGATCGAATTCTAAGTTTGGTGTGCCCACGGGGCACACTAAACAAATTGTGGGAACAAGTCATGAAAGTCAATGGTCTTTTAAGTTTTGAATATCATGGAGGTCTAACAATGGTTATAATTGTTAGAAGGAAATTTGATAAAGCATTCCTTATGAAAATTTAACCAAAAATAAAGTAGGAACTTCAAAGAACAATGGTTTGAGGAAGTGATATTTTGGACCATATGACCAAACATTAAGTTTGGTGTCATCCGTAGCCATGCATAAAGAAGTCACGGTTAATTGAGCAGAAGGAATGATAGTTTACATATATTTTTTAGAAACTCTCTTGCCATTACTTAAACATAGTTATATTTGTTGTCTTGTGATGATGGTTAGGTGGTCAAAGGAATATTCAATGAAAGGGACAAGACAAGGAGGGGCATAGAATGAAGACAAAGATGCATCACATGCTTCAAGGGGTGATTCTGCACACCCTTGGAAAGAGAACGTTGAAAACCATTAAGGAGGCAAGCTTTGTCCTTATTCAACTTTGCATGCACATCGTTGATTTGTAAGATGTCCAATTGCATCCCAACCCTCCATTGTTCAAATAAGTTATTATAAAGCACCACCCTCAAACCATGCACATGAACGAAGAAGTCATACACCCCTTGCATTCCAACCATCCAAACTCCATTCTCTTCATCATTTCTCATCATATAATCTCAAACTCACAAATCTCTTCTTCCAAAAGTATACCAAAACCCTGAACCTTCCACACACAACCTTAACCTCAAAAAGATCAAGTATGGCCTCTTCCTCAAGAACCAAACGAAGGAGAGGAAAGGAACCCATGGTTGAAGAAAGCATCCCTGAATTTGATCAGTGGAAATTCAGAACATGGTATCATCAAACACAATGGGGATGGATGAGAGATAAAAAGATATATCCGGAAGTTTCACTTCTATTACCGGACGAAGAGTGCTAAGAAATGAAAGCCAAGATTAGAAAGAGGAGGTGGGAAGAGCTCATTTCACCAATCACCTGGATCAATGAGAACATCATATGGGAATTCTATGCTAATACCCCAAGGATCGAGATGAATCAAGCTCTGACTTACAAGAGTTATGTGCGGAGGACTGAAGTAGATTTTAGCCCAAATTCTATCATGAAAGTATTGAAGCTGAGGGCAGCCCATTTTGATGAGCCAGGATACCATCAAAGGCTAAATGAAGAGCAAGACTATGATGAGATTGCCAGTGAAATTTGTGTGGTCAACACGGAGTGGGTAAGAACTACTAAAAACAAGTACAAGTACTTGAGAAGAGGAGATCTCACCCCTGAAGCAAAAGGTTGGTATGAGCTATTGAAGAGATCAATCTTAGGCACAGTGAACAACTCAATCATCTGTCGGTTCTCGATCATGTTGGAATAGAATCCAGCAATCCTTTTGCATCTGTCACTATGCCCAACACTCGCGAGTTTGAAGCTCGTCACAGTTATCCCATCTTAGATCCTACTCGGAATACCACAGACAAGGTTTAGACTTTCTGTATCTTAGGAATGGCCGTCAATAATTCTAGCTTATACCATGAAGACCCCGATTTTTTGGAATGGAGGCAAAGAGATACGCGCTCAATCTAAGGTAGAACGGAAGTGGTTGTCAGGCACGCGTTCATAGGTGAGAATGATGATGAGTGTCATAGATCATCACATTCATTATGTTGAAGTGTAGCGAATATCTTAGAATAAAAATAAGATGAATTAAATAGAAGAATAATATTAATTGCATTAATACTCGAGGAACAGCAGAGCTCCACACCTTAATCTATAGTGTGTAGAAACTCTACCGTTGAAAATACATAAGAACAAGGTCTAGGCATGGCCGAATGGCAAGCCTCCCCAAATAGCATGTGAATACAAAAATAGGGAATGAGACCAAATGGTCTAAGAGAGATCCCCAGTGCAATAGTAAAAAGTTCTATTTATACTAAACTAGTTACTAGGGTTTACAGAAATAAGTCTAAGTGCAGAAATCCACTTTCGGAGCCCACTTTGGTGTGTGCTTGGGCTGAGCTTGAGCTTTACACGTGCAGAGGCTTCTCTTGGGGTTAAACTCCAAGTTGTAACGTGTTTTTGGCATTTAACTCTGGTTTGTGACGTGTTTCTGCCGTTTTACTCCATAATGCAGCATGGAACTAGCGTTGAACGCCAGTTTGCGTCATCTAAACTTGAATAAAGTATGGATTATTAGATATTTCTGGAAAGATCTGGATGTCTACTTTCTAACGCAGTTGAGAGTGCATCATTTGGAGTTCTGTAGCTCCAGAAAATCCATTTAGAGTGCAAGGAGGTCAGAATCCAACATCATCTGTAGTCCTTTTTCAACCTCCTATCAGATTTTTGCTCAGGTTCCTCAATTTCAGCCAGAAAATACCTGAAATCACAGAAAAACACAAAAACTCATATTAAAGTCCAGAAATATTAATTTTGCATAAAAACTAATAAAAACATCCCTAAAAGTAGCTAGATCCTACTAAAAACTGTCTAAAAACAATGCCAAAAAGCGTATAAATTATCCGCTCATCACAACACCAAACTTAAATTGTTGCTTGTCCCCAAGCAACTGAAAATCAAATAGGATAAAAAGAAGAGAATATACTATAAATCCCAAAATATCAATGAATATTAGTTCTAATTAGATGAGCTGGACTTGTAGCTTTTTGCTTCTGAACGGTTTTGGCATCTCACTTTATCCTTAGAAGTTTAGAATGATTGGCATCCATAGGAACTCAGAGTTCAAAGAGTCTTATTGATTCTCCTAGTTAAGTATGTTGATTCTTGAACCCAGCTACTTTTATGAGTCTTGGCCGTGGCCCTAAGCACTTTGTTTTCCAGTATTATCACCGGATACATAAATGCCACAGACACATGACTGGGTGAACATTTTCAGATTGTGACTCAGCTTTACTAAAGTCCCCAGTTAAAGGTGTCCAGAGCTCTTAAGCACACTTTTTTTGCTTTGGATCACGACTTTAACCACTCAGTCTCAAGCTTTTCACTTGGACCTGCATGCCACAAGCACATGGTTAGGGACAGCTTGATTTAGCCGCTTAGGCCTGGATTTTATTTTCTTGGGCCCTCCTATCCATTGATGCTCAAAGCCTTGGATCCTTTTTACCCTTGCCTCTTGGTTTTAAGGACTGTTGGCTTTTTCTGCTTGCTTTATCTTAAAATTTTTTTCGCCACTTTTTTTTTCGCAAGCTTTGTTCTTCACTGCTTTTTCTTGCTTCAAGAATCAATTTTATGATTTTTTAGATCATCAACAACATTTCTCTTTTTCATCATTCTTTCAAGAGCTAACAATTTTAACATTCATAAACAACAAGATAAAAAATATGCACTGTTCAAGCATTCATTCAGAAAACAAAAAGTACTGTCACCACATCAATATAATTAAACTAATTTCAAGGATGAATTCGAAGCTCATGTACTTCTTGTTCTTTTGTATTAAAAATATTTTTCATTTAAGAAGGGTGAAGGATTCATGGAATTATTCATAGCCTTAAGACATAGTTACTAAATACTAATGATCATGTAGTAAAGACTCAAAAAATAGACAAATATATAGCATAAAATCAGAAAACAGAGAAATAAGAACAAGGAAGTTAAGGAATGAGTCCACCTTAGTGAGGGTGGCGTCTTTTTCTTCAAGGACTAATGGTGTCTTTGAGCTCCTCTATGTCTCTTCCTTGCCTTTGTTGCTCCTCCCTCATAGCTCTTTGATCTTCTCTAATCTTATTGAGAATGATGGAGTGCTCTTGGTGTTCCACCCTTAATTGTTTCATGTTATGACTTAATCTTTCTAGAGAAGTGTTGAGTTGTTCCCAATAGTTGTTTGGAGGAAAATGCATCCCTTGAGGCATCTTAGGGATTTCTTGATGATGAGCTTCCTCATGCGTCTCTTGAGATCCATGAATGGACTCTCTTGTTTGCTCCATCCTCTTCTTAGTTATGGGCTTGTCCTCTTCAATGAGGATGTCTCCTTCTATGACAACTCCAGCTAAGTTGCATAGATGGCAAATGAGATGAGAAAAAGCTAGCCTTTCCAAGGTGGAGGGCTTTTCGGCTACTTTGTAGAGTTCTAGAGAGATGACTTCATGAACTTCTACGTCCTCTCCAATCATGATGCTATGGATCATGATGGCCCAATCCACAGTTACTTCGGATCGGTTAATAGTGGGGATGATGGAGCGTTGGATGAACTCCAACCATCTTCTAGCCACATGCTTAAGGTCCAGTCTTCTCAATTGAACCGGCTTGCCTTTTGAGTCTCTTTTCCATTGAGCTCCTTCCACACATATGTCCATGAGGACTTGGTCCAACCTTTGATCAAAGTTGACCCTTCTAGTGTAGGGGCGTGCATCTTCTTGCATCATAGGCAAGTTGAACGCCAACCTTACGTTCTCTGGACTGAAATCTAAGCATTTCCCTCGAACCATTGTAAGCCAATTCTTTGGGTTTGGGTTCATGCTTTGATCATGGTTACTAGTAATCCATACATTTGCATAGAACTCTTGAACCGTTAAGATTTCAACTTGTTGAATGGGATTGGAGAGAACTTCACATCCTCTTTTTCTAATCTCTTGTCAAATCTCTGTTTATTCGCCCTTTTTGAGCTTAAAAGGGACCTCAGGGATCACCTTTTTCTTGGCCACAATTTCATAGAAGTGATCTTGATAGGCTTTTGAGATGAATCTTTCCATCTCCCATGACTCAGAGGTGGAAGCAATTGCCTTCCCTTTCCTCTTTCTTGAGGTTTCTATGGCCTTAGGTGCCATCAATGGTTATGGAAAAACAAAAAAGCTATGCTTTTACCACACTAAACTTAGAATGTTGCTCGCCCTCGAGCAAAAGAAGAAAGAATAGAAGAAGAAGAAGAAGAAGATATGGAGGAGAGGGAGGGAGGTGTAGGTTTCGGCCAATAGGGAGAAGAGAGGGTAGTGTTGTGTGAAAATGAAGAAGGATGGAGGGGTTTATATAGTGGAGGGAGAGGGGTTTGGTTTCGGCCATTTAGGGTGGGTTTGGGTGGGAAAGAGATTTTGAATTTGAAGGTAGGTAGGGTTTATGGGGAAGAGTGGATGGATGTGATTGGTGAAGGGGTAATGGGGAAGAGTGATTGAGGTGATTGGTGAGGGGTATAGTGTTATTGGATTGTGAAGAAGAGAGAAGTGGAGAAGGTGGGGATCCTGTGGGGTCCACAGATCCTGAGGTGATCCTGTGGGTTCCACAGATCTTGAGGTGTCAAGGATTTCTCATCCCTGCACCTTTTAGGCGTGTAAAATGCCCTCTGTATGTAATCCTGGCGTTTAACGCTGGACTGATGCTTGTTTCTGGCATTAAAAGCCCAAATGTAGCCTATTTCTGGCATTTAACGCCAGCCTGATGCTTGTTTTTGGTGTTAAACACCAGCTTGGTGCTTGTTTCTGGTGTTAAACGCCAGACAGAAGCTTTTTTCTGGCGTTTAAATGCCAGACAACTCTTTCTCTAGGGTGTATTTTTTCTTCTGCTATTTTTTATTCTGTTTTTAATTTTTGCAATTGTTTTGTGACTCCACATGATCATAAACCTAATAAAACATAAAAGAACAATGAAATATAGATAAATAAAAATTGGGTTGCCTCTCAATAAGTACTTCTTTAATGTCAATAGCTTGACAGTGAGCTCTCATGGAGCTTCACAGATTATCAGAGCATGATGAGGGCCTCCCAACACCAAACTTAGAGTTTGAATATGGGGGCTTCTCAATACCAAACTTAGAGTTTGGTTGTGGCCTCCCAACACCAAACTTAGAGTTTGATTGTGGGGGCTTTTTTTGACTCTGTATTGAGAGAAGTTTTTCATGCTTCCTCTCCATGGTTGCAGATGAAGATCCATGAGCTTTAAACACAAGGTAGTCCCCATTCAATTGAAGGACTAGCTCTCCTCTATCAACATCAATCACAGCTCCTGCTGTGGCTAGGAAGGGTCTTCCAAGGATGATGCATTCATCATCATCCTTCCCAGTGTCTAGGATTATGAAATCAGCAGGGATGTAAAGGCCTTTAACCTTCACTAACACGTCCTCTACCAATCCATAAGCTTGTTTTATTGACTTGTCTGCCATCTCTAATGAGATTCTTGCAGCTTGTACCTCAAAAATCCACAGTTTCTCCATTACAGAGAGTGGCATAAGATTTATACCTGACCCCAGGTCACACAGAGCCTTCTCAAAGGTCATGGTGCCTATGGTTCAGGGTATTAAGAATTTACCAGGATCTTGTTTCTTTTGAGGTAAAGTTTGCTGAACCCATGTATTTAGTTCACTAATGAACAAGGGAGGTTCATCTTCCCAAGTCTCATTACCAAACAACTTGGCATTCAGCTTCATGATGGCTCATAGATATTGAGCAACTTGCTCTTTAGTTACATCTTCATCCTCTTCAGAGGAAGAATAGCTTTCAGAGCTCATGAATGGCAGAAGGAAGTTTAATGGAATCTCTATGGTCTCTATATGAGCCTCAGATTTCTTTAGGTCCTCAATAGGGAACTCCTTTCTGTCTAGGAGACATCCCATGAGGTCTTCCTCATTGGGATTCACGTCTTTTTCCTCCTATGTGCATTCGGCCATTTTGATTATATCAATGGCCTTGCACTCTCTTTTTGGATTCTCTTCTGTATTACTTGGGAGAGTACTAGGAGGAGTTTCAGTGATTTTCTTACTCAGCTGGCCCACTTGTGCCTCCAAATTTCTAATGGAGGACCTTGTTTCACTCATGAAACTTAAAGTGACCTTAGATAGATCAGAGACTATATTTGCTAAGTTAGAGGGGCTCTGCTCAAAATTCTCTGTCTGTTGCTGAGAAGATGATGGAAAAGGTTTGCTATTGCTAAACCTGTTTCTTCCACCATTATTAAAGCCTTGTTGGGGCTTTTGTTGATCCTTCCATGAGAAATTTGGATGATTTCTCCATAAGGGATTATAGGTGTTTCCATAGGCTTCACCCATGTAATTCACCTCTGCCATTGCAGGGTTCTCAGGATCATAAGCTTCTTCTTCAGAAGATGCCTCTTTAGTATTGTTGGATGCATTTTGCCATCCATTCAGACTCTGAGAAATCATGTTGATTTGCTGAGTCAATATTTTGTTCTGAGCCAATATGGCATTCAGAGCATCAATTTCAAGAACTCCCTTCTTTTGAGGCGTCCCAATACTCATAGGATTCCACTCAGAGGTGTACATGAATTGGTTATTTGCAACCATGTCAATGAGTTCTTGAGCTTCTGCAGGTGTTTTCTTCAGGTGAATGGATCCACCTATAGAATGGTCTAGTGACATCTTAGAGAACTCAGATAGACCATCATAGAATATATCTAAAATGGTCCACTCTGAAAGCATGTCAAAAGGATACTTTTTGGTCAACTGCTTGTATCTTTCCCAAGCTTCATAAAGGGATTTACCATCTTTTTGCTTGAAGCTCTGAACATCCACTCTAAGCTTGCTCAGCTTTTGAGGAGGAAAGAACTTGGCCAAGAAGGCCATGACCAGCTTATCCCAAGAGTCCAGGCTATCTTTAGGTTGTGAGTCCAACTATGCTCTAGCCTTGTCTCTTACAGCAAAAGGGAAAAGCATGAGCCTGTAGACTTCAGGATTTACTCCATTAGTCTTAACAGTATCACAGATCTGCAAGAACTCAGTTAAAAACTGATAGGGATCTTCTGATGGAAGTCCATGAAACTTGCAGTTCTGTTGCATTAGAGTAACTAGTTGAGGCTTCAGCTCAAAATTGTTTGCTCCAATGGCAGGGATTGAGATGCTTCTTCCATAAAAATTGGAAGTAGGTGTAGTGTAATTGCCAAGCATCCTCCTTGCATTATTATTGGGTTCGGCCATGTCTCCTTCTTTTTCAAGATTCTTTGTAAGGTTTTCTCTGGATTGTTGTGCTTTAGCTTCTCTTAGTTTCTTCTTCAGAGTCCTTTCAGGTTCAGGATCTGCTTCAACAAGAATGTCCTTGTCCTTGCTCCTACTCATATGAAAAAGAAGAGAACAGAAAAGGAAGAGGAATCATTTATGTCATAGTATAGAGATTCCTTTATGTGAGTAGAAGAAGAAAAGAATAGAAGAAGGAGGAGAAAAATTCGAACACAGAGGAGAAGAGATGGTTTGAATTTTTTAGATGAAGAGAATAGTTAGTAAATGAATAAATAAATAGAAAGAGATAAGTGAAAGGAGAAAATTCGAATATTAACTAAAAGAGAAGAAAAATATTTTTGTTTTTATTTTAATTATTAGTTAAAATTCGAAAATAAAGAGAAGAACTAAAATTAAAATAAAATTTGAAACAATTAGTTAATTAAAAGAGATTTTTGAAAAAGAGTGAGAAATTTTCGAAAATTAGAGAGAGAAAAGTAGTTAGGTAATTTTGAAAAAGATAAGAAATAAACAATAAGTTAATTAGTTAGTTGAAAAAGATTTGAATATCAATTTTCAAAACAACAAATGCATGCAAGAACACTATGAATGTCAAGATGAACACCAAGAACACTTTGAAGATCAAGATGAACATCAAGACTTATTTTTTGAAAAATTTTCAAGAAAGACATGCAAGACACCAAACTTAGAAATTTTTCATGTTTAGACACTATGAATGCAAAAATACATATGAAAAACAACAAAAGACACAAAACAAGAAAATATGAAGATCAAACAAGAAGAATTACCAAGAACAACTTAAAGATGATGAAGAACACCATGCATGAATTTTTCGAAAAAATGCATAAATTTAAAAAAAACATGCAATTGACATCAAACTTAAAAATTGACTCAAGACTCAAACAAGAAACACAAAAATATTTTTGGTTTTTATGATTTTATAATTTTTTTGGATTTTTTTTTCAAAACTATTTTTAAAAAAACGAAAAAGAAGAAAAATTTTGAAAATATTTTTGAAAACTTTTTGAAAATAAAATAAAGGTTAAAACAAAAAGAAAATTACCTAATCTGAGCAACAAGATGAACCGTCAGTTGTCCAAACTCAAACAATCCCCGGCAACGGCGCCATAAACTTGGTGCACGAAATTGTGATCTCAATGGCGCCAACAACTTGGTACGCACAATTGTAATATCACTCCTTTTCACAACTTCGCACAACTAACCAGTAAGTGCACTGGGTCGTCCAAGTAATAAACCTTACGTGTGTAAGGGTCGATCCAATGGAGATTGTTGGTATGAAGCAAGCTATGGTCATCTTGTAAATCTCAGTCAGGCGGATTCTAATGATTATAATGGTTTTCAAATGTAAAGATAAATAAAGCATAAAATAGAGATAGAGATACTTATGTAATTCATTAGTGAGAATTTCAGATAAGCGCATGAAGATACTGTGTTCCTTCTGAATCTCTGCTTTCCTACTGCTTTCATCCAATCATTCTTACTCCTTTCCATGGTAAGTTGTATGTTGGGTTTCACCGTTGTCAATGGCTACCTCCCGTCCTCTCAGTGAAAATGGTCCAAATGCGCTGTCACAGCACAGCTAATCATCTGTCGGTTCTCGATCATGTTGGAATAGAATCCAGCGATTCTTTTGCGTCTGTCACTACGCCCAACACTCGTGAGTTTGAAGCTCGTCACAGTCATCCCATCTCAGATCCTACTCGGAATACCACAGACAAGGTTTAGACTTTCCGGATCTTAGGAATGGTCATCAATAATTCTAGCTTATACCACGAAGACTCCGATCTTTTAGAATGGAGGCTAAGAGATACGCGCTCAATCTAAGGTAGAACGGAAGTGGTTGTCAGGCACGCGTTCATAAGTGAGAATGATGATGAGTGTCACAGATCATCACATTCATCATGTTGAAGTGCAGCGAATATCTTAGAATAAGAATAAGCTGAATTGAATAGAAGAATAATAGTAATTGCATTAATACTCGAAGAACAGTAGAGCTCCACACCTTACTCTATGGTGTGTAGAAACTTCACCGGTTAAAATACATAATAACAAGGTCTAGGCATGGCCGAATGGCCAGCCTCCCCAAATAGCATGTGAATACGAAAATAGGGAATGAGACCAAATGGTCAAAGAGAGATCCCCAGTACAATAGTAAAAAGTTCTATTTATACTAAACTAGTTACTAGGGTTTACAGAAATAAGTCTAAGTGCAAAAATCCACTTCCTGGGCCCACTTTGGTGTGTGCTTGGGCTGAGCTTGAGCTTTACACGTGCAGAGGCTTCTCTTGAGGTTAAACGCCAAGTTGTAATGTGCTTTTGGCGTTTAACTCTGGTTTGTGATGTGTTTCTGGCGTTTTACTCCAAAATGCAGCATGGAACTGGCGTTGAGCGCCAGTTTGCGTCGTCTAAACTCGAATAAAGTATAAACTATTATATATTGCTGGAAAGCCCTTGATGTCTAATTTTCAACGCAATTGAGAGCGCGCCATTTGGAATTTTGTAGCTCCAAAAAATCTATTTCGAGTGCAGGGAGGTCAGAATCCAACAGCATCTGTAGTCCTTTTTCAGCCTCCTATCAGATTTTTTCTTAGGTCCCTCAATTTCAGCCAGAAAATACCTGAAATCACAGAAAAACACACAAACTCATAGTAAAGTCCAGAAATATGAATTTCACATAAAAACTAATAAAAACATCCCTAAAAGTAGCTAGATCCTACTAAAAACTGTCTAAAAACTGTCCAAAAAGCTTATAAATTATCCGCTCATCATCCCACCTAGCACTTTTATTTATTGTCCTTAAGTTGGACTTATGGGGAGCTCATCATCAAGGTGGCTTGTGCTTGAATCCATCCTTAAACATCCACCAATGCTTGAATTTCCAATAAGCTCCATCATTCAAAAGTAATACCTCCAAGCCTTGATGGAGTTCTGCATAAGCTAAGGGCTCCCAAAATTGATCCTCATGTGTTCTCGGATCCCAAATCTTATTTCTACACCCGTCTTCAAGTTGATCATCATTAATCCATCCGGGTGGCAAGCAAGTCGAATTCTCAATGAGGTACCAAACTCTCCTTCTAGACCCATCTAATTGAGCACTAGCCCAACCCTTGCATCTAATTCTTGAAGTAACAACCGTGATGAGCCTTAATTTGCAATGCCAACCACTAAAAATCCTTTTCTTATGCTTCATCCCACAAAGGGCTCTAAGTTGACCATCCGTTTCAAGCAATCCATACTTGAGTGGGACAATAAATCTAATAGAGATGAGTTTTACCCACTCAAGTGAAGGAGTAGACGGCAACCTAGTTGAAGAAGCTTCCTAGGATCTTGACGAAGCATACTCAACTCCCGTCTTTTTCTTTCTAAGGACTTCCATCTCTTTACAAGATTTCTCAAATTCAATCTTTTGTTCATCAATTTTACCTAACTTTTTTCCCTTACTAAAACTATTATTGGGAGGGTGATAGGAGTCTACCTCCATAACACTTTCAAATTCACCGGGAGAAGGGTCTTCAAGTTCAAAGGATTCTCCACCACCAAGATTTGATGCTTGATCTTCATTGCCAAGGGAACTCAATTCTTGCTCTATCCCATCCAATTCTTCATATGGAATATGCCTTGGAGGTTGTGCACTTTCCTCCTTAACATCAAATTCAGTCTTCTTGGAGGGGTTTTCTTCCACTCTAGGTTCCCATGGAGGTTCTGCATCTCCTAAGTCTTCAACCACTTCTTCCTTTTCTTCAACAATTAAAGCTTCCTCCAATTGCTCCAACACAAAGTAACATTCCTCATTTTTCATCAGAATTTCCAATCTCTCCTTCAAGCTATGCTCTTTATTTGATTCCCCACATGTATCCAAGGGAGTGCTTTGAGGGTTCAGGCATTGGGAGGCTAATCGGTTTACCACCTCATCCAAGGTGGTCGTGAATCCTAGTACCTCCCTTTGCATATTCTCTTACCCTTGATGTAGCAAAGTGAGATATGATGACAAGTCATCATATACCCATTTTTCAAGCTAATTTTACTTGTTTTGTTAGTCTTTATGCACTTTCTTGCATACTAAGTAATTGATTTGGAGTGAAAATGCATAACTTCTTTAAATCAAACAACCACCATGAAATTAATGTTAACTCATGAGGTTTAAGCTAAATTTAATTGATTTTTAATTGATTCATAAGCCTCTTGAATTTAGTGATACTTTGAGTGGTTGTTTTGGTTTATTGTAGGTGAAGAAAAGAAAAAAAGGAAAAGCGTGGCCTAAGGAAGTGTGGCCCAAGGAGAAGAAAATGTGGTCAAAGAGAGAAGAAGTGTGGCGCACAACATGAGGAAGGCAAGCATTGCCCTCCACAAGGGCACACTGCCCTCTAGGAGGGCAACATAAGGGAACAAAGCATGAAAGGCAATTCTGCCCTGCCCACTACAAGGGCAGAGCACAAATCTGTGCCTTGGAATCAAGAAGAACAAAACCTTGCCCTGCCCTCCACAAGGGCAGTATCGGGCTCACCAAGGGAAGAAAATCAAAGGAAAATGTCTACAATGCTTGCCACAAGAGTTGAACACGGGACCATGAGGAAGCAAGGAATTAAGCCTCACTTTGGTACCAAGAAAGCCAAGGAAAATGGGTAGCGTGTGTAGCATCCAGGTTTCGAACTCGGGACGTCAAAGTGGAAACACTGCCCTGCCCTCCGCGAGGGCAGGGCAGCATTTTGTTGTGGCGTGAATCTGGCGCACCAAGGCACAATTCTGGCGCACCAAGGCACGATCCTGGCAGCACCAACAGCGCACCACAGCACAATTCTGGCGCACCAACTTTTTCTGCCCTGCCCTCCGCGAGGGCAGGGCAGCATTCTGCGCACCAAGCCTGCACCACGCCGCACTACGCACGCACCAAGCACCAAATTCTGCCCTGCCCTCCACAAGGGCAGGGCAGCCTCCTGGAAGCAACTCCTCATGGGCCAAAAATTGAATTAAAAATCCAATTTAATTCAATTCTTCACCAAGTCAAAAGCCCATCCAAATCTCAAGATCCAAGAATAGAAAGTGTATAAATAGGAGTTAGTTTGATGTAATTAGGACCTTTACTTTCACTTTTGAACTTTTGACATTTACCTTTTACTTGATTTTTGAATTTAATACTTCCTTTGGAGCTTTGAATTCTGCAACTTCTCTTGGTGACTTCACCGAGATTTTAGAGAATTGGGGAGGAGAATTGATCTCTCTTCTTCCTCGTTCTTGCCTGAGCACTTTTAATTTTCTTGTTTTGAGTTTTGGGTGTGAAGAGTTGAGGAAATTCTGTCTCAACCTCCATTCAAAATCTCTTTAATTCCTTTCTGCACAATTCAATTGAATTTCAATTTCCCTTACTGCTTCTTCTTCAATTTCTTGTCAATAGCTTTGTGAACTTGGATCTGGGAAGGCAATTGAGATCTAGGCTTTGCTACCTAGTCTCTGGAGTCCTGAGATCCCAATTTACTTTTGGTTCTTCTGTGAACCTTTGCTGCACTTAATTTCCTTACTGTTTGAATTCTAATTGCTTCTAATTCAATTTCTGCTCTATTGATTGTTGCAATTCACATTCTCTTGCTTAAATTCTGAAATCCCTGTCCTCAAATCCCTTTTACATTCAAGCAATTTATATTCCTTGCAATTTAAGTTACTGCAATTTACATTTCTTGCACTTTAAGTTTCAGTCATTTACTTTCTTGTTCTTTAAGATTCTGCAAGTTTACTTTCCTGCTCTTAAATTTACTGCAATTTTTCCTTCCCCCTTTACATTCCAAGCAATTTAGCTTCTGTTAAAATACAAATCACTCAACCAATACTTGATTCGCTTGACTAAACCAACCACTAAACTAAAATTGCTCAATCCTTCAATCCCTGTGGGATCGACCTCACTCATGTGAGTTATTATTACTTGATGCGACCCGGTACACTTGCCGGTGAGTTTTGTGTTGGATCGTTTTCCGCACATCAAGATACTCATCCATTGGGGTTTGGGATGGATAGAAGGGTTCATTATTTTGGAGAAAGGGTTCATGATAGGAAGGTGATTCTTCTGGGCTTGGGAAGACCAAAAATCGCCCCCAGCATTTTCACTTTAATGAGGTCACGTGCGACCATCCACGCGTACGCATCGCCATGATCAAATTCATTCTCAATTATAATTCATAACTCGTCTCATTGATCTCAATTCATTAATTTCCACGAATATCTCATTCATTACACTCAATATTACATTACTCTTTTTATTGCCTCATATGTCTCTCTTCCATCATCTTATCAAATCAAATGCCATCTTTTCCAATCCTTAGTTATCTTTCTTAACCTCTAAGTTACCTTATTTTTCCTAGCCTCATCATATTGTTAAGCTTACTAACCAAAATTAGAGTTAACAGAATGAAGATAGAGGTTTAGAAGTTTAAAATTAGGCTTAAAAACACAAAATCCAGTTTTTCTAAAAAAAGGGTCACGCGTACGCGTGGGTGTACGTTTTTCCAAAAATTTTGACCAAGTTAGAAAACTTGCATAATTTCATTTTTAGTCCCAAACTTCCGACACACATAACTTTTTCGTTAAAAATTGTTTTTCTTCCATTCTTCAGACGGCATAAACTTCAAGGACCCAATTTTCGTATAAAACAAGTTTGAAACCATTTGAGGATCCAGAAGCCAAGTTATGGCTTGCCGAAATTCGGCCAAAAACTAATTTTTTATAAAACCTCAAAACCTCAATTTTCATAAACCAAACCAAGTACCAACTACCTAAACATGTATCCAGCACAAACACAGTTCATAACATTCTAATACAACACCACTAACCACCCATCATATCACAAACCATCATGCTTTCATTTTTACCCAATTCTCACCTTAAACGTCTTAATTCCATCAACAAAATCACCAACATGTTATCATACATATATATAAAATCAATGTCACCAATTTATCATCAATTTCAAAACACCAAAGCAGCATTATATCCCCATCATAACCATAATCACCAACACATGATTAAATTCCATCATCAGTCAATGTCATAATTTCTAAACATTCAATACACATAATCATTCCAGCTTATCCTATGGTCCTCTATCCTAAGTTTTCACACGACATTATATATTAAATATGCGAAACCTAAACCATACCTTGGCCAATTTCTACATATACCCCGAAACACCACCAAGGCACCAAATGAAGGATTACCATGTGTTCATAACACGCAGCAGAAGAAAAGTAGGTAATCCTAAAGATCTATTTTTGTGTTTAAACTTTATTCTAATAATAATATATAGATCAGATCTAAATACCTGAGTACGCTAGTAAAAATCTTTTTCTCCATCGATGGTACGAAGGCGCTATGCGTATCCACACCGAGACCAATATTTGCTGTCAACTCTCTGACCAATGGACATCTGATCTAAATTGAGAAACCTCTGGCAACTCTTTGCATGCCATAAAATTCTTCTGCAAGAATTAGGCTCACATACATTTATGTACGTAAAGGTAAGGGAATAAAACCCAACCCTTGTGTTTTATTCTCTTTCTGTCACATTTCTCTACTCTTGGCATACATATATATAGTATGAGATTTGTTATTGATTTCAAAATTGAATCACAATTCAAATTCAAATCATATCTTGTTATTTTAAACTTAAATCTTTTAAATTTATGAATCATATCATAACTCAATTTGAAACAGAATCAGTTAGGATCTCATCCAAATTTAGAATTCAAGTTTAGAAATAGAATAACCAATTATTCTCAAATCTCATATAATATTCTCAATTATCATACTATTATTATATTCTTGGTGCTAGCAAAGAATATAATAATATTTCATTTGAATTAATATAATTATTTGATCAAATCAAAATAATAATTAAATAATTATACAGCAAAGGTTAGAACACTCGTTAGTGTGTGACCCCATAGGTTTAATACTAAGCGGGTAGTAAATTAGTCATACTAAATTTACTAATTAAGGTTGGCATCTAGCAACACTCCTCAACGACCCGATAGTATGAAGTAATATATTTTTACTAAGAACCTTAGAAGAACAAAGTATAATTCCTTCCATCTTTTTAGCTTTTGGTTAACCCTTAGAGTATGGTTTGATTGTCAAACTCTAACTTGTTACCATTATTATAATGAACAATAAATGACTTAAGAAACTCATTTCCTCATTCATTCAATCCCCTTGGCCAAGGTTTTATTCATCTCAGTCATTATAATCATAGAGCTCAAACTCTTTACCGAAAGTTGACGGATTCCTTATTGACTAATCATTAATTCTACAAGTATTTAAATCATACCCAATATCCATTCAACTAGAACCCTAGGGTATTAGGTGTCTGGAATCAAAGTATAATAAATACATTGTTAATTACTATGACAGTCGCAGGTCAAAGGAAACTCTATTACTATGTTCATCTTGAGAATATCCTATTGAACAAATATACGGTAATTATAACCATTAGGAATTCTCAAAGTGAGTCAGTTCAATGGTCATATCTCTATATGCACCATCTATATATATAATTTAATAAATGAGATCTATTAATCTTCATCCAATGAAGACCATTATATATATATATATATATATATATATATATATATATATATATATATATATTGATCTTTTCGGATTATTAATGTCCTTTTTAATAATCCTATGACTAAGAACAATTTAGATTAAATTATAAAAGATTTATCTCTCAATATTATGATCACTATCACAATAATAAATCTCTAAATTTAATCAAGGTCCTTATTATATTAGCATTTTAATATAATAATAATAACAAATTATTTGACACATGATTGATTGGATTGTGGTCATACTACTTATTCCCAACACCAAATGCAACCCTCAAGGTTCAAAATCTCTAAGGTAAGACCTCCCAATCTCCACCAAGCCTCCAATGTACTCAATCAACTTCAATATACACAAATACAAGCCTCATTCACATATATCACATCCAAATTCAATACCCAAAGCACAAACTCAAAGAATTAACTAGAGTTAATAATCCTCACCTTATTCAAGTGTTACACAAGCAAGAGTGAATGTTTTTTTTCCAGTTAATTTGAGCCTAAACATCAAGACATTGAATTTCAATAACCAATGCCCCAAATTTTTGAAAATTAAAGAGAATGAAAGGCTGAGATGAGAGATAAGACTTACCTATGAAATTGTTCTGGTAGAATTGTAGAGCTCGACGCGGTGGTCGTATGGCTGCAAACGGTGCGGCAACCGGAGCTCGAAACAAGAAGTTATGACAACTTGAATAGAGGACAAGAGTTTTGTTTTGTTTCTCCTTTCCTTGAATTACTTCAGCTTGTTTCTGCTGAATAAGGAGGAAGAAGGGATCTTCCTTAAGTGTGGGTGGTTTGTGGGTTGGGCCATGGGCCCAATTTGGGCCCGGTTCAACTGTTTCGGCCCGTTCGGCCTGATCTTGGGCCAAATTCTTTAAAATTAGCGTCGAAATTCTCGTTTTAATGAGCTCTATCCTAATTTAATATAATATTCATATTTTTAATTTTATTTATTAAAATTTAATTTATTAACTAATTATTTGCTAATTTAATGGGGTTTACACGGTCTCCTGATGTACTTCTTGCAAGCTTAGCACTTGTTGTGTGAGAAGGTGCAGTTGATGAGTTAATGACTCATTTTGTTCCAGAATGGTAGATTCAATGGACACTGTCTTGACTTCTCTTTTCATTGAGGTCTCACTGGATGAGTATAGATACTGATTACTGGTGACTGTCTCAATGAGTTCATTAGCTTCTTCAATTATCTTTTTCATGTGTATTGAACCACCAACAAAGTTATCTATGGACATTTTGGCCATGTCTGAAATTCTATAATAGAAAATGTCCATCTTCCCACTCTGAAAACATCTCTATGGGGCATCTTTTAAGCATTAGCTTGTACCTCTCCCAAGCATTATAGAGCGACTCACTATCTTCCTGCCTGAAGGTCTGAATGTCTGTCCTTAGCTTAGTCAACCTCCGTGGGGGAAAGAACTTGTTCAGGAACTTGTCAACAACCTTATTTCAAGTATTCAAACTTCCCTTGGGCTGGTTGCGAAGCCAATCCTTTGCTTGATCCCTCACAGTAAATGGGAAAAGCATCAGCCTTTAGACTTCAGGATCTATTCCATTAGTTTTTACAGTATCACAGATCTATAGGAAGTCAGAGATGAATTCGTTGGGGTCTTCCTGTGGGAGTCCATGAAACTGGCAATTTTGTTGCACTAGGAAGATCAACTCTGGGTTAAGCTCAAAATGATCTACTCCAATAGGAGGTATACTAATGCTGCTTCTAGAAAAATCAAGAGTGGGAGCTATGTAAGATTCCAGGGTTCTTTTGGGTTGTGTACCTCCATCTAGATACATAGTGATTCTAGTGTTCCTACACAGTCAAGAAATAAAGAAAGGTGGGGAGTCTCTATGACAAAGTCTTGAGAACTTCCAGTGAGATACCCAAGAGAAAATATTTTTTTTTAATTTTGAAAATAAATAAATAAAAAATAAAAAAATAATAATTAAAATTTTCAAAAATTGAAAAGAAAAAGTCAATTAAAGATTTTGAATTTCAAAAATTGAAAAGAAAAAGTCAAGAGAAGGAAACAAAATAAAATAAGATTTGAAAATTTAAAGAATTTGAAATTCAAGAAAGAAAGACTAAAGGAACACAAAAATTTAAAATTAAAACAAGATAAGACAAACAATTAACTAATAAGATTTGAAATTGAAGATGAGATTTTCAAAATTTGGAGGGAGAAAGTCAAATAAAAATTTTGAAATTCAAAATTTGAACAAGTCAAGAGAGAGAAACAAGATTTTAAAAATTTAAAGATTTTAAAATTTAAATTTAAAAGAAAGAAAAACAAATAAAATACTAAACTTTTAAAATTTGAATTTGAGTTAAAGATAAGATAATTTTTAAAAATTTAAAAATTTAAAAATTCAAATTTTAAAAGAAAGCAAAACTAACAAGATACTAACACTTAAAATTTTAAATTAGAAATAAGATAAGATAACAAAATTTTGAAAATCAAAGAAAAAGATAAGATAAAGAATTTAAAGATAGAAAAGATAAACGAGAAAAACAAGATTACTAATCACGATACCAAACTTAAAATTTTGAATTTAAATTGAAAAAATTTCGAATATATATATATATATATAGAAATTCAAAAAAGAAAGAAAAAGATAACACCAAACTTTTTTAAAATTTCTAATTAAATCAAAATACGATAAAGATGCAAAACTTAATCTATAATTTAAAAATTTAAAAAAAAAAAAGAAAAAGGATTTAAAAAGTTTTGAATTCAAAAAGAAAGAAAAATAAAATACCAAACTTAAAATTTAAAATTAAGTCAAATTAAGATAACAAGAAGATTTGAAAATTAGAACGAGAAAGATAAACGAAATTAAATGTTTAAAAGAAAAACAACAAAAGACACCAAACTTAAAAGTTTTAAAATCAAAGAACACTATTTTCGAAGAATTGAGAGAAAAAACACTACAAGACACCAAACTTAAAAATTTTGAAATCAAACAATACAAAACACAAGGAAAATTTCGAATAAGAGAAAAGAAACCAAGAACAATTTTCAAAAATCAAGAAAAGAAAGATCAACAGAAACCAAAAAGACACCAAACCTAAGATTTGACACAAGACTCAAACAAAAGAAAAAGATCACTAAAGATGAAATTTTTGAAAGAGATTTTTAAAAAAAATTCAAAAATTAACAAGAAAAGCAATTAAAAGAAAAACTAGTAAAAAGTACCTGATCTAAGAAGCAAGACAATCGGTAGTTTGTCAATCATGAACAATCCCCAGGTGGGCGCTAAAAACTTTGGTCATATGCTTCGTATGCCTGGCGTTCAATTTGGGCTTCTGGCGTTGAACGCCCATTAGGGGGGTGAGCGTGCTATTTCCTAGCTCCCTGGGTGGCGTTAAATTCTAGTCTTGGGCGTTCAACGATGGGCTTGCTCCTCTTTGGGCGTTGAATTCCAATCTTGGGCATTCAACTTGGAGGCTAATCCTTCTTGGGCGTTGAACTCTAGAGTTAAGCATTCAACGCCCACTTTGGGCAATGAAAGCGCGTCAATTAGACCTCTGTAACTCAAAATATGCTCATTAGAATGCACACAGGTCAGGTTTTGACAACGTCTGCTATCCTTTCTTTGCTTATGAATTAGCCTTTGCCAGATTTCGCCATTTTCACCCAAAAATCACCTAAAATCATAAGAAAATCACAAAAACTCAAAGTAGAATCCAAAATGTGACTTTTGCATTAAAACATACTAAAAAACTTAATAAAACTTAATAAAATTTAACTAAAAACACACTAAAAATTACTGTGAAAAGGGTATAAGAAATCCTATTATCAGCCCTCCATCCCTTACCCGACCTCTTGGAAAAGGTCAGATACCGATTGAGGAGCCCAAAAACCCCAGTGTATCAAATGCATTAAGGTTACGGCTTCTAGAAAGTAGTGACTAGAGATATAGGCTCCAACAAAAGATATAAGATAAGATAAGATGGAATTACCACCACCAAGGAAGTCATCAAACTCTACTATAAATACGCTGGTAGCCCCCCAGGTATAACTCACGTTCTACTCTACTAAACACCTGCCTAAAGCCCTTGCTAATTTAAGCATCGGAATCTCTTACAGGTAGCATCACCCACCTCCTCACGAGGAATCGGACAGGGGGCACCTCGGTGTCAACAAGTCTGATGTTGCCATTTACGGGGACCTGGACCTCACGTTCAGATGTGACCTCACATTTCACCCTGGAAGTCATTTCACAACCATGGCGGATAACTAACCAGACGATGGACATGTCGAATCTGAACCTGAGGAAGAAGCACAGACAGAGGATCACGCCGTCGTGCTCCCCCCTCCACAACAACGTACACAGGAACCCCACAGAGAGACACCACGAGAAACCCTCATCCGAGGAAAAACCTATTTTGACGCACACCATTCCAAAGGAGAAAAACATCCCTAAGAGACGGAAATACTGAGCATGGTCCACAGATAGCAAGATCGCTTGAGACAACTCGAACGTGAGGCTGAGCGATAGCGAGAGGCCGAACGAGAATTGAAAAGAGAAGTAATGTTACGTAGAGAGCTAGAAGAAAAGCTCTAGAAGATGGAGATCGACCTTCAAACCCGGACCACTAGGTCAAGCAGGGACGAAAGTCCCTTAGGAGGACATGATCCGTTCACAGAAGAGATCATGAACGCTAAGGTTCCTAGAAACTTCAAGACACCAAACATGGACCTCTATGATGGGACGTCCGACTCGAGCCACTACCTTAGTAACTTTACAAGAAGAATGTATCTAGCCGACGCTTCTAATGCGACTCATTGCAAAGCCTTCCTGACCACTTTAACAAAGGCTGCGATAAAGTTTGATGGCCTGTCCCCCAGGTCGATCATCAGTTTCGACGACCTAGCTGAAAATTTTCTGACTAGATTCTTCATCCAAAAATACAAAACAAAGCATGCCCCAAGCCTGCTAGGAGTAAAGCAAGTAGACGAGCAAAGCCGCTGGGAGTACATGGAAAGATTCAACAAAGCTTGACTGGAAATCCAGAACCTACCAACTGAGTGGTGATTTTAAGTTTGGTCAATGGCCTGAAAGAAGGGCCATTCAGCCAGTCCATATCCAAGCGACACCCATCTTCTTTAAACGAGGTACAGGAAAGGGCAGAAAAATACATCAACATGGAAGAAAATTTCCAACTAAGAGAACCTCCTTCAAGGTCCAACCTATCCTATTCACCTCGGGGTCACCGCATGAAGACACCCTCAGTCAGGTTGCGTGATTTTGTCTCTACTACTACGGTACCAATAGGCCCTACCGACCAACCTCCCTCTCCATCAAAATTTTCAGGTGTGTCCTATCCTATACAAAATTTTGTGAATTATAATTCCTTTTTCAAACAACACCGCAGTTTTCTTGCCTCTCTCCAGACAGAACAGGAGCCTTTATTTTTCTCTCAAACAGTTAAAGATAAGCGTTGGCGCAAAGTAATGTCCCAAGAAATTCGTGCACTTCAACTCAATGACACTTGGAAGCTCACAATCCTTCCTCCAGGAAAGAAAGCACATGGGTGTAAGTGGGTTTATAAAATTAAATACAACTCTAACGGGACAATAGAGATGTTGAAAGCAAGACTGGTAATTTTGTGAAATAATCGAGTGAAAGGCTTGGATTACAATGAAACGTTTTCTTCAGTGGTAAAGATGGTAACAATTCGCACAACACTCACAGTGGCAGCAGGCCAGGATTGGGAACTCCACCAAATGGATGTCCATAATGCATTTCTTCATGGAGAACTTGATGAGGATGTTTACATGAAGCTTTCTCCTGGTTTTCAAGTGTCTCAACAAGGACTGGTTTGTAAACTTTAGAAATCTCTCTACGGACTGCGACAAGCTCCACGATGCTGGTTTGCAAAACTTTCATCTACTCTCCTTCGATATGGTTTCAAGCAATCCCCGAAGGACCATTCCTTGTTTAGCCTTCGCCACAATAGCATGCAATTGGTAGTTTTGGTATATGTTGATGACCTTGTAATTACAGGAAATGATGGTGCTATAATTCAACGTTTCAAAGAGTATTTACACATGTTTTCACATGAAAAATTTTGGCCGGCTGAAATACTTCTTGGGAATTGAGGTTGTCAGATCTCTGACTAAAATCTTTCTGTGCCAAAGAAAATATGCTTTGGACATAATCACCGAAACAAGACTTCTAGGTGCTAAGCCTGTAGCAACACCGTGCGAAGAGAATCATCGATTGTGGTCAGCTACAGGTTCTCTTTTATCCTATCCTAACATATATCGTTGACTTGTTGGAAGACTGATTTATTTGTGTTTTACTCGGCCTTATCTGGCCTACAGTGTTCACATGTTGTCCCAATTCATGCAAAATCCACACATCGAACACTGGTAAGCTACTTTGTGTGTTGTATGCTATTTAAAGAGACATCCTGGACAAGGAGTTCTTCTCCCACGAGAGAATGATTTGCGGCTCTATAGATGGTGTGACTCCGACTGACTAGTTGTGCACTCACTCGCAAGTCAATCACAAGCTAATTCATCCAGTTTGGTAACTCACCAATATCTTGGAAGACTCAAAAACAACAGACAATGTCTGCCTCCTTGTTCAATAGCTCAGACAATAAAAGAATTGAAGTATATTAAAGATATACTCTTCTCTCTATATATGCCTTATCATGTCCCCATTCGTCTCAAAAGTTGTATATATATGTGTTCATGACTAATAGAAAAACAGATTAAATTTTCTACAATTATTAATACAAAAATTATCTAAAATACTTCGTACAGCTAAAAAAGATGTGAAATGTTTAAAATTTATTATTTTATTTTAATATTAATATATTATTATAATTTATTTAAAATAATTTTTAAGTTAAAATTTAGATACAATTGTCTATGTATATGAAATTAATATTTAAAAATTATTGAATAATTTAATATATTTAATTAAATTATTAGATAATTTTTAATTTTATACGAATATAAAAGTTGTCAATTATCACTATAAAATTTAAAACCAATGTATTCATGTATTTTATATCATATCGTAACTCGTATTCCTAACCATATGAGGCAAGGAGGATTGGCAAGAGGATCATCCTTGTGACACTCACCTGCTTTCCTAATAACAAGTCGTTACTGAGTCCTAAGTTGCTTAATATAGGTTGAATGACTTTATTGTAATGCATTTATTTTACATTTTTATTTTATGTTTGTATTTTTAATATTTTTATTTTTAGAATTAAAAAAAAACAAGAAAGAAAAATATAAAATAAAATTTTATTATTTTCAGTATTTTTTATAAAATCTAAAAAATTTAAAAGAAATACAAACCAAAACACCCAAACTTTTATAATCTTTTAATTTTAGGGTGGAATTGGATTATTTGCAATGTTGTTAGAGTACATTCCATATATACAGATAGTATTTGATATTCAACTATATATTATTGTCCAATAATTTTGCAAACTTAACAATATATTTATCCGCGCTTTGAAAGTGGGGTGTTAAACTCTTAAGTTATTATTGTAGGATATAACTAAAATATAGTGTTTATTTATATAATAGCTTAAGTAAGTCTCGTGGAGCCAACTTTCTGAGACGAAATCACACGTAGGTAGAATCTGATGAAAACTAAACGACTTAACGGCTATTTATATTATGTTATATGTCTTTTACTACTAATTAATTGATTAATTAACATGCCTAACAATTTTCTTGCCTGCATCCATGTGTATAATATATAATTGATTGACCAACTCCTTTTGGTGGTCTCGCTTTCCAGGTCTCTGAAATCGCCGGCTATTACTAAAATAACAATCATCACCTGTTACATGTTAGAGTATCAATACATATATTAATTAGGTTGATATTATATTATATATATTTTTTTACTACAGAATAGTAGTCATTTAATATTTTAATTTTAATTTTATTTAATACCTATAAATTAATTGTACATCATTGTATCAAAAGTAGAACAATTTTATGAGAAATATCCTTTTTTTTCCTTCATCTATAAATCCTTCTTAATTTACATAGTTTTTCTTAATAATAATAATAATAATAATAATAATAATAATAATAATGAGGATGATGATGATGATGATTCATAATGACTAGATCCTTAAATCTTGGAACACTTCGTATTAAATAATTTGTTGAAAAAGTGATTTTTGATTAAAAGAATACAAGGCCTATATATATATAATTCAACTTGTTTATTCAATTCTGCATGCATGCTGCTATATTCTTCTGGACCTATTTCGTTCTTAGAAAGATATAATAATAACAATTATCGCACTTATATAAATCATCCGTTAAGGATGAGCTGTTATGCATTAGGCTAGGGTAATGAATAGTTAATTAAGTTAAATTTAATTTAATTATAAAACACACACACGTATGTATAAATAAATATATATATATATATAGGATGCCAGATCATAAGGGACAAAGCTCGAAGTAGGTGTGTCTTTATTTTCTTCGTTGTTTGGCAACAATAATATAATAAAATCTCAATCCTTGAAAATAACCTAAGTTTGTTTAATTGTTTCTGTCTAAGACATTTATATATGGAGACAAAATTTCCAGCATCTTTAGTATGCATGATACAACCAATATGAACCAATAAAACCAGTGATTCTTCAGTCCATAATTGGATCAACCCTCTCTAGCTAGCTATATATGTGTGATTGTGAAGAATTAATTAATTAATTAGCTAAGCGAAAATGATCATTATGCACGCCCATCATTTACTCAGTTAACCAACTACTTGAATGAAGAGAGAAACCGATAATACATAAAAAGAAATCTTAATTACCCAATTTCAAAGCTTGAACAAAAATTTTAACGGAAATTCTACCGTACTTGAACTCAAATCCAAATTCGAGATGAGGTGAACCGATCAGTGTTTAATAAATAATTTATAGTTGGTAATTTTAAATTTTAATTATTGTTTTTATTCCCGCCTTAAATTATTTTAACTTTAAATTTAACTGAACCCAATATTAAACCCATTACTTTTCATAAAAAGAAACAATATAACTGATTAAACAGAATGATCAAACGAATTTTTTTTCTATCAATTATCCAAATAAATCAGTTAATTTGTTATATCAAAACAAAATTAATTAGGATTCACTACAAGAAAAAAGGCCTGTCGACACCCTTTTTTCTTGTCACGCTTTTAAAGCGTGTCCAAAAGTGGTCTATGAGCACGCTTTTGCGAGGGCGGCAACTGATTTGTGATTTAGCCACGCTTTTTTCGCCACATTTTTAGAGGAAAATTGGCACGCTTTTACGAGGGTGCCCACTTACTTAAAACTTGGCCAGGCTTTTTTACTGCCACACTTGAAAAGCATGACAATAGAGGAAAATCGGCACGCTTTTACGAGGGTGGCCACTGATTAAAAATTTGGGCACCCTTTTTTTGTCACGCTTAAAAAGCGTGCCTATAGAGGGAAACCGGAATGCTTGAAAAGCGTGGCTAATTTGTGTTTCAATGGTCACCTTTTTACAGCGTGCCTATATTCTGTTTATTTTGGCACCCCACAAAAGAACGTACCGATAGAGTTTCCTCCCCCCAAATTTAGTTTCTCACCCATTTTTTTCCACACTTAACTTTTTTTCCTTAGCTTTCAATTTTAACCCTCAAACAACATCACACCAGTTTTAACCCTAAAAGTGACCCAGCCACCAAAGAAAACCCTAAAACTTACCCTCGCCGTCATCATCCTGAAACAACATCTCCATCTTCATCGTTCATCGTTCATCGTTCATCGCAGCCATGCCTTTCCTCTAACCCAATGACCTTCGTCCTCATGCCTTCATCGTCCGAGACTATTCATCGCCTTCATCCTCATCAGTCTAAGCAAATGACCTTCGCACCCGTGCCTTTCCTCTAACCCTCGTACCCGAACCTCAATCTGTCGAAGCCTTCATCGTTGGCCCTCAACCCTTATTTCTCAACCCTCGTTCATCTTCATTGCCTTCATCGTCATCTGTGTAAGCCAATGGCCGTCGCACCCATGCCGTTCGTCTAACCCTCGCACCCGACCCTCTCTCTATGGAACCCATCAACGCAACCCTCTCTCTATCTAACCCTCGTTGGCCCTTTGTCTGTCGTACCATCAAGGCAACCCTCGTTGGCCCTCATACTCCCTTAGCACAGCGCTCTCTCTTTCTCTCTCTCGTAAACCCTCATAAACACTGGTAAGTCTTTCTTCCCTCTGATTCTCTATTTCTCTGTTCCTCTATTTTGGACCGCTGAGAATTTCAGGTTTATTACCTTCTTCACCATCAAAACTATGGTAGCGTGCTTAACGTTTTTCACTACTTTATGTTTGAAATTGTATTTTATTTTATGGTATCAGAGTAACTTTGTTCCAATAGCCTGAATGACAATAGTGGATAGCCATAACTATTTCAGGGTAGACAATCTTCCTAAAGTATGGTCAATACAAGTGAACTGGTTGCAGTAGAACTTAGAACTCTTTGATAGATGCAGATTTATGGAAGTGAATACGTAGAAGCTTATAAACAGAGATGTAATGATAATTCTCATGTTTATGCTGTGGCAGATGCATCTTATAACGAGATGATAAGAGGTGAGCGAGATTCTCTCTTTCTTTGGAATCTCTGTTAAGCTGTAGTTTTACTATATATTCATAGAAATATTTCTGTTCAAATTTTACACATTGCAGATGAAGTAAATCAATCCATTATCATAAGGTCAGCACTCAATACATTCCTCTTCATATATGTTGCTGAACTCTACGGCATTGAATTGCTGAAGAAGTGATAGATATGTACTTATTGATAATCACCTTTTTACAAATCTGTTAATAGTGGTGAGAGTGGTGCAGGGAAGACGGAGACAGCAAAAATTGTTATGCAGTATTTAGCTGATCTAGGTGGTGGCAGTTGTGAGATAGAAAATGATGTTCTTCAGACAAATTTTGTACTAGAATCTTTTGGAAACGCAAAAACTTCTAGGAATGATAACTCTAGCAGATTTGTGAGTTTTGTTTTTCCTTTCATTATACTGGAACTCATTCCTTTCAATGTAGCACTTTGTGGATTGCATTTAATGGTTGAGAAGTTGAACTGATATACACCTTTATTTGGGCTGAGGGGAAGTTGATTGAAATTCATTTCAGCGCACTAGGGAAAATTTATGGGGCTAAAATTCAAACATGTAAGAATTTACAAGTAAATATGTTACATAAAATTTACTCTTTTGTGCAACTGATTTTTCTTGACTTACTGACTTAAGTTCTCATGCCTTTGTGTTTCTCATGCCAATTCCATTTCACTGACTTGAGCAGTTTTGTTAGAAAAGGTAACTTGTGATACCCTACCTAAACTTAGGTGTGTAACTGAAATGTATATCTATGTTCATTTCTAAAATAATCGCATCTCCTTTGGCAGTCAAGAGTTGTTCAACTAGCCAATGGTGAAAGGTCATACCACATATTTTATCAGCTTTGTGCTAGTGCTTCACCTGATCTTAGAGGTGCATTTTCTAATTATTTATCAAATTTGCTTGCATATTTACGTAATTTATGTCACAAGTTTTCAGCTTGTAGTATATGGCTTGTTTTATAGCCTACCTTTATTTGGAATTACTACGGTTGCTTCGGCATCCTATGTGATACATTTTTAGGTGCCTTAAATTTACTTGGTTAAGGCATCACAAAGTACCAAGTAAAAGAAACAAGCTTTATTATTATGTGGTATTGGTTATATGGACCAACTGATGTCACTAGGTCCTATCAAAATCCAAATCTCATTGAAATTATTCATACTTTGTTTTTCCTATCTAAGTTCAGGTTTCCACTACACCATTTAACTGAACTAACTTCCATTTCATAAAATATTTCTTGCCTGATTCTTTTGTTGATCTTTTCATATAATCAAAGCACTTTAGCCAAGCTTCTGTTATCTTATCCTCACTAACCATTACTGCCACTTAGTACTATATGTAAATTCATTTGTAAACATATCCTCTTCCTTTTTAGTTGCCTCTGCAATGTGATTTCTTTATTAGCTCAATTGAAGTTGTAAGTATTTACTCACACAGCATTACTTTTTCCAGATAGGTTGAAGCTTAGAATGGCCAGTGAATATAGATATCTTAATCAGAGTGACAGCATGACAATAGTGGTATATCATCTGCCGGTTCATTTGTTAGCACTATTGATGAGCGGATAATTTATACGCTTTTTGGCATTGTTTTTAGGTAGTTTTTAGTAAGTTTAAGCTACTTTTAGGGATGTTTTCGTTAGTTTTTATGTTAAATTCACAATTCTGGACTTTACTATGAGTTTGTGTGTTTTTCTGTGATTTCAGGTAAATTCTGACTGAAATTGAGGGATTTGAGCAAAACTCTGAAAAAGGCTGACAAAAGGACTGCTGATGCTGTTGGATTCTGACCTCCCTGCACTCGAAATGGATTTTCTGGAGCTACAGAACTCCAAATGGCGTGCTCTTAACGGCGTTGGAAAGTAGACATCCAGGGCTTTCCAGCAATATATAATAGTCTATACTTTATTCGGAAATTGACGACGTAACTTGGCGTTGAACGCCAAGTACATGCTGCTGTCTGGAGTTAAACGCCAGAAAAACGTCATGATCCGGAGTTGAAAGCCCAAAACACGTTATAACTTGGAGTTCAACTCCAAGAGAAGCCTCAGCTCGTGGATTGATCAAGCTCAGCCCAAGCATACACCAAGTGGGCCCCGGAAGTGGATTTATGCATCAATTACTTACTCATGTAAACCCTAGGAGCTAGTTTATTATAAATAGAACATTTAACTATTGTATTAGATGTCTTTTGACCACGTTACATCTTTGGTCTCAGTTTTGTTTTATTCTTCATCCTAAGAGGCTATTGATCACGTTTTAGGGGGCTGGCCATTCGGCCATGCCTGAACCTTTTACTTATGTATTTTCAACGGTGGAGTTTCTGCACACCATAGATTAAGGGTGTGGAGCTCTGCTGTACCTCAAGTATTAATGCAGTTCTATTTTCTTTTATTCAATTCTCTCTTATTCTTATTCCAAGATGTTCATTCGCACCCAAGAACATGATGAATGTGATGATTAGATAACCTTCATTATCATTCCCATTTATGAACGCACGTGATTGACAACCACTTCCGTTCTACATGCAACAGAGCTTGAATGTGTATCTCTTAGATTCCCCAACAGAATCTTCGTGGTATAAGTTAGATAGATGGCGGCATTCATGAGGATCCGAAAAGTCTAAACCTTGTCTATGGTATTCCGAGTAGGATTCTGGGATTGAATGACTGTGACGAGCTTCAAACTCCTGAAGGCTGGGCGTGATGACAAGCGCAAAAGAATCAATGAATTCTATTCCAACCTGATTGAGAACCGACAGATGATTAGCCATGCGAGTGACAGCCGCAGAGGACCATTTTCACTGAGAGGATGGGATGTAGCCACTGACAACGGTGATGCCCTACATACAGCTTGCCATGGAAAGGAGTAAGAAGGATTGAGTTGAAGCAGTAGGAGGGCAGGCGTCCTTGAGCCTTACAGTATCTCCATATGCTTATCTGAAATTCCTACCAATGAATCTGCATAAGTGTTCTATCCCTTTTATTATTTCTTCTTTTTATTAATTTTCGAAACCATAAACAATTTTAATCTGCCTAACTGAGATTTACAAGGTGACCATAGCTTGCTTCATACCAACAATCTCTGTGGGATCGACCCTTACTCACGTAAGGTTTATTACTTGGACGACCCAGTACACTTGCTGGTTAGTTGAACGGAGTTGTGAATTCAACTGGTGCCATAATAATGATTTCATACAAAATAGTTAGAACTTTCTGGCCGAATGCACAAGGGAGGAGGAGGACGAAAATCCTAGTGAGAAAGACCTCCTGGGACGTCCCTCAAGCAAGAAGGAGTTTCCTCTTAAGGATCCAAAGGAATCTGAGGCTCATACAGAGACCATAGAGATTCCATTAAATCTCCTTCTGCCATTCATGAGCTCTGAAGACTATTCATCCTCTGAAGAGGATGAAGATGTAACTGGAGAGCAAGTTGCTCAATATTTAGGAGCTATCATGAAGCTGAATGCCAAGTTGTTTGGTAATGAGATTTGGGAAAGTGAACCTCCCTTACTCATTAATGAACTGGATACTTGGATTCAAAAAATTCTACCTCAAAAGAAACAAGATCCTGGCAAGTTCTTAATACCTTGTACCATAGGCACCATGATCTTTGAAAAAGCTCTGTGTGATCTGGGGTCAGGGATAAATCTAATGCCACTCTCTATAATGGAGAAGCTGGGGATCATTGAGGTACAACCTGCCTTGTTCTCATTACAACTGGCTGACAAGTCATTGAGACAAGCCTATGGAATAGTAGAGGACATGCTAGTAAAGGTTGAAGGCCTTTACATCCCTGCTGATTTCATAATCTTAGACACTAGGAAGGAAGAGGATGATTGCATCATCCTTGGAAGACCTTTCCTAGCCACAGCAGGAGCTGTGATAGATGTCAACAGAGGTGAGATAGTCCTTCAATTGAATGGGGACTACCTTGTGTTTAAGGCACATGGCCATCCCTCTATGACAAAAGAGAGTAAGCATGAAGAGCTTCTCTCAGTTCAGAGTCAAGAAGAAGAGCCCACACAGTCAAACTCTAAGTTTGGTGTTGTGAGGCCACAGCCAAACTCTAAGTTTGGTGTTAAGATCCCATATCCAAACTCTAAGTTTGGTGTTGGGACCACACTAAAATTGACCTGATCACCTTGTGGCTCCATGAGAGCCACTGTCAAGCTATTGACATTAAAGAAGCGCTTGTTGGGAGGCAACCCAATTTTATTTATCTAATTTTTATTTTATTTTGTTTTATTGTTATTTTGTGTTTTATTAGGTACATGATCATGAGGAGTCACGAAAAAAAATCAAAAAAAAATTAAAAACAGAGTCAAAAACAGAAGAAAAAATTTTTCACCCTGGAGGACGCACAAGCTGGCGTTCAACGCCAGTAAGATGCATCTGGCCGGCGTTCAACGCCAGAACAGAGCACCATTCTAGCGCTGAACGCCAGAAACAAGCAACATCCTGGCGTTGAACGCCAGGAATGTGCCTAGAGGAGAAAAGCTGGCGCTGAACGCCAGTAACAAGCATGAGACTGGCGTTCAACGCCAGAAACATGCATTACATGGGCGTTGAACGCCCAGAACATGCACCAATGGGCGTTTGAACGCCAGAATGATGCATGAAGGCATTTTACATGCCTATATGGTGAAGGAATGGTATTTCTTTACACCTCAGGATCCTGTGGACCCCACAGGATCCCCACCTACCATATTCCCACCTTACCTTTTAATCCTAATCACACTCTCCTAATCCTAAATCTCATTTTTCCTACTCCCCATGTCACACTTCCCAACACCCATCACCAATCACCTCAATTCCTCTTCCCAATTCCCCCATTCACCATTCACATCACCCCACTCTTCCCCATAAACCCCACCTACCTTCATAAAATTCAAATTCAATTTCCCACCCATTCCCACCCAAATTGGCCGAACACCCACCCTCCCCTCTCCCTATAAATACCCTTCCCTTCTACTTCATTTTCACACAACACAACCCCTTCTTCTCCCACATAGCCGAACCTACCTCTCTCCCTCTCTACCATATTTTCTTCTTCTTCTATTCTTCTTTTCTTTTTGCTCAAGGACGAGCAAAATTTTAAGTTTGGTGTGGTAAAAAGCATAAGCTTTTTTGTTTTTCCATTACCATCAATGGCACCTAAGGCCGGAGTATCCTCTAGAAAAGGGAAAGGGAAGACAAAAGCTTCCACCTCCGAGTCATGGGAGATGGAAAGATTCATCTCCAAGAGCCATCAAGACCACTTCTATGATGTTGTGGCAAAGAAGAAGGTGATCCCTGAGGTCCCTTTCAAACTCAAGAAGAATGAGTATCCGGAGATCCGACATGAAGTTCAAAGAAGAGGTTGGGAAGTCTTAACCAACCCTATGCAACAAGTCGGAATCTTAATGGTTCAAGAGTTCTATGCCAATGCATGGATCACTAGGAACCATGACCAAGGTATGAACCCAAGTCCAAAGAATTATCTCACAATGGTTAGGGGGAAATACTTGGATTTCAGTCCGGAAAATGTAAGGTTGGCATTCCACTTGCCTATGATGCAAGGTGATGAACGCCCCTACACTAGAAGGGTCAACTTTGATCAAAGGTTGGACCAAGTCCTTATGAACATTTGTGTGGAAGGAGCTCAGTGGAAGAGAGACTCCGAAGGCAAGCCAGTCCAACTAAGAAGACTGGACCTCAAGCCTATAGCTAGAGGATGGTTGGAGTTCATTCAACGTTCCATCATTCCTACTAGTAACCGATCTGAAGTTACTGTGGATCGGGCAATCATGATTCATGGCATCATGATTGGAGAGGAAGTAGAAGTTCATGAGGTCATCTCCAATGAAATCTACAAAATAGCCGACAAGCCCTCACCTATGGCACAGCTAGCTTTTCCTCACCTTATTTGCCATCTATGTTACTTAGCTGGAGTTATCATAGAAGGAGATGTCTCCATTGAAGAAGACAAGCCCATCACCAAGAAAAGGATGGAGCAAGCAAGAGAAGCTCCTCACGGTTTTCAAGAGGTACATGAGGAAGTTCATCATCAAGAAATCCCTGAGATGCCTCAAGGGATGCACTTTCCTCCAAACAACTATTGGGAGCAACTCAACACTTCTTTAGAAGGTTTGAGTCACAATGTGGAACAATTAAGGGTGGAACATCATGAGCACTCCATCATTCTCCAAGAAATAAGAGAAGATCAAAGAGCAATGAGGGAGGAGCAACAAAGGCAAGGAAGGGACATAGAAGAGCTAAAGAGCATCATTGGTCCTTCAAGAAGAAGACGCCACTAGAGGTGGATTCATTCCTAGTTCTTTATTTCTTTCTGTTTTCGGTTTTTAGTAATGTGTTTATCTATGTTTTGTGTCTTTATTTCATGATCATTAGGATGTAACCATGCCTTAAAGCTATGAATAAATTCCATTAATCCTTCACCTCTCTTAAATGAAAAATGTTTTAATTCAAAAGAACAAGAAGTACATGAATTTCGAATTTATCCTTGAAATTAATTTAATTATATTGATGTGGTGACAATACTTTTTGTATTCTGAATGAATGCTTGAACAGTGCATATTTTTGATCTTGTTGCTTATGAATGTTAAAATTGTTGGCTCTTGAAAGAATGATGAACAAAGAGAAATGTTATTGAGGATCTGAAAAATCATGAAATTGATTCTTGAAGCAAGAAAAAGCAGTGAACAAGAAGAAGCTTGCGAAAAAAAAATAAAAATAAAAAAATAAAAATAAAAATATAGAAAGAAAAAGAAAAAGCAAGCAGAAAAAGCCAGTAGCCCTTAAAACCAAAAGGCAAGGGTAAAAAGGATCCAAGGCTTTGAGCATCAATGGATAGGAGGGCCCAAGGAAATAAAATCCAGGCCTAAGCGGCTAAATCAAGCTGTCCCTAACCATGTGCTTGTGTCATGAAGGTCCAAGTAAAAAGCTTGAGACTAAGTGGTTAAAGTCGTGATCCAAGGCAAAAGAGTGTGCTTAAGAGCTCTGGACACCACTAACTGGGGACTTTAGCAAAGCTAAGTCACAATCTGAAAAGGTTCACCCAGTTATGTGTTTGTGGCATTTATGTATCCGGTGGTAATACTGGAAAACAAAGTGCTTAGGGCCACGGCCAAGACTCATTAGTAGCTGTGTTCAAGAATCAACATACTTAACTAGGAGAATCAATAACACTGTCCGAAATTCTAAGTTCCTAGAAAAGCCAATCATTCTAAACTTCAAAGGAAAAAGTGAGATGCCAAAACTGTTCAGAAGCAAAAAGCTACAAGTCCCGCTCATCTAATTATAATTAATATTCATTGATATTTTGAAATTTATAGTATATTCTCTTCTTTTTATCCTAATTGATTTTCAGTTGCTTGGGGACAAGCAACAATTTAAGTTTGGTGTTGTGATGAGCGGATAATTTATACGCTTTTTGGCATTGTTTTTAGGTAGTTTTTAGTAAGTTTAAGCTACTTTTAGGGATGTTTTCATTAGTTTTTATGTTAAATTCACAATTCTGGACTTTACTATGAGTTTGTGTGTTTTTCTGTGATTTCAGGTAAATTCTGACTGAAATTGAGGGATTTGAGCCAAACTCTGAAAAAGGCTGACAAAAGGACTGCTGATGCTGTTGGATTCTGACCTCCCTGCACTCGAAATGGATTTTCTGGAGCTACAGAACTCCAAATGGCGTGCTCTCAACGGCGTTGGAAATTAGACATCCAGGGCTTTCCAGCAATATATAATAGTCCATACTTTATTCGGAAATTGACGACGTAACTTGGCGTTGAACTCCAAGTACATGCTGCTGTCTGGAGTTAAACGCCAGAAAAACGTCATGATCTGGAGTTGAACGCCCAAAACACGTTATAACTTGGAGTTCAACTCCAAGAGAAGCCTCAGCTCGTGGATTGATCAAGCTCAGCCCAAGCATACACCAAGTGGGCCCCGGAAGTGGATTTATGCATCAATTACTTACTCATGTAAACCCTAGGAGCTAGTTTATTATAAATAGAACATTTAACTATTGTATTAGATGTCTTTTGACCACGTTACATCTTTGGTCTCAGTTTTGTTTTATTCTTCATCCTAAGAGGCTATTGATCACGTTTTAGGGGGCTGGCCATTCGGCCATGCCTGAACCTTTTACTTATGTATTTTCAACGGTGGAGTTTCTGCACACCATAGATTAAGGGTGTGGAGCTCTGCTGTACCTCAAGTATTAATGCAGTTCTATTTTCTTTTATTCAATTCTCTCTTATTCTTATTCCAAGATGTTCATTCGCACCCAAGAACATGATGAATGTGATGATTAGATAACCCTCATTATCATTCCCATTTATGAACGCAGGTGATTGACAACCACTTCCGTTCTACATGCAACAGAGCTTGAATGTGTATCTCTTAGATTCCCCTACAGAATCTTCGTGGTATAAGTTAGATAGATGGAAGCATTCATGAGGATCCGGAAAGTCTAAACATTGTCTATGGTATTCCGAGTAGGATTCTGGGATTGAATGACTGTGACGAGCTTCAAACTCCTGAAGGCTGGGCGTGATGACAAGCGCAAAAGAATCAATGGATTCTATTCCAACCTGATTGAGAACCGACAGATGATTAGCCATGCGAGTGACAGCCGCAGAGGACCATTTTCACTGAGAGGATGGGATGTAGCCACTGACAACGGTGATGCCCTACATACAGCTTGTCATGGAAAGGAGTAAGAAGGATTGAGTTGAAGCAGTAGGAGGGCAGGCGTCCTTGAGCCTTACAGTATCTCCATATGCTTATCTGAAATTCCTACCAATGAATCTGCATAAGTGTTCTATCCCTTTTATTATTTCTTCTTTTTATTAATTTTCGAAACCATAAACAATTTTAATCTGCCTAACTGAGATTTACAAGGTGACCATAGCTTGCTTCATACCAACAATCTCTATGGGATCGACCCTTACTCACGTAAGGTTTATTACTTGGACGACCCAGTACACTTGCTGGTTAGTTGAACGGAGTTGTGAATTCAACTGGTGCCATAATAATGATTTCATACAAAATAGTTAGAACATTGATCCCAATTTTGTCCACCAACTATATTCTTTTAGCTAATTTATGGCCTTTTATGTTCTCACGGAATGTTTCCCTATCGTTGTTATCTACATTTTACCCCAAAAAGCGTTGGATGTTATTCGAATGTCCAAACAGGATCAAGAAAGGGTTTTCAAGTTGCTAGCTGCAATATTATGGCTGGGAAATATTACATTCCATTAAACTGACAATTAAAGTCACATTGAGGTGGTTGATGATGAAGGTAAGAATAAGATTCTTAAAAGCAAATATAATGTTTTAAATTGTGCGGAAAAGGATTGTATAATGGTTTATCTTAAAGGTGACCAAAATAGTAACATATGAATGAATACGTTAAATTTTTTGTTACACCTTGAAAGTGACATTATGCATATAATTCTCTTGGCAACTGCAACCATTACTACCACACTGATGCAATGCAGTTTGAAGGAGCTAACGGTAACATTGTCTACCCATAAAATTAAAGCTGGCAAAGATACTATTACCAAAAAATTGACATTGCGACAAGTTTGTCTATTAGTACCTAAGCAATTCTTGCAATCTATTATTGTACAAATCCTAAATGTCTTTGCTAGAAGGAAATGAAGTTTGCAACAACAGAGTTTGGAACCTGAACCTGTGATGATAATTTTAGGTTTCATAATTTTAGCTATCAAGGTATCATAATTTTTTTTAGGTTTCATTTGTATGTTAACTCAGTGCTGTGAATTTTGATGAGCTTTCTTTTCATTCCAACTTCTTCTCTTTAATCGCCCTCCCACAATTTTGTAGGCTGGCAACCTTCAATTCCCAAGTCAAGCACTTTCGGTGTTCTAGTGAGTTCCCCACTTCATTTGCCTCAAAATTTTCTATTTGCCAAACTTTCTGCAGCTGAATTTGACAAAACCCACTTCAAAGTTTGATTTTTGCAATCTTCTAATTCATGTTTGGCACATGAAATCGTGATACACAACTTCGTGCAGCTGACCAGCAAGTGCACTGGGTCGTCCAAGTAATACCTTACGTGAGTAAGGGTCGATCCCACGGAGATTGTCGGCTTGAAGCAAGCTATGGTCATCTTGCAAATCTCAGTCAGGCGGATTCAAATAATTATGGGGTTTTGATAATTTTAAAGAACGAAATAGAACATAAAATAGGATAGAAATACTTATGCAATTCATTGGTGAGAATTTTAGATAAACGTATGAAGATGCTTTGTTCCCTCTGAGCCTCTGCTTTTCTATTGCCTTCATCCAATCATTCATACTCCTTTCCATGGCAAGCTGTATGTAGGTGGATCACCGTTGTCAATGACTACCATCCATCCTCTCAGTGAAAATGGTCCTCTACAGTTTTCCGCATGGCTAATCAGCTGTCGATTCTCGATCGTGTCAGTTTCCTGCAATGATCCTTTTGTGCACTGTCATTGCACCCCACAGTCGTGAGTTTGAAGCTCGTCATAGTCATCCCATCCCAGATCCTACTCGGAATACCACAGACAAGGTTTAAACTTTCTGGATCGCACGGAATGGAAGGCTCTGTTGTCAGGAGAGGCAACCATGCGTCATGAACCAAGAGGCCAAGAGATACACACTCCAGCTCTGGTGCCAGTTTGGGTGTTTAACTCCAATTCTGGTGCCAGTTTGGGCATTTTACGCCAGAATTTTTATGCTGACTTGGAACGCCAGTTTGGGCCATCAAATCTCAGGCAAAGTATGGACTATTATTAATTGCTAAAAAGCCCAAGATGTCTACTTTCCAACGCAATTGAGATCACGCCAATTGGGTTTCTGTAGCTCCAGAAAATCCATTTCGAGTGCAGGGAGGTCAGAATTCAACAGCATATACAGTCCTTTTTCAGCATCTGAATCAGATTTTTGCTCAAGTCCCTCAATTTTAGCCAAAAAATACTTGAAATCACAGAAAACTACATAAAATCATAGTAAAGTCCAAAAATGTGATTTTTGCATAAAAACTAATAATTATATACCAAAAACTAACTAAATCATACTAAAAACTACCTAAAAATAATGCCAAAAAAGCGTATAAATTATCTGCTCATCACAACACCGAACTTAAATTGTTGCTTGTCCCCAATCAACTAAAAACAAAATAGAATAAAAAGAAGAGAATATACAATGAATCTCACAATATTAATGAAACTTAGTCCCAATTAGATGAACGGGGCTAGTAGCTTTTTGCTTCTGAACAGTTTTGGCATCTCACTTTATCCTTTGAAATTCAGAATGATTGGCATCTATAGGAACTCAGAATTTAGATAGTGTTATTGATTCCCCTAGTTCAGTATGTTGATTATTGAACACAGCTACTTTATGAGTCTTGGTCGTGACCCTAAGCATCTTGTTTTCCAGTATTACCACCGGATATATACATGCCACAGACACATAACTGGGTGAACTTTTTCAGATTGTGACTCAGCTTTGCTAAAGTCCCCAGTTAGAGGTGTCCAGAGTTCTTAAGCACACTCTTTCTGCTTTGGATCACGACTTTAACCACTCAGTCTCAAGCTTTTTACTTGGACCTTCATGACACAAGCACATGGTTAGGGACAGCTTGATTCAGCCGCTTAGGTTAGGATTTTATTCCTTTAGGCCCTCCTATCCATTAATGCTCAAAGCCTTGGATCCTCTTTACCCTTGCCTTTTGGTTTAAAGGGCTATTGACTTTTTCTGCTTGCTTTTTCTTTCTTTTCTCTCGTTTTTTTGCCATTTTTTTCGCTACTTTTTTTTCTTTTTCACTATTTTTTCTTGCTTCAAGAATCAATTTCATGATTTTTCAGATTATCAATAACATTTCTCTTTATTCATCATTCTTTCAAGAGCCAACAATTTTAACATTCATAAACTTTATTATAAAAAATATGCACTGTTCAAGCATTTATTTAGAATATAAAAAGTATTGCCACCACATCAAAATAATTAAACTAATTTCAAGATAAAATTTGAAATCCAAGTACTTCTTGTTCTTTTGTAATTAGGCACATTTTTCATTTAAGAAAGGTGAAGGATTCATGGAATTATTCATAGCTTTAAGACATAGACACTAGACACAAATGATCATGTAATGAAGACACAAACATAGATGACACATAAAGCATAAAAATCGAAAAACAGAAATATAAGAACAAGAAAATCAAAGAACGGGTCCACCTTAGTGATGGCAGCTAGTTCTTCCTCTTGAAGATCCTATGGAGTGCTTGAGCTCCTCAATGTCTCTTCCTTGCCTTTGTTGCTCTTCCCTCATGGCTATTTGATCCTCTCTAATTTCATGGAGAATAATGTAGTGCTCTTGGTGCTCCATCCTTAGTTGCTCCATGTTGGAACTCAAATCTCCTAAAGAGGTGTTGAGTTGCTCCCAATAGTTGTGTGAAGGAAAATGCATCCCTTGATGTATCTCAGGGATTTCTTGATGAGGAACTTCCTCATGCTCTTGTTGAGGTCCATAAGTGGGCTCTCTTATTTGCTCCATCCTCTTTTTAGTGATAGGCTTGTCCTCTTCAATGAGGATGTCTTCCTCTATGACAATTCCAGCTAAACTGCATAGGTGACAAATGAGATGAGGGAAGGCTAACATTTCCAAAGTGGAAGGTTTGTCAGTAACCTCGTATAGTTCTAGAGGTATCATCTCAAGAACTTCCACTTCCTCTCCAATCATGATGCTATGGATCATGATAGCCCAATCCAGGTTACTTCGGACTGGTTGCTAGTAGGAATAATAGAGCGTTGGATGAATTCCAACCATCCTCTAGCCACAGATTTAAGGTCATGCCTTCTCAATTGAACCCACTTATCTTTGGAGTCTCTTTTCTACTGAGCTCCTTCCACACATATGTCCATGAAGAAGAGAGAGAGTGAGTTGAGGTAGGTGGGGATCTTGTAGGGTCCACAAATCCTGAGGTGTCAAAGATTTCTCATCCCTGTACTATTCTAGTGTGTAAACACCCTCTGAGTGCTAATCCTGGCGTTAAACTCTAGGTTCCTGCCCATTTTTGGCGTTAAACGCCATCTTTTCTCCCTTTTCTGGCGTTTAACGCCAGCTTTTCTTCCCTTTCTGGCGTTTAACGCCAGCTTTGAGCCCTTTTCTGGCGTTAAACGCCAGTCTGGTGCCCTTTTCTGGCGTTAAACGCCTATAATGGTGCCAGACTGGGCGTTTAACGTCCATTCTGCTACCCTTACTGGCGTTTAAATGCCAGTAAGCTCCTCCTCCAGGGTGTGCTGTTTTTAATGCTGTTTTGAGTTTGCCTTGATTTTTGCAGTTGTTTTGTGACTCCACAAGATAATCAACCTAAAGAAAACATAAAATAACAACGGAAATTTAACATAGATAAGTAAAAATTGGGTTGCCTCCCAATAAGTGCTTTTTTAATGTCAATAGCTTGACAGTGAGCTCTCATGGAGCTTCACAGATATTCAGAGCATGGTTGGGGCCTCCCAACACCAAACTTAGAGTTTGAATGTGGGGGCTTTGGTTGTCACAAGTAACAAACCCCTTTAAAATTGATAACCGAGTATTTAAACCTCGGGTCGTCTTCTCAAGGAATTGCAGGGAGGTATGTTCTTATTATTGGCTATGGAGATTGTAAATTGGGGTTTAGAAGGTGAGAAGCAAGTGATTTAAATGACAAGTAAAGTAAATGGCAATTAAAAATAAATAAATAACTGTAAAACAACTTTTGGCAAGATAAGGGAATTTAGAGGTCTAACTTAGTTATCTCTCTCAACTATAATAAAAGTTGAATCTAAACTCTACTTGGTCAACCTTTACCAGGGCAAAGGAAAGTCAAGGGACTAATTAAATTGACCTTTGAATCCTAATTATTTCCTAAGAAAAGATTGGGATTATTTAGGTTCATCTCAATTAGCAAGATAACGATTATTAATTACGTTGAGTTCAACAACTGTTGAGTTACTAAATTCTTAATCAGAACCAAAAGGGGAAAAAGTAAAATTACTGGAATAATAAAAATATCTTCAAATCATAAACAATGATAACCATAAATTAACAAGAGCAATAATAAACTGAAAATGCCTCAATACCATTAATTCAAATAATTATCTGTAACATGGAATAATTCATAAATTAAATTATAAAAGTAAATGATCAATTCAAATGCTGGAATAAATAATTATAGAACTAAAATAAAAGAACATTTAAAACCTGGATCCAGAGTTACTCTTGAAACAAGAAGAAATCCTAAATCCTAAAAGAGAGAGAGAGAACCTCTCTCTAGACTAAATCTAAATCATTGAAAACTAAAAAATTATGCCCGCTCCCTGAATGGATGCATTCCCTCACTTCATAACCCCTGGTCTATGCTGTCTGGGCTTGGATTTGGGCCAGAAAGGGCTTTAGAACTCGCTGGGGCGTGTTTTGTGATTTTCTGGTGCGTGGCCTCTGTCACGCGTCCGCGTGGGTCACGCGTCCGCGTGGGTCACGCGTCCGCGTGGGTCACGCGGTCGCGTCATTCGAAGCTTTTCCTTGCCACGCGGTCGCGTCAGTCATGCAACCGCGTCATGTGCGTTCTGCTTAAGGCACGCGGTCGTGTCAGTCATGCGGCCGCGTCGCTGCTGATTCGTGCTTGGCACGCGATCGCGTCGTCCATGCGTTCGCGTGGATACCAGTTTTCTTAAAGCTCCGTTTTGCTTTCTCCTTTCCTTTTAGTATGTTTCCTTTTTCATCCTTTAAGTCATTCTGCCTTAGAAGATCTAAAACTACTCAACACACTAATCACGGCATCGAATGGAAATAAAGGTAATTAAAATAATTAATTTTCAAAGCTTAGGAAACATGTTTTTCACAATATGACATAATAAGGAAGGGAAAGTAAAACCATGCAATTAATGTGAATAAGTAGGTGAAGGATTATATAAATCACTCAAATTAAGCACAAAAGTACTCATGAAATATGGGTTTATCAAGCTCTTCATGCTTACTCTCTTTTGTCACAGAGGGATGGCCATGTGCCTTAAACACAAGGTAGTCCCCATTCAATTGAAGGACTAATTCACCTCTGTTGACATCTATCACAGCTCCTGCTGTGGCTAGGAAAGGTCTTCCAAGGTTGATACACTCATCCTCTTCCTTCCTAGTGTCTAAGATTATGAAATCAGCAAGGATGTAAAGGCCTTCAACCTTCACTAACACGTCCTCTACTACTCCATAAGCTTGTCTTAATGACTTGTCTGCCAATTGTAATGAGAACAAGGCAGGTTGTACCTCAATGATTCTCAGCTTCTCCATTACAGAGAGTGGCATAAGATTTATCCCTGACCCCAAATCACATAGAGCTTTTTCAAAGGTCAATGTGCCTATGGTACAAGGTATTAAGAACTTGCCAGGATCTTGTCTCTTTTGAGGTAAAATTTTATGAATCCAGGTGTCTAGTTCACCAATGAGCAAGGGAGGTTCACTTTCCCAAGTCTCATTACCAAACAACTTGGCATTCAGCTTCATGATAGCTCCTAAATATTGAGCAACTTGCTCTCCAGTCACATCTTCATCCTCCTCAGAGGAAGAATAGTCTTCAGAGCTCATGAATGGCAGAAGGATATTTAATGGAATCTCTATGGTCTCTATATGAGCCTCAGATTCCTTTGGATCCTTAATAGGAAACTCCTTCTTGCTTGAGAGACGTCCCAGGAGGTCCTCCTCACTAGGATTTTCGTCCTCCTCCTCCCTTGTGCATTCAGCCATATTGATTACATCAATGGCCTTGCACTCTCCTTTTGGATTCTCTTCTGTATTGCTTGGGAGAATACTAGGAGGAGTTTCAATGACTTTCTTACTCAGCTGGCCTACTTGTTCCTCCAGATTTCTGATGGAGGATCTTGTTTCACTCATGAAACTGAAAGTGACATTTGACAGATCAGAGACTAGATTGGCTAAATTAGAAGTGTTTTGTTCAGAATTCTCTGTCTGTTGCTGAGAAGATGATGGAAAAGGCTTGCTATTGCTCAGCCTATTGCGTCCACCATTGTTAAAGCCTTGTTGAGGCTTTCGTTGATCCTTCCATGAGAAATTTGGATGATTTCTCCATGATGAATTATAGGTGTTTCCATAGGGTTCACCCATGTAATTAACCTCTACCATTGCAGGGTTCTCAGGATTATAAGCTTCTTCAGAAGCTGCCTCTTTAGTACTGTTGGATGCATTTTGCCATCCATTCAGACTTTGAGAGATCATGTTGACTTGCTGAGTCAGCACTTTGTTCTGATCCAATATGGCATTCAGAGCATCAATTTCAAGAACTCCCTTCCTCTGAGGTGTCCCATTATTCACGAAATTCCTCTCAGAAGTGTACATGAATTGGTTATTTGCAACCATGTCAATGAGTTCTTGAGCCTCTTCAGGCATTTTCTTTAGGTGAATAGATCCACCTGCAGAATGGTCCAATGACATTTTTGAAAACTCAGATAGACCATAATAGAATATATCTAATATGGTCCATTCTGAAAACATGTCAGATGGACACCTTTTGGTCAACTGCTTGTATCTTTTCCAAGCTTCATAGAGGGATTCACCATCTTTTTGTTTGAAGGTTTGAACATCCACTCTAAGCTTGCTCAGCTTTTGAGGAGGAAAGAATTTATCCAAGAAAGCCGTGACCAGCTTATCCTAGGAGTCCAGGCTATCCTTAGGATGTGAATCCAACCATATTCTAGCTCTGTCTCTTACAGCAAAAGGGAAAAGCATGAGTCTGTAGACTTCAGGATCAACTCCATTCGTCTTAACAGTCTCATAAATCTGCAAGAACTCAGTCAAAAACTGGTAAGGATCTTTAGATGGAAGTCCATAAAACTTGCAGTTCTGTTGCATTAAAGTAACTAGTTGAGGCTTAAGCTCAAAATTGTTGGCTCCAATGGCAGGAATGGAGATGCTTCTTCCATCAAATTTGGACGTTGGCTTTGTGATGTCACCAAGCATTCTCCTTGCATTATTGTTGTTGGGTTCGGCTGCCATCTCCTTCTCTTGTTCGAAAGTTTCTGAAAGGTTGTTTCTGGATTGTTTAGCTTCTCTTAGTTTCCTCTTCAGAGTCCTTTCAGGTTCAGGATCAATTTCAACAAGAGTGCCTTTTTTCCTTGTTCCTACTCATATGAAAGAGAAGAAAACAAGAAAAAAGAGGAATCCTCTATGTCACAGTAAAGAGGTTCCTTATTGTTAGTGGAAGAAGAAAGGGAAGAAGAGTGAAGAAGAATGGGTTCAGATTTTTAGATGAAGAGAGGTGAAGAGAAGTGTTAGTAAATAAATAATTAAATAGAATGAGAAAAGAGAGGGAGAATTCAAAAATTAATTTTTGAAAAGGAGTTAGTAATTTTGAAAATTAAAGGTAAAATATGATTAAAATTAAGATTTAAAACAATTAAAAAGAATTTTTGAAAAAGAGAGAGGTATTTTCGAAAATTGGAGAGGGAAAAGTAGTTAGTTGGTTTTGAAAAAGATAAGAAACAAACAAAAAGTCAAAGAGTTAGTTGAAAAAGATATTAAAATCAAATTTGAAAATATTAGAAGATAAGAAGTTAGATAAGATATTTTGAAATCAAATTTTGAAAAAGATAAAATTTTGAAAAAGATATGATAAAAGATAAAAATATTTAATTTAAAAATTTAAAATTACTTACTTCACTAACAAGAAACTACAAGATAAGATTCTAGAACTTAAAGATTGAACCTTTCTTAACAAGAAAGTAACAACTTCAAATTTTTGAACCAATCACATTAATTGTTGGTGAATTTTCGAAAATTTGATATAAAGATAAGAAAAAAATTTTGAAAATATTTTGAAAAAGATTTTAAAAAGATAAGATTTTTAAAATTGAAATTTTGACTTGACTTGTAAGAAACAACTAATTTTAGAAATTTTTGACCAAGTCAACCCAAAATTTCAAAAATTTGGAGAGAAAAAAGGAAAAGATATATTTTTTATTTTTGAATTTTTAATTATGAGAGAGAAAAACACAAACATGACCCAAAACATGAAAATTCTGGATCAAAACACAAGATGCATGCAAGAACACTATGAATGTCAAGATGAACACCAAGAACACTTTGAAGATCATGATGAACATCAAGAACATATTTTTCAAAAAAAAATTTTTATGCAAAGAAAACATGCAAGACACCAAACTTAGAAATCTTTAATGCATGGACTCTAACAAGCGAAAAATGCATATGAAAAACAACAAACAACACAAAACAAGAAAACATCAAGATCAAACAAGAAGACTTGTCAAGAACAACTTGAAGATCATGAAGAACACCATGAATGCATGAATTTTCGAAAAATGCAAGAAAAATTTTTAAAGCATGCAATTGACACCAAACTTAAAAGTTGACTCAAGACTCAAACAAGAAACACAAAATATTTTTTTATTTTTGTGATTTTTGTGATTTTTTTTATTTTTTTGATTTTTTTGGATTTTTATTTATTTTTTCGAAAATAAAGTTTGGAAAAACGAAAAAGAAAAGAAAAATTTTGAAAAAGATTTTTGAAAAATTTTTGAAAAGAAAATTACCTAATCTGAGCAACAAGATGAACCGTCACTTGTCCATACTCGAACAATCCCCGGCAACGGCGCCAAAAACTTGGTGAACGAAATTGTGATCACATCAATGTAGTATTCTTTGTTATTGTATGGAATCATTATTATGGCTCTTTGCTATGTGTGGACACAACTCCATTCAACTTAACCAGCAAGTGTAATGGGTCATCCAAGTAATACCTTACGTGAGTAAGGGTCGATCCCACAGAGATTGTTGGTATGAAGCAAGCTATGGTCACCTTGTAAATCTCAGTTAGGCAGATTATAATTGATTATGAATTTTCGAATAATAATAAATAAATAACAGAAAATAAAATAGGATTGAACTACTTATGTAAATCAATAGTGGGAATTTTAGATAGGCGTATGGAACTGCTGTGCTCCTCTTGAATCTCTACTTTCTTATTACATTCATCCAATCCTTCTTACTCCTTTCCATGGCAAGCTGTATGTAGGGCATCACCATTGTCAATGGCTACATCCCATCCTCTCAGTGAAAATGGTCCTATGCTCTGTCATAGCACGGCTAATCATCTGTCGGTTCTCAATCAGGTTGGAATAGAATCCCTTGATTCTTTTGCGTCTGTCACTAACGCCCAGCCTTCAGGAGTTTGAAGCTCGTCACAGTCATTCAATACCGGAATCCTACTCGGAATACCACAGACAAGGTTACACTTTTCGGATTCCCGGAATCCTACTCGGAATACCACAGACAAGGTTAGACTTTCCGGATTCCCATGAATGCCGCCATCTATCTAGCTTATACCACGAAGATTCTGTTGGGGAATCTAAGAGATATGCGCCCGGCCTAAGATAGAACGGAAGTGGTTGTCAGTCACGCGCGTTCATAGGTGAGAATGATGATGTGTGTCACGGATCATCACATTCATCAAATTGAAGTGCAACGAATATCTTAGAATAAGAATAAGGAGAATTGAATAGAAAATAATAGTAGTTGTATTGAAACTTGAGGTACAGCAGAGCTCCACACCATTAATCTATGGTGTGTAGAAACTCCGCCGTTGAAAATACATAAGTGAAAGGTTCAGGCATGGCCGAATGGCCAGCCCCCAAAACGTGATCAATGGCCTCCTAAGATGAAGAATAAAACAAAACTGAGACCAAAGATGAAACGTGGTCAAAGACAACTAATACACTAGTAAAAAGTTCTATTTATAATAAACTAGCTACTAGGGTTTACATGAGTAAGTAATTGATGCATAAATCCACTTCTGGGGCCCACTTGGTGTATGTTTGGGCTAAGCTTGATCTATCCACGAGCTGAGGCTTTTACTGGAGTTGAACACCAAGTTATAACGTGTTTTGGGCCTTCAACTCCGGGTTGTGATGTGTTTCTGGCGTTTGACTCCAAACAGCAGCATGTACTTGGCGTTGAGCGCCACTTTACGTCGTTAATTCCCGAATAAAGTATGAACTATTATATATTTCTGAAAAGCTCTGGATGTCTACTTTCCAACGCTGTTGAGAGCGCGTCATTTGAAGTTCTGTAGCTCCAGAAAATCCATTTTGAGTGCAGGGAGGTCAGATTCCAATAGCATCAGCAGTCCTTTTGTCAGCCTTTTTCAGAGTTTTGCTCAAGTCCCTCAATTTCAGCCAGAAATTACCTGAAATCACAGAAAAATACACAAAATCATAGTAAAGTCCAGAAATGTGAATTTAACATAAAAACTAATGAAAACATCCCTAAAAGTAGCTTGAACTTACTAAAAACTACCTAAAAACAATGCCAAAAAGCGTATAAATTATCCGCTCAACATCAATCACAGCTTTTGTTGTGGTTAGGAAAGGCCTGTCAAGGATGATGGATTCATCTTTATTCTTCCCAGTGTCCAGGATTATGAAGTCAGCAGAGATGTGAAGGCATTCAACCTTCACTAAGACATCCTCTACAAGTCCATAAGCTTATTTCCTTGAATTGTCTGCCATCTCCAGTGAGATTCTTGCAGCTTGTACCTCAAAGATCCCTAGTTTCTCCATTACAGAGAGTGGCATGAGGTTTACACTTGACTCCAGGTCACACAGAGCCTTTTCAAAGGTCATGTTGCCAATGGTGCAAGGTATTAAGAACCTTTCGGGATCTGGTTTCTTTTGAGGTATCTTCAGCTGAGCCAAGGTGTTTAGTTAATTAATGAGCAATGGAGGTTCATCCTCCCAAGTCTCATTACCAAATAATTTGGCATTTAGCTTCATGATTGCTCCATGGTACTTAGCAACTTGCTCTTCAGTAATATCTTCATCCTCTTCAGAGGAAGAATACTCATCAGAGCTCATGAATGGTAGAAATAGGTTCAATAGAATTTTTATGGTTTTTGTATGAGCCTCAGATTCCCTTAGTTCCTCAAAGGGGAACTTCTTTTCTTTCAGAGGACATCCCATGAGGTTTTTCTCACTAGGAATCACGTCCTCCTCACTCTCTCCAGGTTCGGCCATGTTGGTCATGGTTATGGCCTTGCACTCTCTCTTTGGATTTTCTTCTGTATTACTTGGGAGAGTACTAGGAGGAGTTTTAGTAACCTTCTTACTCAGCTGACCCACTTATGCCTCCAAATTTCTAATGGAGGATATTGTTTCATTCATGAAACTTAGTGTGGTCTTAGATAGATCAGAGACTGTGGTTGCTAAGCCAGAACGATTCTGCTCAGAGTTCTCTGTCTGTTGCTGAGAAGATGATGGGAAAGGTTTGCTATTGCCAAACCTGTTTCTCCTACCATTATTGTTATTGAAGCCTTGTTGAGGCTTCTGTTGATCCTTCCATGAGAAATTTGGGTGATTCCTCCATGAAGAATTGTAGGTGTTTCCATAAGGTTCTCCCGTGTAATTCACCTCTTCCATTGCATGATTCTCAGGGTCATAAGCTTCTCCTTCAGAGAAGGCTTCTTTAGCACTGCCAAATGCAGCTTGCAATCCAGTCAGATTCTGAGAAATTATATTGACTTGCTGAGTCAATATTTTGTTCTGAGCTAATATGGCATTCAGAGTGTCAATCTCAAGAACTCCTTTCTTATGAGTTATTCCATTGCTCACAGGATTTCTTTCAGAAGTGTACATGAACTGGTTATTTGCAACCATTTCAATGAGTTCTTAGGCTTCTGCAAGCGTTTTCTTCAGATGAATAGATCCACCCGTAGAATGGTCCAATGATATCTTGGATAACTCAGACAGACCATCATAGAAGATACCTATGATGCTCCATTCTGAAAGCATGTCAGAAGGACACCTTCTAATCAATTGCTTGTATCTTTCCCAAGCTTCATAGAGGGATTCACCTTCCTTTTGTTTGAAGGTTTGAACTTCCACTCTAAGCTTACTCATCTTTTGAGGTGGAAAGAATTTAGCTAAGAAGGCATTGACCAGCTTTTTCCAAGAGTTCAGGCTGTCTCTAGGTTGTGAGTTCAACTATATGCTAGCTCTGTCTCTTACAGCAAAAGGGAAAAGAATAAGTCAGTAGACCTCGGGATCAACTCCATTGGTCTTAACAGTGTCACAAATTTTCAAAAATTCAGCCAAGAACTGATGAGGATCTTCCAATGGAAGTCCATGAAACTTGCAATTCTGTTGCATCAGAGAAACTAATTGCGGCTTAAGCTTAAAGTTGTTTGCTCCAATGGCAGGAATAAAGATGCTTCTCCCATAGAGGTCGGGAGTAGGTGCAGTAAAGTCACCAAGCACCTTCCTTACATTGTTGGCATTGTTGTTATTTTCGGCTGCCATGTCTTCTTCTTTTTCGAAAATTTCTATCAGGTCATCTTCAGAGAGTTGTGCTTTAGCTTCTCTTAACGTCCTCTTCAGAGTCCTTTTAGGTTCAGGATTAGCTTCAACAAGAATGCCTTTATCTTTGTTCCTACTTATATGAAAGAGAAGAAAACAAAGAAAGTATGGAATCCTCTATGTCACAGTATAGAGATTTCTTGATGTGTCAGAGGAAAAGAAGAATAGAAGGATGAGGTAGACAAAGAAGAATTTGAACATATAAAGAGAGGGGGTCCGAATTATCAAACGAGGAGAAGTGTTAGTGATTAAATAGAAAGAGATGGGAGAGAGAAGAAATTCAAATATTAAAATTAAAATAATTAATTAATTAAAAAGATTTTTGAAAAAGTGGTTAGTGATTTTCAAAAATTAGAGAGAAAGAAGTAGTTAGGTGGTTTTGAAAAAGATAAGAGATAGTGATTAGTTGAAAAAGATTTGGAAATAATTTTAAAAAGATAAGAAGTTAGAGAAAAAAAGAGTTTGAAATCAAATTAAAAGATATATGATTGAAAAAATTTGATTTTAAAAAGATATGATTGAAGAGATATGATTGAAGAAAATTTGATTTTTAAAAAGATATAATTGAAAGGATATGGTAGAAAAGATATGGTTGAAAAAGATTTGATTTTTAAAATTGATGACTTGACTAACAAAAAATTAAAAGATATGATTTTAAAATTCAAATATTGAACCTTTCTTAACAAGAAAGTAACAAACTTGAAATTTTTGAATCACAACATTAATTGTTAGTAAGGATTTTCGAAAATATTAAAAAAATGAAAAAGATTTGATTTTGAAAAATTAGTTTTAAAACTTGAAAGATTGAAAAAGATTTGAATTGAAAACAAAACTACCTCTTTGGTGCTATCTTGGCGTTAAACGCCCAGAATGGTATCCATTCTGGCGTTTAACGCCCACTTGTCTACCTCCTTGGGCATTAAACGCCCAGCCAGGTACCTTGGCTGGCATTTAAACGCCAGAATTCCTTCCTTACTAGGCATTTTAAACGCCCAGCTTTTTCTCTGTGATCCCTCTGCTGTATGTTCTGAATCTTCAATTCTCTATATTATTGACTTGAAAAGACATAATTTTGAATTTTTTTGAATTTTTAATGATGAGAGAGAAAAACAACAGAATGAAATTAAACATGAAAAACTAAGATCACAAGGAATGCATGCAAGAACACTTTGAATGTCAAGATGAACATCAAGAACATATTTTTGAAAAAAATTTTAAGAAAAAAAAGACATGCAAGACACCAAACTTAGACGTTTTCATACTAGAGACACTAACAATTTGAGAATGCACATGAGAAACAACAAAAGACACCAAACAAGAGAATTTAAAGATCAGACAAAGAAAATCATCAAGAACAACTTGAAGATCAATAAAGAACACAATGCATGAGTTTTCGAAAAATGCAATTGACACATAAAAACATGCAATTGACACCAAACTTAAAATTTGACTCTAGACTCAAACAAGAAACACAAAATATTTTTTGATTTTATGATTTTATAAATTTTTTTTGTGTTTTTTTTTCGAAAATTATTTTGAACAAGAAAATAAGAAACTCAAAATTTTTAATAAGAATTCCAGGAATCATGCAATGTTAGTCTAAAGCTTCAGTCTAAAAGGATTAGACATGGTTAATCAAGCTTCAGCAGGACATTACATACAACAGCCAAATTGATGGGAATCAACTAGCTCCTGTGATGATAAAAGCATCATCTGAAACTCTAGAATTCATTCTTAAAAATTCTGAAGAACAAAATAAAAAGAAAAATACCTAATCTAAGCAACAAGATGAACCGTCAGTTGTCCAAACTCGAACAATCCCCGGCAACAGCGCCAAAAACTTGGTACACGAAATCGTGATACACAACTTCGTGCAGCTGACCAGCAAGTGCACTGGGTCGTCCAAGTAATACCTTACGTGAGTAAGGGTCAATCCCACGGAGATTGTCGACTTGAAGCAAGCTATGGTCATCTTGCAAATCTCAGTCAGGCGGATTCAAATAATTATGGGGTTTTGATAATTAAAAGAACGAAATAGAACATAAAATAGGATAAAAATACTTATGCAATTCATTGGTGAGAATTTCAGATAAGCGTATGAAGATGCTTTATTCCCTCTGAGCCTCTGCTTTCCTATTGCCTTCATCCAATCATTCATACTCCTTTCCATGGCAAGCTGTATGTAGGTGGATCACCGTTGTCAATTGCTACCATCCATCCTCTCTGTGAAAATGGTCTTCTACGGTTTCCCGCATGGCTAATCAGATGTCAATTCTCGATCGTGTCGGAATAAGATCCATTGATCCTTTTGCGTACTGTCACTGCGCCCCACAGTCGTGAGTTTGAAGCTCGTCACAGTCATCCCATCCCAGATCCTAATTGGAATACCACAGACAAGGTTTAGACTTTCTGGATCTCAAGAATGCTGCCAATTGATTCTAGCTTATACCACGAAGACTCTGATCGCACGGAATGGAAGGCTCTGTTGTCAGGAGAGGCAACCATGCATCGTGAACCAGGAGGCCAAGAGATACAGACTCAAGCTCTCGCAGATAGAATGGAAGTGGTTGTCAGGCACACGTTCATAAGGGAGGATGATGATGAGTGTCACGGATCATCACATCCATCAGGTTGAAGTACAAGTGAATATCTTAGAATAATAATAAGCGTGAATTGAAAAGAAAACAGTAGTAATTGCATTAATTCATGAGGGACAGCAGAGCTCCACACCTTAATCTATTATGTGTAGAAACTTCACCGTTGAAAATACATAAGAACAAGGTCGGCCATGCCTCCCAAATAACATGAACAATCAAAAAAGGGTTCAAAGACCTGATCCCAAGATCAAAGATGATCAGAAGATGAAAATACAATAGTAAAATGTCCTATTTATAGTGAACTACTAACCTAGGGTTTATAGAAATAAGTAAATGATGCAGAAATCCACTTCCGGGGCCCACTTGGTGTGTGCTTGGGCTGAGCATTGAAGCTTTCAGGTGCATAGGCTTCTCTTGGAGTTAAACGCCAGCTCTGGTGCTATTTTGGGCGTTTAACTCCAATTTTGGTGCCAATTTGGGCGTTTTACGCTAGAATTTTTATGCTGACTTGGAATGCCAATTTGGGCCATCAAATCTCGAGCAAAGTATAGACTATTATCCATTGCTAGAAAGCCCAAGATGTCTACTTTCCAACGCAATTGAGAGCGTGTTAATTGAGCTTCAGTAGCTCCAGAAAATCCATTTTGAGTTCAGGGAGGTCAGAATCCAACAGCATCTACAGTCATTTTTCAGCCTCTGAATCAGATTTTTGCTCAGGTCCCTCAATTTCAGCCAGAAAATACCTGAAATCACAGAAAAATACACAAACTCATAGTAAAGTCCAGAAATGTAATTTTTCATAAAAACTAATAATTATATACTAAAAACTAACTAAATCATACTAAAAACTACCTAAAAACAATACTAAAACGCGTATAAATTATCCGCTCATCAATGTACATATATAATATTAGCATTTGCCTAGCGCTTTGGATGTTAATTTTGCCTTGTGCTTTAAACTAAAGTTCCTTTATGGTAAAGCCGCAAACTTTTTACTGTGTTCTTGTAAAATATACTAGTTATTGGAGCATGAGAAAATGACATTTCAAATTTCTTGTCACTTGTGTTGATTAACTCAGCATGAACTAGCTCTGTTGTTTGTACTACTAAATATAGATATGTTGATTAGTAGAAATGATTTATCCTGAGTTATCATGTTAAATGTTCTTCTAATTACTAAATGAAGGAAGAATTCAGTTATTTCTTCTTTTCAAGATTGTAAGACATGGATTGTATCCTCTCTTAATCTAACATTTAGATTTTTAGGGTGCTGTATGGTATAAAATTGGCTTTTCTAGGAAGCAACAAATTTCTCAGGATGCTTTTGAATTTTATTTGTTGTAGGAAACTTCAAAGTATCCTACTAAATGAAACATCAATGGAAGTACTTCTAGGACCTTGCAATGTTGCTCATGTTACAAAGAAATATCTGAGGTAGCAGCAGCTACTACTATTTTAATAATTCATGATTTTCTAACATAGAATTGTATTTTTTTAAATGTTTATTTTGGAAGTTGAATTTATTTTTCTTAGATGTTTTATTCATGTTTTATCATGTACATAATTTATATAAATCAATGGAAGATTAATTTTTTAGTATTTATTTTATTTGAAAGATTAACTCATTAGTATTTCTATTTTTTTTTCTTTTTTTATTTGAAAAAGGTTTAGGCCATGCTTCTGAAGTGTAACGACAAGTTTTTAATTTTTGGCACGCTTTAAAAGCGTGTCTGTATATCCATTTTTCGGCATGCTTTAAAAGCGTGGCTGTACATCTATCTTTTGTCACGCTTTAAATGCATGGCTACAAGGTTATACATACAGCCACGTTTTTAAGTGTGCCAATAGATAAAAGCGTGGCAAAAAGTAAAGCGTACTAATAGATCAAGAAAAGCGTCGCGATAGATCAACCGGCACGCTAGCGGATGTGACCCTTTCAAAAGCGTGCCGATAACTCAAAAAGCGTGGCGGAAAGTTGTCGCCACCTTTTTAGCACTTTTTGGCACACTTTAAAAGCGTGGCAGAAAGCTTATTTTCTTGTAGTGATTTATATTGGTTTTTAGAATTCATCTTTTTCTCAAAATCAATTTAAAAAACATACATCATTTTTTAAAAAGATAGATATTTTACTCACTAAAAAATGAATATGAAAATCTAAAAAGATAACAATATTGATTAATACTGGCTTTCCACCTAATATTTTTGGAAACAATCGTAGAGATAAAAAAAGTCAACACAGTAGATTTCGCAGTCCCTGATGGTAACTATTGATAACACTTTGTGAAGAGATATTTACAAATTTTTTTCAAAAATTTGCAGGTTTTTTATCTTTTAAAACTGTTAGATAATCATTTCCACCATAGATATCTTGCTTTTATACTTATATTCAAACTTAAACTTTTGATTATTCTTCTTGTCCACAACGAGACAACTTGGCAAGATGAATGGAGTTCTTTTATAGAGATTTTGCAGAACCAGCAACCCATCATGTAAGGTTTTTAACACAAAAATTTTGATTTTGGGTGGGCATTTTAGCTCCTGAATTACCTCAAAAATTGTTTTTGGTGGCATTGTTAAGGGAGCATCCTAAGAGGACAATGGAAAGACTAAAAAGCAATCGAATAGTTAGAGACCACTGAGTACTACCATTTCTCTCCATGCACTAGTTAGGGGAATCTTCACCTTATTCAAAAATTGTTTGAAGTATTGCTTGTTGGATATGATTGGAGTTGGAAGAAAAAGGGTGGTGCTAGAGAGAGCATGAGAAAGAGATAGAGAGAGCAAGAGAGAGAGAATGGAAACACAAAAAGAGGTAGAACTAGAAATTAGGTCAAGGATCCTACGATTTGGAATTGAAAAGAGTATCGATGGTTGGAGAATGAGCCGTTCTTGATTTTTTTTGGATAATCTCCTAGAAGATATTTCGAAGGGAGAACTGTTTCAACTGTTTAGTTGGATTGGACGCATAAATGACATATATCTGTCACAAAAACAAAAAGGTGTTAATTTGTACATTCTTGTGTTCATATGGTACACTGCGAAAGGACGGGCCTTAAAGGCTATAACAGAAATGAATCATATGAGATTCAGAGGTAAGGTTGTGTTTGTGGGAGAAGCAAAATACAGGACAATGTCAAATGCAAAGGACACGAAGAAGATACAATCAAGAGGTGACAATTGAAATGAAATTATTTGTCAGCTGCAACGGGAACGAGAGGACGCCAAAAAAACCCAGCTAGTTGCACTAAAGATTTGAAGAAGGATAAAACGGACCAAGATCCACATGGGAATGGGTGAACGAAGAAGTTAAAAGTGGCTATGGCGAAAGAAAACTTGGACAAGTTACAAAAAAGTCTAATAGGTGGAACGACAATAGCTATTGACTTTAGGTTCTTGAAGGATATGATTGCGAAGAACTTGCCTCAAGTTATTCAAGTACGCAAAATGGGAATGTATAAAGCTCTATTAACTTTTGACAATCTGTTTAATGCTAAAGAGACATACACGTTCAAAATGAATATCCTACTACAGATATTTCATAGTGTATGGAGGTGGGACGAGTCAGGGAGAATGAGTCTCGAATAGTGTGGTTAGAATGTTTCGGCGTTCTGTTACATGTTTGGACAGTGGATTCTATCAAGATAATAGGAGGTCAATGGGGAAAGGTGGTTTGGTGTGATAAAGTGACGGAATCGTACATCTCATTCAGTATCGGCCGTGTACTAATTGATACCTGTAATATAGATGTGATTAATGAATGGGTCCATATCACAATAGGTACCAATGGCTTTGACGTATTGGTAAAAGAGGTGGGACAGAAAGCATATGGATTGCAATGCAACTTGAAAATTTTGGAGGATGAATTTGTAAGATACAATCACCGTAAAAACAAAACAGCAATGGATTGTGATGATATAGCTATACGGTTGATAAGGCCAACGAATTTCACAGATTATAAAGATCAAACAACGAAAGTAGTTATAGAGGTGCTATTGGAGGAGGTTGAAGATGAGTTTAGATTGGTAAATTCATAATCAATTTTGAATGATTAGAGTTATGACCATTCAAGGCTCCATAAAAAAATTGGTAACGCATCAGTTAATTTATAGTGATATTGAAGGCTTGGTAGATTTGTGGGATATGAGGAGAGTAATGAAGTGGCTTCTAAGCTTACTATTTCGTGGAGTTATAGTTGTAAACATAATGGGATGGAAAGGGAGGTAAAAAATGATAAAAGAAATAGTTTTTGTTCAGGCCACCAATGAAAACAAATACAACAAGTGTGATTTAGACCAAGAGGGCCCAAGCTCATTAGCAATTAGGAAGGAAGGCACTACTGGTGACTATCCTAGGCTGGTTTCTTGCATCTGGGTTGGGTTGGTAGGGTCCAGGTGACAGGAACTGCGTTTGGCTATGCTTCAATAATGCTAGCAAGTCCTTTAAATTAGGGGTGTTGGCAAAAGGCATGGTGATGGAGAAACCTGCATTGGAGGTAGCTGAGTAGTGCACATTGGTGGAGGTGCTTTGCGGCAACCATTGGTCCAATTGGGGGCATTGGCTTGACACAAGGTGAAAGAGCTACCCGTGTTGGAGGAGGCCGAGCTGTGTACGGTGGTGGAGGCAATTTGTAGCGGCAGTTGGTCCAGGTAGAAGACGAGCCATGGTCCATTGTTGGTGTGCTAGGACTAGACGTTGCTAATGGTGATAAGGAGGTTAGAAGAGGGAGCCATGCAGTATTGGCGGGAGATTGCAAAATTGGAAAACTGAGTGGACGGGTTGATAGGTTTGAGACGTTGGTTAAGGGGACGAAGGGGCTAATAGCAGACACGGTGATGGTGCTAATTCTGAAAACAGTGGTGGAGGTAATGAAGAATTAGTTAATAAAGGCCTAGGAATTGGTTCGATTGGTGAAAGAAATCCATTAGGGCAGAATGATGGAGAGGCCTATGGTGACAGAAAGGACAATTTGGGGAAAAAAGGGCATACCAATGCTGATGAGGCTAATGGCAATGAGTTTTCAAAATTGGATAAGCAACTGATGGAAAACAAAAGGACTTAATATTTAGCAAGGGAATCAGGAGAAATGCTATATAATGAAGAAGATGACATTATTGTTATCCTCCAAGAAAAAACTAAAAAAATTGCTCAGAAAAGAAGATTGGTAAAATTAAAGGGAAAAGCAAGATGGAGCAAGTCCAAAACTCATAAAAAGGTGTGTAATAATATTTTAAAATGATTTTTAGTTCGTGGAAAGTTAGGGGGTTAAGGGGTGATGGAAAGTTGAGGATGATGAAGGACCTCAGGAGAAAACATAGGTTGAATATGTTAGGTCTGGTTGAGACTAAAAGATAGATAGTGATAAAGTTTAATGTTTAGAAAATTTGGAGGAATGGTTGTGCGCGGTGGGAGTATTTTGAGTCTGATGGTACATCTGGTGGGCTGTTGTTAATATGGGATGATGTATTGTTTAAAATGAGAAATTGTTATAAAGGTGAGAGATGGTTGTGTGTTGAAGGGGGTATTCTTGAAGAATAATTTTAATTGTGCTTTTTTTCTTGGTTTATGGTGCACATGCTAGAGATGAGAAACTTGTTGTGTGAGAGGAGTTAAGTTATGTAGCCGGTTTGTGTCAGGGTGCCTGTTGTTTCTTGGGGGACTTTAATGAGATTGTATAGGTGGAGGAAAGGCGAGGCACTGATAGCTTACCTTTTGTCGGCAGAAGAATTCAAGAATTGGATACATGACATGGGTTTGATGGACTTGCCGATTACTGACCAAAAGTTTACATGGTTTAGAGGTCGATCCTATAGCTGTATTAATAAAGCTCTGGTTAGCTTGGAATGACTCGAGGTGTTCCCAGAGACTCGCTTAAGAGGTGGTCCAAGGGGGTTTATCAAATCACTGCCCTATTATAGTGGAAAATAAGAGGCTAAGTGACGGACCGAGGCCGTTCCAAAATCTAGAGTTGTGGTTTACTCATGAAAGATTTTTAAGGATAATTAAGGAGGATTGGAGGGGTTTAGGAAAGGTACAATTCACTGATAAATTGAAGGCTTCGACGGATCCTTTGGAAAGATGGCATATAGATAATTTTGGTGACATGGACAAGAAAATTATGAAGTTTGAGGAAGAAATAATGAAGAAAGATGATATGGTGGGTAATGGGGCTTTGAAGGAACAGTGGAAGCAAGAAGGAGGGTGCTAGTTATTTGCTGTGAGAAATGGTATGTGAGGAAAGAACTACATTGGAAGCAGATGTTGAAGTCTAGGTATACGAGGAAAATGGATAAAAACACGAGATACTTCTACAACTTAGCTTCTGCGAGAAAGAGGAATAATAGGATTGATACTCTGGTTATTAATGGAAGATTGATAAGGAATCAAGCTAAGATTAAGATTGCCATCAGGGGGTTTTACAAGGATTTATATCATCAAGACAAGTCTCTTATGGTGGGTTTCAGAGATGGTTTGGTGGCAATGATCGGTGAGGAGGATGCTATGGCTTCAGAGATATTACCGACACCTGATGAGGTTAGAGAGGCAGTGTGGGATTATGAATCATCCAAAGCTCAAAGAAGTTATGGTTATAACCTGAACTTCATAAAGAAAAGTTAAGATGAAATTGGTACTGAATTCACGGCAGCGGTGCCGGCAGCGGTGCTAGGCTTCTTCCAATCTTCCAGGCTATCGGCAAATGTTAATGTCACTTGGGTGGCACTGGCACCCAAGTTTACTAGTGCTAAGGAAATAAAAAACCTTTAACTGATTAGCATGGTGCGGTGTGTGTATAAAGTAATCTCGACGATGCTGGTTAGGAGAATGTGAGCAGTTATGCCAGGGCTAGTAGGTGAGACACGGAGTGCTTTTGTCAATGGTCGGAAGATTCATTATGGGGCTCTTATTGCGTGCGAAATTGTTCAGTGGATCAAACTGAGAAAAAAGGAAGTGGCAATAATAAAGTTAGACTTCCATAAATCATATGATAGAGTCAACTGGAGTTTTGTGGACCTTATGTTGCAAAAGATGGGATTTGGACGAAGATGGAGGGGATGGGTTATAGAGTGTGTCAGTACGTGTTCTATGTTTGTGTTGATAAACGGTTCACCTTCTTAACCATTCAAGATGGAAAGGGGCTTGCGACAAGGTGATCCATTGTTTCCATTTTTCTTTGTACTTGTTGTCAATGTTCTACATAGGATGATTGGAGAGGCAGTTAGAAATAGTTGCATATCTTTGTTGTTGGTTCAGAGAGATCATATTGAGTTATCGGATCTTCAGTTTGCATATGATACTATTTTGTTCTACCCACCCAAGGAAGAGACCATCAAGAATTACAGGAGGCTATTTTGTTGCTTTGAGTTGATGTCGGGATTAAGTATTAATTTTGATAACTCTAGCTTGATTCCTATTAACTGTGACGAGCAGTGGGTACAATGTATGTGTAGTGTGCTGGGTTGTAAGGAAGCCACTCTTCTAGTTAAATATTTGGGAATCTCATTAGGAGTAAACCCGAGGTTGGATAAGATTTGGAAGCCAATAATAAACAAAGTAGAGGAAAAGCTAAGCCTTTGGAAAGTCAAGGTTCTCAATAAAATTGGTAAGTTGGTGCTCATCAAATCTATGTTAAATAGCTTTCCAGTTATTATTTGAGTTTATTTAAGATGCCAAAGGCCGTTGTAGAGAAACTGATTTTTTTTTGTAGAGAAGATTTCTATCGAGTAAGAAAGATGGAAGGAATGGTAAGGCTTTGGTTAGGTGGAAAGTGGAGCAGTTTCCTAAAAGTTTAGGCAGGTTGGGAGTAGGGAATGCAATGGTTCGCAACACAGCTCGTCTGTTTAAGTAATAGTGGTGCTTTTCAAAGGAGGTGTGTCCGTTGTGGAAGAAGGGGGTCTGCTCATGTAATAACTTGAATCCAAATGATATTCTGTCCACCCAAGAATTACCTGCTTGGGGGTCCATAGAAGGATATTTGTCAGATATAGTTCTCAAATCACCAAGTTAGAAAGAAGATGATTAATGGGTTGTCTATGGAGATTGGTGATGAGAGAGGAACTCGATTCTGGGAGGATGTCTGGCTTCTTGGTGATTCTTTAAAAGATCGATTTCCAAGGCTCTTCTCAGTTACAAACCAAAGAGGGTCTGTCATAGGGGATTGTGGGTTTTGGGATGGGTTAGAGTGGATATGAAACTTTGAATGGAGGTGCGAACTATTTCAATAGGAGTTGGATCTAGTGAACTAGTTACATGATACGTTAAGGCTAGTCAAACTTGCATATGGAAGAGAGGATAGAGTTGTGTGAAAATATGATAAACAAAGTGTTTTTTCTACTAACTCATTTGTGCAAGTGATGCAGGCGGAAATGATTTCAGAGGATGTAACAAGCTATAGCTTTACTAAGACTATTTGGAAAGGGCTAGTTCCACCAAGAGTGGAGTTGTTTGTCTGGTTCGTCTTAACTGGCAGGGTCAATACGAAGGAGAGACTGAGTCAATTTGGGGTTATTAACCAGCAAGATATTGTACGTGTTTTATGTAACAAAGGTGTTGAATATGCTTACCACTTGTTTCTTGGCTGTAGCTTTTTTTGGCAGGTATGGTGTGCATGGATATCATATGTTGGTAGACGATGCTCTTGTCGGGGTACGTTAAAGGATCATTTTCATAGTTGCACTAAGATATCAAATAGGAAGGAGGATTGCAAGAGATGGATGGTGTGCTTTTGTGCGATTATTTGGAACATCTGGTTAGAAAGAAACAGAAGGATTTTTCAGAATAAAGGAAAAGGGGTTGAGGATAAACATGTCTTTTCTAAGGTACAAGAAGTGGTTAGGTGCGGATCCTTTTGTTATTGATGGCGATGCCGGAGATGACAAGGGAATATCTATTATTGTTCGTTTGCTTTGTTTATTGTTCTTTTATTTGTTTTGGATTACCCTTGTTATTGTCCTCTTTGCTCCACTTTATGTGTTGAGCTTTTCTTTCAAAAAAATAAAATAAGTATTGCTTGTTGGATTTCTAAATTGAACTGTGCTCCGAGTTCTTGGACATTTCATTTCTTGTCTATTGTAACTAGTTCAGAAACCCATTCTTGTTATGGCCTTTGATTAATTGGGTTAAAAGAAGAAATAGATTTAAAAAATTTTAACCGAGGATACTCCATAAGTATAATTAGATTGCTTCTATCTACTCCCCAAAGAATGCTTTTTTCAATAACTTTCTTACCTTCTAATAAATTCTTCCATGTCTAGAAGGGGTCATGTGTAATTTCTTTCTTTAAGAAGGAAGTGTATTGAAAATATTTTCTTTTATAGAATTTAAAGACAGTAATTGAGTCCTTTTGATAATTTTCCTTCATTATTTCTCTAACATAACCAAAGTAAAAGCTTTGAGATATTTGAAATTCAATCTTCTTTAAATCTTCTGTCCATATATAGTATCCCAACTAATCCAATTCATCGTTCTTTTAAAATTTTTTGCTACCATCAAAATTGTATGATCATAGTTTGAATTTCACTCAAAGTAGTTTCTAGTAGCTTAAAAGAACTTGAATGCAAAGTGGTATTACGGTAGCTATTGTCTTGATTAAGACCTTTTTTTTCTTTAGTTAAAGTCAATTTTCTTTTCCAATGTTGTAGCTTTCTTGCTATCTTATGGTTCAGGTAGTTGAATGTGGCCCATTTAGATCTATAAATAACCACTAGGAGATCCAAAAACATGGTTACCTATATGTGAGACTTGTAAGGTTCGAGCAATAGCATCTGGTGTACGGAATTGTGATACACAACTCCGATGCCACTAACCAGCAAGTGCACTAGGTTGTCCAAGTAATACCTTACGTGAGTAAGGGTCGATCCCACGGAGATTTCGGCTTGAAGCAAGCTATGGTTATCTTGTAATTCTTAGTCAAGATACCAATAATAATTCTTAGTTTTAATTTTGAAAAGTAAAAGAACATGAAATTAATAATACTTGTTATGCAGTATTGGAGAACAGGTTGAGGTTTTGGAGATGTTATGTCTTCTGAATCTCTGCTTTCCTACTGTTGTCTTCTTCACGCATGCAAAGCTCCTTCCATGGCAAGCTGTATGTTGGTGGATCACCGTTGTCAATGGCTACCATCCATCGTCTCAGTGAAAATGGTCCAACTACGGATTCCGTAGGGCTAATCATCAGTCGGTTCTTACTCTTGCTGGAATAGGATCCATTGATCCTTTTGCACACTGTCATTGCGCCCAACATTTGTGAGTTTGAAGCTCGTCACAGTCACCCCTTCTCAGATCCTACTCGGAATACCACAGACAAGGTTTAGACTTTCCGGATCTCAAGAGTGCTGCCAATTGATTCTAGCTTATATCACAAAGACTCTGGTTTCACGGATTTGAACACTCTATTCTCAGGAGAGGCAATCAAACTCGTGAATCAGGAACCCAAGAGATACACACTCAATCTAAGGTAGAATGTAAGTGGTTGTTAGGCACGCGTTCATAAGTTGAGAATGGTGATGAGTGTCACAGATCATCACATTCATCTGGCTGGGTGTCCTTAGCACTTGAATTAGTGCTTTCTCTTCCTCTGGCTCTAAAGCAGAGCTTATGATCACAGGAAAAGTGTCATCCTCTCCTAGAAATGCATATTTCAGGGATGATAGTAGTGGTTTGAGATCAGGTTTAGGAGGCTTCTCCTCTTCCTGAGAAGTTTTCAGAGGTTCTTTTATTTTTTCTGGTTTCTCCAAATCAAGCTGAACTTCTTTAAAAATGTCCTCTAGCTCTAATTTGAGACTCTCAGTCATATTGACCTCTTCCACCAGAGAGTCAATAATATCAATGCTCATGCAGTCGTTTGGGGTGTCTAGATGCTGCATAGCTTTGATAACATTCAACTTAAACTCATCCTCATTGACTCTCAGGGTCACCTCCCCTTTTTGGACACAATGAGGGTTCGTCCAGTTGCTAGGAAAGGTCTTCCTAGAATGAGAGTTTCACTCTTGTGCTCCTCCATTTCCAGCACCACAAAGTCAGTGGAAAAAGAAAATGGCCCAACCTTGACAATCATGTCCTCAATTACGCCTGATGGAATTTTAGTGGAACCATCAGCAAATTGGAGGCATATCCGGGTTGGTTTGACTTCTTCAGTCAAACCAAGCTTTCTGATAGTGGATGTAGGTATCAGGTTGATACTTGCCCCAAGATCTTATAGAGCTGTCTTGGTATAAGCATCCTCTAATGTGCATGGTATCATAAAGCTTCTGGGATCTTTAAGCTTCTCTGGTAAGCTTTTTAAAATGACTGTACTGCATCCTTCAGTGAGGAAAACTTTTTCAGTTTCCCTCCAATCCTTCTTATGACTTAAGATCTCTTTCATGAACTTAGCATAAGAGGGTATTTGCTCAAGTGCCTCTGCAAACGAAATCTTTATTTCAAGAGTCCTGAGATAGTCTGCAAAGCGAGCAAATTACTTATCCTGTTCCGCTTGGCGGAGTTTTTGAGGATAAGGCATTTTGGCTTTATATTATTCAACCTTTGTTGCTGCAGGTTTATTGCCTACAGAAGTGGTTGGAGAAGCCTACTTAAAGGGGTTGTTATCAGCACTTGCATGTGTCTGATCCCATACTGGCATTTGAACGCCAGAATTGGGGGCTGCATGGGTGTTTAACGCTAGATTGCTACCCTTTTCTGGCGTTTGAATGCCAGAATTGGCACCAGAATGGGCGTTTAACGCCAACTTCTAACCCTTTTCTGGCGTTTGAACGCCAGGATCATTCCTTTCTGAGCTCTTATTGTCCTCAGAGGGATTTTGGGTAGTGGATTGGTCATCCTTTGCAAGTTGTTCCTTTCTTAGCTTTCTGCGACTTTGAGTTGAGACATTCAATGTCTTTCCGCTTCTTAAATGAACAGCTTGGCACTCTTCTGTTATTTGTTTAGATAACAGCTGTCTTGTCTGATCCAATTGTGCTTCCATATTTTTGTTAGCATTTTCAGTATCTTGTAGCATTTCTTTGAAGTCTGCTAACTGTTTTGTTAGAAGAAGTATTTGCTGATTGAAGTCAGCAACTTATTCTGGAGGACTCACTAACTAAGTACAGATGCTGATTTCTAGCAACTGTATTTATGAGCTCTTGAGCCTCCTCAATTGTTTTTCTCATGTTTTTTTCTTGGGCTTTTTCTGTAAGCCCGTAGTAGAAGATGTCTAACTGCATCCATTCTGAAAATATTTCAGAGGGGCATTTCCTTAGAATCTCTCTGTACCTCTCCCAGGCATCATAAAGGGATTCATTATCCTCTTATTTAAAGCCTTGGATTTCCAGCCTTAACTGTGTCATCCTTTTTGGAGAGAAATATTGATTCAAGAATTTGTCTGACAACTGTTTCCATATTCTTATGCCAGCTTTGGGTTGGTTATTTAACCACCTCTTAGCTTGATCTTTTATAGCAAATGAAAATAGTAGTAATCTGTAGACATCCTGATCCACTTCCTTATCACGTACTGTGTCATCAATTTGTAAGAACTGTGCCAGAAACTCAGTAGGTTCTTCCTGTGGAAGACCGGAATACTGGCAATTTTGCAGCACCATGATAATGAGCTGAGGATTTAACTCAAAGCTGCTGGCTTTGATGGAGGGTATACAGATACTACTTCTATATGAAGCAGTAGTGGGATTAGCGTATGACCCCAGAGTCCTTCTAGACTGTCCATTTCCACTTAGGTCTATGATGGAGAAAGGGAGATGATGTGGATTGCAAATAAAATATAATTTTGTTTTTTTGTTTTTTTTTTTTGAATGATAAACCGAATTAAAAGGGAATAAAATAAAGTAATTAGAAAATAGGATATAAGTTTCGAAAATTGAGGGAAGCAAAAAAATGGTTAGGAAGTTTTGAAAAAGATATGTCTTAAAATTAAATACTAGTAAGAAAATAAAATAAGATAAAATAAAAGAAAAAATTTGAAAAAGGTATGATTTTTTGAAAAAGATTTGAATTTTGAAATTTTAAGAACTACGATAAGGTAGAATAAAAATTTTAAAATAAAAATCTGAATTTTTAAAGGTAAATTTCGAAAATTCAATTAAAATAAAGAGAAAAGATATTTTTGAATTCAATGAGGAAAGAGAAAAATCACAAAAGACACAAAACTTAAAAATTTTTAGATCTAATGCTCCTCGTTTTCGAAAATTTGGAGGAAAAATACCAAGGAACACCAAACTTAAAAATTTTAAGATCAAAACACAAAGAAGACTCAAGAACACTTTGAAGACTCACAAGAACAACAAGAACAAAATTCAAAGACTCAAGAACGCAAAAAGAACACCAAACTTAAAAGTTTGACACAGGATTTAATCAAAGAAAAAATATTTTTGAAAAAGTTTTGAAAGGAAGATACCAAATTACCAAGAACATAAGCACAATGCTCTAGCCAACTGAGTAAGAAATTTAATGTGTTTTGAAAAGGTATTTAATATTTATTTTTTTTAATACTGATAATTTAAAAATGCACAACAAAAACAAGGAAAGACACAGAACAAGAAAAACTGAAGATCAAACAGAAAAATAAACAAGAACAAGTAATGAAAATTTTGAAGAAAAATAAGATCATGCAATTCGAAAATTATGAAGGAAAATAAAAAAATGCAATTGACACCAAACTTAAAATATGAAACTAAACTCAAACAAAAGACTCAAAGAAAAATTAAAAATTAATAAAGAAAAATAATATTTTTGAAAGATTTTTGAAAGGAAAATATAAGATGCAATTCTAGTGACTCTAAACCAAAAATATGAATTTTTCCTAATCTAAGTAACAGGATAAACCGTTAGTTGTCCAAACTCGAACAATCCCCGGCAACGGCGCCAAAAACTTGGTGCACGGAATTGTGATACACAACTCTGATGCCACTAACCAGCAAGTGCACTGGGTCGTCCAAGTAATAGCTTACGTGAGTAAGGGTCAATCCCACGGAGATTGTCGGCTTGAAGCAAGCTATGGTTATCTTGTAATCTTAGTCAGGATATCAATAATAATTCTTAGTTTTAATTGTGAAAAGTAAAAGAACATGAAATAAATAATACTTATTATGCAGTAATGGAGAATAGGTTGAGGTTTTGGAGATGCTCTGTCTTCTGAATCTCTGCTTTCCTACTGTTGTCTTCTTCACGCACGCAAAGCTCCTTCCATGGCAAGCTGTATGTTGGTGGATCACCGTTGTCAATGGCTACCATCCGTCCTCTCAGTGAAAATAGTCCAACTACAGATTCCGTAGGGCTAATCATCTGTTGGTTCTCACTCTTGCTAGAATAGGATCCATTGATCCTTTTGCACACTATCACTGTGCCCAACATTTGTGAGTTTGAAGCTTGTCACAGTCACCCCTTCCCAGATCCTACTCAGAATACCACAGACAAGGTTTAGACTTTCCGGATCTCAAGAGTGCTGCCAATTGATTCTAGATTATATCACGAAGACTCTGGTTTCACGGATTTGAACACTCTATTGTCAGGAGAGGCAATCAAACTTGTGAACCAGGAACCCAAGAAATACACACTCAATCTAAGGTATAACGTAAGTGGTTTTCAGGCACGCGTTCATAAGTTGAGAATGGTGATGAGTGTCACGGATCACAACTAGAAAATGGATTAATATAGATAGATTTACAGACGGATTTTTGGTTACCGACGGATTTTGTCCCTCTGTAAAAGCCTCGTCGGAAATTATTTACCGACAGATTTTTTTCGTCGAAAAATTACCGACGAATTTTTACCAGTTACCGACGGATTTTTCCTCTGTTCTCTATGTATTTCTCTAAGACGTCGAACTTTCCGACGGATTTTTCGTCTGTAATTACAAACGGATTTTTCGACAGATTTTCCGTCTATAATTTGAATCTTGGAAAACCATCTTACACTCTAATTACAGACAGAAAATCCGTCTGTAAATCTGTCGGTAAGGTAAAATATTTTTTTTAGATTTTTCTATTACAAAAAAACCTGTTTTCATACAAAATAAATATAAATTTAATACAAATTTTTATCTAATTTGTATTCAAATATTTATAATATTTCAAAAAATAAATAAATTCATTGTATTATCAAACTAAAAGAAAAGTACTATAATAAACAAACAAGTTAATATAATTCAAAATATAATCCTCAATGTATTATTCAACCATACTAAAACTATCAACCATACTAAAAGCTGTGCTATTTTCCATACTAAAACAAAAATTGAAAAACTCCAAAATCGCCAGATCAATTTAGACCTCAGATACAACAATCTCTCAAGTGAAATCCTAGCTTTTCTTGGGAATCTGTTAAAATTAGAAGTACTTGATCTTTCCCACAATCAACTCACTGGAGAAGTCCCTCCACAAGTTGGTGACATGAGCAGCTTGGGAGTGCTTGATCTCTTCTACAATAACCTTCAAGGAAAATTGGACAGAAAATTCTCTCATTGGCCGAACGAGGCATTTGAAGGGAACCAACAGCTTTGTGGAAGCCCTCTTGATCACTGCAACAGTGATGATGCTTCTAGCAGAGATCAATCAGGCCTAACTGCATCATCAGTAGTGGTAATATCTGCCATTTCAACTCTAGCGGAAGTTGCGCTATTTATACTTGCATTCAAAGCCTTCTTCAGGTATGAGCATAACGTTCGAAAAGTTTGTCATACACCTGTGCTGAGATGATCACTAGTATTATCCATTTGCAAACATCAAAATTTGACTCCACAAAATCCTTGAAGTCGTTGAATTTTCCAGTTGGGTCCTCAGGCAAGTCCTGAAAGGTGCATTAACAGTTGAAAAAAATGGAAAAGAAAAAGAAATATCATTGCCATGATAAGTATTGAGAGTACCTTCTCCCAATCAGAATTGAGGAGAATGTCCGCTGTTACTACACCCTCCAGCAGAAGAATTATGATCATGCTCACCATATACTGGCTTTGAATTAAGGTCATTAATCTCAAAGTTATAGAAAGTGCAGCAAGCCAAATGTTTCACTTAGTTGACCAATAAAAAGTCTTTTTTCTTTAATATTTTCTTTAATAACTTAATTACAAGAATAATAATCACAAATTGAGAAGTATTATGTGTGATTCAATTTGTTAGCTATTCCATTCTACCGTATACACTTGACACAAGCAATGAAAAAGGATACACATGAGAGACAATAACCATTCATGCTACCTGCTGCCATATCTCCTAGACATGTTACCACACACATGAAAACACCAATGCAAATTAAAGTATAAGCAACCCTGCAACAAAAAGTGAAAGCATAGGAGCAGAATGATAACAGAAGGAAGATTTATTTTGAGAATAAAATAAATACATAAATGGAAGTATAATTGATTACCATGTCTCATATACAAATTCAAAAGTAGGTGGTACATCTTATCTTTCTTCTAGCCAAATTTTGATTATCCATAAATCATAAATGATCATTGACATGCCTACTATTCCCATGATAGAATTAAAGAATTTAAAGAATGACCTTAGGGTTCTTGCAATTGAGATCATGTTAGAGAGAGTATATTTAGAATTAAAGAATTTAAACAAAATATATTTAGAATTCAAAGCCTTCTTCAGGTAATAACTGTGTACAAAGCTTGAGATGTGGCTTTTATTTTAATTATTTTAATTTCAACCTTGGGCTTCTATTTTGAAGAAGCTTTTGTTCATGGACCCCCCCTTCCTATGGCGGCCACCAACACTTGTGTACAAAAACAAAAAAAGTGCCAAATATTCTTTTTCAAGAGATTAAGAAAAGTGTGGCCAAATCAATTCTGAGTCACCAAACTCAAGTTGTTTAGTTGGACTTGTTCTTTCTCCTTCACCTACCAATATATATATATATATAATATAATTTGTTATTGTCACTAAATAGAATAAATTATAAATTAATATACCTTATTTTCAATCTATTAAGACTTTCAAGTCTCCATACTTGAATTCTTTAATACCTTATGTTATGCTCTCCCTATGTCATATACCTTTCAATCATTTTCATGTAATTATGGACTTTTTTATTTAAATAGAGTAAGATATAGTGCATGAGCGATTTTATTTAAATCACAATATACAATTTCTTCTTTATTACCAAATTAAATACCGACCAAAAAAAAGGTAAAGACTAAAGAACTAATAAAGATGCATGGGAAGTACACCTCTTTTTTATGAAAGTAAATTTTGGTCTTATCATTGTACACAAGTGGCACTTGTTTATTGAGAAGCAAGGATTGGGGAGAAATTTTACCTCCACTTTCTTATTCAGGATGTCAAGATCACCGCGATTATTGTCAGTTAAAGCACAGTGCCATACAAGATACTCAATGAACAACTCTCCAGATGAACCAATCAAGTAACAATGTGAAGCCATAACCACAATTAACTACAAGAAAAGGAAGGCAGGAAAAACCAAAAGAAAGTGAAGGGTAAGAAACTGTGTTAGTTCAGAAGTAAATTACATGAACATGGTTCATAATTGATTACAACAGAAAGTGCTTTCTGAACACCTAAACTCGGGTCCTCTAGCAAGGACTTTACAGCTTCAACAAGTAGAGGTATTTTACTATGCCAAGCTTCAAATAACCTTCAGATAAGAATTGTAGGTCAGTTTACACAAGATAATAACACACAGTAACTGTTAAGGTACCAAATTAGTCGTATCCCTCAACCCAAGCATTGTCAGGGCTGCAGCCCCAAAAAATGTTATTGCCTGATGCGATTTGAAGGTATAAAGCTATTCATGTATCTACCGAACAAATTAAGCTTTCTGAAAATATGATTCATGACAATTATCACCAGCAACAGAAAAGCAAGAACCTTGGTAAAAGATGCTTCAAAACACAAAGTCCACCAAAGGTCAATGTTTCTTCTTGGAGTTAACTTCTTTAGAATCTTGCAGCCTCCATTAGCATCACAAGGTTAAAGTAATTGCTAATGGAATAGACCACCTAAAGCACGCTTTAACGGAAGGTTCATCAAATTGATCCAAATATATCTTCGGTAGTTTAATAATGACTAATTCTCATACAAAAATCCAGCATGGGCATTCCAACAAATTAAATTATATAGGCTCCCAAATTTAAAATTGAACACAATTTGATAATTAACTAATGTTACCTGATAAATTTCAAATTGCATGAATTATTATTAGAGAAAAATGAAAAAACAAGCCATGAGCATTGCAATGTTAAACCCTCTATAAGCAAGATATAATCACAAACAGTTACAATACATAGCCCTGAAAAGAAGAATCTAACCTGCAGTAATAGTTTCACTGCTTGAAAATCTAACCAAAGAAGATTCTAATCGCTGCACTTCCCTGGTACCACTCATAAGTGATTCACAAATCGGAGAAGGCAGAGCGCCCAACATAGGATGCATACTAGTTATTTTAGGAAGCTTCACCAAAGGAGGATTTCTGAGTAATTTCTTTAAATTAGTCTGAAAAATAAACAAATCCATTAATTGATGAACAACACAATTATAATTCCAGAGAAGAGCGAACCGTTAAGGTAACAGATGAAGAGAAAAGCATGAATATCACCAGAGGATACCTGGACAGCATCATGCAGAAGCAACATCTCTTTCTCCTCTAAAATCCCAGCCTTCTCAAGGTCTTGAACATATTCAATTAAGTGATTTAGCACTACATATGTGGCTTGCCTTGTTTTCACAACCCCTAAGACCTGAATGACAGCCATCACATCAAATTGAGCAAAAAAAAAAAGAGTTTATTTAACCCTCTTTAACAATAAAAAAAGATGGATTATGAAATTTAAATGATCTGAAACCAAGATAATATTGTAGGATAATTTTTTTTAACTTGCATACCTGAGGATATGTTACGCGAACATCTTCCAGGAACTTCCGTGCTTTTTCTCCTTCTGCAATGCTTTCATTGATAACAGCAGAAGCAACATCACTTTCACCTGCAATGCTTGTCACCAGGATTTACAGTGTTTATTAGTACAAGATTTGTATTATATTTTTCACAGCAAGTTAAGGAGAAGAAACTATATGGAATAGAGGCAACAAAAAGAGTAGAAGCTGCAAATAGTATTTCGCAAGATAAAAAGCCAAAAATTAGTGAGGTAAAAAAACTACCTATGAAGTCATGTAATTGTTGTGGAGCAACTCTGTGTGCACGAAGAAACGCAGCACAAATATTACAAGCAGATTCCAACCTTTCCACAGTGAAGTATGTAACTAATTTTGGTCGAAGCATACTAGACTGAAGAAACTTGTAGTAATTTGGAAAGTGAACATTAGATTTTAAGCCTTTCCAGTCACATAGAGGCTCATGTGAAGCTAAATCTATTGCCTCCTCCACAGATAACATTAGAATATTAGCTGTCGTTTGAGAAATTCGTCCTTCATCAAGCATCTCCCAATAAGCAGCTTGGACACCTAATATGAGCAACAAGCTCTCAAATTAGTCATGATACTAATGTGGTTGAAGCAATCAAGTTCATAATATTAGAAAACTATAAGGATAATGTAAAAGTTGCTAACTATTGAGAAGGCGTACTCGTATGTCTTTCAAATTCATGGCATCCAGATTAGTATCACTTTCAGATGTGCCGTGAGGATGAACACGTTCACCTTCAATGTTATTTAGGCAGGAGATATATCTCTTCACTGTGGCCCAATCAGCAGGCCCTAGTTCCTCATCATCTCCAAGTTCACCAAAAGCTTCTAGTGCTTTGTTCAACATTTCATACTTTGTGAAATCAAGGATACGTTTCTGTTAATTATACGATCAAATTATTAGGGCAAAGGCCAAATATAACATGAAAGACAAGACTTCTGAAGGTATATCCTTATATTAGAGTGGAGATATTGTTTCACAAGTAAGATATAAATTGAAACATTAAGGCACCATTTAATGCATGAGATAACAGAATGTTTTATCCCTTAGAGCAAGAAGATAAGCTGAACTTAGAAGATCTGGAATGCTGACCTTTGCAGCTGTTAACTTGTCCATGTCAAGGTAGTGTAAAACGAACTGTGTTGTCGAACCATTCACTATAAATGTTAAAAACACAATACCACTAGTGAAGAAAACAAACTGCACAAGCAAAAGGTATTTGAGTGATTAATTTAATGTCCTTATAAAGTCATAATTAAATCCTAAACTCAGAACATACCAGTGTTCCTGTCTCTAGAAACAATTCAAGTGATCGGCCACTCGAACGCTGAACAAACCCAAAATTTAATAATTAAAAGATTAAACTAATAATAGATAGCTAATTACACGCTAAACACTGGTATGTTAAAATTAGGGTTATATTGAGAAAATCAAGTGATATTAAAGGGGAAGAAATCGAGATCAACGTGAAAAGAACTTGCATATTGATCTGAGTGAGAAAACCCAAAATTCATTATGGATCTGCAACCTAGGTGCTCTGTCCTGTAAGGGAGAGGTTCGTAAAAGTGCTAAAAAGAATTAAAGGAAGAAGAGATGAAATCACAAAATCGGAAATGAAATCACAAAATAAAAGGCAAACGCTAGCTTAATCCTAAATCAAAAACGGCGAGGAGCAAAGAATCAGAAACGACGCACCGCGAGGAGGAGAGAAACCCTTCGCGACGGTGACGCCACAAGCTCAACTCAGAACTTTGTGGGACGGCGAGGAGAGGAGGAACGCTACGAAAAGGGCCAAGTAGAGCTTCCCCAGATGATGAAGGCACCCACGGTCTGTTTCCGCCGGCGGCGACAGCACCTTCTATCGGAGGAGAAAAGTTCGACGACAACTTTGAAGAGGGATGAGGGCTGCTGGCAACGTTTGAATGGAGTGTGAAGCTCGATAGGGTGGTAATAAAATTAGGTTAACTCAATATTTTTTATGGAAAATTTTAAATTACAGACGGATTTTTTGTCTGTAATAATTTAATAAAATGCAGCGTTTTGTCTATTTAATTATAGACGAATTTTCTGTCTGTAACTATTTTTTATGAAAAAATTAATTTTACCGACGGAATTTTCGACAGATTTTGTTTTCCGTCTGTAATTTATGTTAATTCATTTTTTGTTTTCCGACAAAAAAATCCCTCTGAAATTTTGTCTGTATTTTCGTGGGATAAAATCCCTTAAAAATATCCGTCTGTAATAACTAATTTTCTAGTAGTGGATTATCACATTCATCATATTGAAGTACGAATGAATATCTTAGAATAGAAACAAGCGTGATTGAATAGAAAACAGAAATAATTGCATTAATCCATCGAGACACAGCAGAGCTCCTCACCCCCAACCATGGGGTTTAGGGACTCATGCCGTAGAAGATACAAATTCAGATGTAAAATGTCATGAGGTACAAAATGAATCTCTAAAAGTAGTTTTTATACTAAACTAGTAACCTAGGTTTACAAAAAATGAGTAAACTAAGATAGATAGTGCAAAAATTCACTTCCGGGACCCACTTGGTGTGTGTTTGGGCTGAGCATTGAAGCTTTCACGTGCATAGGCTATTCCTGGAGTTTGGTGCATAGGCTATTCTTGGAGTTAAATGCCAGCTTTGGTGTCAGTTTGGGCGTTTAACTCCAACTTTTATGCCAGTTCTGGCGTTTAACGCCAAAAAAGGGGTAAAAAGTTGGCGTTTAAACGCCAGTTTGCACTATCAAATCTCGGAGAAAGTATGAACTATTATACATTGATGGAAAATCCAAGATGTCTACTTTCCAACGCAATTAAGACCGCGCCAATTGGGCTTCTGTAGCTCCAGAAAAACTATTTCGCGTGCAGGAGGGTCAGAATCCAACAGCATTTGCAGTCCTTTTTTAGCCTCTGAATCAGATTTTTGCTCAGGTCTCTCAATTTCAGCCAGAAAATACCTGAAGTCACAGAAAAATACACAAACTCATAGTAAAGTCCAGAAATGTGAGTTTTGCATAAAAACTAATAAAAATATACTAAAAAGTAACTAAAGTATACTAAAAATTACATGAAAATAATGCCAAAAAACGTATAAAATATCCGCTTATCAGCATCCTAGATTATGTTTAGTGTAATCACTAAAAAATTCTGCTAGGTTATTAAGATTTATTATTGACCGCTTATTTTACTATAGGCTTGAAAAATTGTAAAATATTCTAAGATGATTAAGAATTAGCTTTCTTGAAAATTATAAAATTATTTACAAAAAAGATAGTTGATTGTTGGGTATCTACAATTTAGTCTAAGACTCAAATTCTTGTCTTTGTTCTCCTTACAGACTAGATAAGAGAGACGTTTTGTACACACACAAAAATAGATAGAGAAAAAGAGGATCACTTTGGTTAAATATAATTCTCTACGTGGCTTGAAAAATCTCTGCGGTTGACATTCCATAGTTGTAGAATAAAAAATTTTTGTCACACACTTCTTCAACTAATTCAATCATCTTTCACATAACCTCATCTTCTCCGTAACTAACTACACAAAACTCTATTCAACTCTATCATAAGTATTATTCATTTTAAATTTTAAAGCAAAATTATAATAAACTTTTTTTTATTTTTTTCAAGTGCATAAATTCAAGTGCAATTACCACATTTTTACTGGTTAATATTCTTTTAACAAAAGTGTTTTAATTATCACTAATCACCTTATTCATTGCATGTTGTATCCCATGAACTAGAACCTTTGATATAATTTTTTAAACCACCAACAGACAATAGTTATTAGTGTCACCTGTTTCATAATTGTAGCATTTATGGATTTTGGAATCAAACACATATGTGGGTGGTTAAAGGCTCTCAACATTATCTCTCTTGAGAAAAAACTGCCAAATACTCTAAGCATGTCATCTTTGATTATTTTTTAATACTGTTAAAAAACCATTAACTGTAAATTCACCATCTTTTGGTGTAGAAAATGGATTGATAAAACACCAATTCTATTAACTCTTTTTTTGGCTACCAATATGATTAACATTCTATTTGTTTCCACATCTACTCTTCTCTCCATACCATCCAGCTCTACTAGAAGATTTCTTAGATTAGAGGAGCTAAACAACTCCTCAAAATACTATTGTGCTATTTTGCTACTTTTACAGTATCTATCTTCTTTTTAACTATGCTACTTGATGAGCGGATAATTTATACACTTTTTGGCATTGTTTTTAGTATGTTTTTAGTATGATCTAGTTAGTTTTTAGTATATTTTTATTAGTTTTTAGTTAAAATTCACTTTTCTGGACTTTACTATGAGTTTGTGTGTTTTTCTGTGATTTCAGGTATTTTCTGGCTGAAATTGAAGGTTCTGAGCAAAAATCTGATTCAGAGACTGAAAAGGACTGCAGATGCTGTTGGATTCTGACCTCCCTGCACTCGAAGTGGATTTTCTGGAGCTACAGAAGCCCAATTGGCGCGCTCTCAACGGCGTTGGAAAGTAGACATCCTGGGCTTTCCAGCAATATATGATAGTCCATACTTTGCCCAAGATTTGATGGCCCAAACCGGCGTTCAAAGTCACCTCAAGAAATTCCAGCGTTAAACGCCGGAACTGGCACCTAAATGGGAGTTAAACGCCCAAACTGGCATAAAAGCTGGCGTTTAACTCCAAGACAAGTCTCTACACGAAAATGCTTCATTGCTCAGCCCAAGCACACACCAAGTGGGCCCGGAAGTGGATTTTTATGTCATTTACTCATCTTTGTACACCTTAGGCTACTAGTTTTCTATAAGTAGGACCTTTTACTATTGTATTTAAATCCAGACATCTTGGTAGCTATCTTCTAATTTTATGCTATCTTAGATCACTCTGGGAGGCTGGCCATTCAGCCATGCCTAGACCTTTGTTCTTATGTATTTTCAACGGTGGAGTGATGTGTGGAAAACGATCCAACACAAAACTCACCGGCAAGTGTACCGGGTCGCATCAAGTAATAATAACTCACATGAGTGAGGTCGATCCCACAGTGATTGAAGGATTGAGCAATTTTAGTTTAGTGGGTGATTTAGTCAAGCGAATCAAGTTTGGTTGAGTGATTTGTGTTTAACAGAAATTAAATGACAGTAAATGTAAAGGGGGAAGGGAGAAGTGCAGTAAAATAAGGAACAGAAAGGTAAAAGTGCAGAAACTTAAAGAGCAAGAAAGTAAATGACTGAAACTTAAAGTGCAAGAAACTTAAATTGCAGTAACTTAAATGGCAAGAAAGATAAATGGCTTGAATGTAAAAGGGAATTAAGGAGTGGGATTGCAAGATCTAAACAAAGAAAAAGTAAATTGCAGTAATGAAGATAGCAGAAATTGAATTGGATGCAAACAGAAATTTAAATAGCAAGGAAATTAAAGTGCAAAGGTTCACAGAAGAACCAAAGGTGATCTCCGGATCCCAAGGGCTTAGGTAACAGAGCCTAAAACCCAATTTCCTTCCCAGATCTAAGTTCACAGAGTAATTGACAGAAAATAAAAGAAGAAGCAATGGAAGAACCGAATTGAAAGTGAATTATGCAGAAAACAAATTTAAACAGAGTTGGAATGAGAATTGGGATAGAATTTCCCCAATTTCACACATCCACAACTCAGAAAACAGAAGAGTAGAATTGCCCAAGGGAATTGAGGAAGGAGATCAATCAATTCTCCCTTGATCCTCTGAAGTCTCGGCCAATTCTCTCAAGAACAATTCCAAGAGAGTCAAAGCTCCAAAGGAAGGTGAAAGTGAAAATTCTAAAGCCAAGGTAAAAGTAAAATTCAAAAGTGAGCATAAAGGTCCTAATTACATCAAACTAACTACTATTTATACACTTTCTATTCTTGGATAATGGGGTTTGGATGGGCTTTTGAATTGGTGAAGAAATGAATTAAAATGAGGATTTAATTTGAATTTTCGGCCCATGAAATCCACTCCCAGGAGGCTGCCCTGCCCTTGTGGAGGGCAGGGCAGAAAATTGATGCTTGGTGTTTGGAGTTGGTGCGGCCATGTTGCATGTTGGTGCGAGTTGGTGCGTGTTTGGCATGAGTGTGGTGCGCCAGAAGCTGCCCTGCCCGCGCCAAGGGCAGGGCGAGAAAGGTTGATGCGCCAGGATGAGCGTTGCGCGCGGATGGTGCTGCCAAGAAGAAAAATTGATGCGCCAGGAAAGGAAATTGGCGCGCGGGACGCGCGTTGGTGCCTTGGAGGCTGCCCTGCCCGCGCCAAGGGCAGGGCAGGATTGGTTTGGTGCGCCAGGGAAGGAACGCGCGCGCCAGGATCGTGCCAAGGAAGGAATTGGTGCGCGCGTTGGTGCTTGTTGATGTGCCAAGTTCAATTGCCGCCCTGCCCGTGCCAAGGGCAGGGCAGGGTCCTTCCTTCACGCCTCGGGTTCGATCCTGGGAGCTTGCAAATGCGCCACTTTTTCTTTTGATTTCTTGGCACGCTAGTTGGTCTCAAGGCTTGGCTTCCTCATGGTTCTTGGTTCGAACCTTGTAGCATGCATGGGTGTCATTTTCCCTTGAATTTCTTTCCTCATGGAGCCCGATCCTGCTCTCCACAAGGGCAGGGCAGAAATTGCTTCTCTTGGTTCCAAGGCATTATTTTGTGCTCTGCCCTTTGGAGTGGGCAGGGCAGAGTTGCCTTTCTTGGTTCGGTCACTTAATGCTGCCCTCCTAGAGGGCATTCTGCCTTGTGGAGGGCAAGGTTGCTTCCTCCATTGTGATGCGGCACGCTATTTCTTGATTCGGCCACGCTTTCCTTTTCTTGGCTACACTTTCTTAGGCCACGCTTTTCATTTTCTTTTCTTTTCTTCACCTACAATAAACCAAACAACCACTCAAAGTATCACTAAATTCAAGAGGCTTATAAATCAATTAAAATGCAATTAAAATTAGCTCAAACCTCATGTTTTATCATTAATTTCATAGTGGTTGCTTGATTTAGAGAAGTTATGCATTTTCACTCCAAATCACTTACTTAGGATGCAAGAAAGTGCATAAATGCTAACAAAACAAGTGAAATTAGCTTTGAAAAATGGGTATATGATGACTTGTCATCACAACACCAAACTTAAACCTTGCTTGTCCCCAAGCAAGCATCAAAACTAAGAGTAAATGATATGAATAAGAAAAGCACATAAATCCTTATTATGCAGATAGCAGAACTTCAATTTATGGGGCATTTATGCAGACAATGATACTCACTTATTGTTGCTGCTGCATAATACATATCTTGCATCAAAGGTTTGCTAACTTGCTGTTATAAGACTCTCCTTATGCTCACTTCCTTGCTAACTCTTCTTGGCTTATAATGCTTTAACAAGCTTTTTATTCTTTAAGAGGTTTGGTGTTAAATGTTGCAGCTTAGCCTTTGGCTTCATTTTCTTTTATTTTGCTCAACATCTCTCCACCACAGACACTTAGCTCACTAATTCTTCCTAGGATCATTGATGCCCAGCATCTCTTTGGATCACTAAGTGCTTTGTATCTAAGTTGCTCTTTATTGTGGATTTTCAATTGGCCATCCCAAATCAGTTGATCTAAGTGACCGGGTTTCAAAATACCCCTTAGAATTTACTCATCCAAGCAGATCTCAGTACAAGAACACCACAGACATTTGTCCTAAGGTTCAAGCCATTGGTGTCCAACCTTTATTCTTTGTTTTTTCTTGCCATTTTGGCTTTTTCTTTTCTCTTTTCTTTTCTGTTTTTGTTACCAAGGGTGCTTCATTATTGATAAAAGTCTTTATAACAGCAAGCTAACTCACAATTGAATGAGAATGCTATTATGCAACACTTATTCCATGAGTTATGCATTTAATCAAACACATGTACCACCACCAACTTCCATTCATACTCATGCAACATTGGATATTTTACTTTTCAATTCAAACCAAACTCTTTTATTCAAGCATATGGGAAACAAAGCAATATTTAAACTAAGTGATGGATACAAGCATTATGCAGATTTGGCATTTTCACAAACAATTTCACTTGTAGCTAAATGGACACTTTAGCAAGAAATACAATGGCTTCCAGATTCGAAATATCACACAGCAGCAAGGATTAAGTTCAGATACAACCTTTGAAGTTGCAGCCCTTTGATTTTTCTTTCTGCTGTGTTCCCTTTGAGTCAAAATGCATAGTGTCTTCAATTGTTGATTCATGTCCTGCATAATCCTCAAAGTTGCTTGCTTCTCAAGCTCTTGATTATATGGTTAGTATGTTCAATACTGAGTGTGGCTCCTGGATTGATTTTGGTGTGTGAACACCAAACTTAATTGTTTTGCCACTGTCTCAGATGTAACAAGTTAACCACATTTGAGACCATGTGTTCTTGCTAAAGGTGAATGAAATTAAAGCTAGAAAACAATTTAACAGTTGAGTAATATGGTTGAGTGCTTGGAGTTAGAATCATGCAAGAGGTGAGAATGTATTAAATGATATTTTTGGTGGAACACCAAACTTAGAAGTTTTCATTCTCCCTCAAATTGTTTTGGTGTGCAACACCAAACTTAGCTCCTTGCAATCCACACCAATTACTCAACATTTTTATTGAAAAGCTATGAAAAGAAACTACCTCAGGTTGGGTTGCCTCCCAACAAGCGCTCTTTTATTGTCATTAGCTTGACATCTTCATTTTTACTTCAAGGGGGTTGAAAATCACAATGCCTTAACTTGTCTGCCTTCACTATGAACTTCCTTCCAGTTTCCTCTTTGATGACTTCTATAAGTTCTTGTGGAAGGATCTTAGTCACAGTGTAGTGCTCAGGTAACTGTGGGAATACCTTTATGGTTTGCATATTGATCATCACTCGATCCCCTGGTGAGAACTTCCCAGTATACTTGTCTTTAGTTCTCCTCTCTGTCTCTCTTTGAAGGAATTCTCTGTTGTGTCTTTCTTGGCTGGTACTTCCTTTCTCAACGTCTTCTATGATCCCCTTCCATCCTTCCTTCTTTGTATCATCCTCGTTATTGGTTGGTTTATCTTCACTGGCTTTGAAGAAAGTATTTGGTTTCTTCTCACCCATTTCTGCAAAATGCTTTGCTAATTGAGCTATCCGCTCCTCAAGTCTTCTCATTAACATTTCTTGGTTCCTTGTTGTTTCTTCTTGATGTTTCATCATTCTCTCCATTAGGATCTCCAAGTTTGTGATCCTCTGAGAGTCTTGTGAGGTTGGTTGGTTGGGAAATGTTGAAGGTAGGAAGGGTGGATGTGGTGGAGGAATGTAGTGGTTGTTATTGCTGTAATGGTGTTTTTGATGGTTTGTGAAGTTCGGGTTGTTATACTGGAATTCCTTTGGTTTGTTACTTTGGTACTCACTCCTTTTCCAGTTGGGATAGGTTTGGGGGTGCCTGTGTTGTGGACATTGGCTTCGAGTGGTATTAATGAGTGGGGGGTGTTGATTGGTTGTGGTCATAGAATTGTCCTGGCGGAAACTTCCTTGTTCTTGATGTTGAGGCTCCCTCATCCTTAGATAAGAATGGGGTCTCCAAGGTGGGAATTTGGCATTCTCTGCAGCAGACAACTCTATATTTCGATGTAGTTGATGGTGCATCTGTTTGCTTTGGTCCTTGAACTCATTCACCCCTTCAATAATTGCTACTTTTTCTTCTGAGATTGCATTTTGTGGTTTTTCAAATGGCTGTTGATTGTTGACTCCTTTGTCATTGAAGCCTGCAATTCCTTGGGCAGTTGTTGTTGCTCTGAGTAGGCCATCTGAGAAGTAGTCCACTGCTTGTCTAGTTTCTAGGGTCAATCCTTCATAGAAGGCTCGGAAGCCCACTTTGTCAGTTGCCTTCTTGTATCTTTCCCAAGCCTTGAAGAGTGGTTCTTCATCCCCTTGTGTGAATAAATGTCCCTCTTCTTTCGGCTGGATGATCTGTTTGGATGAAGTGAATTTCGCCAGAAATTTTGTGACCAAATCATCCCAACTAGTAATACTTCCTTGGGGAAAAGTTTCAAACCATTGTGCAGCTTCACCCTTTAATGAGAAAGGGAATAACAGAATCTTGTAAGTGTCCTGATCTGAGCCATCAGTTTTGACTGCATTGCAAGCTCTCAGAAAAGTGGATATATGTGTTGAGGATCCTCTGCTGGATTTCCATAAGAACAATTGTTCTTGATGAGTGTAATGAGGGGGCTTCATATCATGATACCCCTTGTCTGTAGAAACGTGGTTTCCTGTGATACACAGACAATCATAATAACCAATCAACAACACACTTGAGAATTAATTGCTGTTATTTGAGATAAAGTGTGAGTGAGTTAGTAGAGGCAATTTCTCAAACAGTTAGTGTGTTAGTGAAAATTAGAATAACAGAAAAAAAAATGCTTAATCTAGACCTCCACTTCACTTAATCATTGTCAATCTATTTCAATCCCGGCAACGGCGCCAAAAACTTGATGTGTGGAAAACGATCCAACACAAACTCACCGCAAGTGTACCGGTCGCATCAAGTAATACTCCATGAGTGAGGTCGATCCCACAGGGATTGAAGGATTGAGCAATTTTAGTTTAGTGGGTGATTTAGTCAAGCGAATCAAGTTTGGTTGAGTGATTGTGTTTAACAGAAATTAATGACAGTAATGTAAAGGGGGAAGGGAGAAGTGCAGTAAAATAAGGAACAAAAGGTAAAAGTGCAGAACTTAAAGAGCAAGAAAGTAAATGACTGAAACTTAAAGTGCAAGAAACTTAAATTGCAGTAACTTAAATGGCAAGAAAGATAAATGGCTTGAATGTAAAGGGAATTAAGGAGTGGGATTGCAAGATCTAAACAAGAAAAAGTAAATTGCAGTAATGAAGATAGCAGAAATTGAATTGGATGCAAACAGAAATTTAAATAGCAAGGAAATTAAAGTGCAAAGGTTCACAGAAGAACCAAAGGTGATCTCCGGATCCCAAGGGCTTAGGTAACAGAGCCTAAAACCCAATTTCCTTCCCAGATCTAAGTTCACAGAGTAATTGACAGAAAATAAAAGAAGAAGCAATGGAAGAACCGAATTGAAAGTGAATTATGCAGAAAACAATTTAAACAGAGTTGGAATGAGAATTGGGATAGAATTTCCCCAATTTCACACATCCACAACTCAGAAAACAGAAGAGTAAATTGCCCAAGGGAATTGAGGAAGGAGATCAATCAATTCTCCCTTGATCCTCTGAAGTCTCGGCCAATTCTCTCAAGAACAATTCCAAGAGAGTCAAAGCTCCAAAGGAAGGTGAAAGTGAAAATTCTAAAGCCAAGGTAAAAGTAAAATTCAAAAGTGAGCATAAAGGTCCTAATTACATCAAACTAACTACTATTTATACACTTTCTATTCTTGGATAATGGGGTTTGGATGGGCTTTTGAATTGGTGAAGAAATGAATTAAAATGAGGATTTAATTTGAATTTTCGGCCCATGAAATCCACTCCCAGGAGGCTGCCCTGCCCTTGTGGAGGGCAGGGCAGAAAATTGATGCTTGGTGTTTGGAGTTGGTGCGGCCATGTTGCATGTTGGTGCGAGTTGGTGCGTGTTTGGCATGAGTGTGGTGCGCCAGAAGCTGCCCTGCCCGCGCCAAGGGCAGGGCGAGAAAGGTTGATGCGCCAGGATGAGCGTTGCGCGCGGATGGTGCTGCCAAGAAGAAAAATTGATGCGCCAGGAAAGGAAATTGGCGCGCGGGACGCGCGTTGGTGCCTTGGAGGCTGCCCTGCCCGCGCCAAGGGCAGGGCAGGATTGGTTTGGTGCGCCAGGGAAGGAACGCGCGCGCCAGGATCGTGCCAAGGAAGGAATTGGTGCGCACGTTGGTGCTTGTTGATGTGCCAAGTTCAATTGCCGCCCTGCCCGTGCCAAGGGCAGGGCAGGGTCCTTCCTTCACGCCTCGGGTTCGATCCTGGGAGCCTGCAAATGCGCCACTTTTTCTTTTGATTTCTTGGCACGCTAGTTGGTCTCAAGGCTTGGCTTCCTCATGGTTCTTGGTTCGAACCTTGTAGCATGCATGGGTGTCATTTTCCCTTGAATTTCTTTCCTCATGGAGCCCGATCCTGCTCTCCACAAGGGCAGGGCAGAAATTGCTTCTCTTAGTTCCAAGGCATTATTTTGTGCTCTGCCCTTTGGAGTGGGCAGGGCAGAGTTGCCTTTCTTGGTTCGGTCACTTAATGCTGCCCTCCTAGAGGGCATTCTGCCCTTGTGGAGGGCAAGGTTGCTTCCTCCATTGTGATGCGGCACGCTATTTCTTGATTCGGCCACGCTTTCCTTTTCTTGGCTACACTTTCTTAGGCCACGCTTTTCATTTTCTTTTCTTTTCTTCACCTACAATAAACCAAAACAACCACTCAAAGTATCACTAAATTCAAGAGGCTTATAAATCAATTAAAATGCAATTAAAATTAGCTCAAACCTCATGTTTTTATCATTAATTTCATAGTGGTTGCTTGATTTAGAGAAGTTATGCATTTTCACTCCAAATCACTTACTTAGGATGCAAGAAAGTGCATAAATGCTAACAAAACAAGTGAAATTAGCTTTGAAAAATGGGTATATGATGACTTGTCATCATGGAGTTTCTACATACCATAGATTAAGGTGTGGAGCTCTGCTGTACCTCGAGTATTAATGCAATTACTATTGTTCTTCTATTCAATTCCGATTGTTCTTTGTCCAAGATATCACTTGTTCTTCAACTTGATGAATGTGATGATCCGTGACACTCATCATCATTCTTACCTATGAACAAGGTGACTGACAACCATTCTTGTTCTACAAGCATTCGAGGCCTTAGTGAATATCTCTTGGATTTCTGATTGCATGATGCATGGTTGATCGCCTGACAACCGAGTGCTCGCCTGACAAACGAGCCAGCCATTCCGTGAGATCAGAGTCTTCGTGGTATAGGCAAGAACTGATGGCGGCATTCAAGAGAATCCGGAAGGTCTAACCTTGTCTGTGGTATTCTGAGTAGGATTCAATGATTGAATGACTGTGACGTGCTTCAAACTCCGAAAGGCGGGGCGTTAGTGACAGACGCAAAAGAATCACTGGATTCTATTCCGGCCGGACCGAGAACCGACAGATGATTAGCCTATGCTGTGACAGAGTATCAGGGACATATTTTCACTGAGAGGATGGGAGGTAGCCACTGACAACGGTGAAACCCTACATGAGCTTGCCATGGAAAGGAGTAAGAAGGATTGGATGAAGACAGTAGGAAAGCAGAGAGACGGAAGGGAAGGCATCTTCATACGCTTGTCTGAAGCTCTTACACCAATGATATACATAAGTATCTCTATCTTTATCTTTATGCTTTATTCGTTATCACTATACCCATTTGAGTCTGCCTGACTGAGATTTACAAGGTGACCATAGCTTGCTTCATACCACCAATCTCCGTGGGATCGACCCTTACTCGCGTAAGGTTTATTACTTGGACGACCCAGTGCACTTGCTGGTTAGTTGTGCGAAGTTGTGTTTATGCCATGGTATTGAGCACCAAGTCTTTGGAGCCATTACTAGGGATTGTTTATGTTTTGAAAAGTATTGATCACAATTTCGTGCACCACTACTTTCAAACCAACCTAGTATGTTCCTGTGATTCGTTTCTTGGAGTTTAGAATGAAACAAAAAAGTGTACTTTTATCTCCTAAATTCAACTAGTACATTCTGAAATTTTCTTTTCAGTACCTTTCTATTTGCTCATAAGCATCCTTTGATTTAGCATTTTTGCATTAAATTGTATTTCTATTATTTTGACCATCATTTTTCTTTTCTTTTGCTAGTCTATCCTTGATATTAATGTAAATATGAGTATTTGTTTTAGAGCTCCTTTACCACTCTATTTATTTATAGATAGGTGATCTGATTCATAAGTATCTTAAATACTTTTTTAAGCATTTATTAGAAAGAATTGATAACTTTTGTTTGATAATTATGTGTTTTTATAATTTATTCAATTGGTACTTTGAGTGCTTTGATTTTTTATAATTGTAGATGAATGATAGCAAAAGAAAAACAAAATATGAGCAAAGAAAACCAACAAAAAAAGCTCCATCTAGGAGGAAAAAAAGCCGGTGTGCAACACGCTAGGATAGGGGCGTGTCAAACGCCCATATGGCCGAGATAATGAAGCTGCGTACCACACGCCAGTCAAAAGGCGTGGCACGATGGGCCAAACTTTTAAAGGCCCAGAACTTCACAAATTCATGGTGTGCAACACGCCAAGACAAGGGCGTGCCACACGCCCAAGTAGAGTTCCCAAGACTGAGCATTGAAGGGGGCGTGCAACACGCCGGAATAGGGATGTGCTACACGCCAATGTGACCCTCTGAGGATCCAAGGTTGAAGCTGCCATGCAGCACGTCAGGGCCAGGGCGTGCCACATGCCTTCGATGAGCTTCCTAGGACCAACATTGAAGGTGGCGTGCAACACGCCAGGATAGGGGTGTGCGACACGCCAAGGTGACCCTCCCATGATCCAAGGTTGAAGCTGGCATGCAACATGCCAGGCTAGGGCGTGCCACATGCCTTCGATGAGCTTCCTAGGACCGACATTGAAGGTGGCATGGAACACGCCAGAAAGAGAGCATGCCACATTTAAGAACCGTAATTAATTAACTGCTTAATTAAAGTAATTTAATTACCCCGAAATAGGTTCAAAAATTTATAATGTTAATTAGAAAATTTAAAGATGACAGTTAGACTTAGTAGATTTTTTTGAGTTGGAAAATATAATTTTCTGCGAAAAATTGCGTAAAAACGTGTACCAGTAAATTAGCTGGTAGTATCGGCTTAAATCTGTCCAGTACTATGCGAGAGCAAAAAAACTGTAGAAAAGCTTAGAAAAATAATTAAAATTGAAAACCAGGCACTAATTTTAAAGGTTTAGCCCAAAGTGAGGGCAATAGGGCCAAAAATGCCAACAGACAAATACCCTAAAATGAAGCTCATTCAGCATCATTTACCAATTACACGCCAAAATCACAACTGCATGAGTTGAGAGAAGAAAAGGGGGAAGTTACTATTCACTTCATCACTCTTTTGATCATAACTCGAGTTACGGTGCTCTGATTCAAGAACGGTTTATAGCCACGCAAAGCTCTTGCCAAGCCCGTTAGTTTCATCCAACCAAGTTGGTAAGATTTTTTAAAATCCCTGCCCAGTTATCAGCGCTTGTGAATTTTAAATTTAAGGTTTTGGTTTTGAGTGAATTTTTGTGTTTTGGTTGTTAGGTGCTAACCATTAGTGAGAAATTGTTGGGTTTTTGGTGCAGAATTTATAACCCACAAACTAACTGGCAAGTGCACCGAGTCATACCAAGCAGTACCTCAAGTGAATAAGGGTCGATCCTGCGAGGATTGACGGTCTAAACAACAATGGTTAAGTGGTTTACTTAGTTAGACAAACAAAAAAGAGTGTTGAAAGTTCAATTGCATCAAATAGTAATTCAGAGAATCAGAAAACAAGTAGTAAACTGAGGTGAAACATATATGGAGAAAACAGTTAAGGCTTCAGAGTTATCTATCTTCCAGATTGACTTTTCTTACTAACTATTTTAATTATGCAAGATTCATGGAAAACTATATGTGACTAAGCCCTAATTCTTAGACCTCTTTAGTCTCCTCTAACCTTTATCAACCACCAATTCCTTGGTCACTTAATTCCAATTAGAGGGTGAAGTTCAATTCTAGTTTATATGCCACTAAAACCCTAATTACCCAAATATAAGAGGATTATATGTCACGTATCTCGTTAAGTCTAGATAATTAGAAATTTAGGAGAAATTATTTTCAAGTTGTTGTTCAAGTAAAGAGCTTTTCGAAGTTATACAAGAACTCAATTAGAACAAGGATCATACTTCCGTTCCACCCAGATTTATAAGATAAAGAACGAAAACAATTATTGAATAGAAATTAGTACATGAATTAAAATAGAAAAATAATAGTATCAATCCATACAATAGACAGAGCTCCTAACCTTAACAGTGGAGGTTTAGCTGCTCATGGTTCAGAGAAAAAACTAGGATTCAGAAAAACTGTAAATTACAGAATGAGGTAGAAGAGAAGAGAAGAGCCCAAAGGGCTAATTCTTTTCCCTTTTATATCTAATTCTAATTAATGTAAAATATATTTCTTAAAACTAAATAATATCTTTTCCTATTTTTAAATAAAATAAAGTTTAATAAAAAAATCAATTAACATCTTGTGCAGGCCTAGAGGAACGAATGGGGACCACTTGGTTCATTAATGTTGGCACCTAACTTGGCAAGAATCAGTGCCTACCTTGGAGGAGGAAGTAAGGAGTGGCGTGAATTGCTTGAGTTGGCGCCTAACTCCAAGGTGGCCGAACCAATTGAGTGTTGTTGTTGTGTCTGGTGCCTAACGTGAGAAATCTGAAGTTAGGCACCACCTTGGTAGAACTCCACTAATGCTTTCTTTTGTCCTGGCACCTAACTTTGTAAACCCCAAGTTAGGCGCCACTTGTTCAGCTTTGAATTCATGGACTTTGTTCATCTTGGCGCCTAACTTGAGAACCTCAAGTTAGGCACCACCTTTGCAGAATTGCTGGAGGAGAAGTATGGACTATTATTCATCGTTGGAAAGCTCTGAAAGTTATATTTTCAACACCACTAGAAGCACGTCAATTGGACTTCTGTAGCTCGAGTTATTCAGGTTAGAGTGCAGAGAGGTAAGGGCTAACAGCATCATTCGATTTCTTCTCTTTTTCTACAAAAACTCCATCAAATCCATCCAAATGCTACCTGAAATTAATGGAAATGCACATGACTCAAAGTAACATTCATAGTGTCTAAAAGATAATCAATTCTTGATGAAACTCAACAATTTGAATGCAAATTCACTAGGGAAAGATAGGAAAGATGCTCACGCATCACAACACTAAACTTGAATTGTTGCTTGTCTTCAAGCAACCAAAACTAATACTGGTTTAAGATGTTAACTTGCATGAGAAGTGAGAGTTCAATTAGGCTCATATCTTCTTGACGTGGGGTTTACCTATTGCAATACTGAATAGTTTTGACATCTCACTCTCCTTTGAATCAGAGGAATGTCCATGTCATTCGGAATTAGGCTCATATCTCTTCTTGATGTGGGGTTTACCCTTACTAGTTATTAGTTTAGTATTTAAGGAAGAAGATCACACTTGTTTAGGGTCTCTTCCAACATATTTCAAATTCTATCATTGTATTTCCTATCAGTATAAGTTTCTAAACCTCCTAGGTTGAGGGGAGGAGCCCTGCTGAGTCCTATGAATTAATAAAAGTATTACTGTTTTCCTTCAATCCGTGTTTGATTTAATTCTAAAATGTATATTCGTTCTTCAACAAGGTGAATGGGATTATCCGTGACAATCAACTCCGTACATCATACTAAGACCGCGTGCCTGACCACAATCCGTGTCTACTTGAGTTCGTGTGAATACGTGACTGGAAAGCATGAACCGCCAGCTTGATTATACATCTCTCAGACCGCTAATCCACGCTTCGTTGGGGACTTCTTAAGACACTAGTTCAGCCGATTTCTGGGGAGATTAGGGTCTCTGTGGTAAAGGCTAGAACCCAAAGGAGCATCATTCTCTAATCCAGAAGATTTGACCTTGTTGATGAGCGGATAATTTATACGCTTTTTGGCATTGTTTTTGGGTAGTTTTTAGTAAGTTCAAGCTACTTTTAGGGATGTTTTCATTAGTTTTTATGTTAAATTCACATTTCTGGACTTTACTATGAGTTTGTGTGTTTTTCTGTGATTTCAGGTAAATTCTGACTGAAATTGAGGGATTTGAGCAAAACTCTGAAAAAGGCTGACAAAAGGACTGCTGATGCTGTTGGAATCTGACCTCTCTGCACTCGAAATGGATTTTCTGGAGCTACAGAACTCCAAATGGCGCGCTCTCAACGGTGTTGGAAAGTAGACATCCAGGGCTTTTCAGCAATATATAATAGTCCATACTTTATTCGGAAATTGATGACGTAACTTGGCGTTGAACGCCAAGTACATGCTGCTGTCTGGAGTTAAACGCCAGAAAAATGTCATGATCCGGAGTTGAACGCCCAAAACATGTCATAACTCGGAGTTCAACTCCAAGAGAAGCCTCAGCTCGTGGATTGATCAAGCTCAGCCCAAGCATACACCAAGTGGGCCCCGGAAGTGGATTTATGCATCAATTACTTACTCATGTAAACCCTAGGAGCTAGTTTATTATAAATAGGACATTTAACTATTGTATTAGACATCTTTTGATCACTTTAGATCTGAAGAACATCTTTGAACGCATAGTTCTTAGACCACATGGGGGCTGGCCATTCGGCCATGCCTGAACCTTTTCTTATGTATTTTCAACGGTGGAGTTTCTGCACACCATAGATTAAGGGTGTGGAGCTCTGCTGTACCTCAAGTATTAATGCAATTCTATTTTCTTTTATTCAATTCTCTATTATTCTTATTCCAAGATATTCATTCGCACCCAAGAACATGATGAATGTGATGATTAGATAACCCTCATTATCATTCCCACTTATGAACGCACGTGATTGACAACCACTTCCGTTCTACATGCAACAGAGCTTGAATGTGTATCTCTTAGATTCCCCAACAGAATCTTCGTGGTATAAGCTAGATAGATGGCGGCATTCATGAGGATCCGGAAAATCTAAACCTTGTCTATGGTATTCCGAGTAGGATTCTAGGATTGAATGACTGTGACGAGCTTCAAACTCCTGAAGGCTGGGCGTGATGACAAGCGCAAAAGAATCAATGGATTCTATTCCAACCTGATTGAGAACCGACAGATGATTAGCCATGCGAGTGACAGCCGCAGAGGACCATTTTCACTAAGAGGATGGGATGTAGCCACTGACAACGGTGATGCCCTACATACAGCTTGCCATGGGAAGGAGTAAGAAGGATTGAGTTGAAGCAGTAGGAGGGCAGGCGTCCTTGAGTCTTACAGTATCTCCATATGCTTATCTGAAATTCCTACCAATGAATCTGCATAAGTGTTCTATCCCTTTTATTATTTCATCTATTTTCTTATTATTTATTTCCGAAACCATAAACAATTTTAATCTGCCTAACTGAGATTTACAAGGTGACCATAGCTTGCTTCATACCAACAATCTCTGTGGGATCGACCCTTACTCACGTAAGGTTTATTACTTGGACGACCCAGTACACTTGCTGGTTAGTTGAACGGAGTTGTGAATTCAACCGATGCCATAATAATGATCTTATACAAAATAGTTAGAACATTGATCACAATTTCGTCCACCAAGTTTTTGGCGCCGTTGCCAGGGAACAATCAATTTCGAACAACAATTCAAACAATTGTTTCCAACCCACAATGGTGCCAAGTTTTTAATCCGGCAACAACACCAAGTTTTTGGCGCCGTTGCCGAGGATTGTTCGAGTGTGGACAACTGACGGTTCATCTTGTTGCTCAGATTAGGTAATTTTCTTTTCAAAAATCTTTTTCAAAATTTTTCTTTTATTTTTCGTTTTTCTAAACTTTATTTTCGAAAAAATTAATAAAAATTCAAAAAAATTCATAAAATCATAAAAAAAAAAATTATTTTGTGTTTCTTGTTTGAGTCTTGAGTCAATTTTTAAGTTTGGTGTCAATTGCATGCTTTAAAAATTTTTCTTGCATTTTTTCGAAAATCCCATGCATTCATGGTGTTCTTCATGATCTTCAAGTTGTTCTTGACAAGTCTTCTTGTTTGATCTTGATGTTTTCTTGCTTTGTGTTGTTTGTTGTTTTTCATATGCATTTTTCGTTTGTTAGAGTCCATGCATTAAAGATTTCTAAGTTTGGTGTCTTGCATGTTTTCTTTGCATTAAAAATTTTTCAAAAATATGTTCTTGATGTTCATCATGATCTTCAAAGTGTTCTTGGTGTTCATCTTGACATTCATAGTGTTCTTGCATGCATCATGTGTTTTGATCCAAAATTTTCATGTTTTGGGTCATTTTTATGGTTTTCTCTCTCATCATTAAAAATTCAAAAATAAAAAAATATCTTTTCCTTATTTCCCTCCAAATTTTCGAAATTTTGGGTTGACTTGGTCAAAAATTTTTAAAAAATTAGTTGTTTCTTACAAGTCAAGTCAAAATTTCAAATTTAAAAAAATCTTATCTTTTTAAAATCTTTTTCAAAAATCATATCTTTTTCATTTTTTTATTTTTCGAAAATTTCAAAAACATTTTTCAAATTATTTTCAAAATTTTTTCCTTATCTTTACATCATATTTTCGAAAATTCACTAATAATTGATGTGATTGGTTCAAAAATTTGAAGTTTGTTACTTTCTTGCTAAGAAAGGTTCAATCTTTAAGTTCTAGAATCTTATCTTGTAGTTTCTTGTTAGTGAAGTAAATAATTTCAAATTTTTAAATTAAATCTTTTTTATCTCTTATCTTATCTTTTTCAAAAACTTTATCTTTTTCAAAAATTGATTTCAAAATATCTTATCTAACTTCTTATCTTCCTATCTTTTTAAAAATTTGATTTCAAATCTTTTTCAATCAACTAACTAACTTGTTGTTTGTTTCTTATCTTTTTCAAAACCACCTAACTACTTTTCCCTCTCTAATTTTCGAAAAAATCTCATCCCCTTTTCAAAAATTCTTTTTAATTAATTAATTGTTTCACGTTTTAATTTTAATTACATTTTATCTCTAAATTTTCGAAAATCACTAACCCCTTTTTAAAATTATTTTCGAAATTTCTCTTCTCTCTTTTCTTCTTCTATTTAATTATTTAATTACTAACACTTCTCTTCACCTCTCTTCATCCAAAATCCGAATCTCCCTCTTCATTCTTCTACCCCTTCTTTTCCTACTAACATAAAGGAATCTCTATACTATGACATAGAGGATTCCTCTTCTTTTCTTGTTTTCTTCTCTTTCATATGAGCAAGAACAAGGATAAAGGCACTCTTGTTGAAATTGATCCAGAACCTGAAAGGACTCTGAAGAGAAAATTAAGAGAAGCTAAATTACAACAATCCAGAAACAACCTTTCAGAAATTTTCGAACAAGAGAAGGAGATGGCAGCCGAAAATAATATTAATAATGCAAGGAGAATGCTTGGTGACTTCACAAAGCCAACGTCCAAGTTTGATGGAAGAAGCATCTCCATTCCTGCCATTGGAGCCAATAACTTTGAGCTGAAACCTCAGCTAGTTGCTTTAATGCAACAAAACTGCAAGTTTTATGGACTTCCATCTGAAGACCCTTATCAGTTTTTAACTGAGTTCTTGCAGATCTGTGAGACTGTAAAGACGAATGGAGTTGATCCTGAAGTCTACAGACTCATGCTTTTCCCTTTTGCTGTAAGAGACAGAGCTAGAATATGGTTGGATTCACAACCCAAGGATAGCCTGGACTCCTGGGATAAGCTGGTCACTGCCTTCTTGGACAAATTCTTTCCTCCTCAAAAGCTGAGCAAGCTGAGAGTGGATGTTCAAACCTTCAAACAAAAAGATGGTGAATCCCTCTATGAAGCTTGGGAAAGATACAAGCAGTTGACCAAAAGATGTCCATCTGACATGTTTTCAGAATGGACCATATTAGATATATTCTATTATGGTCTCTTTGAATTTTCGAAAATGTCATTGGACCACTCTGCAGGTGGATCTATTCACCTGAAGAAAACGCCTGAAGAGGCTCAGGAGCTCATTGACATGGTTGCAAATAACCAGTTCATGTACACTTCTGAGAGGAATTCCGTGAACAATGGGATACCTCAAAAGAAAGGAGTTCTTGAAATTGATACTCTGAATGCCATATTGGCTCAGAACAAAGTGTTGACTCAACAGGTCAACATGATCTCTCAAAATCTGAATGGATTGCAACATGCATCCAACAGTACTAGAGAGGCAGCTTCTGAAGAAGCTTATGATCCTGAGAACCCTGCCATGGCAGAGGTTAATTACATGGGTGAACCTTATGGAAACACCTATAACTCATCATGGAGAAATCATCCAAATTTCTCATGGAAGGATCAACAAAAACCTCAACAAGGTTTTAACAATGGTGGACGCAACAGGCTAGGCAATAGCAAGCCATATCCATCATCTTCTCAGCAACAGACAGAGAATTCTGAACAAAACACTTTTAATTTAGCCAATATAGTCTGTGATCTGTCAAAAGCCACTTTCAGTTTCATGAGTGAAACAAGATCCTCCATTAGAAATCTGGAGGCACAAGTGGGCCAGCTGAGTAAGAAAGTCATTGAAACTCCTCCCAGTACTCTCCCAAGCAATACAGAAGAGAATCCAAAAGGAGAGTGCAAGGCCATTGACATAGTCAATATGGCCGAATGCACAAGGGAGGAGGAGGACGAAAATCCTAGTGAGAGAGACCTCCTGGGACGTCCCTCAAGCAAGAAGGAGTCTCCTATTGAGGATCCAAAGGAATCTGAGGCTCATACAAAGACCATAGAGATTCCATTAAATCTCCTTCTGCCATTCATGAGCTCTGAAGACTATTCATCCTCTGAAGAGGATGAAGATGTAACTGGAGAGCAAATTGCTCAATATTTAGGAGCTATCATGAAGCTGAATGCCAAGTTGTTTGGTAATGAGACTTGGGAAAGTGAACCTCCCTTACTCATTAATGAACTGGATACTTGGATTCAGAAAATTCTACCTCAAAAGAAACAAGATCCTGGCAAGTTCTTAATACCTTGTACCATAGGCACCATGATCCTTGAAAAAGCTCTATGTGATCTGGGGTCAGGGATAAATCTAATGCCACTCTCTGTAATGGAGAAGCTGGGGATCATTGAGGTACAACCTGCCTTGTTCTCATTACAACTGGCTGACAAGTCATTGAGACAAGCCTATGGAATAGTAAAGGACGTGCTAGTAAAGGTTGAAGGCCTTTACATCCCTGCTGATTTCATAATCTTAGACACTAGGAAGGAAGAGGATGATTGCATCATCCTTGGAAGACCTTTCCTAGCCACAGCAGGAGCTGTGATAGATGTCAACAGAGGTGAGTTAGTCCTTCAATTGAATGGGGACTACCTTGTGTTTAAGGCACATGGCCATCCCTCTGTGACAAAAGAGAGTAAGCATGAAGAGCTTCTCTCAGTTCAGAGTCAAGAAGAGCCCACACAGTCAAACTCTAAGTTTGGTGTTGTGAGGCCACAACCAAACTCTAAGTTTGGTGTTAAGATCCCATATCCAAACTCTAAGTTTGGTGTTGGGACTACACTAAAATTGACCTGATCACCTTGTGGCTCCATGAGAGCCACTGTCAAGCTATTGACATAAAGAAGCGCTTGTTGGGAGGCAACCCAATTTTATTTATCTAATTTTTATTTTATTTTGTTTTATTGTTATTTTGTGTTTTATTAGGTACATGATCATGAGGAGTCACGAAAAAATCAAAAAAAATTAAAAACAGAGTCAAAAACAGAAGAAAAAAATTTTTCACCCTGGAGGACGCACAGGCTGGCGTTCAACGCCAGTAAGATGTATCTGGCCGGCGTTCAACGCCAGAACAGAGCACCATTCTGGCGCTGAATGCCAGAAACAAGCAACATCCTGGCGTTGAACGCCAGGAATGTGCCTAGAGGAGAAAAGCTGGCGCTGAACGCCAGTAACAAGAATGAAACTGGCGTTCAACGCCAGAAACATGCATTACATGGGCGTTGAACGCCCAGAACATGCACCAATGGGCGTTTGAACGCCAGAATGATGCATGAAGGCATTTTACATGCCTATATGGTGAAGAAATGGTATTTCTTTACACCTCAGGATCCTGTGGACCCCACAGGATCACCTCAGGATCTGTGGACCCCACAGGATCCCCACCTTACCTTTTAATCCTAATCACACTCTCCTAATCCTAAATCTCATTTTTCCTACTCCCCATGTCAAACTTCCCAACACCCATCACCAATCACCTCAATTCCTCTTCCCAATTCCCCCATTCACCATTCACATCACCCCACTCTTCCCCATAAACCCCACCTACCTTCATAAAATTCAAATTCGATTTCCCACCCATTCCCACCCAAATTGGCCGAACACCCACCCTCCCCTCTCCCTATAAATACCCTTCCCTTCTACTTCATTTTCACACAACACAACCCCTTCTTCTCCCACATAGCCGAACCTACCTCTCTCCCTCTCTACCATATTTTCTTCTTCTTCTTCTACTATTCTTTTCTTTTTGCTCGAGGACGAGCAATATTTTAAGTTTGGTGTGGTAAAAGCATAAGCTTTTTTTTTGTTTTTCCATTACCAATGGCACCTAAGGCCGGAGTATCCTCTAGAAAAGGAAAAGGGAAGGCAAAAGCTTCCACCTCCGAGTCATGGGAGATAGAGAGATTCATCTCCAAGAGCCATCAAGACCACTTCTATGATGTTGTGGCAAAGAAAAAGGTGATCCCTGAAGTCCCTTTCAAACTCAAGAAGAATGAGTATCCGGAGATCCGACATGAAGTTCAAAGAAGAGGTTGGGAAGTCTTAACCAACCCCATGCAACAAGTCGGAATCTTAATGGTTCAAGAGTTCTATGCCAATGCATGGATCACTAGGAACCATGACCAAGGTATGAACCCAAGTCCAAAGAATTATCTCACAATGGTTAGGGGGAAATACTTGGATTTCAGTCCGGAAAATGTAAGGTTGGCATTCCACTTGCCTATGATGCAAGGTGATGAACGCCCCTACACTAGAAGGGTCAACTTTGATCAAAGGTTGGACCAAGTCCTTATGGACATTTTTGTGGAAGGAGCTTAGTGGAAGAGAGACTCCAAAGGCAAGCCAGTCCAACTAAGAAGACTGGACCTCAAGCCTATAGCTAGAGGATGGTTGGAGTTCATTCAACGCTCCATCATTCCCACTAGCAACCGATCTGAAGTTACTGTGGATCGGGCCATCATGATTCATGGCATCATGATTGGAGAGGAAGTAGAAGTTCATGAGGTCATCTCCAATGAAATCTACAAAATAGCCGACAAGCCCTCACCTATGGCACGGCTAGCTTTTCCTCACCTTATTTGCCATCTATGTTACTCAGCTGGAGTTATCATAGAAGGAGATGTCTCCATTGAAGAAGACAAGCCCATCACCAAGAAAAGGATGGAGCAAGCAAGAGAAGCTCCTCACGGTTCTCAAGAGGTGCATGAGGAAGCTCATCATCAAGAAATCCCTGAGATGCCTCAAGGGATGCACTTTCCTCCAAACAACTATTGGGAGCAACTCAACACCTCCTTAGAAGATTTAAGCCATAATGTGGAACAATTAAGGGTGGAACATCATGAGCACTCCATCATTCTCCAAGAAATAAGAGAAGATCAAAGAGCAATGAGGGAGGAGCAACAAAGGCAAGGAAGGGACATAGAAAAGCTAAAGAACATCATTGGTCCTTCAAGAAGAAGACGCCACTAGAGGTGGATTCATTCCTTGTTCTTTATTTCTTTCTGTTTTTGGTTTTTAGTATTGTGTTTATCTATGTTTTGTGTCTTTATTTCATGATCATTAGTATGTAACCATGCCTAAAAGCTATGAATAAATTCCATTAATCCTTCACCTCTCTTAAAAGAAAAATGTTTTAATTCAAAAGAACAAGAAGTACATGAATTTCGAATTTATCCTTGAATTTAGTTTAATTATATTGATGTGGTGGCAATACTTTTGTTTTCTGAATGAATGCTTGAACAGTGCATATGTCTTTTGATCTTGTTGTTTATGAATGTTAAAATTGTTGGCTCTTGAAAGAATGATGAACAAAGAGAAATGTTATTGATGATCTGAAAAATCATGAAATTGATTCTTGAAGCAAGAAAAAGCAGTGAAAAAGAAGAAGCATTCGAAAAAAAAAAAGAGTATATAGAAAAAGAAGGAGCAGTAGAAAAAGCCAATAGCCCTTAAAACCAAAAGGCAAGGGTAAAAAGGATCCAAGGCTTTGAGCATCAATGGATAGGAGGGCCCAAGGAAATAAAATCCAGGCCTAAGCGGCTAAATCAAGCTGTCCCTAACCATGTGCTTGTGTCATGAAGGTCCAAGTGAAAAGCTTGAGACTGAGTGGTTAAAGTTGTGATCCAAAGCATTAGAGTGTGCTTAAGAGCTCTGGACACCAATAACTGGGGACTTTAGCAAAGCTAAGTCACAATCTGAAAAGGTTCACCCAGTTATGTGTCTGTGGCATTTATGTATCCGGTGGTAATACTGGAAAACAAAGTGCTTAGGGCCACGGCCAAGACTCATAAGTAGCTGTGTTCAAGAATCAACATGCTTAACTAGGAGAATCATTAACACTATCCGAAATTCTAAGTTCCTAGAGAAGCCAATCATTCTAAACTTCAAAGGAAAAAGTGAGATGCCAAAACTGTTCAGAAGCAAAAAGCTACAAGTCCCGCTCATCTAATTATAATTAATATTCATTGATATTCTGGAATTTATAGTATATTCTCTTCTTTTTATCCTATTTGATTTTCAGTTACTTGGGGACAAGCAACAATTTAAGTTTGGTGTTGTGATGAGCGGATAATTTATACGCTTTTTGGCATTGTTTTTGGGTAGTTTTTAGTAAGTTCAAGCTACTTTTAGGGATGTTTTCATTAGTTTTTATGTTAAATTCACATTTCTGGACTTTACTATGAGTTTGTGTGTTTTTCTGTGATTTCAGGTAAATTCTAACTGAAATTGAGGGATTTGAGCAAAACTCTGAAAAAGGCTGACAAAAGGACTGCTGATGCTGTTGGAATCTGACCTCCCTGCACTCGAAATGGATTTTCTGGAGCTACAGAACTCCAAATGGCGCGCTCTCAACGGCGTTGGAAAGTAGACATCCAGGGCTTTCCAGCAATATATAATAGTCCATACTTTATTCGGAAATTGACGACGTAACTTGGCGTTGAACGCCAAGTACATGCTGCTGTCTGGAGTTAAACGCCAGAAAAACGTCATGATCCGGAGTTGAACGCCCAAAACACGTCATAACTCGGAGTTCAACTCCAAGAGAAGCCTCAGCTCGTGGATTGATCAAACTCAGCCCAAGCATACACCAAGTGGGCCCCGGAAGTGGATTTATGCATCAATTACTTACTCATGTAAACCCTAGGAGCTAGTTTATTATAAATAGGACATTTAACTATTGTATTAGACATCTTTTGATCACTTTAGATCTGAAGAACATCTTTGAACGCATAGTTCTTAGACCACATGGGGGCTGGCCATTCGGCCATGCCTGAACCTTTTCTTATGTATTTTCAACGGTGGAGTTTCTGCACACCATAGATTAAGGGTGTGGAGCTCTGCTGTACCTCAAGTATTAATGCAATTCTATTTTCTTTTATTCAATTCTCTATTATTCTTATTCCAAGATATTCATTCGCACCCAAGAACATGATGAATGTGATGAATAGATAACCCTCATTATCATTCCCACTTATGAACGCACGTGATTGACAACCACTTCCGTTCTACATGCAACAGAGCTTGAATGTGTATCTCTTAGATTCCCCAACAGAATCTTCGTGGTATAAGCTAGATAGATGGCGGCATTCATGAGGATCCGGAAAGTCTAAACCTTGTCTATGGTATTCCGAGTAGGATTCTGGGATTGAATGACTGTGACGAGCTTCAAACTCCTGAAGGCTGGGCGTGATGACAAGCGCAAAAGAATCAATGGATTCTATTCCAACCTGATTGAGAACCGACAGATGATTAGCCATGCGAGTGACAGCCGCAGAGGACCATTTTCACTGAGAGGATGGGATGTAGCCACTGACAACGGTGATGCCCTACATACAGCTTGCCATGGGAAGGAGTAAGAAGGATTGAGTTGAAGTAGTAGGAGGGCAGGCGTCCTTGAGTCTTACAGTATCTCCATATGCTTATCTGAAATTCCTACCAATGAATCTGCATAAGTGTTCTATCCCTTTTATTATTTCATCTATTTTCTTATTATTTATTTTCGAAACCATAAACAATTTTAATCTGCCTAACTGAGATTTACAAGGTGACCATAGCTTGCTTCATACCAACAATCTCTGTGGGATCGATCCTTACTCACGTAAGGTTTATTACTTGGACGACCCAGTACACTTGCTGGTTAGTTGAACGGAGTTGTGAATTCAACTGATGCCATAATAATGATCTCATACAAAATAGTTAGAACATTGATCACAATTTCGTCCACCACTTGTCTATGGCATTTTGAGAAGAATCACCAAAGAGAATGAACTGCTAGAGCTTCACCCTCATTCAGATTGGATGACCGCAGCCATACAGCATTTGATCTGAAGCAGAGAAGATTAATGACCGCGGTCATATGGCGTTGATCACATACAACCTGCCATAGAAGAAATCCTTCACAAGCAAAGGAGACAGTAATACCAGAGTTAATTCAGAAAGACAAAGCAACTCCAATCCTTAATCATCTTCCTATTACTGATTCCATTCAAATTCACAAAGTATTTTATACCCTTTTTCTTTATTTACATGTCAACTTAGTTTAAATCTCACAAATACAAATCCAACAACTCTTCCATCCGCCTGACTAAGACCTGCAAGATAACCATAGGTTGCTTGAAACCACAATCTTCATGGGATCGATCCGGTGCACTTGCTGATACAGATGTACGGAGTGCGGGGATTTGTGCATCAGTGGACCTTCGGGGATCAATTGCACCTCCAAGATAGTGCTTCAACCTCTGGCCATTAACTGTAAACTTTCTGTCAAAATTCTCTTCCTGAGTTTCTACATGACCATACAGTGATGCCCTGGTTACCACAAACGGTCCTAACCACCGGGATTTCAGCTTCTTGGGAAAGAGTTTGAGCCTACAATTAAACAGAAGCACCCTCTAACTTGGCTCAAAGACTCTGATGGCAATCTTCTTATCATGCCATATCTTAGTTCTCTCCTTATAGGGCTTGGCATTCTCATAGGCCGAATATCTGAATTCATCAAGCTCATTCAACTGAAGCATTCTCTTTATTCCTGCAGCTTGAGCATCAAAGTTCAGAAACTTGATTGCCCAGTAAGCTTTATGCTCCAGCTCAATTGGCAAATTACAAGCTTTACCATAGACTAACTGATAAGGGGATATGCCAATAGGAGTCTTGTAAGCTATCCGGTACGCCCAGAGAGCATTATCAAGCTTCCTAGACCAGTCTTTCCTTGAGGTACTGACAGTCTTCTCTAGAATCCTCTTGAGTTCTCTATTAGAAACCTCAACCTGTCTACTTGTCTGAGGGTGATAAGGGGTTGCCACTTTATGACAGACTCTATACCTCTACAGAAGTGAGTCTAGCTGTCTCTTACAGAAGTGACTTCCACCATCTCTAATGAGTGTCCTTGGGACACCAAACCGGCTGAAAATATATCTCTGAAGAAAGCTCATCACCACTTTGGCATCATTAGTGGGAAGAACCATAGCTTCCACCTATCTGGACACATAATCAACTGCCACCAAGATATAGTTGTTGGAATATGAGGGTGGGAAAGGTCCCATGAAGTCAATACCCCACACATCAAACAACTCAATCTCAAGAATCCCCTATTGTGGCATCTCATAGTTGGCAGGGAGATTCTTTGCTCTTTCACATCTCTCACAGTTCTTCACAAATGCTCTTGAATCTCGGAAGAGAGTCGGCTAGTAAAAACTGCTCTGAAGGACCTTTGTAGCTATCCTTTCACCACCAAAGTGGCCTAAATAATCAGAGCCATGACAGCGCCAAAGAATCTGCTGTATTTTCTCACCTGAGACACTCCTCCAAATTATACCATCAGAGCATTTTCTAAAAAGGTATGGTTCCTCCCAAAAGTAGTACTTTGCATCAGTCAGTAGCTTCTTCACTTTTTGTTTACTATACTCTTTTGGAATGAAATTCATGGCTTTGTAATTTGCAATATCCGCAAACCATGGATCCTACTGAATAGTGAACAGTTGCTCATTCGGAAATGTCTCAGTCACAGTTGTGGGTGGTTGCATGCCCTTTTTAGGTTTAATACTGGAAAGGTGATCAGCTGCTTGATTTTCTGACCCTTTCTTGTCTTTGATCTCAATATCAAACTCCTGAAGGAGTTGCACCCATCTGATTAATCTTGGTTTAGAATCCTATTTGGTTAGAAGGTACTTCAAACCAGCATGATCAGTATAAACAATAACCTTAGAACCAATTAAATAGGACCTTAACTTATCAATAGCATACACAATAGCTAATAATTCTTTTTCTGTAGTTGTGAAATTCTTTTGAGCATCATTTAACACACGACTAGCATAGTAAATGACATGTATAAGCTTGTCATGCCTCTGTCCTAAAACAGCTCCTATAGCATAATCACTAGCATCACATGTTAATTCAAATGGCAAATCCCAGTCCGGAAGAGCTATGATGAGAGCAGAGGTAAGGTTTGCTTTTAGAGTTTCAAAAGCATACAGGCATTCAGTATCAAACACAAAAGGAACATCAGCGACTAGTAAGTTGCTCAATTATTTAGCAATCTTAGAAAAATCCTTTATAAATCTTCTGTAAAATCCTGCATGACCCAAGAAACTCTGGACTGCCTTAACATTAAATGGTGGTGGTAATTTTTCAATTACCTCCACCTTGGCTCTATCAACCTCAATCCCTTTGCTTGAAATCCGGTCTCCAAAAACAATACCTTCTGTAACCATAAAATTATATTTTTCCCAATTTAAAACAAGGTTTGATTCTTGAGACTGTTTCAAGACCAGAGATAAATGCTTAAGGCAGGATTCAAAAGAATTACCAAAAACAGAAAAATCATCCACAAATACCTCAATAAACTTTTCAACCATATTAGAAAAATTGAAAGCATACACCTCTGAAAGTTGCTGGTGCATTATGGAGTCCAAATGGCATTCTTCTGTAAGCAAATACTCCAAAAGGACATGTAAATGCCGTCTTCTCTTGATCTTGAGGGTCCACTATAATTTGGTTACATCCAGAGTATCCATCTAGAAAACAATAAAAACTATGACCAGCTAACCTCTCAAGCATCTGATTAATGAAAGGCAGGGAGAAGTGATCCTTCCTTGTAGCAGTGTTGAGCGTCCTGTAGTCTATGCACATTCTCCATCCTGTGACTGTCCGTATAGGAATTAGCTCATTTTTTTCATTCTTGATCACTGTCATCCGTCCTTTCTTGGGAACTACTTGCACAGGACTCACCTAAGGGCTGTCAGAAATAAGGTATATAATAATGGATTCCCATAGTTTCATTACCTTTTTTTTAGACTACCTCTTTCATAGTTGGATTGATTCTCCTTTGTGGTTGCACAATCGGTTTAGCATCTTCTTCAAGAAGGATCTTGTGCATACACTTGGTTGGACTAATCCCCATTAAATCACCAATGGTCTACCCAAGAGCTGTTTTATGGCTCCTGAGCACTGTAATAAGCGCCTCTTCCTCACTATGTTTCAAGGAAGAGCTAATAATCACTGGATATGAATCATTTTCACCAAAGAACACATATTTCAAAGAAGGAGGCAAAGGCTTTAGCTCAAGCTTGGGGACTTCTTCCTCCACCTTAGGTGTGTTCACCATGTTCTTATGGGGTGGTGAATCATCAATCTCAAGTAATTCATACTCAGAGATAGGATCTAGAATATCATCAAGTACCTCAGTTTCTAGTACCTCTTGAACAAGTGGTTCAATAACATCAACTCTCATACAACCCTCAGAATCACTAGGGTGTTTGAGGGCTTCAAATACATTAAGGACCACCTATTCTTTATTGACCGTCAGGGTTAATTCACCCTTTTGCACATCAATCAGAGCTCTACTTGTAGCTAAAAAGGGTCTTCCAAGAATAATTGAGGACTTTTTTTCCTCTTCCATATCCAATATAACAAAATTAGCAGAAAAAATAAATGGCCCTACTTTCACAAGTAAATCCTCAACAACCCCCGTAGGAAATTTAATAGAAAGATAAGCAAGTTGAAGAGAAATACGAGTGGGTTTTACCTCCTAAATTTGGAGCTTTTTCATAATTAAAAGTGGCATGAGATTGGTGCTAGCTCCAAGATCACACAAAGCTCTCTAAATAGTGACATCTCCAATGGTGCAAGGAATTACAAAGTTCCTTGGATCCTGCACCTTCTTAGGAAGGTTATGTTGAATAATAGCACTGCATTCCTTAGTTAATAGCACTGTCTCATGTTCCTTCCAATTCCTCTTGTTAGTCAACAGTTCTTTCATGAATTTAGCATAGAGATGCATTTTCTCAAGAGCTTCAGCAAAAGGAATGTTGATCTGAAGCTTCTTGAAGACTTCTAAAAATCTAGAAAATTGCTTGTCCTTGGAAGCCTTATGAAGTCTCTAAGGATATGGCATTTTAGGCTTGTACTTAGAAGCCTTTTGCAATGTAGGATGAGTGTCAAGAGAGACTGGGAATGGGTTATCTGCACGCCTTGGAGGGACGTGCTCCACCTCTTCTTTCTTCTCCTCTGGAACTTCTTTTTCAACTAGCTCCTCATTGACCTTAGTCTTAGAACCAGTCACTTTACCACTTTTCAATTGAATGACTTTGCAGTCTTCTCTTGGATTCACCACTGTATCACCAGGAAATGTACTTGAAAGCCTCTCAGATATCTGCTTGCTCAATTGGCCTACTTACATCTCCAAGTTCATGATTGATGCTCTGGTTTCTGATGAGCGGATAATTTATACGCTTTTTGGCATTGTTTTTATATAGTTTTTAGTAAGTTTGAGCTACTTTTAGGGATGTTTTCCTTAGTTTTTATGTTAAATTCACATTTCTGGACTTTACTATGAGTTTGTGTGTTTTTCTGTGATTTCAGGTAAATTCTGACTGAAATTGAGGGATTTGAGCAAAACTCTGAAAAAGGCTGACAAAAGGACTGCTGATGCTGTTGGATTCTGACCTCCCTGCACTCGAAATGGATTTTCTGGAGCTACAGAACTCTAAATGGCGCGCTCTCAACGGCGTTGGAAAGTAGACATCCAGGGCTTTCCAGCAATATATAATAGTCCATGCTTTATTCGAAGAATGACGACGTAACTTGGCGTTAAACGCCAAGTACATGCTGCTGTCTGGAGTAAAACGCCAGAAAAACGTCATGATCCGGAGTCAAACGCCCAAAACACGTCATAACCTGAAGTTTGACGCCAAGAAATGCCTCTACACGTGGATTGATCAAGCTCAGCCCAAACATACACCAAGTGGGCCCCGGAAGTGGATTTATGCATCAATTACTTACTCATGTAAACCCTAGGAGCTAGTTTATTATAAATAGGATGATTTACTAATGTATCAATCATCTTTGGTCTCAGTTTTGTTTTATTCTTCATCTTAGGAGATCATTGATCACGGTTTAGGGGGGCTGGCCATTCGGCCATGCCTGGACCTCTTGCTTATGTATTTTCAACGGTGGAGTTTCTGCACACCATAGATTAAGGGTGTAGAGCTCTGCTGTACCTCAGAGATTAATGAAGTTCTATTTTCTTTTATTCAATTCCTCTTTTATTCTTATTCCAAGATATTCATTCGTACTCAAGAACATGATGAATGTGATGAGTTAATAACCCTCATTATTATTCTCACTTATGAACGCGCGTGATTGACAACCACTTCCGTTCTACATGCAAAGAAGCTTGAATGTGTATCTCTTAGATTCCCCAACAGAATCTTCGTGGTATAAGCTAGATGGATGGCGGCATTTATCTGGATCCGGAAAGTCCAACCTTGTCTGTGGTGTTCCGAGTAGGATCCTGGGAATCCGGAAAGTCTCACCTTGTCTGTGGTATTCCGAGTAGGATTCCGTTCATGAATGACTGTGACGTGCTTCAAACTTTAACCTGCTGGGCGTTAGTGACAAACGCAAAAGAGGGATTCTATTCCAGTAGGAGCGGGAACCAACCGGTGATTGGCCGTGCTGTGACAGAGTGCGTGCGTAGCTTTCACTGCGAGGATGGGATGTAGCTATCAACCATGGGTGATGCCTCCAGACTGGTTAGCTGTGCGAGTGACAGCCGTACAGGTTATTTCCCCGAGAGGAATGAAAGTAGCCACAGCTGATAGTGAACCCCTATACAAAGCTTGCCATGGAAAGGAGTAAGAAGGATTGAGTAGAAGGAATAGGAGAGCAGGCGTCCAAAAGCTCTACAGCATCTCCATTCCACTTATCTGAAATTCCTACCAATGAATCTGCATAAGTATTTCTATCCCTTTTTATTAACTTCTTTCTATTTTATTTAAACCCATAAACTATTTTAATCTGCCTAACTGAGATTTACAAGGTGACCATAGCTTGCTTCATACCAACAATCTCTGTGGATTCGACCCTTACTCACGTAAGGTTATTACTTGGACGACCCAGTACACTTGCTGGTTAGTTGAACGGAGTTGTGAAGGAAGGCCAATTTCTAAAAGGAATAATCTCTACTCAGTGCCAATTCCTATAATCCAAATTACAATGAATCAGATCTAAAAAAAGAGGAATCACAATTTCGTCCACCAAGTTTTTGGCGCCGTTGCCGGGGATTGTTCGAGTATGGACAACTGACGGTTCATCTTGTTGCTCAGATTAGGTAATTTTCTTTTCAAAAATCTTTTTCAAAATTTTTCTTTTATTTTTCGTTTTTCTAAACTTTATTTTCGAAAAAATTAATAAAAAATCAAAAAAATTCATAAAATCATAAAAAAAAAATATTTTGTGTTTCTTGTTTGAGTCTTGAGTCAATTTTTAAGTTTGGTGTCAATTGCATGCTTTAAAAAAAAAATTTCTTGCATTTTTCAAAATTCCATGCATTCATAGTGTTCTTCATGATCTTCAAGTTGTTCTTGACAAGTCTTCTTGTTTGATCTTGATGATTTCTTGTTTTGAGTTGTTTGTTGTTTTTCATGTGCATTTTTTGTTTGTTAGAATCCATGCATTAAAGATTTCTAAGTTTGGTGTCTTGCATGTTTTCTTTGCATTAAAAATTTTTCAAAATTATGTTCTTGATGTTCATCATGATCTTCAAAGTGTTCTTGGTGTTCATCTTGACATTCATAGTGTTCTTGCATGCATCTTGTGTCTTGATCCAAAATTTTCATGTTTTGGGTCATTTTTGTGTTTTTCTTTAAAAATTTAAAAATCCAAAAATATCTTTTCCTTATTTCCCTCCAAAATTTCGAAATTTTGGGATTGACTTGGTCAAAAATTTTCAAAATTAGTTGTTTCTTACAAGTCAAGTCAAAATTTCAATTTTAAAAATCTTATCTTTTCAAAATCTTTTTCAAAAATCATATCTTTTTCAATTTTTTTTTATTTTCGAAAATTTCAAAAATTATTTTTCAAAATATTTTCACAATCTTTTTCCTTATCTTTATATCAAAATTTCGAAAATATGCTAACAATTAATGTGATTGGTTCAAAAATTTGAAGTTTGTTACTTTCTTGTTAAGAAATGTTCAATCTTTAAGTTCTAGAATCTTATCTTGTAGTTTCTTGTTAGTTAAGTCATTTTTAAAATTAAATCTTTTTCAAAATATCTTCTTCAAATATATCTTTTATCTTTTATCTCATCTTATCTTTTTCAAAATTTTATCTTTTTTCAAAATTTGATTTCAAAATATCTTATCTAACTTACTATCTTCCTATCTTTTTCAATTTTGATTTTCAAATCTTTTTCAATCAACTAACTAACTTGTTGTTTGTTTCTTATCTTTTTCAAAACCACCTAACTACTTCTCTCTCTTCTATTTTCGAAAATGTCTCTCTCTTTTTTCAAAAATTCTTTTTAATTAACTAATTGTTTCAAATTTTAATTTTAATTACAATTTACCTTTAATTTTCGAAAATTACTAACCCCTTTTTCAAAATTATTTTCGAAAATCCCTTTCTCTTTTCTTCTTCTTTTTAATTATTTAATTACTAACACTTCTCTTCACCTCTCTTCATCCAAAAATCCGAATCCATCCTTCTTCATTCTTCTACCCCTTTCTTTTTCTACTAACATAAAGGAATCTCTATACTGTGACATAGAGGATTCCTTTTTCTTTTCTTGTTTTCTTCTCTTTCATATGAGCAGGAACAAGGATAAAGGCACTCTTGTTGAAATTGATCCAGAACCTGAAAGGACTCTGAAGAGAAAATTAAGAGAAGCTAAATTCCAACAATCCAGAAACAACCTTTCAGAAATATTAGAACAAGAGGTGATGGCCGAAAATAATAATAATGCAAGGAGAATGCTTGGGGACTTTACAAAGCCAACGTCCAAGTTTGATGGAAGAAGCATCTCCATTCCTGCCATTGGAGCCAATAACTTTGAGCTTAAGCCTCAACTAGTTGCTTTAATGCAACAAAACTGCAAGTTTTATGGACTTCCATCTGAAGATCCTTACCAGTTTTTAACTGAGTTCTTGCAGATCTGTGACACTGTAAAGACAAATGGAGTTAATCCTGAAGTCTACAGACTCTTGCTTTTCCCTTTTGCTGTAAGAGACAGAGCTAGAGTATGGTTGGATTCACAACCCAAGGATAGCCTGGACTCATGGGATAAGCTTGTCACTGCATTCTTGGATAAATTCTTTCCTCCTCAAAAGCTGAGCAAGCTGAGAGTGGATGTTCAAACCTTCAAACAAAAAGATGGTGAATCCCTCTATGAAGCTTGGGAAAGATACAAGCAGCTGACCAAGAGATGTCCATCTGACATGTTTTCAGAATGGACCATATTAGATATATTCTATTATGGTCTCTCTGAATTTTCGAAAATGTCATTGGACCATTCTGCAGGTGGATCTATTCACCTGAAGAAAACGCCTGAAGAGGCTCAAGAACTCATTGACATGGTTGCAAACAACCAGTTTATGTACACCTCCGAGAGGAATTCCGTGAACAATGGGGTACCTCAGAAGAAAGGAGTTCTTGAAATTGATGCTCTGAATGCCATATTGGCTCGAACAAAGTGTTGACTCACAGGTCAACATGATCTCTCAAAATCTGAATGGATTGCAACATGCATCCAACAGTACTAGAGAGGCAGCTTCTGAAGAAGCTTATGATCCTGAAAACCCTGCCATAGCAGAGGTTAATTACTTAGGTGAACCTTATGGAAACACCTATAACTCATCATGGAGAAATCATCCTAATTTCTCCTGGAAGGATCAACAAAAACCTCAACAAGGTTTTAACAATGGTGGACGCAACAGGCTGAACAATAGTAAGCCATATCCATCATCTTCTCAGCAACAGACAGAGAACTCTGAACAAAACACTTCTAATTTAGCCAATATAGTCTCTGATCTGTCAAAGGCCACTTTCAGTTTCATGAATGAAACAAGATCCTCCATTAGAAATTTGGAGGCACAAGTAGGCCAGCTGAGTAAGAAAGTTATTGAAACTCCTCCCAGTATTCTCCCAAGCAATACAGAAGAGAATCCAAAAGGAGAGTGCAAGGCCATTGATTTGATCAAAGTGGCTGAATGCACAAGGGAGGAGGAGGACGAAAATCCTAGTGAGGAAGACCTCCTGGGACGTTCCTCAAGCAAGAAGGAGTTTCCTATTAAGGATCCTGAGGAATCTGAGGCTCATCTAGAGACCATAGAGATTCCATTAAATCTCCTTCTGCCATTCATGAGTTCTGAAGAATATTCATCCTCTGAAGAGGATGAAGATGTGATTGGAGAGCAAGCTGCTCTATATTTAGGAGCTATCATGAAGCTGAATGCCAAACTGTTTGGTAATGAGACTTCGGAAAGTAAACATCCCTTGCTCATTAGTGAACTGGATACTTGGATTCAGAGAACTCTACCTCAAAAGAAACAAGATCCTGGCAAGTTCTCAATACCTTGCACCATTGGCACTATGAGCTTTGAAAGAGCTCTATGTGATCTTGGATCAGGAATAAATCTTATGCCACTCTCTGTAATGGAGAAGCTGGGAATCATTGAGGTACAACCTGCCTTGTTCTCATTACAACTGGCAGATAAGTCAGTGAGGCAAGCATATGGAAAAGTAGAGGACGTGCTAGTAAAGGTTGAAGGCCTTTACATCCCTACTGATTTCATAATCCTAGACACTAGGAATGAAGATGATGAATGCATCATCCTAGGAAGACCTTTCCTAGCCACAGCAGGAGCTGTGATAGATGTCAACAGAGGTGAGTTAGTCCTTCAATTGAATGGGGACTACCTTGTGTTTAAGGCACATGGCCATCCCTCTGTGACAAAAGAGAGTAAGCATGAAGAGCTTCTCTCAGTTCAAGGTCAAGAAGAGCCCACACAGTCAAACTCTAAGTTTGGTGTTGTGAGGCCACAACTAAACTCTAAGTTTGGTGTTCAAACCCCATATCCAAACTCTAAGTTTGGTGTTGGGAATACCACACTTAAGTTGACCTGATCATCATGTGGCTCCATGAGAGCCACTGTCAAGCTATTGACATTAAAGAAGCGCTTATTGGGAGGCAACCCAATTTTATTCATCTAATTTTATTTTATTTTGTTTCTTTGTTATTTTTGTGTTTTATTAGGTACATGATCATGAGGAGTCACGAAAAAAATAAAAAAAAATTAAAAACAGAGTCAAAAACAGAAGAAAAAAATTTTTCACCCTGGAGGACGCACGGGCTGGCGTTCAGCGCCCAGAAGGAGCATCTGGCTGGCGTTCAACGCCAGAACAGAGCATCTTTCTGGCGCTGAACGCCCAAAACAAGCTACATCCTGGCGTTTAACGCCAGAATGCGCACACAGAGGAAAATCTGGCGCTGAACGCCAGAAACAAGCATGAAACTGGCGTTCAACGCCAGAAACATGCATAACATGGGCGTTTAACGCCCAGAACTAGCATCAATGGGCGTTTGAACGCCAGAATGATGCATGAAGGCATGTTACATGCCTATAGGGTGAAGGAATGGTATTTCTTTTTCACCTCAGGATCTGTGGACCCCACAGGATTCCTACCTCAGGATATGTGGACCCCACAGGATCCCCACCTACCTTTTCTTTTAATCCTATTCACACTTTCCTAATCCAAATCTCATTCCCAATGTCACCCTTCCCAAAAACCTTCACCAATCAACTCAACTCCTCTTCCCAATTACCCCATTCACCATTCACATCAATCTCCTCTTCCCCATAAACCCCACCTACCTTCATAGAATTCAAATTCAATTCCCACCCTTTCCCACCCAAAATGGCCGAAATCCCTTTCCCCCCTCTCCCTATAAATACCCTTCTTTTCTTTTACATTTTCACACAACACAAACCCACTTTCTCCCACATAGCCGAACCCTCTCTTCTCCCTCTCTACCATCTCTTCTTCTTCTTCTACTCTTCTTTTCTTTTTGCTTGGGGACAAGCAAATTTTAAGTTTGGTGTGGTAAAAAGCCTAAGCTTTTTCATCTTCATTCACCATCAATGGCACCCAAGACCGGAATTTCCTCAAGAAAAGGAAAAGGGAAAGCAAAAGCTTCTTTCTCTGAGTCATGGGAGAAGGAGAGGTTCATCTCCAAAAGCCATCAAGACCACTTCCATGATGTTGTGGCAAAGAAAAAAGTGATCCCTGAGGTCCCTTTCAAGCTCAAGAAAAATGAGTATCCGGAAATCCGACATGAAATTCAAAGAAGAGGTTGGGAAGTCTTAGCCAACCCTATGCAACAAGTCAGAATTCTCATGGTTCAAGAGTTCTATGCCAATGCATGGATCACTAGAAACCATGACCAAAGTATGAACCCAAGCCCAAAGAATTATCTCACAATGGTTAGGGGGAAATACTTGGATTTCAGTCCGGAAAATGTGAGGTTGGCGTTTCATTTACCCATGATGCAAGGTGATGAACGCCCTTACACAAGGAGGGTCAACTTTAATCAAAGGTTGGACCAAGTCCTTATGGACATTTGTGTGGAAGGCGCCCAATGGAGAGTAGACTCCAAAGGCAAGCCAGTCCAACTAAGAAGACTGGACCTCAAGCCTGTAGCTAGAGGATGGTTGGAGTTCATTCAAAGATCCATCATCCCTACAAGCAACCGATCTGAAGTTACTGTGGATCGAGCCATCATGATTCATAGCATCATGATTGGAGAGGAAGTAGAGGTTCATGAAGTCATATCTAATGAACTCTACAAATAGCTGACAAGCCTTCATACATGGCACGGCTAGCCTTCCCCCACCTCATATGCCATCTATGTTACTCAGCTGGAGTCATCATAGAAGGAGATATCTCAATTGAAGAAGACAAGCCCATCACCAAGAAAAGGATGGAGCAAGCAAGGGAAGCACCTCACGGTCCTCAAGGAGACATGAGGAACCTTCCCCCACCTCATATGCCATCTATGTTACTCAGCTGGAGTCATATAGAAGGAGATATCTCAATTGAAGAAGACAAGCCCATCACCAAGAAAAGGATGGAGCAAGCAAGGGAAGCACCTCACGGTCCTCAAGGAGAACATGAGGAAGTTCATCATCAACAAATGCCTCATGGAATGCACTTTCCTCCACAACTATTGGGAGCAACTTAGCACCTCCTTGGAAGATTTGAGCCATAATGTGGAACAACTAAGGGTGGAACATCATGAACACGCCCTCACTCTTCAAGAAATAAGAGAAGATCAAAGAGCAATGAGGGAGGAGCAACAAAGGCAAGGAAGGGACATAGAAGAGTTGAAGAACATCATTGGTCCTTCAAGAAGAAGACGCCACTAAAGGTGGATTCATTCCTTGTTCTTTATTTCTTTCTGTTTTCGGTTTTTAATTATTGTGTTTATCTATGTTTTTGTGTCTCTACTTCATGATCATTAGTGTGTAACCATGCCTTAAAGCTATGAATAAAATCCATTAGTCCTTCACCTCTCTTAAAAGAAAAATGTTTTAATTCAAAAGAACAAGAAGTACATAATTTTCGAAATTATTATTGAATTTAGTCTAATTATATTGATGTGGTGACAAATGCTTTTGTTTTCTGAATGAATGAATGAACAGTGCATATGTCTTTTGATCTTGTTGTTTATGAGTGTTTAAAATTGTTGGTTCTTGAAAGAATGATGAACAAAGAGAAATGTTATTGATGATCTGAAAAACCATGAATTTGATTCTTGAAGCAAGAAAAAGCAGTGAAAAAAAAAAAAAGAGAAGGAGCAGTAGAAAAAGCCAATAGCCCTTAAAACCAAAAGGCAAGGGTAAAAAGGATCCAAGGCTTTGAGCATCAATGGATAGGAGGGCCCAAGGAAATAAAATCCAGGCCTAAGCGGCTAAACCAAGCTGTCCCTAACCATGTGCTTGTGTCATGAAGGTCCAAGTGAAAAACTTGAGACTGAGTGGTTAAAGTCGTGATCCAAAGCAAAAGAGTGTGCTTAAGAGCTCTGGACACCACTAACTGGGGACTCTAGCAAAGCTGAGTCACAATCTGAAAAGGTTCACCCAGTTATGTGTCTGTGGCATTTATGTATCCGGTGGTAATACTGGAAAACAAAATGCTTAGGGCCACAGCCAAGACTCATAAGTAGCTGTGTTCAAGAATCAACATGCTTCACTAAGAAAGTCAATAACACTATCCCAAATTCTAAGTTCCCCCAGAGACGCCAATACCTCTAAACTACAAAGGAAAAAGTGAGATGCCAAAACTGTTCAGAAGCAAAAAGCTACAAGTCCCGCTCATGTAATTAAATTAATATTCATTGATATTTTGGACTTTATAGTATATTCTCTTCTTTTTATCCTATTTGATTTTCAGTTGCTTGGGGACAAGCAACAATTTAAGTTTGGTGTTGTGATGAGCGGATAATTTATACGCTTTTTGGCATTGTTTTATATAGTTTTTAGTAAGTTTGAGCTACTTTTAGGGATGTTTTCCTTAGTTTTTATGTTAAATTCACATTTCTGGACTTTACTATGAGTTTGTGTGTTTTTCTGTGATTTCAGGTAAATTCTGACTGAAATTGAGGGATTTGAGCAAAACTCTGAAAAAGGCTGACAAAAGGACTGCTGATGCTGTTGGATTCTGACCTCCCTGCACTCGAAATGGATTTTCTGGAGCTACAGAACTCTAAATGGCGCGCTCTCAACGGCGTTGGAAAGTAGACATCCAGGGCTTTCCAGCAATATATAATAGTCCATGCTTTATTCGAAGAATGACGACGTAACTTGGCGTTAAACGCCAAGTACATGCTGCTGTCTGGAGTAAAACGCCAGAAAAACGTCATGATCCGGAGTCAAACGCCCAAAACACGTCATAACCTGAAGTTTGACGCCAAGAAATGCCTCTACACGTGGATTGATCAAGCTCAGCCCAAACATACACCAAGTGGGCCCCGGAAGTGGATTTATGCATCAATTACTTACTCATGTAAACCCTAGGAGCTAGTTTATTATAAATAGGATGATTTACTAATGTATCAATCATCTTTGGTCTCAGTTTTGTTTTATTCTTCATCTTAGGAGATCATTGATCACGGTTTAGGGGGGCTGGCCATTCGGCCATGCCTGGACCTCTTGCTTATGTATTTTCAACGGTGGAGTTTCTGCACACCATAGATTAAGGGTGTGGAGCTCTGCTGTACCTCAGAGATTAATGAAGTTCTATTTTCTTTTATTCAATTCCTCTTTTATTTATTCCAAGATATTCATTCGTACTCAAGAACATGATGAATGTGATGAGTTAATAACCCTCATTATTATTCTCACTTATGAACGCGCGTGATTGACAACCACTTCCGTTCTACATGCAAAGAAGCTTGAATGTGTATCTCTTAGATTCCCCAACAGAATCTTCGTGGTATAGCTAGATGGATGGCGGCATTTATCTGGATCCGGAAAGTCCAACCTTGTCTGTGGTGTTCCGAGTAGGATCCTGGGAATCCGGAAAGTCTCACCTTGTCTGTGGTATTCCGAGTAGGATTCCGTTCATGAATGACTGTGACGTGCTTCAAACTTTAACCTGCTGGGCGTTAGTGACAAACGCAAAAGAGGGATTCTATTCCAGTAGGAGCGGGAACCAACCGGTGATTGGCCGTGCTGTGACAGAGTGCGTGCGTAGCTTTCACTGCGAGGATGGGATGTAGCTATCAACCATGGGTGATGCCTCCAGACTGGTTAGCTGTGCGAGTGACAGCCGTACAGGTTATTTCCCCGAGAGGAATGAAAGTAGCCACAGCTGATAGTGAACCCCTATACAAAGCTTGCCATGGAAAGGAGTAAGAAGGATTGAGTAGAAGGAATAGGAGAGCAGGCGTCCAAAAGCTCTACAGCATCTCCATTCCACTTATCTGAAATTCCTACCAATGAATCTGCATAAGTATTTCTATCCCTTTTTATTAACTTCTTTCTATTTTATTTAAACCCATAAACTATTTTAATCTGCCTAACTGAGATTTACAAGGTGACCATAGCTTGCTTCATACCAACAATCTCTGTGGATTCGACCCTTACTCACGTAAGGTTATTACTTGGACGACCCAGTACACTTGCTGGTTAGTTGAACGGAGTTGTGAAGAAAATAAACAGTGCCCTAAGGGTACATGCCAAAGCTCAAAAGATAGAATAATATATTAAGAAGGTTGAATCACAATTTCGTCCACCAGTTTCCTATATAAAGTTTGTCATTAGTGATTCCAAATCAGTGTTCTTCTGAGACTGAGGAGTTGCTTGCTGAGATGACTGAAACTGGTGGTTATTGAAATTGTTCTGATGAAAACCGCCCTAAGAATTATTATTAAAATTCTGTGCTCTCTGAGGTTGCTCTCTCCACCGTAAATTTGGGTGATTTCTCCACCTCTGATTATAGGTCTTTGCATATGGATCATTATTGGGATTTTTAGGATCATTACCCATGTAACTAACTTGTTCAGAAGAAGATTGAGCATAATCATAATTCTCACCTTGCATAGAGCTACCAGTCATGTCATAAGGGGCCTCCTGACGTGCATTCTGAGTGTTGACAGCTGAAACCTGCATCCCACTCAATTGTTGAGTAATAAAATTAATCTATTGAGATAAAGTTTTGTTCTGAGTAAGAAGAGCATCAAAAGCTTCTACTTCCAAAATGCTTTTCTTCTGAGGAGTTCCAGGTTCACAGGATTCCTGTTAGATGAGTATAAATATTGGTTGTTAGCAACCAACTCAATAAGATCAGTAGTCTCCTCTGGTGTCTTCTTCATGTGCAATGAACCACCTGCAGAATTATCTAAACACATTTTGGATATTTTACATAAAAGATATCCAGCTGAGTCCATTTAGAAAACATGTCCAGAAGGCATTGACTGGTTAGTAGCTTGAATCTCTCATAGGCTTCATAAAGGGTCTCACCATCCTTCTGTCTGAAGGTATGAACCTCTACCCTTAGCTTAGTCAGCTTTTGTAGTGGGAAAAATTTAGTCAGAAATCTAGTGACAACCTTATCCCAGGTATCCAGACTCTCTTTGGGTTGAGAATCTAACCACAGTTTTTCTCTATCCCTCACAGCAAATGGAAAAAGCATGAGTTTGTATACCTCAGAATTCACTCCATTAGTCTTCACAATAACACAAATCTACAGAAAATTAGAAATAAACTGATTTGTATCTTCCTGAGGGAGTCCATGATACTAACAATTTTGTTGCACAAGAGTGACCAGCTATGGCTTCAGCTCAAAGTTGTTTGTAGGTATAGGAGGCACCACAATACTTTTTTCCATAAAGATCTGCATTGGAAATAGTGTATGAGCTAGGCACTCTTCTAGGTTGTTGATTCTCATTCAGATTTGCCATATTGCCATGCACAGCACGATTATGATCCATGATGGACTCTGCAACTTCCCTTTCAAGAGTTTCACTCAGATTTTCACTAGCTTTGTAAAGTCTAGCTTGTTGCGAGCGCTACCTCAAAGTCCTTTCAGGTTTAGGATCAAATTCTGTAAGAGGTTCCTTGTCTTTATTCCGGCTTATAAATAGACAGAAGACAAGAAAAGTGGGATTCTCTAGTCAGAGTCTAGAGAATTCCCAATGAGGTAACTTGTGTAAAAGAATAAAATAAAACATGTACTAATTAAGGCTAAAATTTTTTGAAAATGATGACTAAAATTAAGCTAGGAATTTCAAAATTTAACAAGAAAATTAAACAGGAAAATCAAAATAAAATTAACTAGGTAACACCAAACTTAATTTCAGAAATTAAGGAAAAATAATAGTACTTTCGAAAATTATAAAGCAAAAATTAAATAAAATGAAACTAAAATGCCTAATCTAAGCAATCAAACAACTAATAGTTGTTAATCATACTCAATCCTCGGCAACGGCACCGAAAACCTAGTGCGGAATTTATAACCTACAAACTAACCGGCAAGTGCATCGGGTCGTACCAAGTAGTACCTCAAGTGAATGAGGGTCGATCCCTCGAGGATTAATGGACTAAGCAATAAATTAGTTAGACAAAGAGAAAAGTGTGTTGAGAGTTCAATTGCATCAAACAATAATTCAGAGAATCAGAAAACAAGCAATAAACTGAGGTGAAATATATATGGAGAAAACAGTTAAGGCTTCAGAGTTATCTATCTTCCAGATTGACTTCTCTTACTAACTATTTTAATTATGCAAGATTCAATTCATGGCAAACTATATGTGACTAAACCCTAATTCCTTAGACCTTTTTAGTCTCCTCTAACCTTTATCAACCGCCAATTTCTTTGTCACTTAATTCTAATTAGAGTGTGAAGTTCAATTCTAGTTTATATGCCATAAAAATCCTAATTACCCAAATATAAGAGGATTATATGTCACGTATCCCGTTAAGTCCAGATAATTAGAAATTTAGGAGAAATTATTTTCAAGCTGTTATTCAAGTAAAGAGCTTTTCCAAGTTATATAAGAACTCATTTAGAACAAGGGTCATACTTCCATTCCATCCAGATTCATAAGATAAAGAACAAAAATAATTCTTGAAATAGAAATTAGTACATGAATTAAAATAGAAAAATAATAGTATCAATCCATACAATAGACAGAGCTCCTAACCTTAACAGCGGAGGTTTAGCTGCTCATGGTTTAGAGAGAAAACTAGGATTCAGAAAAACTGTAAATTGTGGAATAAGGTAGAAAAGAAGAGAAGAGCCGGAAAGGCTGATTCTTTTTCCTTTTATATTTAATCCTAATTAATGTAAAATATATTTCTTAAAACTAAATAATATCTTTTCCTATTTTTAAATAAAATAAAGTTTAATCAAAAAATCAATTAACATCTCGTGCAGGCCTTGACGAATGAATGGGGACCACATGGTTCATTAGTGTTGGCGCCTAACTTGGTAAGAATCAGCACCTAACTTCGAGGAGGCAGTAAGGAGTGGTGTGAATTGCTTGAGTTGGCGCCTAACTTGGGTTGGTTTGGCACCTAACTCCAAGGTGGCCGAGCCAATTGAGTGTTGTTGTTGTGTCTGGTGCCAAAATTGAGAAATCTCATGATAGGAACTGATGAGCGGATAATTTATACGCTTTTTGGCATTGTTTTTAGGTAGTTTTAGTAGGATCTAGCTACTTTTAGGGATGTTTTCATTAGTTTGTATGCTAAATTCACATTTCTGGACTTTACTATGATTTTGTGTATTTTTCTATGATTTCAGATATTTTCTGGCTGAAATTGAGGGACCTGAGCAAAAATCTGATATAGGCTGAAAAAGGACTGCTGATGTCGTTGGATTCTGACCTCCCTGCACTCAAAATGAATTTTCTGTACCTATAGAACTCCAAATGGTGCGCTCTCAACGGCGTTGGAAAGTAGACATCCAGAGCTTTCCAGCAATATATAATGGTCTATACTTTGTTCGAGTTTAGACGACGCAAACTGGCGTTCAACTCTAGTTCCATGCTGCATTCTGGAGTAAAACGCCAGAAACACGTCACAAACCAGAGTTAAATGCCAAAAACACGTTACAACTTGGAATTTAACTCCAAGAGAAGCCTCTGCACGTGTAAAGCTCAAGCTTAGCCCAAGCACACACCATAGTGGGCCCCTGAAGTGGATTTCTGCATTTAGGCTTATTTTTGTAAACCCTAGTAACTAGTCTAGTATAAATAGGACATTTTACTATTGTATTAGACATCTTTGGATTATTTTTGGATTACCTTATGATCCTTTGATCACGTTTGGGGGCTGGCCATTCGGCGATTCCTGGAGCTTTATCACTTATGTATTTTCAATGGTGGAGTTTTTACACACCATAGATTAAGGGTGTGGAGCTCTGCTGTACCTCGAGTTTCAATGCAATTATTACTATTTTCTATTCAATTCAGCTTATTCTTGTTCTAGGATATTTGTTGCACTTCAACATGATGGATGTGATGATCCGTGACACTCATCATCATTTTCACCTATGAACACGTGACTGACAACCACTTTCGTTCTACCTTAGAACGAGCGAATGTCTCTTGGATTCCTTAATCAGAATCTTCGTGGTATAAGCTAGAACCCTTTGGCGGCCATTCTTGAGAATCCGGAAAGTCTAAACCTTGTCTATGGTATTCCGAGTAGGATTCAGGGATTGAATGACTGTGACGAGCTTCAAACTCGCGATTGTTGGGCGTGATGACAAATGCAAAAGGATCAATGGATTCTATTCCGACATGATCAAGAACCGACAGATGATTAGCCGTGCAGTGACAAGAGCATTTGGACCATTTTTACTGAGAGGATGGGATGTAGCCATTGACAACGGTGATGCCCTACATACAGCTTGCCATGGAAAGGAGTAAGAAGATTTGGATGAAAGCAGCAGGAAAGCAGAAATCCAGAAGGAACACAGGATCTCCATACACTTATTTGAAATTCCTACCAATGATTTACATAAGTATCTCTATCTTATTTTATGCTTTATTTATTATTATTTTCGAAAACCATTATAAACCATTTGAATCTGCCTAACTGAGATTTACAAGATGACCATAGCTTGCTTCATACCAACAATCTCCGTGGGATCGACCCTTACTCGCGTAAGGTTTATTACTTGGACGACCCAGTGCACTTGCTGGTTAGTTGTGCGGAATTGTGACAAAGTATGATTCACGTTTGAGAGCACCAAGTCTATTGGCGCCATTGTTGATGATCACAATTTCGTACACCAAGTTTTTGGCGCCGTTGCCGGGGATTCTTCGAGTTTGGACAACTAACGGTTCATCTTGTTGGTTAGATTAGGTAATTTTCTTATTTTGTTTTTCAAAAAGTTTTCAAAAATATTTTTTCAAAAAAAAAATTTTCCCTTTGTTTTCGAAAATTATTCTAAATTTTTAAGAATGAATTCTAGAGTTTAATGGTAACATGTTGAAGCCTGGCTGGTTGTAAAGCCATGCCCAAATTCTTTTGGATTGAGGCTTCCACTTGTTAGCATAAAAGGCATGTATATGGAGTTGGATGAAGTATCAACTGTTGCATGCCTAATTTATATCCTAAAGCTGGCTGGCTATTAAGCCATGTCCAACCCCTGGATCGGAGCTTTAGGCTAACATTGAAAGATTTCTGAAATTCTTATTAAAAATTTTGAATTTCTTATTTTCTTTTTCCTATAAAATTTTGAAAAAAAATACAAAAAAAATTTATAAAATCATAAAAACCAAAAATATTTTGTGTTTCTTGTTTGAGTCTAGTGTCAATTTTTAAGTTTGGTGTCAATTGCATGTTTTAAAAACTTTTGCATTTTTCGAAAACTCATGCATGATGTTCTTCATGATCTTCAAGTTGTTCTTGGTAAGTCTTCTTGTTTGATCTTCATATTTTCTTGTTTTGTATTTTTTGTAGTTTTTCATATGCATTTTTGCATTCATAGTGTCTAAGCATTGAAAATTTCTAAGTTTGGTGTCTTGCATGTTTTTCTTTTCTTGAAAATTTTTCAAAAATAAGTCTTGATGTTCATCTTGATCTTCAAAGTGTTCTTGCATGCATCATGTGTTTTGATTCATAATTTTCATGTTGTGAGTCATTTTTATGTTTTTCTCTCTCATCATTAAAATTTCAAAAATAAAAAATATCTTTTCCTTATTTTGCTCATAATTTTTGAAAATCTGAGTTGACTTAGTCAAAAACTTTTAAAACTTAGCTATTTCGTATAAGTCAAGTCAAATTTTCAATTTTAAAAATCTTATCTTTTCAAAATCTTTTTCAAAAATCTAATCTTTTTCATTTTTAATTATTTTCAAAAATTTTTAAAATTTATTTTCAAAATCTTTTTCTTATCTTTATTTCAAAATTTCGAAAACTTTACTAACAAGTAATGTGATTGATTCAAAAATTTGAAGTTTGTTACTTTCTTGTTAAGAAAGGTTCAATCTTTAAATTCTAGAGTCATATCTTTTAGTTTCTTGTTAGTCAAGTAATCAATTTTAATTTTAAAAATCAAATCTTTTTCAAAATATCTTTTTCAAATCATATCTTTTTCAAAAGTGTGATTTCAAAATATCTTTTCTAACTTCTTATCTTTTCAAAATTGATTTTCAAATCTTTTCCAACTAACTAATTGACTTTTTGTTTGTTTCTTATCTTTTTCAAAACCACCTAACTACTTTCCTCTCTCTAATTTTCGAAAATTACCTCCCTCTTTTTCAAAATTCTTTTAATTAACTAATTATTTCAAATTTTAATTTTAATTGTTTTTCTTCTCTTAATTTTCGAAAATCACTAACCCTTTTTCAAAATTTATTTTCGAATTTCTCCCTCTCTCATCTTCTTCTATTTATTTATTTATTTACTAACACTTCTCTTCATCTCAAGAATTCGAACCTATCTTCCCCTTTGTGTTTGGATTCTTAACTCTTTTCCTTCTTCTATTACTTTCTTCTTCTACTAACATAAAGGAATCTCTATACTGTGACATAGAGGATTTCTCTTCCTTTTCTGTTCTCTTCTTTTTCATATGAGCAGGAACAAGGAAAAAGGCATTCTTGTTAAAGCTGATCCTGAACCTGAAAGGACTCTTAAGAAGAAACTGAGAGAAGCTAAAATACAATAATCCAGAGACAACCTTACTGAAATTTTCGAACAAGAAAAGGATATGGCAGCCGAACCCAACAACAATAATGCAAGGAGGATGCTTGGTGACTATACTACACCTACTTCCAAGTTTAATGGAAGAAGCATCTCAATCCCTGCCATTGGAGCAAACAATTTTGAGTTGAAACCTCAACTAGTTGCTCTAATGTAACAGAACTGCAAGTTTCATGGACTTCCATCAGAAGATCCCTATCAGTTTTTAACTGAGTTCTTACAGATCTGTGAGACTGCTAAGACTAATGGAGTAGATCCTGAAGTCTACAGGCTCATGCTTTTCCCTTTTGCTGTAAGAAACAGAGCTAGAACATGGTTGGACTCACAACCTAAAGATAGCCTGGACTCCTGGGATAAGCTGGTCACGGCCTTCTTGGCTAAGTTCTTTCCTCCTCAAAAGCTGAGCAAGCTTAGAGTGGATGTTCAGACCTTCAAACAGAAAGATGGTGAATCCCTCTATGAAGCTTGGGAAAGATACAAGCAGATGACCAAAAGGTGTCCTTCTGATATGCTTTCAGAGTGGACCATTCTGGATATATTCTATTATGGTCTATCTGAGTTCTCTAAGATGTCACTGGACCATTCTGCAGGTGGATCCATTCACCTAAAGAAAACACCTGCAGAAGCTTAAGAACTTATTGACATGGTTGCAAATAACCAATTCATGTACACTTCTGAGAGGAATTCTGTGAATAATGGGACGCCTCAGAGGAAGGAAGTTCTTGAGATTGATGCTCTGAATGCCATATTGGCTCAGAACAAAATGATGACTCAACAAGTCAACATGATTTCTCAAAGTCTGAATGGATGGCAAAATGCATCCAACAGTACTAAAGAGGCATCTTCTGAAGAAGAAGCCTATGATCTTGAGAACCCTGCAATGGCAGATGTAAATTACATGGGTGAACCTTATGGAAACACCTATTCTTCATGGAGAAATCATCCAAATTTTCATGGAAGGATCAACAAAAGCCTCAACAAGGCTTTAATAATAGTGGAAGAAATAGGCTCACCAATAGCAAGCCTTTTCCATCATCTTCTTAGCAACAGATAGAGAATTCTGAGCAGAGCACCTCTAACTTAGCAAACATAGTCTCTGATCTGTCTAAGGCCACTTTAAGTTTCATGAGTGAAACAAGGTCCTCCATCAGAAATTTGGAGGCACAAGTGGGCTAGCTGAGTAAGAAAGTTACTGAAACTCCTCCTAGTACTCTCCCAAGCAATACTGAAGAGAATCCAAAAAGAGAGTGCAAGGCCATTGACATAATCAACATGGCCGAACCTACAGAGGAAGGAGAGGACGTGAATCCCAATGAGGAAGACCTCATGGGATGTCTCTCAAGCAAGAAGGAGTCCTCTATTGAGGACCCAAAGGAATCTGAAGGTCATATAGAGACCATAGAGATTCCATTAAACCTTCTTCTGCCATTCATGAGCTCTGAAAACTATTCTTCCTCTCAAGAGGATGAAGACGTAATTGGAGAGCAAGTTGCTCAATATCTAGGAGCTATCATGAAGCTGAATGCCAAGTTGTTTGGTAATGAGACTTGGAAAGATGCACCTCCTTTGCTCATTAGTGAACTAGATAGATGAGTTCAGCAAACTTTACCTCAAAAGAAACAAGATCCTGGTAAATTTTTAATACCATGTACCATGGGCACCATGACCTTTGAGAAGGCTCTGTGTGACCTGGGGTCAGGTATAAATCTTATGCCACTCTTTGTAATGGAAAAACTGAGAATCTTTTAGGTTCAAACTGCCACTTTCTCATTAGAGATGGTAGACAAGTCAATAAGACAAGCTTATGGAATGGTAGAGGACGTGTTAGTGAAGGTTAAAGGCATTTACATCTCTGCTGATTTCATAATCTTAGACACTAGGAAGGAAGAGGATGAATGCATCATCCTTGGAAGACCCTTCATAGCCACAATAGGAGAATTACTCCTTCAATTGAATGGGGACTACCTTGTGTTTAAAGCCCAAGGTTATCCTTCTGTAAACATGGAGAGGAAGCATGAAAAGCTTCTCTCAATTCAGAGTTAAACAAAGCCCCCACAATCAAACTCTAAGTTTGGTGTTGGGAGGCCACAACTAAACTCTAAGTTTGGTGTTGAACCCCCACATTCAAACTCTAAGTTTGGTGTTGGGAGGTCCCAATAATGCTCTGATGATCTGTGAAGCTCCATGAGAGCTCACTGTCAAGCTATTGACATTAAAGAAGCGCTTATTGGGAGGTAACCCAATTTTTATTTATCTAATTTTATTTTTATTTTATGTTTTATTAGGTTCATGATCATGTGGAGTCACAAAACAAATACTAAAATTAAAAACAGAATCAAAAATAGTAGAAGAAACAACACACCTTGGAGGAAGAGATTACTGGCGTTTGAACGCCAGTAAGGAGCATCTGGCTGGCGTTGAATGCCAGAACAGAGCATGAATCTGGCGTTGAATGCCAGAAACAAGCAACAATTTGGCGTTTAAACACCAGGATTACACCCTGAGGAGAGCTGGCATTAAACGCCAGAAACAAGCATGAAATTGGCGTTCAACGCCAGAAACATGCTGCAGACTGGCGTTGAACGTCCAAAACAAGCATAGAACTGGCATTTAACGCCAGAAACAAGCATCAATCTGGAGTTAAATGCCAAGATTGCATGCAGAGGGCATTTTACACGCCTCATTGGTGCAGGAATGATAATCCTTGACACTTCAGGATCTGTGGACCCCACATGATCATCTCAGGGTCTGTGGACCCTACAGGATCCCTACCTACCTCAATTTACTTTCTCTCTTCTTCACACAATCCAATAACTGTCTTCCCCATCACCTCTTCACCACTCACATCCATCCACTCTTTCCCACCCAAACCCACCATATATGACCGAACCATACAACCCTCTCTTCTCCCCCTTGGCCGATTACAGCTTTTTTGTTTTTTCATAACCATTGATGGCACCTAAGGCCGGAGAAACCTCTAGAAAGAGGAAAGAGAAGACAAAAGCTTCCACCTCTGAGTCATGGGAGATGGAGAGATTCATCTCAAGGGTCTATAGCTCAGTAGTAGAGTATTTGAGTACACATCAAGAGAGCCCACTCATGGACCTCAACAAGAGCATGAGGAATTCCCGCATCAAGAAATCCCTGAGATACCTCAGGGGATACATTTTCCTCCACACAATTATTGGGAGCAACTAAGGGTAGGAGCACCAAAATCACTAGGGATCAAGCAACAAAGGCAAGAAAGAGACATAGAGGAGCTCAAGGACACCATTGGTCCTTCAAGAAAAAGGCGCCACCCTTACTAAGGTGGACTCATTCCTTAACTTCCTTGTTCTTATCTCTCTATTTTTCAGTTTTTAAGCTTCATATTTGTCTATGTTTTGAGTCTTTAATAGATGATCATTAGTATTTAGTAACTATGTCTTAAGGCTATAAATAATTCCATTAATCCTTCACCTTTCTTAAATGAAAAATGTTTTTTAATACAAAAGAACAAGAAGTACATGAGTTTCGAATTCATCCTTGAAATTACTTTAATTATATTGATGTGGTGATAATACTTTTTGTTTTCTGAATGAATGCTTGAACAGTGCATATTTTTGATCTTGTTGTTTATGAATGTTAAAATTGTTGGCTCTTGAAAGAATGATGAAAAAGAGAAATGTTATTGATGATCTGAAAAATCATAAAATTGATTCTTGAAGCAAGAAAAAGCAGTGAAGAACAAAGCTTGCAAAAAAAAAGTGGCAAAAAAAATATAAAAGAAAAAAAAAAGCAAGAAGAAAAAGTCAATAGCCCTTAAAACCAAAAGACAAGGGTAAAAAGGATCCAAGGCTTTGAGCATCAATGGATAGGAGGGCCCAAGGAAACAAAATCCAGGCCTAAGTTGCTAAATCAAGCTGTCCCTAACCATGTGCTTGTGGCATGCAGGTCCAAGTGAAAAGCTTAAGACTGAGTAGTTAAAGTCGTGATCCAAAGCAAAAAGAGTGTGCTTAAGAGCTCTGGACACCTCTAACTGGGGACTTTAGCAAAGCTGAGTCACAATCTGAAAAGGTTCACCCAGTCATGTGTCTGTGGCATTTATGTATCCGGTGGTAATACTGGAAAACAAAGTGCTTAGGGCCACGGCCAAGACTCATAAAAGTAGCTGTGTTCAAGAATCAACATACTTAACTAGGAGAATCAATAACACTATCTGAACTCTGAGTTCCTATTGATGCCAATCATTCTAAACTACAAAGGATAAAGTGAGATGCCAAAACTGTTTAGAAACAAAAAGCTACAAGTCCCGCTCATTTAATTAGAACTAATATTTATTGATATTTTAGGATTTATAATATATTCTCTTCTTTTCATCCTATTTGATTTTCAATTGCTTGGGGACAAGCAACAATTTAAGTTTGGTGTTGTGATGAGCAGATAATTTATACGCTTTTTGGCATTGTTTTTAGGTAATTTTTAGTAGGATCTAGCTACTTTTAGGGATGTTTTCATTAGTTTTTATGCTAAATTCACATTTCTGGACTTTACTATGAGTTTGTGTGTTTTTCTGTGATTTCAGGTATTTTCTGGCTGAAATTGAGGGACCTGAGCAAAAATCTGATTTAGGCTGAAAAAGGACTGCTGATGCTGTTGGATTCTGACCTCCCTGCACTCAAAATGGATTTTTTGGAGCTACGGAACTTCAGATGGCGCGCTTTCAATGGCTTTGGAAAGTAGACATGCAGAGCTTTCCAGCAATATATAATGGTCCATACTTTGTTCGAGATTAGATGACGCAAATGCCAGTTCCATGTTGCATTCTGGAGTAAGACGCCAGAAACACGTCACAAACCAGAGTTAAATGCCAAAAACACGTTACAACTTGGCGTTTAACTCCAAGAGAAGCCTCTGCACGTGTAAAGCTCAAGCTCAGCCCAAGCACACACCAAAGTGGGCACCGAAAGTGGATTTCTGCATTTAGACTTATTTTTGTAAACCCTAGTAACTAGTCTAGTATAAATAGGACATTTTACTATTGTATTAGACATCTTTGGATTATTTTTGGATTACCTTATGATCCTTTGATCACGTTTGGGGGCTGGCCATTCAGCCATTCCTGGACCTTTATCACTTATGTATTTTCAACAGTGGAGTTTCTACACACCATAGATTAAGGGTGTGGAGCTCTGCTGTACCTCAAGTTTCAATGCAATTATTACTATTTTCTATTCAATTCAGCTTATTCTTGTTCTAAGATATTCGTTGCACTTCAACATGATGGATGTGATGATCCGTGACACTCATCATCATTCTCACTATGAACGCGTGACTGACAACCACTTCTGTTCTACCTTAGAACGAGTGAATGTCTCTTGGATTCTTTAATCAGAATCTTCGTGGTATAAGCTAGAACCCTTTGGCGACCATTCTTGAGAATCCGAAAAGTCTAAACCTTGTCTGTAGTATTCCGAGTAGGATTCAGGGATTGAATGACTGTGACGAGCTTCAAACTCGCGATTGTTGGGCGTGATGACAAATGTAAAAGGATCAATGGATTCTATTCCTACATGATCGAGAACCGACAGATGATTAGCCGTGCTGTGACAAGAGCATTTAGACCATTTTCACTGAGAGGATGGGATGTAGCCATTGACAACGGTGATGCCCTACATACAGCTTGCCATGGAAAGGAGTAAGAAGGATTGGATGAAAGCAGCAGGAAAGCAGATATCCAGAAGGAACATAGCATCTCCATACACTTATCTGAAATTCCTACCAATGATTTACATAAGTATCTCTATCTTATTTTATGCTTTATTTATTATTATTTTCGAAAACCATTATAAACCATTTGAATCCGCCTAAATGAGATTTACAAGATGACCATAGCTTGCTTCATACCAACAATCTCTGTGGGATCGACCCTTACTCGTGTAAGGTTTATTACTTGGACGACCCAGTGCACTTGCTGGTTAGTTGTGCGGAATCGTGACAAAGTGTGATTCACGTTTGAGAGCACCAAGTCTATTGGTGCCATTGTTGATGATCACAATTTCGTGCACCAGGCACTACCTTGGTAGAACTCCACTAATGCTTTCCCTTGTCCTGCGTCTAACTTTGTAAAACCCAAATTAGGCGCCACTTGTGTAGCTTTGAATTCGTGGAGTATGTTCATCTTGGCGCCTAACTTGAGAAACCTCAAGTTAGGCGCCACCCTTGCAGAAATGCTGGAGAAGAAGTATAAACTATTATAAATTATTAGAAAGCTCTGAAAGTTAGGTTTCCAATGCCACTATAAGCACCTCAATTGGACCTCTATAGCTCGAGTTATTCAGGTTAGAGTGTAGAGAGGTCAGGGTTGACAGCATCATTCGCTTTCTTCTCTTTGTCTATAGAAACTCCATCAAATCCATCCGAATCCTACCTGAAATAAACAGAATTGCACACGACTCAAAGTAGCATCCATAGTGGCTAAAAGATAATGAATTCTTGATTAAACTCATCATTTGCTCACCTCTGCCGCGATCCTTCCAATCTGTGGCGATTATGGACACGACCGCTATTTACCCGCCACTCTCCGCTTCTGCCATAGCGACAGCAACGAGCAATAGAATATATTTAGACTTAACAAATAAAGAACACAAAAATCAAACAATGATATAGCACACCCACAGTCACAGGAAACACATTCACAATACATTACAAGAGACACACCAAATAGTGGCGCTTTATTTAGGGATTTTGCGGCGGTTTGAAACTGCCGCGAAACGAAATTTCAATGGAGATTTGATTTTGTGGCGGTTCTAATGACAAGTCATCTTATGCTAGTTTCACAAGCATAGAAGTGTGACAGGATGGAGGATGTGTATTGATTATAGGAGGCTGAATGATGCCACACGCAAAGATCACTTTCTTCTCCCCTTCATTGACCAAATGCTTGAAAGATTGGCTGGCCATGCCTATTACTGCTTCCTAGATGGATATTTTGTGTATAATCAGATAGTGGTAGATCCAAAGGACCAGGAAAAGACCTCCTTCACATGTCCATTTTGAGTCTTCGCCTATAGAAGGATGCCATTTGGGCTGTGCAATGCTCCAGCCACCTTTCAAAGGTGTATGCTTTCCATTTTCTCTGATATGGTTGAAAAATTTTTAGAACTCTTCATGGACAATTTCTCTGTTTTTGGTGACAATTTCAATGCTTGCTTACATCATCTTACCCTTGTCTTGAAACGTTGCCAAGAAACTAATTTGGTTTTAAACTGGGAGAAGTGCCATTTCATGGTGCCTAAGGGAATTGTTCTTGGTCACAAAGTTTCAAGAAAAGGGATAGAGGTTGACAAAACAAAAGTGGAGATCATAGAGAAGCTTCCCCCACCAACTAATGTGAAATCTGTTAGAAGTTTCTTGGGGCATGCAGGATTTTATAGAAGGTTTATTAAGGATTTTTCAAAAATAGCAAAACCTTTGAGTAACTTGTTGATGATTGATAAGCCTTTTGTTTTTTATGAAAGTTGCTAGCATGCCTTTAAAACTTTAAAAAGCAGACTCACAACGGCACCAATCATCACACCCCCAGATTGGGAACTACCTTTTGAACTCATGTGTGATGCAAGTAACACTGCAATTGGTGCTGTGCTGGGGCAAAAGAAAGGAAACTTGCATCATGTCATATATTATGTAAGTAAAGTGTTGAATGAGGCTCAAAAGAATTACACCACAACAGAGAAAGAGTTATTGGCTGTAGTTTATGCATTTGATAAGTTTAGATCATACTTGATAGGGTCCAAAATTGTAGTTTATACTGACCATGCTGCCCTTAAGTATTTAATGTCAAAACAGGATGCTAAACCAAGACTTATTAGGTGATATTACTCCTACAAGAGTTTGACATTGAAATAAAGGACAGGAAGGGCACCGAAAATCAAGTTGATGATCATTTATCGAGGCTACCACAAGAAACAATTCAAGAAGCCTCCCAGCCAGTAAATGAAAACTTTCCAGATGAACAGCTTTTGCAGATTCAATAAGCACCTTGGTTTGCTGACATAGCAAACTACAAAGTGGGAAGGAAGATACCTCAAGAAGTCTCCAAGCAACAAGTGAAGAAGCTAATCAGTGAGGCAAAGAAGTTCTTGTGGGATGAACCCTTCTTGTTCAATAGATGTGCTGATGGAGTAATTAGGAGGTGTGTCCCTGAAAATGAAATGAGAGACATATTGTGGCATTGCCATGGCTCATCCTATGGTGGACACTTTGGACCAGAAAGAACAGCTGCAAAGATACTGCAGAGTGGCTTCTATTGGCCAACTATCTTCAAAGATGCCAGAGAGTTCGTTCACCAATGTAATGAATGCCAAAGAGCTGGGGGATTGACAAGAAGGAATGAGATGTCTCAAAATTTTATTCTGGAAGTGGAGTTATTTGATCTATGGGGCATTGATTTCATGGGACCCTTTCCCCCTTCCTATTCTTTTAGATATATCTTAGTAGCAGTAGAGTATGTCTCAAAGTGGGTGGAAGCCATAGCAACAACCACCTGTGATGCACAAATTGTTCTTCAATTCCTTAAGAAGCATATTTTCACTAGATATAGAGTGCCCAAGGGTCTTGTTAGTGATGGTGGTGGTCATTTTTGCAACAAACAGATGGAGAAACTCCTCCATAAATATAGAGTCATTCATAAAGTAGCTACACCATATCACCCTCAGACTAATGGCCAGGCTGAATTAGCAAATAGGGACCTGAAGAAGGTCTTAGAGAAGACAGTAGGAAGTACAAGAAAAGATTGGGCTAGGAAGCTGGAAGATGCACTCTGGGCATACAGGACAGCTTTCAAAGCCCCCATTGGAAAGTTCCCCTTTCAGCTATTGTATCGCAAGTCTTGTCACCTCCTTGTAGAGCTTGAACACAAAGCCTTTTGGGCAACTAAACTCCTCAATTTTGATTCTCAAGCAGTAGGGGAGAAAAAGTTGTTACAACTAAATGAGTTGGATGAATTCAGGCTAGAAGCCTATGAAAATGCTAAGATATACAAGGAAAAAGCCAAGAAGTGGCATGACAGGAAGATCTTGAAGAAAGAATTCAAACCAGGACAGCAAGTACTCCTGTACAACTCACGGCTCAAGATTTTCCCTGGCAAGCTTAAATCTAGGTGGACTGGTCCATATCTGGTGACAAAGGTTTTTCCTTATGGAAGCCTTGAATTGCTAGATGAAGCAACAAAGAGTCATTTTACAGCAAATGGGCACAGAGCAAAGCCTTACTTATGAGGACAATGGGACAAGGAAAAGGAGGTTCAGAACCTAAGCTAAGCAAGAATGAAAGATGTCAAGCTAATGACAATAAAGAAGAGCTTGTTGGGAGGCAACCCAACCTGAGGTAGTTTTCTTTTCATAAGCTTTTTCAATAAAAAGGTTGAATGATTGGTATGTATTGCAAGGAGCTAAGCTTGGTGTTCCACACCAAAATAAATTAAGAGAGAATGAAGCATTCTAAGTTCGGTGTTCCACTAAAAATTGAATCTAAGAACACATTCTCACTTTCTGCCTAACGTTAGCTCCAAGCAATCAAACAAATCATTTAACCATTTGACTATTTTCTAGTTTTTAATTTCATAACCTTCAGCAAGATCTAGAGAGTTCATAATTGATTAACTTGATGCATAAGAAGCATGGCAAGGGACTATATTTGGTGTTCACACACCAAAGTAAGTTCAAAAGCCTACAAGAAAGTCCTGCACACTAACTAGTTACCTAAGGGCTTGAGAAACAAGCAACTTTCATTAACTTTGCAGGAATTCAATCACCATCTTGGGAGGACTGCACACCATTAGCCGAGAGTAAGAAGAAGAAGCCACCAAGAGGTTGTATTGTCACTTAATTCCATTGAATTACTCTATATTGGAAGTTTGAATGTGCCTGTCTTAAAAGTAACTGTTAGAAGTTGTTGCATCTTATCTGTTTCACTTTGCAATAAGTAGGCTAGCCTAAGTGTGTGCTTGTGTGTATTTACTTTCACCTAACTAAATGCATGCTTTATCCCCTAATTCTTTTCAATTCAATAAAAGAAATGTTTGAAACATGAAGTAAGATGATTCATTGTTAGCTAGAAGTAAAATAATAGTAAGTGGTGGTATTTATGCTTCATTGTGTGGTGGCTCACTTATAGTGAATAAAAGGAATAGATTGTTCTCTTTCTAAGTGGAAAGTAGCTCACTGTCTATGAATCTCAATCAATTAAAAATCCTTGGTTAAAAAAGAAAAATAAAAAGAGAAAAGAAAAGCCAAGAGTGGCAGCAAGAACAAAAGAAAGAAGGAATAAAGCTAGACACCAATAGCTTGAACCTTAGAACACATGCCTGTGGTGCCTTTGTACTAAGATCTGCTTGGATGATTAAGTTCTATGGAGTGCTTTAACACTTGGTAACTTGGGTTAACTAACCCGGGATTATCAACTGAAAGTCCACTATCAAAAGCAACCTAATTACAGGACATTTAGTACCCAAAGAGGTGCTGGGCATCAATGTTCTAAGAGAAATGTAAGCCAAGTGTCTATAGTGAATAATGTGTCAAGCACAAATAAAGCAAAAGAAAAAGAATTTGCTAGACACATGACACTGAGCTAAAGCTTACAGAAAAGAAAATAAAGAAAAATAATTACCAAGGACAAGTAAATAATGAGTTGTTGCATATATTCATAAAACCCCATGAGCTACCAATAATTCCTTGCTGACTTGAACATTCCCTTCTATTTCACTCTTTCTTCTTAATAATTCAGTACTTGCTTGGGGACAAGCAAGATTTAAGTTTGGTATTGTGATGCCATGGCATCTTAGCCTAGTTTTATGCAGGCGTTTTCTTCAGATGAATTGATCCGTGGTGTGCGAAATCGTGATCACTACAACTTCGCACAACTAACCAGCAAGTGCACTGGGTCGTCCAAGTAATAAACCTTACGCGAGTAAGGGTCGATCCCACGGAGATTGTTGGTATGAAGTAAGCTATGGTCACCTTGTAAATCTTAGTCAGGCAGACTCAAATGGGTATAGATGATGAACAAAACATAAAGATAAAGATAGAGATACTTATGTACATCATTGGTGAGAGCTTCAGATAAGCGTATGAAGATGCTTTCCCTTCCGTCTCTCTGCTTTCCTACTGTCTTCATCCAATCCTTCTTACTCCTTTCCATGGCAAGCTTATGCAAGGGTTTCACCGTTGTCAGTGGCTACCTCCCATCCTCTCAGTGGAAATGTTCAACGCACCCTGTCACGGCACGGCTATCCATCTGTCGGTTCTCGATCAGGCCGGAATAGAATCCAGTGATTCTTTTGCGTCTGTCACTAACGCCCCGCCCTCAGGAGTTTGAAGCACGTCACAGTCATTCAATCATTGAATCCTACTCAGAATACCACAGACAAGGTTAGACCTTCCGGATTCTCTTGAATGCCGCCATCAGTTCTTGCCTATACCACAAAGACTCTGATCTCACGGAATGGCTGGCTCGGTTGTCAGGCGAGCGCTCGGTTGTCAGGCGATCAACCATGCATCGTGTTATCAGGAATCCAAGAGATAAACATTAGAGCCTCGTTTGCTTGTAGAACAAGAGTGGTTGTCAGTCACTTTGTTCATGAGTGAGAATGATGATGAGCATCACATAATCATCACATTCATCAAGCTCTTGAGTGCGAATGAATATCTTAGAACAAGAACAAGCGGAATTGAATAGAAGAACAATAGTAATTGCATTAATACTCGAGGTACAGCAGAGCTCCACACCTTAATATATGGTGTGTAGAAACTCCACCGTTGAAAATACATAAGAACAAGGTCTAGGCATGGCCGTGAGGCCAGCCCCCAATGATCTAAGAACTAGCTGTCCGAAGATGAAAATACAATAGTAAAAGGTCCTACTTATAGGAAACTAGTAGCCTAAGGATTACAAAGATGAGTAAATGACATAAAAATCCACTTCCGGGCCCACTTGGTGTGTGCTTGGGCTGAGCAATGAAGCATTTTTCGTGTAGAGACTCTTCTTGGAGTTAAACGCCAGCTTTTGTGCCAGTTTGGGCGTTTAACTCCCATTTTGGTGCCAGTTCCGGCGTTTAACGCTGGGAATTCTGAAGGTGACTTTGAACGCCAGTTTGGGCCATCAAATCTTGGGCAAAGTATGGACTATCATATATTGCTGGAAAGCCCAGGATGTCTACTTTCCAACGCCGTTAAGAGCGCGCCAATTGGGCTTCTGTAGCTCCAGAAAATCCACTTCGAGTGTAGGGAGGTCAGAATCCAACAGCATCTGTAGTCCTTTTCAGTCTCTGAATCAGATTTTTGCTCAGGTCCCTCAATTTCAGCCAGAAAATACCTGAAATCACAGAAAAACACACAAACTCATAGTAAAGTCCAGAAAAGTGAATTTTAACTAAAAACTAATAAAAATATACTAAGAACTCAACTAAAATTGCTAAAAACATACTAAAAACAATGCCAAAAGGCGTATAAATTATCCGCTCATCACAACACCAAACTTAAATTGTTGCTTGTCCTCAAGCAACTGAAGATCAAATAAGATAAAAAGAAAAGAATATGCAATGAATTCCAAAAACATCTATGAAGATTAGAATTAATTAGATGAGCGGGGCTTTTAGCTTTTTGCCTCTGAACAGTTTTGGCATCTCACTCTATCCTTTGAAATTCAGAATGATTGGCTTCTTTAGGAACTCAGAATCCAGATAGTGTTATTGATTCTCCTAGTTAAGTATGATGATTCTTGAACACAGCTACTTTATGAGTCTTGGCCGTGGCCCAAAGCACTCTGTCTTCCAGTATTACTACCGGATACATACATGCCACAAACACATAATTGGGTGAACCTTTTCAGATTGTGACTCAGCTTTGCTAGAGTCCCCAATTAGAGGTGTCCAGGGTTCTTAAGCACACTCTTTTTGCCTTGGATCACAACTTTATTTCTTTCTTTTTCTTTTTCTTTCATTTTTTTTCGCCTCTTTTTTTTTTTTTGTATTCACTGCTTTTTCTTCCTTCAAGAATCATTTTTATGATTTTTCAGATCCTCAGTAACATGTCTCCTTTTTCATCATTCTTTCAAGAGCCAACATTCATGAACCACAAATTCAAAAGACATATGCACTGTTTAAGCATACATTCAGAAAACAAAAGTGTTGCCACCACATCAAAATAATTAAACTGTTATAAAATTCAAAATTCATGCAATTCTTATCTTTTTCAATTAAGAACATTGTTTATTTAAGAAAGGTGATGGATTCATAGGACATTCATAACTTTAAGGCATAGACACTAAGACACTAATGATCATAAGACACAAACATAGATAAACATAAGCACTAAAATTCGAAAAACAAGAAAATAAAGAACAAGGAGATTAAAGAACGGGTCCACCTTAATGATGGCGGCTTGTTCTTCCTCTTGAAGGTCTTATGGAGTGCTTGAGCTCCTCAGTGTCTCTTCCTTGTCTTTGTTGCTCCTCTCTCATGATTCTTTGATCTTCTCAAATTTCATGGAGGAGGATGGAATGTTCTTGGTGCTCCACCCTTAGTTGTCCCATGTTGGAACTCAATTCTCCTAGGGAGGTGTTCAGTTGCTCCCAATAGTCTTGTGGAGGAAAGTGCATCCCTTGAGGTATCTCAGGGATCTCATGATGAGAGGGGTCTCTTGTTTGCTCCATCCTTTTCTTAGTGATGGGCTTATCCTCATCAATGAGGATGTCTCCTTCTATGTCAACTCCTACTCATGAACTTCCATTTCTTCTCCAATCATGATGCTATGGATCATGATGGCCCGGTCTATAGTAACTTCGGACCGGTTGCTAGTGGGAATGATTGAGCGTTGGATAAACTCCAACCACCCTCTAGCCACGGGTTTGAGGTCATGCCTTCTCAATTGAACCGGCTTCCCTCTTGAATCTCTCTTCCATTGGGCGCCCTCTTCACAAATGTCAGTGAGGACTTGGTCCAACCTTTGATCAAAGTTGACCCTTCTAGTGTAAGGATGTTCATCTCCTTGCATCATGGGCAAGTTGAATGCTAACCTTACATTTTCCGGACTAAAATTCAAGTATTTCCCCCGAACCATAGTAAGCCAATTCTTTGGATCCGGGTTCACACTTTGATCATGGTTCTTGGTGATCCATGCATTGGCATAGAACTCTTGAACCATCAAGATTCCGACTTATTGAATGGGGTTGGTGAGAACTTCCCAACCTCTTCTTCGGATCTCATGTCGGATCTCCGGATATTCACTCTTTTTGAGTGAAAAAGGGACCTCGGGGATCACCTTCTTCAAGGCCACAACTTCATAGAAGTGGTCTTGATGCACCCTTGAGATGAATCTCTCTATCTCCCATGACTCGGAGGTGGAAGCTTTTGCCTTCCCTTTCCTCTTTCTAGAGGTTTCTCCGGCCTTGGATGCCATAAATGGTTATGGAAAAACAAAAAGCAATGCTTTTACCACACCAAACTTAAAAGGTTTGCTCGTCCTCGAGCAAAAGAAGAAAGAAGAGAGTAGAAGAAGAAGAAATGAGGAAGAAGGGAATGGCTTTGTGTTCGGCCAAAGAGGGGGAGAAGTGGTGTTTAGGTTGTGTGAAAATGAAGGGGTGAAGAAGGGTTTATATAGGAGAGGGGGGTTCATGGTTCGGTCATGTATGGGTGGGTTTGGGAGGGAAAGTGGTTTGAATTTGAAGGGTGAGGTAGGTGGGGTTTTATGAAGGATGGATGTGAGTGGTGAAGAGAAAGATGGGATTTGATAGGTGAAGGGTTTTTGGGGAAGAGGTGTTGAGGTGATTGGTGAATGGGTGAAGAAGAGAGAGAGTGGTGGGGTTGGTGGGGATCCTGTGGGGTCCACAGATCCTGTGGTGTCAAGGAAAAGTCAACCCTGCACCAAATGGCATGCAAAATTGCGTTTTTAGCCAATTCTGGCATTAAACGCCGGGCTAGTGCCCATTTCTGGCGTTTAACACCAGGTTCTTGCCCTTTTCTGGCGTTTAACGCCAGTCTGGTGCCCCTTTCTGGCGTTAAATGCCCAGAATGGTGCCAGACTGGGCGTTAAACGCCCACCTGCTAGCCTTACTGGCGTTTAAATGCCAGTAGGTTCTTCCTCCAGGGTGTGCTGTTTTTCTTCCTGTTTTTCAGTCTGTTTTTGCTTTTTCAATTGATTTTGTGACTTCTCATGATCATCAACCTACAAAAAAAAAACATAAAATAACAAAAGAAAATAGATAAAATATAACATTGGGTTGCCTCCCAATAAGCGCTTCTTTAATGTCAGTAGCTTGACAGAAGGCTCTCATGGAGCCTCACATTTTCTCAGAGCAATGTTGGAACCTCCCAACACCAAACTTAGAGTTTGAATGTGGGGGTTCAACACCAAACTTAGAGTTTGGTTGTGGCCTCCCAACACCAAACTTAGAGTTTGACTGTGGGGGCTCTGTTTGACTCTGATTTGAGAGAAGCTCTTCATGCTTCCTCTCCATGGTGACAGAGGGACATCCTTGAGCCTTAAACACAAAGGATTCTTCATTCATTTGAATGATCAGTTCACCTCCATCAACATCAATTACAGCCTTTACTGTGGCTAGGAAGGGTCTGCCAAGGATGATGGTTTCATCCATGCACTTCCCAGTCTCTAGGACTATGAAATCAGCAGGGATGTAGTGGTCTTCAATCTTCACCAAAACATCCTCTACAAGTCCATGAGCTTGTTTTCTTGAGTTATCTGCCATCTCTAATGAGATTCTTGCAGCTTGCACCTCAAAGATCCCTAGCTTCTCCATTACAGAGAGAGGCATGAGGTTTACACTTGACCCTAAGTCACACAGAGCCTTCTTGAAGGTCATGGTGCCTATGGTACAAGGTATTGAAAACTTCCCAGGATCTTGTCTCTTTTGAGGTAATTTCTGCCTAGACAAGTCATCCAGTTCTTTGGTGAGCAAAGGGGGTTCATCCTCCCAAGTCTCATTTCCAAATAACTTGTCATTTAGCTTCATGATTGCTCCAAGGTATTTGGCAACTTGCTCTTCAGTGACATACTCATCCTCTTCAGAGGAAGAATACTCATCAGAGCTCATGAAGGGCAGAAGTAAGTCCAATGGAATCTCTATGGTCTCATTTTGAGCCTCAGATTCCCATGGTTCCTCCTTGGGGAACTCAGTGGAGGTCAGTGCACGCCCATTGAGGTCTTCCTCAGTGGCGTTCACTTCCTCTCCTTCCTCTCCAAATTCGGCCATGTTGATGGCCTTGCACTCTCCTTTTGGATTTTCTTCTGTATTGCTTGGAAGAGTACTAGGAGGGAGTTCAGTAACTTTCTTGCTCAGCTGTCCCACTTGTGCCTCCAAATTCCTAATGGAGAACCTTGTTTCAGTCATGAAACTTTGAGTGGTTTTGATTAGATCAGAGACCATGGTTGCTAAGTCAGAGGTGTGCTGCTTAGAACTCTCTGTCTGTTGCTGAAAAGATGATGGAAAAGGCTTGCCATTGCTAAACCTGTTTCTTCCACCATTATTGAAACCTTGTTGAGGTCTTTCTTGATTCTTCCATGAGAAATTTGGATGATTTTTCCATGAAGAATTATAGGTGTTTCCATAGGGTTCTCCTAGGTAATTCACCTCTTCCATTGAAGGGTTCTCAGGATCATAAGCTTCTTCTTCAGATGAAGCATCCTTAGTACTGCTTGGTGCATTTTGCATTCCAGACAGACTTTGAGAAATCAAATTGACTTGTTGAGTCAGTATCTTGTTCTGAGCCAGAATGGCATTCAGAGTATCAATCTCAAGAACTCCTTTCTTCTGACTTGTCCCATTGTTCACAGGATTCCTTTCAGAAGTGTACATGAATTGGTTATTTGCAACCATTTCAATTAGCTCTTGAGATTCTGCAGGCGTCTTCTTCAAATGAAGAGATCCTCCAGCAGAGCTATCCAAAGACATCTTGGATAGTTCAGAGAGACCATCATAGAAAATACCTATGATGCTCCATTCAGAAAGCATGTCAGAAGGACATTTTCTGATTAATTGTTTGTATCTTTCCCAAGCTTCATAGAGGGATTCTCCATCCTTTTGTCTGAAGGTTTGGACTTCCACTCTAAGCTTACTCAATTTTTGAGGTGGAAAGAACTTTGCCAAGAAGGCATTGACTAGCTTTTCCCATGAGTCCAGGCTTTCTTTAGGTTGTGAGTCCAACCATATCCTAGCTCTGTCTCTTACAGCAAAAGGGAATAGCATAAGTCTGTAGACTTCAGGGTCAACCCCATTAGTCTTGACAGTGTCACAGATTTGCAAGAATTCAGCTAAGAACTGATGAGGATCTTCCAATGGAAGTCCATGGAACTTGCAATTCTGTTGCATTAGAGAAACTAATTGAGGCTTAAGCTCAAAGTTGTTTGCTCCAATGGCAGGGATAGAGATGCTTCTCCCATAGAAGTCGGGAGTAGGTGCAGTAAAGTCACCCAGCACCTTCCTTGCATTGTTGTTGTTTTCGGCTGCCATGGGTTCTTCTTCTTTGAAGATTTCTGTTAGGTCCTCTACAGAGAGTTGTGCCTTAGCTTCTCTTAGCTTTTGCTTCAAGGTCTTTTCAGGTTCAGGGTCAGCTTCAACAAGAATGCCTTTGTCTCTGCTCCTGCTCATATGAAAGAGAAGAGAACAAGAAAATATGGAATCCTCTATGTCACAGTATAGAGATTCCTTGAGGTGTCAGAGGAAAAGAAAATTAGAAGGAACAGGTAGAAGAATTCGAACTTAGTCAAATAGAGTTCGAATTGTGCATTGAGAAGGAGTGGTACTCCATAAATAGAAGGATGTGAGAAGAGGGGAAGAGAATTTTCGAAAATTAATTAAAAAGATTTTAAAAACATTTGAAAAATTGATTGATAATTTTCGAAAACTAAAAGTGGAAAAGGAATCAAGTGATTTTTGAAAAAGATTTTGAAATTAGAAATCAAAAAGATATGATTGAAAACTAATTTGAAAAAGATGTGATTAAAAAGATATGATTAAAAAGTTATGGTTTTAAAAAGATATGATTGAAAAGATATGATTTGAAAACAATTTAAAAAAAAAGATTTGATTTTAAAAATTAATGACTTGCCTAACAAGAAAAGATATGATTCAAACATTAAACCTTTCTCAACAGAAAAGGCAACATACATGAAATGTTCAATCAAATCATTAATTGTTAGCAAGTATCTTTGAAAAAGGAAAGAAATTGATTTTGAAAACATTTGATTGAAAAGATATGATTTGAAAAAGATTTGATTTTGAAAAACTTTGAAAACTTGAAAAAAAAAAATTGATTTGAAAACAAAATCCTCCCCCTTGTGCCATCCTGGCGTTAAACGCCCAGAATGGTGCACATTCTGGCGTTTAACACCCAGTGCACTACCTTTTTGGGCGTTAAACGCCCAACCAGGCACCCTGGCTGGCGTTTAAACGCCAGTCTGTCCTTCTTCACTGGGCGTTTTGAACGCCCAGCTTTTTCTGTGTAATTCCTCTGCTGCATATTTTGAATCTTCAGTTCCCTGTACTATTGACTTGAAAATAGAACCAAGATCAAATAAACAATGCATGCAAGACACCAAACTTAAAATTAGACACTAGACTCAAACAAGAAACATAAAATCTTTTTTTTTTGGTTTTTATGGTTTTGTAATTTTTTTGTGCTTTTTCGAAAATTATATGAAAATAGAAAATAAAGGTTTCAGAATTCTCAGTTTGGATTCCAGGAATCATTGCAATGCTAGTCTAAGACTCCGGTCCAGGAATTAGACATGGCTTCACAGCCAGCCAAACTTTCAAAAAAAGCTCCGGTCCAAAACACTAGACATGGCCAATGGCCAGCCAAGCCTTAGCAGATCATTGCTCCAATAGCAAGATTGATAGAGATCAACAAGCTCTTGTGATGATCAGTTGAAACCTCGGTCCAATAAGATTAGACATGGCTTCACAGCCAGCCAGACTTCAACAGATCATCATGAAACTCTAGAATTCATTCTTAAGAACTCTGAAAAATACCTAATCTAAGCAACAAGATGAACCGTCAGTTGTCCATACATGAAACAATCCCCGGCAACGGCGCCAAAAACTTGGTGTGCGAAATCGTGATCACTACAACTTCGCACAACTAACCAGCAAGTGCACTGGGTCGTCCAAGTAATAAACCTTACGCGAGTAAGGGTCGATCCCACGGAGATTGTTGGTATGAAGCAAGCTATGGTCACCTTGTAAATCTTAGTCAGGCAGACTCAAATGGGTATAGATGATGAACAAAACATAAAGATAAAGATAGAGATACTTATGTACATCATTGGTGAGAGCTTCAGATAAGCGTATGAAGATGCTTTCCCTTCCGTCTCTCTGCTTTTCTACTGTCTTCATCCAATCCTTCTTACTCCTTTCCATGGAAAGCTTATGCAAGGGTTTCACCGTTGTCAGTGGCTACCTCCCATCCTCTCAGTGGAAATGTTCAACGCACCCTGTCACGGCACGGCTATCCATCTGTCGGTTCTCGATCAGGCCGGAATAGAATCCAGTGATTCTTTTGCGTCTGTCACTAACGCCCCACCCTCAGGAGTTTGAAGCACGTCACAGTCATTCAATCATTGAATCCTACTCAGAATACCACAGACAAGGTTAGACCTTCCGGATTCTCTTGAATGCCGCCATCAGTTCTTGCCTATACCACGAAGACTCTGATCTCACGGAATGGCTGGCTCGGTTGTCAGGCGAGCACTCGGTTGTCAGGCGATCAACCATGCATCGTGTTATCAGGAATCCAAGAGATAAACATTAGAGCCTCGTTTGCTTGTAGAACAAGAATGGTTGTCAGTCACTTTGTTCATGAGTGAAAATGATGATGAGCGTCACATAATCATCACATTCATCAAGTTCTTGAGTGCGAATGAATATCTTAGAACAAGAACAAGCGGAATTGAATAGAAGAACAATAGTAATTGCATTAATACTCGAGGTACAGCAGAACTCCACACCTTAATCTATGGTGTGTAGAAACTCCACCGTTGAAAATACATAAGAACAAGGTCTAGGCATGGCCGTGAGGCCAGCCCCCAATGATCTAAGAACTAGCTGTTCGAAGATGAAAATACAATAGTAAAAGGTCCTACTTATAGGAAACTAGTAGCCTAAGGATTACAAAGATGAGTAAATGACATAAAAATCCACTTCCGGGCCCACTTGGTGTGTGCTTGGGCTGAGCAATGAAGCATTTTTCGTGTAGAGACTCTTCTTGGAGTTAAACGCCAGCTTTTGTGCCAGTTTGGGCGTTTAACTCCCATTTTGGTGCCAGTTCCGGCGTTTAACGCTGGGAATTCTGAAGGTGACTTTGAACGCCGGTTTGGGCCATCAAATCTTGGGCAAAGTATGGACTATCATATATTGCTGGAAAGCCCAGGATGTCTACTTTCCAACGCCGTTGAGAGCGCGCCAATTGGGCTTCTGTAGCTCTAGAAAATCTACTTCGAGTGCAGGGAGGTCAGAATCCAACAGCATCTGCAGTCCTTTTCAGTCTCTGAATCAGATTTTTGCTCAGGTCCCTCAATTTCAGCCAGAAAATACCTGAAATCATAGAAAAACACACAAACTCATAGTAAAGTCCAGAAAAGTGAATTTTAACTAAAAACTAATAAAAATATACTAAGAACTCAACTAAAATTGCTAAAAACATACTAAAAACAATGCCAAAAAGTGTATAAATTATCCGCTCATCAATCCGCCTGTAGAATGGTCCAATGACATCTTGGATAACTCAGATAGACCATCATAGAAGATACCTGTGATGCTCTATTCTGAAAGCATGTTAGAAGGACACCTTCTAATCAATTGCTTGTATCTTTCTCAAGCTTCATAGAGGGATCCCCCTTCCTTTTGTTTGAAGGTTTGAACTTCCACTCTAAGCTTACTCATCTTTTGAGGTGGAAAGAATTTAGCTAAGAAGGCATTGACCAGCTTTTCCCAAGAGTTCAGGTTGTCTCTAGGTTGTGAGTTCAACCATATACTAGCTCTGTCTCTTATAGTAAAAGGGAAAAGCATAAGTCTATATACCTCAGGATCAACTCCATTGGTCTTAACAGTGTCACAGATTTGCAAAAATTTAGCCAAGAACTGATGAGGATCTTCCAATGGAAGTCCATGAAACTTGTAATTCTGTTGCATCAGAGAAACTAATTGGGGCTTAAGCTCAAAGTTGTTTGCTCCAATGGCAGGGATAGAGATGCTTCTCCCATAGAAGTCGAGAGTTGGTGCAGTAAAGTCACCAAGCACCTTCCTTGCATTGTTGGCATTTTTGTTATTTTCGGCTGCCATGTCTTCTTCTTTTTTGAAAATTTCTGTCAGGTCCTCTTCAAAGAGTTGTGCTTTAGCTTCTCTTAGCTTCCTCTTCAGAGTCCTTTCAGGTTCAGGATCAGCTTCAACAAGAATGCCTTTATCTTTATTCCTACTCATATGAAAGAGAAGAAAACAAAGAAAGTATGGAATCCTCTATGTCACAGTATAGAGATTTCTTGATGTGTTAGAGGAAAAGAAGAATAGAAAGATGAGGTAGACTAAGGAGGATTCGAACATATAAAGAGTGGAGAGGGTTCAAATTATTAAGAGAGGAGGAGTGTTAGTGATTAAATAGAAAGAGATGAGAGACGGAGAATTTTCAAAAAAATTTTAAATAAAATAAAATTAGAATTTAAAACAATTAGTTAATTAAAAAGAATTTTGAAAAAGTTGTTAGTGGTTTTCGAAAATTAGAGAGGGAGAAGTAGTTAGGTGGTTTTGAAAAATATAAGAAATAGTAAGTTTTGAAAAGATAAGAGGTTAGAAAAGATTTTTGAAATCAAAATAAAAGAGATATGATTGAAAAAGATTTTATTTTAAAAAGATATGATTGAAAAGATATGATTGAAGAAAGATTTTTAAAAAGATATGATTGAAAAGATATGGTTGAAAAAGATTTGATTTTTGAAAAAGATTTGATTGATAAAAGAGGATATGAAAAAGATATGATTGAAAAATTAGTTTTAAAACTTGAAAATTTTAAAAAAGATTTTAATTGAAAGCAAAACTACCTCCTTGGTCCTATCCTGGCGTTAAACGCCCAGAATGGTATCCATTCTGGCGTTTAACGCCCACTTGTCTACCTCCTTGGGTGTTAAACGCCCAGCCAGGTACCCTGGCTGGCGTTTAAACGCCCAGCCAGGTACCCTGGCTGGCGTTTAAACGCCAGAATTCCTTCTTCACTGGACGTTTTGAATGCCCAGCTTTTTCTCTGTGATTCCTCTGCTGTATGTTCTGAATCTTCAATTCTCTGTATTATTGACTTGAAAAGACATAATTTTGAAATTTTTTTGAATTTTAATGATGAGAGAGAAAAACAACAAAATGAAACTAATCATGAAAAACTAAGATCAAATAAACAATGCATGCAAGAACACTTTGAATGTCAAGATGAACATCAAGAACATATTTTTTTGAAAATTTTTAAGAAAAGAAAGACATGCAAAACACCAAACTTAGAAATTTTCATACTTGAAATACTAACAAATTGAGAATGCACATGAGAAACAACAAAAGACACAAAACAAGAGAATCTAAAGATCAGACAAAGAAAATCATCAAGAACAACTTGAAGATTATGAAGAACACCATGCATGAGTTTTCAAAAATTTGCAAAAAATAAAAACATGTAATTGACACCAAACTTAAAAATTGACACTAGACTCAAACAAGAAAGACAAAATATTTTTAATTTTTATGATTTTATAAATTTTTTTGTATTTTTTTGAAAATTATTTTGAAAAGAAAAATAAGAAATTGTGAGTTCACACTTTTCTCACAACTCCGCGCAGCTGACCAGCAAGTGCACTGGGTTGTCCAAGTAATACCTTACGTGAGTAAGGGTCGATCCCACGGAGATTGTCGGCTTGAAGCAAGCTATGGTCACCTTGTAAATCTCAGTCAGGCGAATTCAAATGGGTATGGGGTTTTGATAATTAAAAGATAAATAAGACATAAAATAAGATAGAAATACTTATGTAATTCATTGGTGGGAATTTCAGATAAGCGTATGGAGATGCTTTGTTCCTTCTGAATCCCTGCTTTCCTACTGCCTTCATCCAGTCATGCGTACTCCCTTCCATGGCAAGCTGTATGTTGGTGGATCACCGTTGTCAATGGCTACCATCCGTCCTCTCAGTGAAAATGGTCCTCTACGGTTTCTCGCATGGCTAATCAGCTGTCGATTCTCGATCGTGTCGGAATAAGATCTATTGATCCTTTTGAGCACTGTCACTGCACCCCACAGTCGCGAGTTTGAAGCGCGTCACAGTCATCCCATTCCGGATCCTACTCAGAATACCACAGACAAGGTTTAGACTTTCTGGATCTCAAGAATGCTGCCAATTGATTCTAGCTTATACCACGAAGATTCTGATCGCACGAAATGGAAGGCTCTGTTGTCAGAGAGGCAACCATGCGTCGTGAACCAGGAGGCCAAGAGATACACACTCAAGCTATTGCATGTAGAACGGAAGTGGTTGTTAGGCACGCATTCATAAGGGAGAATGATGATGAGTGTCACGGATCCTCACATTCATCATGTTGAAGTGCGAGTGAATATCTTAGAATAAGAATAAGCTTGAGTTGAATAGAAGAACAATAGTACTTTGCATTAATTCATGAGGAACAGCAGAGCTCCATAAGGGAATAGTAAGCTCCTTTAAAATTAAAACAAACAAGTCAAGTTGTTAGTTGAAAAAGATTTGAAAATAATTTTGAAAAGATAAGAAATTAGAAAAAGATTTTGAAATTAAAATTTTAAAAAGATATGGTTGAAATTTATTTTGAAAAAGAGTTGAAAGAAAAATTAAAAAGATTTGATTTTTAAAATTAAAGTTGATGACTTGACTAACAAGAAACTAAAAGATATGATTCTAGAATTTAAAGATTGAACTTTTCTTAACAAGAAAGTAACAAACTTGAAATTTTTGAATCAAAACATTAATTGTTAGCAAGGATTTTCGAAAATATGAAATAAAATTAAAAAAAATATTTTGAAAAATTAGTGTTAAAATTTTTGAAAACATTAAAAGAAAAATAAAAGAAAAGAATAAGATAGAAAAAGATGATATAAAAAAAGATAAGATTTTAAAATTTAAAAGAGATGAAAAATGTAGCCATTTAAAATTATGAATAAAAACACGAAAATTTGAAAAAAATGAATTGGAAACGAAATTACCTCCCCTTTGCTGTTCTGGCGTTAAACGCCCAGAATGATAGCCATTCTGGCGTTTAATGCCCATCTGGTAGCCATTTTGGGCGTTTAATACCTGGCTGGTGTTAATGCCAGAAATCCCTTGTTACTGGGCGTTTTTCTGAACACCCAGGATGCTGCTGTTTCTGGCGTTAAACGCCCAGAATGCTGCCCATTCTGTCATTTAACACCAAGAATGATACCTTTACTGGCGTTAAACGCCCATAATGATAGCCATTCTGGCGTTTAACGCCCAAAGTGCCTCTTTACTGGCGTTTTAACGCTAGTGAGCTCTTTTTCTCTGTGATTCCTCTGCTTTATGTTCTGAACCTTCAATTTTCTGTATTATTTACTGAAAAGATATATATATATATATATATATATATATATATATATATATTGAAATTTTGACTTGACTAACAAGAAACAACTAAATTTTAAAAATTTTGACCAAGTCAACTCAAAATTTCGAAAATTATGAGAAGAAAAAGGAAAAGATAATTTTTTTTACTTTTGAATTTTTAATGAGGAGAGAGAAAAACAACAAAATGAAACAAAACATAAAATTTTAAGATCAAAACAAATAATGCATCCAAGAACACTTTGAATGTCAAGATGAACACCAAGAACACTTTGAAGATCATGATTAACATCAAGAACATATTTTTGAAAATTTATACGAAAAGAATGACATGCAAGACACCAAACTTAAGAACTTTTGTACTAGGGTCACTAATGTAACGGCCTAGCCCCGAAGAAACGGCGCTTTTTCGGGATCAAACGGAATTTTTACAGAATTTTTAGGAATTTCTATGCATATAAGCACCTCCACTGCACAGGTGCTGCGTCATCAAGCTGCTGAGTCAGCAGCTTGATTGCACAGGACACCTCTCCTAATCTAAGTAGGCACATCGCGAAGAGTTGCGTTTTTTAGCCACTTCGGGCCCGAATTTCAAAATTCTGATTTTCGTGGTTAGTCTCTATGTGACGAGCCGGTCACGAATTTCGAGAGAAAAATTATATTAATATAATATTCATATATTATTATTTTATTCAGAATATTATATTATTATCTTCTTTATTGTGATTAATGTTGATCTATGTTTAGTAATATAATAACTGAGTTAGAAATCTACCGGTAACGGATAATACCGGCATTCTTAGATGAACTTAGCACTGCTAATGCTTCATCATATATCTTTTATTCTTATGATTATCCAGTTACTAGTGTCATTTACACTAAGTAACTTAATGTTTATCCATTAGCAGTGTAATTACTTAAGTTCTAATACATCTAGTTTTAGTAATTATCCTTTTATGAGATATTTTGACAAGTAACTTTTGGATAATCATCATCCAAAAGCCACGGCCTCCCTTGGACAGCTTGGCTATCATTTTTGTTCTTGGAAAAGCTTAGAACACCATGAAAGAAAACCATGAAGCTTCCATGAACACCTGAGCTTCTTTCTCCGTTCTTTCTCAAACCGAAACCCCTATCAAAAATCTAATCTTACCAAAGTGTTCACCTCTTCCTCCTCTTCATTTCTATGTCACTTTTCATGGAGTAAATCAAGGTATGAAGGCTCCTCCTCCTCCTTGAAGATTCGGCCATGGTGGTTCCTTAAGCTAATGATGTTTTCTTCATGTTTTCTCTTAGGATCTCTTATTCAATCACCAAAAGCTCCAAGAAAACGTGATTTCTAGTTACCTTAAGGTGAGGAAAACCTTCTTTTCATCATCATGAAGCCTCAGCCTTCATGGTTCATAAGATTCTAAAATTGTTTTTGATGTTAAAATAGAAGTAAAAGTTCTTCTGGAAGCTTGTTTTTGGTGCAATCTTGGACAGCAGCAAAGGAGGTAAGGTTTGGTAAATTAATCAATGATTGGCTGTGTTCTTGAAGTGTTAAATAAGATCTTGTTGCTTGAGGTTTGATTTTGGGTGTTTGTGTGATGGTTTGATCATGAAATCTTGTTGTTTAATGCTTGAAAATCATGTTTATGATGGTTTTGAAGTGGCTGTTGGTGCTGCTGGAAAACGTGACATTCCAGCCATGAAAATCATGATTTTTGATGCTTATTTGATGTGTATTTGATGGATGAAAAGTTTCTCTTTGGTTTGATAAAAATCGGGTTCAAATCGGTTTCCGAAAAGATTGAAAAACTAGCTGAAAATCAAGCAGAAATCTGATGAACTTTTGGAAAAATGTTTTTGTTTTGGGAAGAACATGAAAACATGTATTCATGGAGTTTTGGGGTCAAAATGCAATTATTAAAAAGTTTGGGGTTGAAAATTAATTAATCAAAAGTTGAGGGGCTAAAGTGCAATTATTAAAAGTTATAAGGGTCAAAGTGCAATTTCCAAGAAGTCCGGGGGTCAAAATGTAATTTTTGAAAGTTAAATAAAATATTATTTTAATAATAAAATATTAATATATTATTTTATTAATAATATTATTTTAATAATAATATTATTTTATTAATAATAATAAAATATTGATAAAAAGACAGTTTTTACTAAAAGCCTCAGGAAGGCAGTTTTGAGTCCAGAATTCTCTAATTTCCTTTACGAAACACCTAAGAAGAGGTATAAGAGAAGATATAGAGGTATAGGAGGTAAAGAAACAAGATTTTGAAACCTGTGTTTATGTTAAAAAGAAAAGGAGTTAAAAGTGATATAGCTGTGTACCTGACCTTACAGAGTAAACAGAGAATTGTAAAATGAGCTTTCTGTGATGTTTTAATGCTTGATTTATGATGATTGCTAAGTGATGGAAAGTATGGTTATATGTGAATTATGAGCCTTCGGGAAATGCTTGTGAATGTTGTGCGGGGACGCCCGTATTGTGATGTTGCTTCCCAGACAGGCTGCGGTAGAGTAGTACCAGCCCTGCAAGCTGAATGCTTGGTAGAGGCCTGACTCGCATACCTGCGGTATATTGAGACCTGAGCAAATACCAGCCCTGCAAGTCGAGAGCACTTGGTAGAGGGTATACGGTACTTAATCTGGGATTAAGTTCTGGGAAGGCCTTATCTGACTTGGAGGGTCGGATTGTGTCGGGTGCGGGTCGAAACCGGCAAATGAGCTCATTACCTGCAGTAGGGACAGACATGCATCATACTTGTTTGTGCATTATTTATAGCTTATCTTCTTGTGTTCTTGTTCTATTCCTTGTTTGTTTGAGCATAACTGTGTGATTGCATATTAATGTGTGAATGTACATTTACTTCCTATTTTCTCTCTTGTTCATGTGTTAGTTTATGTTGCTGTTATGTACATATTACTCTACATTTATTTATACTTCTATGACCACGGACATAATAAATGAACTTAACTGTAAACCCTGACCTTACTAAGAACTCCCCAGTTCTTACCCCTTACACCTCTACAGATGGACACGGGAGTCCTATTCTACGAGATTGATCCACCGTACATCCACAAGGACCCGGTGCGCGGCGAGTATTACATCTACTGTGCGGTATCTCGTATCCGTAATTATGTAGTTCGTGGTAGACCTTTCCAGTACCCTATTAGGACAGCATACTTTAATCCTGATGCACCTTATGACTTTCCTTTATCTTGGTTACACCCCGGAGGTCCTGGGATACCTCATCCTGAGGAGCAGATGCCACCTCTACCTGACTATCCTCCTCCACCTGAACCTCCTCTACCTGATGAGCCTATACCTGCCCAGCCTATCCATGAGGCACCTCCTGCACCTTTTGTCCTTAATGAGTGGGGTGTTCCTGTGTTGCCACCCGAGCTTGATTCTTTACCTGGGCTGATCGAGCCTCCTGTCTTTGATGAGCAGCAGGGACATGAGTATGATCAGATCATGGAGGCACCACCTCCTTCTCTCGACTGTATTTTGTTTGGTAGCTATCCTTTTATGGTTCCTGTGGCCAGCAGTGGTTCCTCTGCTATCACTCCGGCAGAAGAAGAGGACGAGGAAGAAGAAGATCCCGAGGAAGATCCTAACTTCATAGTTATCTCCTCTGACAGCGATGACGATGAGCCAGACGAGGCACCAGCAGGCGAGCATCACCATTCGCCCGGTGGTTTTCCGTGAGGTACTCTGGACCAGGATTGAGGAGACTTTTTGAGACGCCTAGTCTAACTTCAGTACATTAGAGTGTCTCCCTCACTTTTGTTAGCATGATTAGAGGGAATAGGCATATCATAGAGTTAGGCTAGTCTGGGTGCCAGCTTAGGGGCTTTTGGTCAGGCCAGGCCCTGGGGCGACTTATGTACATATATGTACATACTATATGAGTCACTGACTTAAGGGTGTTGTACAATAGCTCTATGCTTATATGACTGAGCCACTTCTGTAACATGGTGTATATTATAGTGTGTTGTTCCATATTCTGTTATTTTTTGTTTTATGTTTGTGAATGTTGAATTATCCCTTGATATATGGAAGGTATGCGACTTTAAATTATTCTTGTTTTAAAAAAAATTTACTTGTAAAATTCGCGGGGTTTTAACAACGTACAGGCTTATATTTATTAATTAATAATACAAAAAGGAAAAACAAGTTGGTAACATTCCATTTCTAGTATGATCTAGACATGCTAGAAGTTGGGTCGTTACAATTTGGTATCAGAGCAGTTCTTCCTGTTAGAGCCTGGGGAATGGACTGAATCATGCTTTATTGTATGCTCTGTGGTGTGTCTCATGCTTATAGGGTATCTATGTGATATGTGTTGCATGAATGTCTTTGTGCTTTTATTCTGATAATGTTCACGTCCAACTTGAGGTATTAAGACTGATCACCTTGGTATTGATTGTTTGGTGTGAATAGAATCAGGATGCCTCCACGGAGACGTAGCGATCAGGAAGGGTCTACTGTTAACAATCCACTACGAAACGATGATAATCTGTTTGCTGTGATTCACGCTATGGCTGAGGCTGTGCGTGAAACGGCGACTGCTACTACCCGAGTAGTTAACCGTCTGAGGGAACGTAATGGAGAGCTTAACAATGACCGTAACGGTGAGAATGGTGGGAACGGTGATGGAGATAACATGAATCATGATAGGCCTATGACATTAGCTGCTTTCTTGAAAGTTAATCCACCGAAGTTCAAGGGTACGACTGTAGCAACTGAAGCTGATAATTGGTTCCGAGGCATAGAAAGGTCCTTGAGGGCACAACATGTCCCGGAAGAACAGTATGTAGAATTTGCTACTTATATGTTGGAAGGGGATGCTCAGCACTAGTGGCAGGACATTCAACGTTTACTGCAGCAAGATGAGGGTAATATTTTGTGGAATGTTTTCAAAGAAGAGTTCTATAAGAAGTACTTTCCTAGAGCTACTTGTGAGGCAAAGGAGATGGAGTTGATGCAGTTAAAACAGGGAAGTATGTCTGTTGCTGAGTATACAAGGAAGTTTGAAGATTTATGTCGTTTTTCCAAGGTTTGTCAAGGGAATCATGCAGATTTCGAAGAGTGGAAATGATTGAAATTTGAAGGAGGACTCCGTGAAGATTTGTTAAACTCAGTGGTTCCATTGGAAATATGGAATTTTGCGGAGTTGGTTAATAAGAGTCAGCTAGTAGAAGACTGTACTAAGAAGATAGCTGCAACTCGGATGAATCGCCCAGGATCTTCTTTTCAGAATTATAATCGGTATACAGCTCCCCAGGGAAGGAATTTTAAGCAGGGAGCAATGCCTTCACGAAGGTACAATCAGAATAGAAATGTTCATGCACATCCTACAGGAGGGAATGGAGGAAGAATGAGACAGGATATGGGTAAGCGACCTCAGCAGGCGCAGATGCGACCAGTATGTAGGCAGTGTGGAAAGGAGCATGGAGGTAGACCTTGTCAACTTACAGGCATTATCTGTTTTTCTTGTGGTCAGCCTGGACATATGGCTAAGGACTGTCCGAAGAAGCCAGTACAAGGAATAGATAGGCCGCGACAGCAATGGCGTGTGTTTGCTATGACTGCTGATGACGCAATGAAATCAGACTCCCTAATCCAAGGTCAGTGCTATGTCAAATCTCGACTCTTAACTGTACTGTATGACTCTGGTGCATCACATTCATTTATTTCTGAGACTGTTGCGCATGAGTTGGGATTAGATTTCACCATGTTAGATTATAATCTAATTGTTCGTACACCCACATCTCAAAATGCCTTGACTAGTCAAGTATGTCAACACGTGCTTTTTGTTATTGAGGCTAGGACTTTTATACATGACCTGGTTTGTTTGCCTTTGTGTGGTTTAGATATTATCTTAGGTCTAGATTGGTTGTCTAAGCATCAGGTTTTCCTTGATTGTTTTAAACGAATTGCTATATTTCCATCATCTGAAATGCACACTGAACCAGTTGAGTCTTGTACCTTCTATTTGAATTCCCTAAGAGTTATTTCTAGAAATAGTGGGTTAGAGGGTTACGTTCTACTATCGGCTAGCTCAGAAACTAATGAACAAGACTTGGAGCAAATTCGAGTGGTGAAGGAGTTTCCTGATGTTTTTTCGGATGATATACCTGAGTTTCCACCTCAGAGAGAGATAGAGTTTAGTATTGATCTGGTTTTTGGAGCCGGGCCAATTTCTATAGCACCGTATCAGATGTCACCGTTGGAACTAGCAGAGTTAAAGAATCAGTTGGATGAATTGCTGGGGAAGAAGTTTATTCGTCCGAGTGTATCACCATGGGGAGCTCCAGTGTTACTAGTAAAGAAGAAGGATGGTGGAATGAGGTTATGTGTGGATTATCGGCAATTGAACAAGATCACAATCAAGAACAAGTATCCACTCCCAAGGATAGATGATCTGATGGACCAGCTGAGAAGTGCGACAGTATTCTCGAAGATTGATTTGCGGTCAGGTTACCATCAAATCCGAGTGAAGGAATCAGATATACCTGAGACTGCCTTTCGAACTAGGTACGGTCACTATGAGTATACGGTTATGTCCTTTGGACTGACTAATGCTCCTGCTGTATTCATGGATTATATGAATCGCATTTTTCGTCCGTATCTAGATCAGTTTGTGGTAGTCTTTATAGATGATATCCTCATCTATTCCAAGACAGAAGAAGAACATGGAGAGCATTTGAGGATTGTGTTGCAAATATTAAGAGCACGGAAGCTATATGCGAAATTGTCGAAATGTGAGTTTTGGGTGATAGAAGTGGCATTCTTGGGACATGTGATCACACGAGATGGTATAACTGTAGATCCTTTAAAGATCGAGGCCGTAGTACAATGGAAGCAACCCAAGACAGTTACAGAAGTTCGTAGTTTCTTGGGGTTAGCAGGATACTATCGGCGGTTTATCAAGGGTTTTTCACAGATAGCTATACCTTTGACTCGCCTTACTAGGAAGGAAGTTCCGTTTGAGTGGACAGAGAAGTGTGAAGAAAGCTTTGAAACTTTAAAGGTAAAATTGACGACGGTGCCAGTTTTGGTGTTACCAGACCCACAGGAACCTTTTGAGGTGTATTGTGATGCTTCTTTCAAGGGACTTGGATGTATATTGATGCAGCATAGGAATGTGGTAGCTTATGCTTCGAGACAATTAAGACCTCACGAAAGGAACTATCCGACACATGATTTGGAATTAGCAGCAGTGGTCTTTGCACTTAAGATTTGGAGGCACTATTTGTACGGAGCCCAATTTGAAGTTTTCTCTGATCATAAGTGTTTGAAGTATATCTTTGATCAGAAAGACCTTAATATGAGGCAGAGGCAATGGATGAAATTCTTAAAAGATTATGATTTTAAGTTGAGCTATCATCCTGGGAAGGCAAATGTAGTCGCAGATGCTTTGAGTCGGAAGAGTTTGGGCATATCTTAGATGATGATCAAGGAAGAAGAAATGATCTCAGCCTTTGAAAACTTAAAATTAGGAATGAGAGAGACATCAAGAGGAATTGTTATGGCGCAACTACAATTAACATCTGACTTTAAGATAGCTATTCAGCAAGCTCAAGCCCAGAATTCAGGAATACTGGCATTGTTAACACGGATGAAGGCAGATCAGCCGGAAGAGGTATGCCAAGATAAAAAGGGAATATGGAGATATAGGAACAGAATTTGTGTACCTGCTCAGGAGGACTTAAGAAAGAACATTCTGACCGAAGCTCATGAAAGCAGATTTTCTATCCATCCCGGGACGACTAAAATGTACCAAGATCTGAAGAAGATGTTCTGGTGGCCGGGAATGAAGAAAGATGTAGCAACGTATGTTTCAAAGTGTCTCACTTGCCAGAAGATTAAGGTGGAACATCAAAAACCACCTGGAACCCTACAACCATTGGAGATACCGCAATGGAAATGGGAAGAGATTACGATGGATTTTGTTATTGGGTTACCAAGAACCTCTGCCGGGCATGATGCAATTTGGGTAATTGTAGATCATCAATTGACAAAATCAGCGCATTTTCTACCAATTCAAATTGGTCACAGCTTGGAGAAATTTGCCCGGTTATACATTCAAGAGATAATACGAGTGCATGGAATACCTTCATCAGTTGTGTCAGACAGAGATCCAAGGTTTACTTCTAGATTTTGGAGAGCTCTACAGAAAGCTTTTGGGACAAAGTTGCACTTAAGTACAACATATCACCCACAGACTGATGGACAGACAGAACGAACAATTCGTACCTTGGAAGATATGTTGAGATCTTGCGTGATGGACCAACAGGGTAACTGGGACAAATACTTGCCATTGATTGAGTTTGCCTACAACAACAGTTATCAACAGAGTATCGGAATGGCACCATATGAGGCCCTCTACGGAAGAAAGTGTCAATCACCATTATGCTGGTATGACAAGGAGGAAGGCAGGATTTTGGGGCCAGACTTGGTACAAGAAACTACCGAACGGATTAAGCACATTCGAGAGAAGATTCAAACTGCCCAAAGTCGACAAAAGAGCTATTCAGATATTAGGCGTAGGCCCTTAGAATTTAACGAAGGAGACCATATTTTCTTAAGAGTGACACCTACGACTGGAATAGGTAGAGCTCTTAGGACTAAGAAATTGAATCCACATTACTTAGGTCCTTTTCAAATTCTTAAAAGAGTCGGTCCAGTAGCATACCAAGTAGCTCTCCCTCCTTATTTGTCAAACCTTCATGATTTTTTCATGTTTCACAACTCAAAAAGTATAATCCCGACGAAAGCCATGTTTTACAACTAGAGACAATACAGCTGCAAGCTGACTTGACATATCAAACCCTACCAGTCAGGATTGTGGAGCGAAGTGACAAACAGCTTAGAGGTAAGACAGTATCATTGGTTAAGGTAGCATGGGGACAAACTGGGACTGAAGAGTACACATGGGAGCTGGAAGACAAGATGAGAACAGACTACCCGTTTCTCTTTTCAGGTAATTGAAATTTTGAGGACAAGATTTTCTTTTAGGAGGGTAGAATGTAACGGCCTAGCCCCGAAGAAACGACACTTTTTCGGGATCAAACGGAATTTTTACAGAATTTTTAGGAATTTCTATGCATATAAGCACATCCACTGCACAGGTGCTGCGTCATCAAGCTGCTGAGTCAGCATCTTGATTGCACAGGACACCTCTCCTAATCTAAGTAGGCACATCGCGAAGAGTTGCGTTTTTGAGCCACTTCGGGCCCAAATTTCAAAATTCTGATTTCCGTGGTTAGTCTCTATGTGACGAGCTGGTCACGAATTTCGAGAGAAAAACTATATTAATATAATATTCATATATTATTATTTTATTCAGAATATTATATTATTATCTTCTTTACTGTGATTAATGTTGATCTATGTTTAGTAATATAATAACTGAGCTAGAAATCTACCGGTAACGGATAATACCGGCATTCTTAGATGAACTTAGCACTGCTAATGCTTCATCATATATCTTTTATTCTTATGATTATCCAGTTACTAGTGTCATTTACACTAAGTAACTTAATGTTTATCCATTAGCAGTGTAATTACTTAAGTTCTAATACATCTAGTTTTAGTAATTATCCTTTTCTGAGATATTTTGACAAGAAACTTTTGGATAATCATCATCCAAAAGCCACGGTCTCCCTTGGACAGCTTGGCTATCATTTTTGTTCTTGGAAAAGCTTAGAACACCATGAAAGAAAACCATGAAGCTTCCATGAACACCTGAGCTTCTTTCTCCGTTCTTTCTCAAATCGAAACCCCTATCAAAAATCTAATCTTACCAAAGTGTTCACCTCTTCCTCCTCTTCATTTCTATGTCACTTTTCATGGAGTAAATCAAGGTATGAAGGCTGCTCCTCCTCCTTGAAGATTCGGCCATGGTGGTTCCTTAAGCTAATGATGTTTTCTTCATGTTTTCTCTTAGGATCTCTTATTCAATCACCAAAAGCTCCAAGAAAACGTGATTTCTAGTTACCTTAAGGTGAGGAAAACCTTCTTCTCATCATCATGAAGCTTTAGCCTTCATGGTTCATAAGATTCTAAAATTGTTTTTTATGTTAAAATAGGCGTAAAAGTGCTTCTGGAAGCTTGTTTTTGGTGCAATCTTGGACAGCAGCAAAGGAGGTAAGGTTTGGTAAATTAATCAATGATTGGCTGTGTTCTTGAAGTGTTAAATCAGATCTTGTTGCTTGAGGTTTGATTTTGGGTGTTTGTGTGATGGTTTGATCATGAAATCTTGTTGTTTAATGCTTGAAAATCATGTTTATGATGGTTTTGAAGTGGCTGTTGGTGTTGCTGGAAAACGTGACATTCCAGCCATGAAAATCATGTTTTTTTATGCTTATTTGATGTGTATTTGATGGCTGAAAAGTTTCTCTTTGGTTTGATAAAAATCGGGTTCAAATCGGTTTCCGAAAAGATTGAAAAACTAGCTGAAAATCAAGCAAAAATCTGATGAACTTTTGGAAAAATGTTTTTGGTTATTGGAAGAACATGAAAACGTGTATTCATGGAGTTTTGGGGTCAAAATGCAATTATTAAAAAGTTTGGGGTTGAAATTTAATTAATCAAAAGTTGAAGGGCTAAAATGCAATTATTAAAAGTTATAGGAGTCAAAGTGCAATTTCCAAGAAGTCCAGGGGTCAAAATACAATTTTTGAAAGTTAAATAAAATATTATTGTTTTAATAATAAAATATTAATATATTATTTTATTAATAATATTATTTTAATAATAATATTATTTTATTAATAATAATAAAATATTGATAAAAAGACAGTTTTTCCTAAAAGTCTTAGGAAGGCAGTTTTGAGTCCAGAATTCTCTAATTTCCTTTACTAAACACCTAAGAAGAGGTATAAGAGAAGATATAGAGGTATAGGAGGTAAAGAAACAAAATTTTGAAACCTGTGTTTATGTTAAAAAGAAAAGGAGTTAAAAGTGATATAGCTGTGTACCTGACCTTACAGAGTAAACAGAGAATTGTAAAATGAGATTTCTGTGATGTTGTAATGCTTGATTTATGATGATTGCTAAGTGATGAAAAGTATGGTTATATGTGAATTATGAGCCTTCGGGCAATGCTTGTGAATGTTGTGCGGGGACGCCCGTATTGTGATGTTGCTTCCCAGACAGGCTGCGGTAGAGTAGTACCAGCCCTGCAAGCTGAATGCTTGGTAGAGGCCTGACTCGTATACCTGTGGTATATTGAGACCTGAGCAAATACCAGCCCTGCAAGTCGAGAGCACTTGGTAGAGGGTATGCGGTACTTAATCTGGGATTAAGTTCTGGGAAGGTCTTATCTGACTTGGAGGGTCGGATTGCGTCGGGTGCGGGTCGAAACCGACAAATGAGCTTATTACCTGCAGTAGGAACAGACATGCATCATACTTGTTTATGCATTATTTATAGCTTATCTTCTTGTGTTCTTGTTCTATTCCTTGTTTGTTTGAGCATAACTGTGTGATTGCATATTAATGTGTGAATGTACATTTACTTCCTATTTTCTCTCTTGTTCATGTGTTAGTTTATGTTGCTGTTATGTACATATTACTCTACATTTATTTATACTTCTATGACCACGGACATAATAAATGAACATAACTGTAAACCCCGACCTTACTAAGAACTCCCCAGTTCTTACCCCTTACACCTCTACAGATGGACACGGGAGTCCTATTCTACAAGATTGATCCACCGTACATCCACGAGGACCCGGTGCGCGGCGAGTATTACATCTACTATGCGGTACCTCGTATCCGTAATTATGTAGTTCGTGGTAGACCTTTCCAGTACCCTATTAGGACAGCATACTTTAATCCTGATGCACCCTATGACTTTCCTTTATCTTGGTTACACCCCGGAGGACCTGGGATACCTCATCCTGAGGAGCAGATGCCACCTCCACCTGACTATCCTCCTCCACCTGAACCTCCTCTACCTGATGAGCCTATACCTGTCCAGCCTATCCATGAGGCACCTCTTGCACCTTTTGTCCTTGATGAGTGGGGTGTTCCTGTGTTGCCACCCGAGCTTGATCCTTTACCTGAGCCGATCGAGCCTCTTGTCTTTGATGAGCAGTAGGGACATGAGTATGATCAGATCATGGAGGCGCCACCTCCTTCTCCCGACTGTATTTTGTTTGGTAGCTATCCTTTTATGGTTCCTGTGGCCAGCAGTGGTTCCTCTGCTATCACTCCGGCAGAAGAAGAGGACGAGGAAGAAGAAGATCCAGAGGAAAATCCTAACTTCATAGTTATCTCCTCTGACAGCGATGACGATGAGCCAGGCGAGGCGCCAGCAGGCGAGCATCACCATTCGCCCGGTGGTTTTTCGTGAGGTACTCTGGACCAGGATTGAGGAGACTTTTTGAGACGCCTAGTCTAACTTCAGTACATTAGAGTGTCTCCCTCACTTTTGTTAGCATGATTAGAGGGAATAGGCATATCATAGAGTTAGGCTAGCCTGGGTGCCAGCTTAGGGGCTTTTGGTCAGGCCAGGCCCTGGGGCGTCTTATGTACATATATGTACATACTATATGAGTCACTGACTTAGGGGTGCTGTACAATAGCTCTATGCTTATATGACTGAGCCACTTCTGTAACATGGTGTATATTATAGTGTGTTGTTCCATATTCTGTTATCGTTTGTTTTATGTTTGTGAATGTTGAATTATCCCTTGATATATGGAAGGTATGCGACTTTAAATTATTCTTGTTTTAAAAAAAATTTACTTGTAAAATTCGCGGGGTTTTAACAACGTACAGGCTTATATTTATTAATTAATAATACAAAAAGGAAAAACAAGTTGGTAACATTCAATTTCTAGTATGATCTAGACATGCTAGAAGTTGGGTCGTTATAACTAACAATTCGAAAATGCACAAGAAAAACAAGGAAAAACACAAAACAAGAAAAATTAAAGATCAAACAAGGAAAATCATCAAGAACAACTTGAAGATCATGAAGAACATAATGCATGAATTTTTGAAAATTTTAAGAAACTTAAATTAAAAAAAAAATGCAGTTGACACCAAACTTAAAATTTGACACTAGACTCAAACAAGAAAGAAGATTACCCAATCTAAGCAACAAGATGAACCGTCAGTTGTCCAAACTCGAACAATCCCCGGCAACGGCTCCAAAAACTTGGTGCACGGAATTGTGATCACACTTTTCACAAACTTCGGTACAACTAACCAGCAAGAGCACTGGATCATCCAAGTAATAAAAGCTTACGCGAGTAAGGGTCGACCCAATGGAGATTGCCAGCTTGAAGCAAGCTATAGTCATCCTGTAAATCTTAGTCAGGCGGATTCAATTGATTATGAGTTTTGATAATTGAAAGATAAATAAAACATCAATTAAAATAAAGATACTTATGTAATTCATTGGTGGGAATTTCAGATAAGTGTTTGGAGATGCTTTGTTGCTTCTGAACCTCTACTTTCCTATTGTCTTCATCCAATCATGCCTGCTCCCTTCCATGGCAAGCTGTATGTTGGCGAATCACCGTTGTCAATGGCTACCATCCGTCCTCTCAGTGAAAATGGTTCAACTATGGTTTCTGTACGACTAATCAACTGTCGGGTTTCTCGTCTCGGATGAAAAATACCAGGCACAGCTAATCATCTGTCAGTTCTCACTTTTGTCAGAATAGGATCTCTCTATCCTTTTGCACACTATCACTGTGCCCAATATTCGTGAGTTTGAAGCTCGTCACAGTCATCTCGTCCTAGATCCTACTCGGAATACCACAGACAAGGTTTAGACTTTTCGGATCTCAGGAATTCTGCCAATTGGTTATAGCCTATACCACGAAGGTTCTAACCTCACAGACTCGGTCCGTGGATCAGAGACCCAAGAGACTATACTCTGGCTGTCATCCAATGACTACGTTGAACATCATGTAGAACGCTTGTGGTTGTCAGGCACGCGGATCTTGGCTAAGCGAGTAACGATGATATTGGGTGATTGTCACAGATCACCCCTTCATTCTAACTTAACTGAATTAAGTACGAGAGTATATCTTGGAGAAGAAGTAAGCGTGAATTGAAAGAGAAACAATAGTACTTGCATTAATTCATGAAGAACAGCAAATCTCCGCACCTTAATCTATGAGGTGTAGAAACTCCACCGTTGGAAAAGACATAATAGAAAATAGCTTAGGCATGAGGCCAGCCAAGCATAAAGTTTATCAAAAGATCGAAAGATGATTCAAAGATTGAAATACAATAGTCAAAAGTGCTATTTATACAAAACTAGTTATTAAAGATTACAGAAAATAAGTAACTAAGTGTAGATAGTGCAGAAATTCACTTCCGGGGCCCACTTGGTGTGTGCTTGGGCTGAGCATTGAGTTTTACACGTGCATAGGCCTTTTCTGGAGTTAAACGCCAGCTTGGATGCCAGTTTGGGCGTTTAACTCTAGTTCTGGTGCCAGTTCCGGCATTTTACGACAGAAAAGGGTCTCTGGTGTGCGTTTTAACGCCAGTTTGGGCCATCAAATCTCAGGAAAAGTATGGACCATTAACCATTTCTGGAAAGCCAAAGATGTTAGCTTTCCAGCCCAATTGAGAGCGCATCAATTGGACTTCTGTAGCTCCAGAAAAACGCGTTTGTGTGCAGGGAGGTCAGAATAATGGGACAACTCAGAAGAAAGGAGTTCTTGACATTGATACTCTGAATGTCATATTGGCTCAGAACAAAATATTGACTCAACAAGTCAATATAATTTCTCAAAATCTGACTGGATTGCAAGCTGCATCTGGCAGTGCTAAAGAATCCTCCTCTGAAGGAGACGCTTATGACACTGAGAATCCTGCAATGGAAGAGGTGAATTACATGGGAGAACCATATGGAAACACCTACAATTCTTCATGGAGGAATCACCCAAATTTCTCATGAAAGGATCAACAGAAGCCTCAACAAGGCTTCAATAACAATAATGGTGGGAGAAACAGGTTTGGAAATAGCAAACCTTTCCCATAATCTTCTCAGCAACAAATAGAGAACTCTGAGCAGAGTCGTTTTGGCTTAGCAACCATAGTCTCTGATCTATCTAAGACCACACTAAGTTTTATGAATGAAACAAGATCCTCCATTAGAAATTTGGAGGCACAAGTGGGTCAGCTGAGTAAAAAGGTTACTGAAACTCCTCCTAGCCCTCTCCCAAGCAACACAGAAGAAAATCCAAAGACAGAGTGCAAGGCCATAACCATGACCAACATGGCCGAACTTGGAGAGGGTGAGGAGGACGTGATTCCCAATGAGAAAAATCTCATGGGATGTCCTCTGAACAAAAAGAAGTTCCCCTTTGAGAAACCAAGGGAATTTGAGGCTCATACAGAGACCATAGAGATTCCATTGAACCTACTTCTGTCATTCATGAGCTCTGATGAGTATTCTTCCTCTGAAGAGGATGAAACTATCACTAAAGAGCAAGTCACTAAGTACCCTAGAGCAATCATGAAGCTGAATGCCAAATTATTTGGTAATGAGACTTGGGGGGATGAACCTCCATTGCTCATTAATGAACTAAACACCTTGGCTCAGCTAAAGATACCTCAAAAGAAACCAGATCCCGGGAGGTTCTTAATACCTTGCACCATTGGCACCATGACCTTTGAGAAGGCTCTGTGTGACCTGGGGTCAAGTGTAAACCTCATGCCATTCTCTGTAATGGAGAAACTAGGGATCTTTAAGGTACAAGCTGCAAGAATCTCACTGGAGATGGCAGACAATTCAAGGAAACATGCTTATGGACTTGTAGAAGATGTCTTAGTGAAGGTTTAAGGCATTTACATCCCTGCTGACTTCATAATCCTGGACACTGGAAAGAATAAGGATGAATCCATCATCCTTGGCAGACCCTTCCTAGCCACAGCAAAAGCTGTGATTGATGTTGACAGAGGAGAGTTGGTCCTTCAAGTGAATGAGGACTACCTTGTGTTTAAGGCTCAAGGATCTCCTTCTGTACATATGAAGAAGAAGCATGAAAAGCTTCTCTCAATACAGAGTCAAACAGAGCCCCCACATTCAAACTCTAAGTTTGGTGTTGGGAGGCCTCAACCATGCTCTGAATATCTGTAAAGCTCCATGAGAGCTCACTGTCAAGCTATTGACATTAAAGAAGTGCTTATTGGGAGGCAACCCAATTTTTATTTATCTGTGTTAAATTTCCATTTTCCATTGTTATTTTATATTTTCTTTAGGTTGATGATCATGTGGAGTCACAAAAATAACTGCAAAAATCAAAGCAAATTCAAAAACATCATTAAAAATAGCACACCCGGGAAGACGGGCTTACTGGCATTTAAACGCCAGTAAGGATAGCAGAATGGGCGTTTAACGCCCAGTCTGGCAGCATTTTGGGCATTAAACGCTAGAATTGGCAGACAGACTGGTGTTTAATGCCAAAAAAGAGTGTCTGGTGTTAAATGCCAGAATGCCAAAAAGGGGCATCAGCCTGGCGTTTAACGCCAGAATGGACAGTGATGAGCGGATTATTTACACGCTTTTTGGCATTATTTTTAGGTAGTTTTTAGTATGATTTAGTTAGTTTTTAGTATATAATTATTAGTTTTTATGCAAAAATCATATTTCCTGACTTTGCTATGAGTTTGTGTGTTTTTCTGTGATTTCAAGTATTTTCTGGCTGAAATTGAGGGACCTGAGCAAAAATCTGATTCAGAGGCTGAAAAAGGACTGCAGATGTTGTTGGATTCTGACCTCCCTGCACTCAAAATGAATTTTCTGGAGCTATAGATACCGAATTAGCACGCTCTCAATTGCATTGGAAACTAGACATCTTGGGCTTTCTAGCAATGTATAATAGTTTATACTTTGTCCGAGATTTGATAGCACAAACTGGCGTTTAAACTCCAGCTTTTTACCATTTTCTAGCGTTAAATGCCAGAACTGGCATAAAAGTTGGAGTTAAACGCCCAAACTGACACCAAAGCTGGTGTTTAACTCCAGGAATAGCCTATGCACGTGAAAGCTTCAATGCTCAGCCCAAACACACACCAAGTGGGCCCCGGAAGTGGATTTCTGCATTATTTACTTATTTCTGTAAACACTAGGTTACTAGTTCATTATAAATAGGACCTTTTACTATTGCATTTTCATTTTTTGATCATCTTTGATCTTGGGATCAGGTGTTTGAACCCTTTTTTGATTGTTTCATGCTATTTGGGAGGCATGGACCTTCATCACTTATGTATTTTCAACGGTGGAGTTTCTACACCTCATAGATTAAGGTGTGGAGCTCTACTGTTCCTCATGAATTAATGCAAAGTACTATTGTTCTTCTATTCAACTCAAGCTTATTCTTATTCTAAGATATTCACTCGTACTTCAACCTGATAAATGTGATTATCCGTGACACTCATCATCATTCTCCCTTAGGAACGCGTGCCTGACAACCACTTCCGCTCTACATGCAATAGCTTGAGTGTGTATCTCTTGGCCTCCTGGTTCACGACGCATGGTTGCCTCTCCTGACAATAGAGCCTTCCATTTTGTGCGATCAGAGTCTTCGTGGTATAAGTTAGAATCAATTGGTAGCATTCTTGAGATCCAGAAAGTCTAAACCTTGTCTGTGGTATTCCGAGTAGGATCCGGGATGGGATGATTGTGACGCGCTTCAAACTCGCGACTGTGGGATGCAGTGACAGTGTGCAAAAGGATCAATGGATCTTATTCCGACACGATCGAGAACCGATAGCTGATTAGCCATGCGGGAAACCGTAGAGGACCATTTTCACTAAGAGGACGAATGGTAGCCATTGACAACGGTGATCCACCAACATACAGCTTGCCATATAAGGGAGTATGCATGACTGGATGAAGGCAGCAGGAAAGCAGGGATTCATAAGGAACAAAGCATCTCCATACGCTTATCTGAAATTCCCACCAATGAATTACAAAAGTATTTCTATCTTATTTTATGTCTTATTTATCTTTTAATTATCAAAACCCCATACCCATTTGAATTTTCCTGACTAAGATTTACAAGGTGACCATAGCTTACTTCAAGCCGACAATCTCCGTGGGATCGACCCTTACTCACGTAAGGTATTACTTGGACGACCCAGTGCACTTGCTAGTCAGCTGCGCGGAGTTGTGAGAAAAGTGTGAACTCACGATTTTGTGTACCAGGCAGCAAAGCTGGCGTTAAACGCCAGAAATGGCACACAGAGGGCGTTTAAACACCAGAAAGGTGTAGGGATGAGAAATCCTTGACTCCTCAGGATTTGTGGACCCCACAGGATCCCCACCTACCCCAACTCACTCTCTCTCCTCTTCACACCTTTCCATAACACTCTTCCCTAAACACCATTCACCTATCAAATCCTACCCCCTTCCCTATCATCTCTTCACCACTCACATCCATCCACTATTCCCCAAAAACCCATCATAAAGCCCCACCTACCTCACCATTCAAATTCAAAACATTTCCCTCCCAAACCCACCCCTTTCCACACAAATTCCCTTTCCACACGGATTCACCCTCTCTCTTACCCTATAAATACCCCTCCTTACCACCTTCATTTTCACACATCACAAACACTTCCTAACCCCCTTGGCCGAACCATTCACACACCTCCATCTCCTCCATTTCTTCATCTTCTTATACTTTCATTCTTTTTTTGCTCGAGGACGAGCAAACCTTTTAAGTTTGGTGTGGGAAAAAGCTCTGCTTTTTGTTTTTCCATAACCATTAATGGCACCTAAGGCCAGAGAAATCTCTCGAAAGAGGAAAGGGAAGGCAGCTGCTTCCACCTCCGAGTCATGGAAGATGGAGAGATTCATCTCAAACGTCCATCAAGACCACTTCTATGAAGTTGTGGCCAAGAAAAAGGAGATCCCCGAGGTCCCCTTCATGCTCAAAAAGAGTGAATATCCAGAGATCCGACGTGAGGTTCATAGAAGAGGTTGGGAAGTTCTTACCAACCCCATCCAACAAGTCAAAATCTTAATGGTTCAAGAGTTTTATACTAATGCTTGGATCACTAAGAACCATGATCAAAGTATGAACCCAAACCCAAAGAATTAGCTTACAAGGAGATCCTTATCCTTTCACTAGAAGGGTCAACTTTGATAAAAGGTTGGACCAAGTCCTCATGAATATCTGCGTGGAAAGAGCCCAATAGAAAAGAGACTCTAAAGGCAAGCCGGTTCAACTGAGAAGGCCTGACCTCAAACCCGTGGCTAGAGGATGGTTGGAGTTCATCCAACGCTCTATTATTCCTACTAGCAACCGGTCCGAAGTAACTGTGGATTGGGCTATCATGATCCATAGTATCATGATTGGAGAGGAAGTGGAAGTTCATGAGATCATACCTCTAAAACTATACAAGGTGGCTGACAAGCCCTCCACTTTGGAAAGGTTAGCCTTCCCTCGTCTCATTATTTGTTATTTGTTTTTCTGTTGTTTTCGTTTCCTTTGCTTTATGCTTTGTCTATGTTTGTGTCTTTATTACATGATCATTAGTGTCTATGTCATAAAGTTATGAATGTTTCATGAATTTTTCACCATTCTTAAATGAAAAATGTTTCTATTTGTAAAAGAACAAGAAGTACATGAATTTTGAATTCTATCTTGAAAATAGTTTAATTATTTTGATGTGGTGGCAATACTTTTTGTTTTCTGAATGAATGCTTGAACAGTGCATATTTTTTTGATAGTGAAGTTTATGAATGTTAAAATTGTTGGCTTTTGAAAGAATAATGAAAAAAGAGAAATGTTATTGATAATCTGAAAAATCATAAAATTGATTCTTAAAGCAAGAAAAAGCAGTGAAAAACACAAAGCTTGGGGAAAAAATGGCAAAAAATAAAGAAAAAGAAAGAAAAAGAAAAAGCAATCACAAAAAGCCAATAACCCTTTAAACTAAAAGGCAAGGGTAAAAAAAGGATCCAAGGCTTTGAGCATTAATGGATAGGAGGGCCCAAAGGAATAAAATCCTGGCCTAAGCGGCTAATTCAAGCTGTCCCTAACGATGTGCTTGTGTCATGTAGGTCCAAGTGAAAAGCTTGGGACTGAGTGGTTAAAGTTGTGATCCAAAGTAAAAGAGTGCGCTTAAGAACTCTGGGCGTCTCTAACTGGGGACTCTAACAAAGCTGAGTCACAATCTGAAAAGGATCACCCAGTTATGTGTCTGTGGCATTTATGTATCCGGTGGTAATACTAGAAAACAAGATGCTTAGGGTCACGGCCAAGACTCATAAGTAGCTGTGTTCAAGAATCAACATACTAAACTAGGAGAATCAATAACACTATCTGAATTCTGAGTTTCTATGGATGGCAATCATTCGGAACTTCAAAGGATAAAGTGAGATGCCAAAACTTTTCAGAAGCAAAAAGCTACTAGTCCCGCTCATCTAATTGGATCTAAACTTCATTGATATTTTGAAATTTATTTTATTTTCTCTTCTTTTTATCCTATTTTGTTTTTAGTTGCATGGGGACAAGCAACAATTTAAGTTTGGTGTTGTGATGAATGGATAATTTATACGCATTTTGGCATTGTTTTTTCATAGTTTTTAGTATGTTTTAGTTACTTTTTATTAGTTTTAATGCAAAAATCACATTTTTAGACTTTACTATGAGTTTGTGTGTTTTTCTATAATTTCAGGTATTTTGTGGCTAAAATTGAAGGACCTGAGCAAAAATCTAATTCAGAGGCTGAGAAAGGACTGCAGATGCTGTTGGATTCTGACCTCCCTGCACTCAAACGCATTTTTCTGGAGCTACAAAAGTCCAACTGACATTCTCTTAATTGGGCTGGAAAGCTAACATCTTGGGCTTTCCAGCAATGTTTAATAGTCCATACTTTGCTCGAGATTTGATGGCCCAAACTGGCATTAAAACTCCCACCAGAGACCCTTTTCTGGCATAAAACGCCGGAACTGGCACCAGAACTAGAGTTAAATGCCCAATCTGGCATCCAAGCTGGTGTTTAACTCCAGAAAAGGCCTATGCACGTGTAAAGCTCAATGCTCAGCCCAAGCACACACTAAGTGGGCCCCGGAAGTGGATTTCTGTACTATCTACACTTAGTTACTTATTTTCTGTAATCCTTAGTAACTAGTTTAGTATAAATAGCACTTTTGACTATTGTATTTCAATATTGGGATCATCTTTTGATCTTTTGATCAACTTTATGCTTGGCTGGCCTCATGCCTAGGTTATTTTCACTTATGTATTTTCCAACGGTGGAGTTTCATGAATTAATGCAAGTACTATTGTTTCTCTTTCAATTCACGCTTTCTTCTTCTCCAAGATATACTCTCGTACTTAATTCAGTTAAGTCAGAATGAAGGGGTGATCCGTGACAATCACCCACTATCTTCGTTACTCGCTTAGCCAAGATCCGCGTGCCTAACAACAACAAGTGGTCTACATGATGTTCAACGTAGTCATTGGACGACAGCCTGAGTATAGCCTCTTGGGTCTCTGATCTACGGACCAAGTCTGTGAGGTTAGAACCTTCGTGGTATAGGCTAGAACCAATTGGCAGCATTCCTGAGATCCGAAAAGTCTAAACCTTGTCTGTGGTATTCCGAGTAGGATCTGAAACGGGATGACTGTGACGAGCTTTAAACTCACGAATGTTGGATGCAGTGACAGTGTGCAAAAGGATAGAGAGATCCTATTCTGACACAAGTGAGAACCGACAGATGATTAGCCGTGCGGTAGCTGTGCCTGGTATTTTTCATCCGAGACGAGAAATCCGACAGTTGATTAGCCGTGCAGAAACTGTAGCTGGACCATTTTCACTGAGAGGACAGATGGTAGCCATTGACAATGGTGATCCACCAACATACAGCTTGCCATGGAAGGGAGCATGCATGATTGGATGAAGACAGTAGGAAAGCAGAGGTTCAGAAGCAACAAAGCATCTCCAAACGCTTATCTGAAAATCCCACCAATGAATTACATAAGTATCTTTATTTTAATTTACGTTTTATTTATCTTCCAATTATCAAAACTCATAACCAATTGAATCCCCCTGACTAAGATTTACAGGATGACCATAGCTTGCTTCAATCCAGCAATCTCCGTGGGATCGACCGTTACTCGCGTAAGGTTTTATTACTTGGACGACCCAGTGCACTTGCTGGTTAGTTGTACCGGAGTTGTGAAAAGTGTGATCACAATTCTGTTCACTAGTTAGTAACACTAACTTTGTTACTAACGTTGGAGATGGCTAATATGCCCACGTTAGTGCCACTAACGTGGGCACCAACGTAGAAAGAAAGGAGTTTTGTAACGTTAGTGACAAAGTTAGTGTCACTAACGTCTTCATGTCATGGTATACCCATGTTAATGGCCACGTTAGCACTACTAACGTGGACCATTAACGTGGGAGAAGGATGGATTGTAGCGTTAATAGCAAAGTTAACACCAATAATGCTATCGAAAGTTAGAAAGGGCTGAGTTAGTGGTCACGTTAGTGGCACTAACGTTGGGGTTAACGTAGCTCAAGAGGGTTGGGACGTTAGTGAAAATGTTAGCGTCACTAATGTCTTCGAACCAGAATTTACACTTAACGTTAACCCCACTAACGCCCTGACAAACGCGAATCATACCTGACGCAACTTCTTTCAACAAGCTGAGCTAAGCCCACTGAGACTGTAAATGCTTCAACTAGAGGCCAAAAAGCCCAATCCAAGGACATGAAGACTGAATAAGAAAGTGTATAAATAGAGGAGAATTTGATTTAGAAAGGGAGCTAGCAGATTCGGAAGGCTAGGGAGTCAGGGACCCAAATTGGGAAACTCTACACTTAACTTTCTTTTGTATTTTTTCTCTTCTGCAATTTTTTCTGGAATTTTATGTTTTCTAGTTTATTTGAGCGATTATGAACTAAACCCCAAATTCATTAGGAGGAGGAGCTCTATTGTAATCATGATGAATTAATAAAATTCTTCTTCTTCTCAATCCGCTTGGGTAGCTATAGGATATCTTTTGTTTTGATTGTGAATTATTCACTCCAGATAGGGGGTTTAATTCAGCTGAATGCTTGTGTGAGCCTCAGAAGGGGAATCACTTCCATTAAGATTATGCACTTTTACTTTCTTGCACTCTAAGATTCAATTATTTACATTTCTTGCAATTTAAGTTTCAGCTCTTTTAGTTTCTCGCTCTTTAAGTTTTAGCAATTTAAGTTTCTGCAATTTATACTTCCAGCACTTTAAGTTTCTGCAATTTATATTTTGTTCATCAAATTCCACTCAATTCATCAATATTTGCTTGACTAGATTAATCACCAACTAAAATTTCTTGATCCATCAATCGCTGTGGGATCGACCTCACTCTCGTGAGTTGTACTACTTGATGCGACCCGGTACACTTGCTGGTTAGTTTGTGCGGAATCCAATTTTTCGCCATCAAATTTTTGGCACCGTTGCCAGGGATTGATTAAGATCGACAATGATTAAGTGGGTGATAAGTCTAGATTAAACATTTTCTTTGTTCTTGTCATTTAAGTTCTTTTAATTTTCCATTTTCTCTTGAGACTAAGGTGTTTGTGTTTTTACCTCACTAAGAAATTCTCATCTGTGACATGAGGAATTTCAATTTTCTTTGGTGATTGTGTTTTACAAAATTCAAATGGAGTTCACCTCATCTTTTGATCAAGCAAATTTCATGGGATATTACCCACCACCACAAAATAACTATCCTAATGGTGGCTGAGAATATCACCAAGAAATGACAGATTATGAGCAATCCACCCAGTGGGGATATGCTCTTGAGTCACAAAATGAGCAAGACAATTTCATGGGATATTGCCCAACACCACAAAATGATTCATGTCATTATGCTAATGGTGAATGGAAATATCAACAAGGAATGATGGAGTATGAACACCTCCCAAAGACACAAAATGACCCATATTTTGATGAATCCAACAACTACTCATGTTGTGATTAGGAGGATCAAAATCAAAGAGCATTTAGTAGTTCATACTCCACTTATCAAGAGCCATCATCACTTGAGCGTACTTTCAATTTATTTATGCAAAATTGTCCAACCTCACCTCCCAGTTTCTCATTTGAAAATTCTTTATCACTTGACTATGCCTCAACACAAAATCCCTTCAAAACTCACAACCCACACAAACTTCCCTGAACCAAAGACTCTCAAAGCTTGAGTCCATGCTTGAGAGATATGAAGAGGAGACGTAGAAATCTTGGGAAGAACAAGAAACCTCTTTCAAAAACATGGAAGTGCTTTTAGACCAAATGATAAGTGTAAAGGAGGAAGTAGAAAAGCAAGATGAAGAGGCTCTTGTACCAAATGAAACTTCAATGGAGAAGGAGGTTGTAGAGGTATGTGAGCCTCGGATTCCATATTCGCAAAGGCTACTTGAGGTGACAAACGAACAAGAAAACTTACTCCCAAAGGACTCAATGGAATATCATGTAGAAGAAAGGGAAGAAGTCAATCAAGGGAGTCCATACTCAAGTGAAGTAGAGGATACACTCCAACCATCACACAACACCCAAGTCTTGATATCCAAGAAGTGAAGGCAACCAACAAGAGCACCGAAAAGAGGATTGTGACCAAGGTATAATTGACCATATCAAAGAAGAAGAAAAGGTCAACCGCAAGCAATCCAACCCTTGATCCAGCAAGCAAGTTCAATCAAGCAAATAACAAAAGGAAGCTTGCTGGGAAGAGACCAAGACAGGGGATACTGACTAGCTCTTATCTCTGCCTGAGGTCATTCCTCTTAACAAACTGGAAGAAGAGGAAGAAAGCCATTAACAACATGTCAAGCTAATGACATTAAAACAGCGCTTGTTGGGAGACAATCCAACCAAAGGTAATTTTCTTTTACTAGCTGTTTCAATAAAAGAGTTTAGTAGATTTCTCTGCATTGTAAGGAGCTAAGTGCAACACCAAAGTAATTCAAGGGTGAATGTGAGATGCTAAGCTTGGTGTTCCACCAAAGATTTTATTAAAAACACATTTCAACCCTCAGCATGATTAGTCACTAGCTCTAAACAATCAGGAAAACTACTTAACCATCGTTTGCTTTCTAGTTTATAGTTTGTCTTCTTTAATAAAAGCACAAGGTTTCATGAATGTGATTAATTTGATGCATAACAGATAGTGGCAAGGAACTAATTTTGGTGTTCACACACCAAAATAAGTTCAAAAGCCTACAACCATTCATGCATGCTAACCATCTTTCAAGTGCTTGAGGAACAAGCAACTTCTAATAACTTTGCAGGAATTCAATCAATCTCTTGGGAGAACTATACACCATCATCCAAGGACACAAAGAAGGATACAAAAGCAATGGATGATGATGACAAAGGGAAAGCTAGAAGACACCACCAAGAGCCTATATTGTTACTTAATTCCCTCTAATTTGAAGTGCTTTATTTGGAAGTCTAAATGTACCCCTGCTGATTAATTTCAGTTGTTTGCTTTCTATTTGTTTACTGTCTTTTTATTTGTCAATTTAGTATGCTAGTCTAAGTGTTTGCTTTATTTTCATCCGACTTGAATGTATTCTTTGTCCCATTTGCATGAATAAAAGAAAATGTTGAAACAGAAAGTGAAATTGTCCAATTTGGTAGGAATTAGAATAAGGATCAGTGGTGGTATATATTTGATTGGTTAGAAAGCTCACTAATAAAGATGAAGGGTAGAATGTCTCTTGAGTATGAACTCAGCTGCTGTTTGTGAAACTTTTAGTGAATAAATCTCCTTGAAAGAGAGAAAGAACAAGAAAGAAGGAAAGAAACAAAGAATAAGCTAGACACCAATAGCTCAACCCTTAAAACACATGCCTGTGGTGCTTTTGTACTAGGATCTGCTTAGATAATTAGGTTCTAAGGAGTGTTTTAACACTTGGTAACTTGCGTTAACTAACCTGGGATTATCAACCAAAAATTCACTATCAAGAGCAACCTAGGTACAAAACATTTAGTAACCCAAAGAGCTGCTGGGCATCAATGACTCTAGAAATGAATTGTGAGCCAAGTATCTGTGGTGTGTATGTGCTGAGAAGAGGCTTGGGTTAGTAGGTCTGAAGGGTGCTTCATCACCCAACACCTTGAGCCAACTGGATCGGGAGTGTTGACTAAAAACTTACTTAAAAAGCTACCCCAAATACAGAACACTTAGTTGCAAATGAATTATAACTTTCTAAGCTAAAGAAAAAGAAAAAAAATCAAAGATCAAGGATCAGTGAATGACAAGGTATTATAGCAGCATCATTAGTTAACACTTAAAGAGACATCTCAAACCTGGAGACCAATAAAAGTAGAGCTTCAAACAGATCTTGCATGAAACCCCATGAACCTAAATTGAGTGCTTTCAAATAAGGACATATATGCTTCTTTGTTTTCATTCATTTTTCTCTTGTTTTACTGCTTGCTTGGGGACAAGTAAAATTTAAGTTTAGTCTTGTGATGACAAGTCATCTTATGCTAGTTTCACAAGCATTTTTCACTTGTTTTCATTAGGTTTCAAGCACTTTCTTGAGCAATAACTAAATAATTGGATTGGAATTTGCACTCACATCTTGATTCAAGTAAACATGGTGAATTTTACATGATGTCATGAGAATAATTCATGAATTGAATGGCAAATTAAATGATGCATAATTTCATGATCTAGGACAAAGCTTTGATGCACTTTGTTTGTTTGATTTCAGGCCAAATAAAGCAGAGAAGAGCCACGTTAGTGGCTACATTAGTGCCACTAGCGTGGTCATTAACGTGGAAGGGGAACAAGCTTACAACGTTAGTGGTGAAGTTAACACCACCAACGTCTTCGAAGGCCAACTTAACCCACGTTAATTGCCACGTTAGTTCCACTAATGTGGAAGAAAGGGGAAGCTCCAACATTAGTGGTGAAGTTAACACCACTAACGTTAGAAAGGCCATGGACACCCAAGTTAAGAGTCACGTTAACGCCGCTAACATGGGCGTTAACGTGGAGCATAAAGAGCCCCCAATGTTAGTGACACTAACTTTGTCACTAACTTTGGAAAGGGGCTAAGATGACCCACATTAGTGGCAACGTTAATGCTACTAACGTCGGCATTAACCTAGAGTGCAAAGAGGAGCCAACATTAGTGACACTAACTTTGTCACTAACGTTGGATGAGGCAAAGATTAACCACGTTAGTGGCCACGTTAACGCCACTAACGTGGGTATTAACGTGGAGCAAGGGAACAAGAGCCAACGTTAGTAACACTAACTTTGTCACTAATATTGGAGATGGCCAATATGCCCACGTTAGTGCCACTAACATGGGCACCAACGTAGAAAGGAATGAGTTTTGTAATGTTAGTGACAAAGTTAGTGTCACTAACGTCTTCGTGTCATGGTATGCCCACGTTAGCACCATTAACGTGGAACATTAACGTGAGAGAAGGATGGATTGTAGCGTTAATGGCAAAATTAACACCATTAACGCTATCAAAAGTTAGAAAAGGCTAACTTAGTGGTCACATTAGTGGCACTAACGTTGGGGTTAACGTAGCTCAAGAGGGTTGGGACGTTAGTGAAAAAGTTTGCGTCACTAACGTCTTCGAACCAGGATTTGCACTTAACGTTAACCCCATTAATGCCTTGACTAATGCGAATCATGCCTGACGCAACTTCTTTCAACAAGCTGAGCTAAGCCCACTGAGACTGTAACTGCTTCAACTAGAGGCCAAAAATCCCAATCCAAGGACTTAAAGACTGAATAAGAAAGTGTATAAATAGAAGAGAATTTGATTTAGAAAGGGAGCTAGCAGATCTGGAAGGCTAGGGAGTCAAGGACCCAAATTGGGAAACTCTGCATTCAACTTTCTTTTGTATTTTTTCTCTTCTGCAATTTTTTCTGGAATTTTATGTTTTCTGGTTTATTTGAGCGATGATGAACTAAACCCAAATTCATTAGGGGGAGGAGCTCTATTGTAATCATAATGAATCAATGAAATTTTTTTTTCTTCTCAATCTGCTTGGGTAGCTATAGGATATCTTCTGTTTTGATTGTGAATTATTCACTCCAGAAGGGGGTTTAATTCAGCTGAATGCTTGTGTGAGCCTCAGAAGGGGAATCACTTGCATTAGAATTGGAGCTCTATCCTTCACAATTCTCCTAACCAACACCATTTGGGAGGAATTGAGGTTTTGAAAATTTGTGTGGCTTATGGATAAGAGAAGGTGCTCTAACTCTTCTCATGACAATTAGATCAAGGAATTGGCAAAATTGATTGTGATTAGAGAGATTGGATTGTCAAGAAATTAGGATCCAATCAATTTCAATCCGTCATAGATCTACTCATATGATTGAGAAAGGAGTTGAGACCCATTTGATTTATGATGGATTATGATATCTCCAATCCCTGCTGAATCGTTTCCTTTGAATTTTCTCAATTTAGATCACTCTGAGTTTACTTTAATCTGCAATTGTTTATTGCTGTTTTGATTCCCTGCACCCAATTCCCTTTATAATTCATGCAATTTAAGTTTTCTTACAATTTAGATTCTGCACTTTTACTTTCTTGCACTCTAAGATTCAGTTATTTACATTTCTTGCAATTTAAGTTTTATCTCTTTTAGTTTCTCGCTCTTTAAGTTTCAACAATTTAAGTTTCTTGCCATTTAAGTTTCCACAATTTATATTTTGTTCATCAAATTCTACTCAATTCATCAATATTCGCTTGACAAGATTAATCACCCAACTAAAATTGCTTAATCCATCAATCCCTATGGGATCGACCTCACTCTCGTGAGTTTTACTACATGATGCGACCCGGTACATGGTGCGCGAAATTGTGAACAATACTTTTCACAACTCTCATAATCCCTGGTCATGAACTCCAAAAACTTGGTGGTTCAATTCCATGGCATTACACAACTTCGCACAACTAACCAGCAAGTGCACTGGGTCGTCCAAGTAATACCTTACGTGAGTAAGGGTTGATCCCACGGAGATTGTTAGCATTGAAGCAAGCTATGGTCATCTTGTAAATCTTAGTCAGGCAAACTCAATTGTATATGATGATGAACGAAAATAATATAAAGATAAAGATAGTGATACTTATGTATATCGTTGGTGTAAGAGCTTCAGACAAGCGTATGAAGATGCCTTCCCTTCCGTCTCTCTGCTTTCCTACTGCCTTCATCCAATCCTTCTTACTCCTTTCCATGGCAAGCTCGTGTAGGGTTTCACTGTTGTCAGCAGCTACCTCCCATCCTCTCAGTGAAAGCAATTGCATATGCTCCGTCACAGCATAGCGGAATTCATCTGTCGGTTCTCAATCAGACCGGAATAGAATCCATTGATTCTTTTGGCGTCTGTCACAAACACCCCGCCCTCAGGAGTTTGAAGCACGTCACAGTCATTCAGTCATTGAATCCTACTCAGAATACCACAGACAAGGTTAGACCTTCCGGATTCTCTTGAATGCTGCCATCAGTTCCTGCCTATACCACGAAGACTCTGATCTCATGGAATGGTTGGCTCGTTTGTCAGGCGAGCACTCGGTTGTCAGGCGATCAACCATGCATCATGCTATCAGGAATCCAAGAGATATTCACTAAGCCTCAGATGCTTGTAGAACAAGAATGGTTGTTAGTCACCTTGTTCATGAGTGAGAATGGTGATGGGCGTCAATCATCACCTTCATCATGTTGAAGAACAAGTGATATCTTGGATAAAGAACAAGCGGAATTGAATGGAAGAACAATAGTAATTGCATTAATACTCGAGGTACAGCAGAGCTCCACACCTTAATCTATGGTGTGTAGAAACTCCACCGTTGAAAATACATAAGAACAAGGTCTAGGCATGGCCGAATGGCCAGCCTCCCAAAGGTCTAAGATAGCATAAAACAAAGATAGCTACCCAAAAGTCTTCTAATACAATAGTAAAAGGTCCTACTTATAGAAAACTAGTACATAGATGAGTAAATGACATAAAAATCCACTTCCGGGCCCACTTGGTGTGTGCTTGGGCTGAGCAATGAAGCTTTTTTGTGTAGAGACTCTCCTTGGAGTTAAACGCCAGCTTTAGTGCCAGTTTGGGCGTTTAACTCCCAATCAGGTGCCAGTTCCGGCGTTTAACGCTGGAATTTCTTGAGGTGACTTTGAACGCCGGTTTGGGCCATCAAATCTTGAGCAAAGTATGGACTATTATATATTGCTGGAAAGCCCATGATGTCTACTTTCCAACGCCGTTGAGAGAGCGCCAATTGGGCTTCTGTAGCTCCAGAAAATCACTTCGAGCGCAGGGAGGTCAGAATCCAACAGCATCTGCAGTCCTTTTGAGTCTCTGGATCAGATTTTTGCTCAGGTCCCTCAATTTCAGCCAGAAAATACCTGAAATCACAGAAAAACACACAAACTCATAGTAAAGTCCAGAAAAGTGAATTTTAATTAAAAACTAATAAAAATATAATAAAAACTAACTAAATCATGACAAAAACATACTAAAAACAATGCCAAAAAGTATACAAATTATTCGCTCATCACAACACCAAACTTAAATTGTTGCTTGTCCCCAAGCAACTGAAGATCAAATAAGATAAAAAGAAGAGAATATGCAATGAACTCCAAAAACATCTATGAAGATCAGTATTAATTAGATGAGCGGGGCTTTTAGCTTTTTGCCTCTGAATAGTTTTGGCATCCCACTTTATCCTTTGGAACTCAGAATGATTGGCTTCTTTAGGAACTCAGAATCCAGATAGTGTTATTGATTCTCCTAGTTAAGTATGATGATTCTTGAACATAGCTATTTATTGAGTCTTGGCTGTGGCCCAAAGCACTCTGTCTTCCAGTATTACCACCGGATACATACATGCCACAGACACATAATTGGGTGAACCTTTTCAGATTGTGACTCAGCTTTGCTAAAGTCCCCAATTAGAGGTGTCCAGGGTTCTTAAGCACACTCTTATTGCCTTGGATCACAACTTTATTTCTTTCTTTTTTTCTTTCTTTTTTTTTTTTTGCTTTTTCTTGCTTCAAGAATCATTTTTAATGATTTTTCAGATCCTCAGTAACATGTCTCCTTTTTCATCATTCTTTCAAGAGCCAACGTTCATGAACCACAAATTCAAAAGACATATGCACTGTTCAAGCATACATTCAGAGAACAAAAGTGTTGCCACCACATCAAAATAATTAAACTGTTTATAAAATTCAAAATTCATGCAATTCTTTTCCTTTTCAATTAAGCACGTTTTTATTTAAGAAAGGTGATGGATTCCTAGGACATTCATAACTTTAAGGCATAAATACTAAGACACTAATGATCATAAGACACAAACATGGATAAACATAAGCACTAAAATTCGAAAAACAGAAGAATAAAGAACAAGGAAATCAAGGAACGGGTCCACCTTAGTGATGGCGGCTCTTTCTTGCTCTTGAAGATCCTATGGAGTGCTTGAGCTCCTCAATGTCTCTTCCTTGTCTTTGTTGCTCCTCCCTCATGATTCTTTGGTCTTCTCTAATTTCATGGAGGAGAATGGAGTGTTCTTGATGCTCCACCCTTAGTTGTCCCATGTTGGAACTCAATTCTCCTAGGGAGGTGTTTAGTTGCTCCCAATAGTTTTGTGGAGGAAAGTGCATCCCTTGAGGAATCTCAGGGATCTCTTGATGAGAGGGGTCTCTTGTGTACTCCATCCTTTTCTTGGTGATGGGTTTGTCCTCATCAATGGGGGTATCTCCCTCTATGTCAACTCCAACTGAATAACAGAGGTGACAGATGAGATGAGGAAAGGCTAACCTTGCCAAAGTGGAGGTCTTGTCCGCCACCTTGTAGAGTTCTTGGGCTATAACCTCATGAACTTCTATTTCTTTTCCAATCATGATGCTATGGATCATGATGGCCCGGTCTATGGTAACTTCGGACCGGTTGCTAGTGGGAATGATTGAGCGTTGTATGAACTCTAACCATCCTCTAGCCACGGGTTTGAGGTCATGCCTTCTTAATTGAACCGGCTTGCCTCTTGAATCTTGCTTCCATTGTGCGCCCTCTTCACATATGGTTGTGAGGACTTGGTCCAACCTTTGATCAAAGTTGACCCTTCTAGTGTAAGGATGCTCATCTCCTTGCATCATAGGCAAGTTGAACGCCACCCTCACACTCTCCGGACTAAAATCCAAGTATTTCCCCCGAACCATAGTGAGATAATTCTTTGGATTCGGGTTCACACTTTGGTCATGGTTCTTGGTGATCCATGCATTGGCATAGAACTCTTGAACCATCAAGATTCCGACTTGTTGAATGGGGTTGGCAAGTACTTCCCAACCTCTTCTTCGGATCTCATGGCGGATCTCCGGATATTCACCCTTTTTGAGTGAAAAGGGGACCTCGGGATCACCTTCTTCAAGGCCACAACTTCATAGAAGTGGTCTTGATGCACCCTTGAGAGGAATCTATCCATCTCCCATGACTCGGAGGTGGAAGCCTTTGCCTTCCCTTTCCTCTTTCTAGAGGTTTCTCCGGCCTTGGATGCCATAAATGGTTATGGAAAAAACGAAAAAGCAACGCTTTTACCACACCAAACTTAAAATGTTTGCTCGTCCTCGAGCAAAAGAAGAAAGAGAGAGTAGAAGAAGAAATGAGGAAGAGGGGGAAGGTGGTGTGTTCGGCCAAGAAGGGAAAGAAGGGGTGTTTAGGTTGTGTGAAATGAAGGGTTGAAGAAGGGTATATATAGGGAGAGGGGGGTAATGGTTCGGCCATGATGGGTGGGTTTGGGAGGGAAAGTGGTTTGAATTTGAAGGGTGAGGTTGGTGGGGTTTTATGAAGGATGGATGTGAGTGGTGAAGAGAAAGATGGGATTTGATAGGTGAAGGGTTTTTGGGGAAGAGGTATTGAGGTGATTGGTGAATGGGGGAAGAAGAGAGAGAGTGATGGTGGGGTCCTGTGGGGTCCACAGATCCTGTGGTGTCAAGGAAAAGTCATCCCTGCACCAAGTGTTGCTCAAAATCACGTTTTGAGCTATTTCTGGCGTTAAATGCCGGGCTGGTGCCCATTCCTGGCGTTTAACGGCAGGTTGTTGCCCTTTACTGGCGTTTAACGCCAGTCTGGTGCCCCTTTCTGGCGTTAAACGCCCAGAATGGTGCCAGACTGGGCGTTAAACGCCCAACAGCTAGTATTACTGGCGTTTGAACGCCAGCTTCTTCTCCTCCAGGGTGTGCTGTTTTTCTTCCTGTTTTTCATTCTGTTTTTACTTTTTTCATTGTTTTTGTGACTTCTTATGATCATCAACCTACAAAAAAGATAAAATAACAAAAGAAAATAGTTAACTATAAAACATTGGGTTGCCTCCCAACAAGCGCTTCTTTAATGTCATTAGCTTGACAGAGGACTCTCATGGAGCCTCAGAAATGCTCAGAATCGTGTTGGAACCTCCCAACACCAAACTTAGAGTTTGAATGTGGGGGTTCAACACCAAACTTAGAGTTTGGTTGTGGCCTCCCAACACCAAACTTAGAGTTTGACTGTGGGGGCCTGCTTGGCTCTGTTTTGAGAGAAGCTCTTCATGCTTCCTCTCCATGATGATAGAGGGATGTCCTTGGGCCTTAAACACCAAGGATTCTTCATTCACTTGAATGATCAACTCTCCTCTATCAACATCAATCACAGCCTTTGCTGTGGCTAGGAAGGGTCTGCCAAGGATGATGGATTCATCCATGCACTTCCAGTCTCTAGGACTATGAAATCAGTAGGGATGTAATGGTCTTCAATCTTCACCAAAACATTCTCTACAAGTCCATGAGCTTGTTTTCTTGAATTGTCTGCCATCTCTAATGAGATTCTTGCAGCTTGCACCTCAAAGATCCCTAATTTCTCCATTACAGAGAGGGGCATGAGGTTTACACTTGACCCTAAGTCACACAAGGCCTTCTTGAAGGTCATGGTGCCTATGGTACAAGGTATAGAAAACTTCCCAGGATCCTGCCTCTTTTGAGGCAGTTTCTGCCTAGACAAGTCATCCAGTTCTTTGGTGAGCAAAGGTGGTTCATCCTCCCAAGTCTCATTTCCAAATAACTTGTCATTTAGCTTCATGATTGCTCCAAGGTATTTAGCAACTTGCTCTTCAGTGACATACTCATCCTCTTCAGAGGAAGAATACTCATCAGAGCTCATGAATGGCAGAAGTAAGTCCAATGGAATCTCTATGGTCTCATTTTGAGCCTCAGATTCCCATTGTTCCTCATTGAGGAACTCAGAAGAGATTGGTACACGCCCACTGAGGTCTTCCTCAGTGGCGTCCTCCTCCTCTCTTTCCTCTCCATATTCGGCCATGTCTATGGCTTTGCACTCTCCTTTTGGATTTTCTTCTGTATTACTTGGGAGAGTGCTAGGAGGGAGTTCAGTAACTTTCTTGCTCAGCTGACCCACTTGTCCTTCCAAATTTCTGATGGAGGACCTTGTTTCATTCATGAAACTTTGAGTGGTCTTTATTAGATCAGAGACCATTGTTGCTAAGTCAGAAGTATTCTGCTTAGAACTCTCTGTCTGTTGCTGAGGAGATGATGGAAAAGGCTTGCTATTGCTAAACCTGTTTCTTCCACCATTATTGTTATTGAAACCTTGTTGAGGTCTCTCTTGATTCTTCCATGAGAGATTTGGGTGATTTCTCCATGAAGAATTATAGGTGTTTCCATAGGGTTCTCCTAGGTAATCACCTCTTCCATGGAAGGGTTCTCAGGATCATAAGCTTCTTCCTCAGATGAAGCATCCTTAGTACTGTTTGGTGCATTTTGCATTCCAGACAGACTTTGAGAAATCAAATTGACTTGTTGAGTCAATATCTTGTTCTGAGCCAATATGGCATTCAGAGTGTCAATCTCAAGAACTCCTTTCTTCTGACTAGTCCCATTGTTCACAGGATTCCTTTCAGAAGTGTACATGAATTGGTTATTTGCAACCATTTCAATCAATTCTTGAGCTTCTGCAGGCGTCTTCTTCAGATGAAGAGATCCTCCAGCAGAGCTATCCAAAGACATCTTGGATAGTTCAGAGAGACCATCATAGAAAATACATATGATGCTCCATTCAGAAAGCATGTCTGAGGGACATCTTCTGATTAATTGTTTGTATCTTTCCCAAGCTTCATAGAGGGATTCTCCATCCTTCTGTCTGAAGGTTTGGACTTCCACTCTAAGCTTACTCCATCTTTGTGGTGGAAAGAACTTTGCCAAGAAGGCATTGACTAGCTTTTCCCAAGAGTCCAGGCTTTCTTTAGGTTGAGAATCCAACCATATTCTAGCTCTGTCTCTTACAGCAAAAGGGAATAGCATCAGTCTGTAGACCTCAGGGTTAACCCCATTAGTCTTGACTGTGTCACAGATTTGCAAGAATTCAGCTAAGAATTGATGAGGATCTTCCATTGGAAGTCCATGGAACTTGCAATTCTGTTGCATTAGAGAAACTAATTGAGGCTTAAGCTCAAAGTTGTTTGCTCCAATGGCAGGGATAGAGATGCTTCTCCCATAAAAATCAGGAGTAGGTGCAGTGAAGTCACCCAGCACCTTCCTTGCATTGTTGGCATTGTTGTTATTTTCGGCTGCCATGTGTTCTTCTTCCTTGAAGAATTCGGTCAGGTCCTCTAAAGAGAGTTGTGCTTTAGCTTCTCTTAGCTTTCTCTTCAAGGTCCTTTCAGGTTCAGGATCAGCTTCAACAAGAATGCCTTTGTCTCTGCTCCTGCTCATATGAAAGAGGAGAGAAAAAGAAAATGTGGAATCCTCTATGTCACAGTATAGAGATTCCTTGAAGTGTCAGAGGAAAAGAGAAATAGTAAGAAGAAGGAGAAGAAGAATTCGAACTTTAATTAGATAAGGTTCGAATTGTGCATTTAGAAGGAGTGGTATTCCATAAATAGAAGGATGTGGGAAGGAGGGAAGAGAATTTTCGAAAATTCAATTAAAAGATTTTGAAAACATTTTGAAAATTTGATTGATAATTTTCGAAAATTAAAAGTGAAAAAGAAATCAAGTGATTTTTGAAAAAGATTTTGAAATTAGAAATTAAAAAGATTTGATTGAAAACTATTTTGAAAAAAAAATGTGACTAAAAAGATTTGATTGAAAAGTTATGGTTTTAAAAAGATATAATTGAGAAGATATGATTTGAAAAACATTTTAAAAAGATTTGTTTTGAAAGCAATTTGAAAAGATATGATTTAAAAAGAAATTGATGACTTGCCTAACAAGAAAAGATATGATTCAAACATAAAACCTTCCTTAATAGAAAAGGCAAAAAATGTTCAATCAAATCATTAATTGTTAGTAAGTATCTTTGAAAAAGGAAAGAAATTGATTTTGAAAACATTTGATTGAAAAGATATGATTTGAAAAAGATTTGATTTTGAAAAACTTTGAAAACTTGAAAAAAAAAATTGATTTGAAAACAAAATCTTCCCCCTAGCACCATCCTGGCGTTAAACGCCCAGAATGGTATACATTCTGGCGTTTAACGCCCAAAATGCTACCTTTTTGGGCGTTAAACGCCCAACCAGGTACCCTGGCTGGCGTTTAAACGCCAGTCTGCCTTCTTCACTGGGCATTTTGAATGCTCAGCTTTTTCTGTATAATTCCTCTGTAGTATGTTCTGAATCTTCAATTCTTTGTATTATTGACTTGAGAAGACACAAATTAAAAATATTTTTGGATTTTTAATAATCAAAATGCAACAAGAATCAAATAACAATGCATGCAAGACACCAAACTTAGCAGTTTGTGTACTACTGACACTATATGAGACACATAAACACTCAAGCCAAAAGAATTCAAAGATTAGAGTAAGAAATCATCAAGAATTACTTGAAGATCCTTAAGACACATGAATGAATGCATGCTATTGACACCAAACTTAAGATGAGACACTAAACTTAAGCAAGAAACATGAAGAAATAGATAATACTTGATGCTTCTTGAAAAAAAAATTTTTTTTTTTTTGTTTTTATGGTTTTTGTGAATTTTTTTTTTGTGTTTTTCGAGAATTAAGTGGGAAAAGGTATCAAAATTCTTAATGAGAATTCCAGGAATCAGTGCAATGCTAGTCTAAGACTCCGGTCCAGGCATTAGACATGGCTTCACAGCCAGCCAAGCTTTCAAGGAAAGCTTCGGTCCAAAACACTAGACATGACCAAAGGTCAGCCAAGCCTTAGCAGATCACTGCTCCAAAAGCAAAATTGATGAAAATCAACAAGCTCAAAATAAATACCTAATCTAAGCAACAAGATGAACCGTCAGTTGTCCAAACTAGAACAATCCCAGGCATTGTTACCAAAAGCTTGCTCAAAACTTGAACAATTCCCGGCAACGGCGCCAAAAACTTGGTGCGCGAAATTGTGAACAATACTTTTCACAACTCTCATAATCCCTGGTCATGAACTCCAAAAACTTGGTGGTTCAATTCCATGGCATTACACAACTTCGCACACCTAACCAGCAAGTGCACTGGGTCGTCCAAGTAATACCTTACGTGAGTAAGGGTCGATCCCACGGAGATTGTTAGCATTGAAGCAAGCTATGGTCATCTTGTAAATCTTAGTCAGGCAAACTCAATTGTATATGATGATGAACGAAAATAATATAAAGATAAAGATAGTGATACTTATGTATATCGTTGGTGTAAGAGCTTCAGACAAGCGTATGAAGATGCCTTCCCTTCCGTCTCTCTGCTTTCCTACTGCCTTCATCCAATCCTTCTTACTCCTTTCCATGGCAAGCTCGTGTAGGGTTTCACTGTTGTCAGCAGCTACCTCCCATCCTCTCAGTGAAAGCAATTGCATATGCTCCGTCACAGCATAGCGGAATTCATCTGTCGGTTCTCAATCAGACCGGAATAGAATCCATTGATTCTTTTGGCGTCTGTCACAAACGCCCCGCCCTCAGGAGTTTGAAGCACGTCACAGTCATTCAGTCATTGAATCCTACTCAGAATACCACAGACAAGGTTAGACCTTCCGGATTCTCTTGAATGCTGCCATCAGTTCCTGCCTATACCACGAAGACTCTGATCTCACGGAATGGTTGGCTCGTTTGTCAGGCGAGCACTCGGTTGTCAGGCGATCAACCATGCATCATGCAATCAGGAATCCAAGAGATATTCACTAAGCCTCAGATGCTTGTAGAACAAGAATGGTTGTCAGTCACCTTGTTCATGAGTGAGAATGGTGATGGGCGTCAATCATCACCTTCATCATGTTGAAGAACAAGTGATATCTTGGATAAAGAACAAGCGGAATTGAATGGAAGAACAATAGTAATTGCATTAATACTCGAGGTACAGCAGAGCTCCACACCTTAATCTATGGTGTGTAGAAACTCCACCGTTGAAAATACATAAGAACAAGGTCTAGGCATGGCCGAATGGCCAGCCTCCCAAAGGTCTAAGATAGCATAAAACAAAGATAGCTACCCAAAAGTCTTCTAATACAATAGTAAAAGGTCCTACTTATAGAAAACTAGTACATAGATGAGTAAATGACATAAAAATCCACTTCCGGGCCCACTTGGTGTGTGCTTGGGTTGAGCAATGAAGCTTTTTCGTGTAGAGACTCTCCTTGGAGTTAAACGCCAGCTTTAGTGCCAGTTTGGGCGTTTAACTCCCAATCAGGTGCCAGTTCCGGCGTTTAACGCTGGAATTTCTTGAGGTGACTTTGAACGCCGGTTTGGGCCATCAAATCTTGGGCAAAGTATGAACTATTTTATATTGTTGGAAAGCCCAGGATGTCTACTTTCCAACGCCGTTGAGAGCGCGCCAATTGGGCTTCTGTAGCTCCAGAAAATCCACTTCGAGTGCAGGGAGGTCAGAATCCAACAGCATCTGCAGTCCTTTTGAGTCTCTGGATCAGATTTTTGCTCAGGTCCCTCAATTTCAGCCAGAAAATACCTGAAATCACAGAAAAACACACAAACTCATAGTAAAGTCCAGAAAAGTGAATTTTAATTAAAAACTAATAAAAATATAATAAAAACTAACTAAATCATGACAAAAACATACTAAAAACAATGCCAAAAAGTATACAAATTATCCGCTCATCAGTACACTTGCCGGTGGTGGACGAAATTGTGATTCATTTGTTATTGTATTTTGTAAAATTCATTGCTTTTTATTTTCCTGGCAATGGCGCCAAAAACATGATGCCAATACCATGGTTCACAACTATGTGTGGTCACAACTTTGTTCAACTTAACCAGCAAGTGTACTGAGTCATCCAAGTAATACCTTACGTGAGTAAGGGTCGATCCCACAGAGATTGTTGGTATGAAGCAAGCTATGGTCGTCTTGTAAATCTCAGTCAGGCGGATAATAATTGATTATGGATAAGTTCGAAAATAAATAATAAACAGAAAATAAAATAGTAAATAGTTACTCATATAATTCCATGGTGGGAATTTCAGATAGGCATATGGAGATGCTGTGCTCCTCTTGAATCTATACTTTCTTATTACATTCATCCAATCCTTCTTACTCCTTTCCATGGCAAGCTGTATGTAGGGCATCACCGTTGTCAATGGCTACATCACATCCTCTCAGTGAAAATGGTCCTATGCTCTGTCACAGCACGGCTAATCATCTGTCGGTTCTCAATCAGGTTGGAATAGAATCCCTTGATTCTTTTGCGTCTGTCACTAACGCCCAGCCTTCAGGAGTTTGAAGCTCGTCACAGTCATTCAATCCCAGAATCCTACTCGGAATACCACAGACAAGGTTAGACTTTTCGGATTCCCAGAATCCTACTCGAAATACCACAGACAAGGTTAGACTTTCCGGATTCCCATGAATGCCGCCATCTATCTAGCTTATACCACGAAGATTCTGTTGGGGAATCTAAGAGATATGCACCCGGCCTAAGGTAGAACGGAAGTGGTTGTCAGTCACGCACGTTCATAGGTGAGAATGATGATGAGTGTCACGGATCATCACATTCATCAAGTTGAAGTGCAACGTATATCTTGGAATAAGAATAAGGAGAATTGAATAGAAAATAGTAGTAATTGCATTGAAACTTGAGGTACAGCAGAGCTCCACACCCTTAATCTATGGTGTGTAGAAACTCCACCGTTGAAAATACATAAGTGAAAGGTTCAGGCATGGCCGAATGGCCAGCCCCCCAAAACGTGATCAATAGCCTCCTAAGATGAAGAATAATACAAAACTGAGACCAAAGATGTCTAATACAATAGTAAACTATCCTATTTATACTAGACTAGCTACTAGGGATTACATGAGTAAGTATTTGATGCATAAATCCACTTCCGGGGCCCACTTGGTGTATGTTTGGGCTGAGCTTGATCTATCCACGAGCTGAGGCTTCTCTTGGAGTTGAACGCCAAGTTATAACGTGTTTTGGGCGTTCAACTCCGGGTCGTGACGTGTTTCTGGCGTTTTACTCCAGACAGCAACATGGAACTGGTGTTGAGCACCAGTTTACGTCGTCAATTCCCGAATAAAGTATGGACTATTATATATTGCGGGAAAGCTCTGGATGTCTACTTTCCAACGCCGTTGAGAGCGCGCCATTTGGAGTTTTATAGCTCCAGAAAATCCATTTCGAGTGCAGGGAGGTCAGATTCCAACAGCATCAGCAGTCTTTTGTCAGCATTTTATCAGAGTTTTGCTCAAGTCCCTTAATTTCAGCCAGAAATTACCTGAAATCATAGAAAAACACACAAACTCATAGTAAAGTCCAGAAATGTGAATTTAACATAAAAACTAATGAAAACATCCCTAAAAGTAGCTTGAACTTACTAAAAACTACCTAAAAATAATGCCAAAAAGCGTATAAATTATCCGCTCATCACAACACCAAACTTAAATTGTTGCTTGTCCCCAAGCAACTGAAAATTAATTAGGATAAAAAGAAGAGAATATACTATAAATCCCAAAATATCAATGAATATTAATTCTAATTAGATGAGCGGGACTTGTAGCTTTTTGCTTCTGAACAGTTTTGGCATCTCACTTTTTCTTTTGAAGTTTAGAATGATTGGCATCTTTAGGAACTTAGAATTTCAGATAGTGTTATTGATTCTCCTAGTTAAGTATGTTGATTCTTGAACACAGCTACTTATGAGTCTTGGTTGTGGCCCTAAGCACTTTGTTTTCCAGTATTACCATCGGATACATAAATGCCACAGACACATGACTGGGTGAACCTTTTCAGATTGTGACTCAGCTGTGCTAGAGTCCCCAGTTAGAGGTGTCCAGAGCTCTTAAGCACACTCTTTTTGTTTTGGATCACGACTTTAACCACTCAGTCTCAAGCTTTTCACTTGGACCTGCATGCCACAAGCACATGGTTAGGGACAGCTTGATTTAGCTGCTTAGGCCTGGATTTTATTTCCTTGGGCCCTCCTATCCACTGATGCTCAAAGTCTTGGATCCTTTTTACCCTTGCCTTTTGGTTTTAAGGGCTATTGGCTTTTTCTTTTTCTTTCTAATTTTTTTCCGCCATTTTTTTTCCGCCATTCACTGCTTTTTCTTGCTTCAAGAATCAAATTTATGATTTTTCAGATTGTCAATAACATTTCTCTTTGTTCATCATTCTTTCAAGAGTCAACAATTTTAACATTCATAAACAACAAGATCAAAATTTATGCACTGTTCAAGCATTCATTCAGAAAACAAAAAGTATTGTCACCACATCAATATAATTAAACTAAATTCAAGGATAAATTCGAAATTCATGTACTTCTTGTTCTTTTGAATTAAAAACATTTTTCATTTAAGAAAGGTGAAGGATTAATGGAATTATTCATAACTTTAAGACATAGTTACTAAACACTAATGATCATGAAGTAGAGACACAAAACATAAATGAACACAACATAAAAACTGAAAAGCAGAAAGAAATAAGAACAAGGAATGAATCCACCTTAGTGGCATCTTCTTCTTGAAGGACCAACAATGTCCTTAAGCTCTTCTATGTCCCTTTCTTGCCTTTGTTGCTCCTCCCTCATTGCTCTTTGATCTTCTCTTATTTCATGGAGAATGATGGAGTGCTCATGATGTTCCACCCTTGATTGTTCCACATTGTAGCTCAAATCTTCTAAGGAAGTGTTGAGTTGTTCCCAATAGTTATTGGAAGGAAAGTGCATCCCTTGAGGCATCTCAGGGATCTCTTGATTTGCAGTCAAATGTTCTACCATTGAGCTATAAACCCTTTAGATGAGTCTTTCCATCTCCCATGAATCAGAGGTGGAAGCTTTTGTCTTCCCTTTTTTCTCTTTTTTTTTGAGGTTTCTCTGGCCTTAGGTGCCATCAATGGTTATGGAAAAATAAAAAGCTATGCTTTTACCACACCAAACTCAGAAAATTGCTCGCCCTCGAGCAAGAGAAGCAAGAAAAGATAAAGAATAAGAAGAAGATATGGAGGAGATGGAGGGATGTGTGTATTCGGCTATATGGGTGGGATTGGGTGGGAAAGAGATTTTGAATTTTGAAGGTAGGTGGGGTGTATGGGGAAGAGTGGATGGATGTGAGTGGTGAATGGAAAACAGAAGGGATGACCATGAATGGAGAAAGAGAGGGCGAGGTAGGTGGGGATCCTGTGAGGTCCACAGATCTTGAGGTGATCTTGTGGGGTCTACAGATCCTGAGGTGTCAAGGATTTACATCCCTGCACCAATTAGGCATGTAAAATGCCTTTGCATACCATTCTGGCGTTTAAACGCCGAGATGATGCACACTCTGGGCGTTCAACGCCCATGTGTAGCATGTTTCTGGCGTTGAACGCCAGTTCCATACTTGTTACTGGCGTTCAGCGCCAGCTTTCCTCAAGGCACATTCCTGGCATTCAAACGCCAGAATGTTGCTTGTTTCTGGCGTTCAGCGCCAGATTCATGCTCTGTTCTGGCGTTGAACGCCAGCCAGATGCTCCTTACTGGCGTTGAATGCCAGTCTGTCCTTCCTCCAAGGTGTGATTTTTCTTCTGCTATTTTTGATTCTGTTTTTAATTTTTATATTCTTTTTCGTGACTCCACATGATCATGTACCTAATAAAACACAAAATAACAATAAAATAAAATTAAAATTAGATAAATAAAAATTAGGTTGCCTCCTAACAAGCGCTCTTTTAATGTCATTAGCTTGACAGTGGGCTCTCATGGAGCCTCACAGGTGATCAGGTCAATGTTGTATAGTCCCAACACCAAACTTAGAGTTTGGATATGGGGTCTTAACACCAAACTTAGTGTTTGGTTGTGGCCTCCCAACACCAAACTTAGAGTTTGACTGTGGGGGCTCTTCTTGACTCTGAACTGAGAGAAGCTCTTTGTGCTCACTCTCTTTTGTCACAGAGGGATGGCCATGTGCCTTAAACACAAGGTAGTCCCCATTCAATTGAAGGACTAATTCACCTTTGTTGACATCTATCACAGCTCCTGCTGTGGCTAAGAAAGGTCTTCCAAGGATGATACACTCATCCTCTTCCTTCCCAGTGTCTAAGATTATGAAATCAGCAGGGATGTAAAGGCCTTCAACCTTTACTAATGCGTCCTCTACTATTTCATAAGCTTGTCTCAATGACTTGTCTGCCAATTGTAATGAGAACAAGGCAGGTTGTACCTCAATGATTGATGGTGTTTTTGTGGAAAAACAAATTTTCAACACACAAAACTCACCGGCAAGTATACCGGGTTGCATCAAGTAGTAATAACTCATAAGAGTGAGGCCGATCCCACAGAGATTGATGGATTAAGCAACTTTAGTAGGTGATTAGTTTAGTCAAGCTAACATTGAAGGGATATTGCATGAAATGTAGCCAACAGAATTATAAATGACAGGAAATTTAAAGTTGTAGAAAGTAAAATTGCATAAAACTTAAATAACAAGAAAGTAAAATAGCTGAAACTTAAATTTCAAGAAAAGTAAATTTCATGAAAAGTAAAGGGGAGTTGGGTGCTGGAAATTAAAGAGAGCAATAGATCAAAACTCAGAAACTCTTGCAGAAAGCTTAACTTGCAGGAAAGTAAATTGGGATCATGAACAGAAATGTAAAATGAAGAACAAGTGCAGAAGAATTAAATTGCTTGAAAGTAAATTGAAAGCCAATGGAACAGTAAAAACAGAAGAGCAGCCAAGAACTCAACTCAATTACAAAATAAAATTGAAGATCTCAGGGAATCAAAGAGACTAGAAAACAAGTCTAGATCTCAATTCCTTCCTTGATCAAAGTAGAAAGTAGATTGAAGAAGAAAGAAAGATGAAAGCCGTAGAGAAAAACTTGGATCCAAAACTCAATTCACTGAATTATGCAGAAAATCAACAAAGAGCAATCTTAGATCAAGAATGAAACAGAATTTCTTCAAATCTCAATCCAAGATTCAAGACAGAAATGAAAACTAAGAGAGAGATCTCAAATCCTAATGCTCCCTAGTGGAGCTCGCCTCCTCCTAATGGAGCCTTAATTGATGCCTTTATATAGGCTTTACAAAATGAAAAATGAAAATGAAATTAAAACAAATTACAAAAATGAAAATCCTAATTTAATTGATCCATGTGCCTTTGAGTGATGATGTGGGCTTTGCTTGCTTTGGATTTGAGGAGAAATGGGTTTGGTTGGCCTTGATTCAATTTGGTGAGGAATTGAATTAAATTGAATTTTGGTTGATTTTGGCCCATATGTTGCTCCCAGGAGGCTGCCCTGCTCTTGTGGAGGGCAGAGCAGGGAAGTTGTGTGATGAAGCATGTTGCGTGCCAAGTGTGGGATAGGCATCAGGATGCTGCCCTGCCCTTGTGGAGGGCAGGGCAATGTTGCCATGGTGCGCTTTGCCTTGCTGCCCGTGTGTGCGTGCTGCTGGCCGTGTCATGCGCTCATGCTTGTGTGTGCCAAGGAGAGTTCCCAAGTTCAAACCCTTGTGAAAGCATTTGGGGGAGCAATTTTCTTTGATTTTTCATGAAGAGAGCACGACATTGCTCTGCTCTCCAAGAGGGCAGAGCAGAATAATGAGCGCTACTTTGCTTTGGAGTGAGGCTCCAGCTTCGAACCTTGGTGGAAGCACTTTGGTTTATTTTCGCTTATTTTTTGCCTTTAAAGATGCCTTTCACTCATGCCTCAATTGTACGCCAAATATGGATTGCTATATATCTTTGGAAAGCTCTGAATGTCGGCTTTCCAATGCAACTGGAAGCATATCAATTGAACGTCTGTAGCTCAAGTTATAGCCCTTTGAAGGAGGCATGGTCATACTGTGAGCGCCCAGATTTTAACTTAGCAAAAATTTGCTTCCAACCTCACTTTGTTTCATCATGATATTGCCCTGCCCTTGGCAAGAGCAGAGCAATGGTTGCTTCTTCCTTCAATTTGGTCATGGGCCACGCTTTTAAAAGCGTGGTCTAAGGCTCCAAAGTGTACCCCAACTTCAAAGTGTACCCCAAAGCTCTTTTTTTCTCTTTTTTAGCTTATTTTGGCTTCTTTGCTTCTTTTTCTTCTTATTTCCTACAAGATTTATAAAATTAAAAGATCAAGAAAATATATCATTTAAGCACAAAAGAATGCAATATTTAAGCACTAATCATCAATTTATTGTATGAAAAAGCATAGAAAAATAGGTATATGATGACTTGTCATCACAACACCAAACTTAAACCTTGCTTGTCCCCAAGCAAGAAAAGAATCATGCAATAAAGATTGACAATCCAAGGTAAGAAGAATAGCAACTCAATGTTCATGGTAAGCTAGTTTTCTAAGCATGCTACAATCACAAAAGAAATGTAAATGATTGATGCTTCTATCTAGCTCATTTTATGAAATCTTTTCCTTATATTTCTTCCTTGAAACAAGCTTTTGATTTTTTTTATTAGCTTCTCCTTTTGGGTGCTTTGTCCCATGAGTTGATAACAAAGCTACGACTTCTAAATGCTTTGTTTTCAAGTATTACCACTTAATACATAAGCACCACAAGAATTTAATTAGAGGACTTCCTTAAGCTCATTTTTTTTCTTTTCTTGACTCTCTAATCATTGATGCTCAGAACCTTGAGCTTTGAGGGAGTGCTTTTGCACTCGAGCCTAGCCTTGACTTCTAAGTGTTTTGTTTTCAAGCATTTGGCTTGATACATAAACACCACAAGCACTTAACAAATAAATTGCCATTGGTACTCAGAGCCTTTAGCTTTCTCATTCTTTCCCTTTTTTTTTCTTGCTTTAATTGTATTTGCTTCTTCAAGGTTTTCATGATTTCAAAAGATTTCACAAAATGTCCTAGATGAAAACTTCAATTAAATAAAATCCAATGCAATTGAGCATACTAGCTTTCCAATACTTGTATGCACATGCTAAGTTCTTCTTTAATGCCTTGTTTGTTTATGATCATGATGATTTACTGCTTTTGAACTCACAGGATTCAAGTTGGTAGTTATAATGTCACAGCACCATGTTTCAATCAGAATTCAAGCTATGCTTAGTCATACCACACATGCATACAGAGAATATAAAGACAATCATGCAATTTAAAGTGCTGGAAATAAATGAGAGGAAAAGGAACTTTACAACCTTACAATTCATCTTCTCTATTGTTGTCATTTTCCTCCCATTCTTCTCCTTCCCATACCAACTCAGAATGCTTGCTCATCATCAAGCAACAATTAGAACAATGGCTATGGGGCTAAGATGGATCATGAATGTCTTACACAATGAAATGTTAGTAGCACATGTGTTTTAAGCAAGCAAAATGAAAGATAACAATCAAGGCATCAGAGACAAAGACATTTTGATTGCAAACATAAGAAGGTGAGCACAATACATTGCATAAAAGATAAGTGGCACACCAAACATAGTGTGACACTTTCACTTGGAATTAATGCAAGTATCCAGTAAAGATTGGAAACAAATTTTTGTTGCATAGCAACACCAAACTTAGAATGCAATCCTGTGTCCATTTTATTTGAAATAAGACTAAATGAAACTGTTGTATGTTAAATATAATCACCAAGCCAAGAATCTTGTCATGAATAAAGCTCTTTTGGTGATTGATGAGCGGATGATTTGTATACTTTTTGGCATTGTTTTTAGTATGTTTTTGATATGATCTAGTTAGTTTTTAGTATATTTCTATTAGTTTTTAGTTAAAATTCACTTTTCTGGACTTTACTATGAGTTTGTGTGTTTTTCTGTGATTTCAGGTATTTTCTGGCTGAAATTGAGGGACCTGAGCAAAAATCTGATCCAGAGACCAAAAAGGACTACAGATGCTGTTGGATTCTGACCTCCCTGCACTCGAAGCGGATTTTCTGGAGCTACAGAAGCCCAATTGGCGCGCTCTCAACGGCGTTGGAAAGTAGACATCCTGGGCTTTCCAGCAATATATGATAGTCCATACCTTGCCCAAGATTTGATGGCCCAAACCGGCGTTCAAAGTCACCTCAAGAAATCCCAGCGTTAAACGCTGGAACTGGCACCCAAATGGGAGTTAAACGCCCAAACTGGCACCAAGGCTGGCGTTTAACTCCAAGAAGAGTCTCTACACGAAATTTGCTTCATTTCTCAGCCCAAGCACACACCAAGTGGGCCCGGAAGAGGATTTTTATGTCATTTACTCATTTCTGTACACCTTAGGCTACTAGTTTCTTATAAGTAGGACCTTTTACTATTGTATTAAAAGATCTTTGGATTGTTTTTGATCCTTTGATCATCTTTGGACATCTAGTTCTTAGATCATTTGGGGGCTGGCCATTCGGCCATGCCTAGACCTTGTTCTTATGTATTTTCAACGGTGGAGTTTCTACACACCATAGATTAAGGTGTGGAGCTCTGCTGTACCTCGAGTATTAATGCAATTACTATTGTTCTTCCATTCAATTCCGCTTGTTCTTTTACCAAGATATCACTTGTTCTTCAACATGATGAAGGTGATGATTGACGCCCATCACCATTCTCACCTATGAACAAGGTGACTGACAACCACTCTTGTTCTACAAGCATTCGAGGCTTGGTGAATATCTCTTGGATTTCTGATTGCATGATGCATGGTTGATCGCCTGACAACCGAGTGCTCGCCTGACAAACGAGCCAGCCATTCCGTGAGATCAGAGTCTTCGTGGTATAGGCAAGAACTGATGGCAGCATTCAAGAGAATCCGGAAGGTCTAACCTTGTCTGTGGTATTCTGAGTAGGATTCAATGACTGAATGACTGTGACGTGCTTCAAACTCCTAGCAGGCTAGGGCGTTAGTGACAGACGCAAAAGTATCAATGGATATTATTCCGGCCTGAACGAGAACCGACAGCTGAATTCCGCTATGCCGTGACAGGACATATGCAATCGCTTTCACTGAGAGGATGGGAGGTAGCTGCTGACAACAGTGAGACCCTACACAAGCTTGCCATGGAAAGGAGTAAGAAAGGATTGGATGAAGACAGTAGGAAAGCAGAGAGACGGAAGGGAAGGCATCTTCATACACTTGTCTGAAGCTCTTACACCAATGATATACATAAGTATCACTATCTTTATCTTCTATGTTATTTTCGTTCATCATCATATATATTTGAGTTTGCCTGACTAAGATTTACAAGATGACCATAGCTTGCTTCAATGCTAACAATCTCCGTGGGATCGACCCTTACTCACGTAAGGTTTATTACTTGGACGACCCAGTGCACTTGCTGGTTAGTTGTGCGAAGTTGTGTAATGCCATGGTATTGAGCCACCAAGTTCTTGGAGTTCATGACCAGGGATTATTTGAGTTGTGAAAAAGTATTGTTCACAATTTCGCGCACCAAGTTTTTGGCGCCGTTGCCGGGGATTGTTCAAGTTTTGAGCAAGCTTTTGGTAACATCAGTGCCAAGATCCGGCAACAACATCAAGTTTTTGGTGTTATTGCCCGGGATTGTTTAGGCTGGACAACTGACGGTTCATCTTGTTGCTTAGATTAGGTATTATTTTTTTTTTCGAAATTCTTGAAGATGAATCCTAGAGTTTCATGATGATTTGTTGAAATCTGGCTGGCTGAGAAGCCATGTCTAATCTGATTGGACCGAGGTTTCAACTTATCACCACAAGAGCTTGTTGATTCTCATCAATTTTGCTCTTGGAGCAGTGATCTGCTAAGATTTGGCTGACCTTTGGTCATGTCTAGTGTTTTGGACCGAAGCTTTCTTTGAAAGCTTGGCTGACTGTGAAGCCATGTCTAATTCCTGGACCGGAGTCTCAGACTAGCACTGCACTGATTCCTGGAATTCTCATTAAGAATTTTGATACCTTTTCCCATTTAATTTTCGAAAAACACAAAAAACAAAAAAATTACAAAATCATAAAAAGACCAAAAATATTTGATGTTTCTTGCTTAAGTTTAGTGTCTCATCCTAAGTTTGGTGTCAAATGCATGTTTTTGTTATAATTTTCGAATCCATGCATATATTTCTTTGTTTTGATCTTTGAATTCTATTGACTTGAAGTATTTGTGTGTCTCATATGCATTTTCATATTGTTAGTGTCAGTAGTACACAAACTGCTAAGTTTGGTGTCTTGCATGCATTCTTATTTGATTCTTGTCACATTTTGATTATTAAAAAAATCCAAAAATATTTTTAATTTGTGTCTTTTCAAGTCAATGATACAAAGAATTGAAGATTCAGAACATACTGCAGAGGAATTATACAGAAAAAGCTGAGCATTCAAAAATGCCCAGTGAAGAAGGCAGACTGGCGTTTAAACGCCAGCCAGGGCACCTGGTTGGGCGTTTAACGCCCAAAGAGGTAGCATTTTGGGCGTTAAACGCCAGAATGTATACCATTCTGGGCGTTTAACGCCAGGATGGTGCTAGGGGGAAGATTTTGTTTTCAAATCAATTTTTTTTTAGTTTTTCAAAATCAAATCTTTTTCAAATCAAATCTTTTCAATCAAATGTTTTCAAAATCAATTTCTTTCCTTTTTAAAAGATACTTACTAACAATTAATGATTTGATTGAACATCTCAAAATTGTTGCCTTTTCTGTTGAGAAAGGTTTTATGTTTAAATCATATCTTTTCTTGTTAGGCAAGTTATTAATTTTTAAAATCAAATCTTTTTCAAATTGTTTTCAAATTACATCTTTTAAAATTGTTTTCAAATCATATCTTCTCAATCACATCTCTTTGACCATAACTTTTCAATCATATCTTCTCAACCACATCTTTTTCAAAATAGTTTTCAATCAGATTAATTTCAAAATCTTTTTTTTCGAAAATCACTTGATTTCTTTCCCACTTTTGTTTTCGAAAATCAATTAGTGTTCTTCAAAAATGTTTTCAAAATTTTATAATTAATTTTCGAAAATTACCCCCCCTTCCTTCTTCACATCCTTCTATTTATGGAGTATCACTCCTTCTTAATGCACAATTCGAACTATATCTGATCAAGTTCGAATTCTCCTTCTTCTTTCTTCTATTTTTCTTTTCCTCTGACACCTAAAGGAATCTCTATACTGTGACATAGAGGATTCCACACTTTCTTGTTCTCTTCTCTTTCATATGAGCAGGAGCAGAGACAAAGGCATTCTTGTTGAGGCTGATCCTGAACCTGAAAGGACCTTGAAGAGAAAGCTAAGAGAAGCCAAAACACAACTCTCTTTAGAGCACCTGACCGAATTCTTCAAGGAAGAAGAACAAATGGCAGCCGAAAACAACAACAATGCCAACAATGCAAGGAAGGTGCTTGGTGACTTTACTGCACCTACTCCTGATTTCTATGGGAGAAGCATCTCTATCCCTGCCATTGGAGCAAACAACTTTGAGCTTAATCCTCAATTAGTTTCTCTAATGCAACAGAATTGCAAGTTTCATGGACTTCCAATGGAAGATCCTCATCAGTTTTTAGCTGAGTTCTTGCAAATCTGTGACACAGTCAAGACTAATGGGGTTAACCCTGAGGTCTATAGACTGATGCTATTCCCTTATGCTGTAAGAGACAGAGCTAGAATATGGTTGGATTCTCAACCTAAAGAAAGCCTGGACTCTTGGGAAAAGCTAGTCAATGCCTTCTTGGCAAAGTTCTTTCCACCACAAAGATGGAGTAAGCTTAGAGTGGAAGTCCAAACCTTCAGACAGAAGGATGGAGAATCCCTCTATGAAGCTTGGGAAAGATACAAACAATTAATCAGAAAATGTCCTTCTGACATGCTTTCTGAATGGAGCATCATAGGTATTTTCTATGATGGTCTCTCTGAACTATCCAAGATGTCTTTTGATAGCTCTGCTGGAGGATCTCTTCATCTGAAGAAGACGCCTACTGAAGCTCAAGAACTGATTGAAATGGTTGCAAATAACCAATTCATGTACACTTCTGAAAGGAATCCTGTGAACAATGGGACTAGTCAGAAGAAAGGAGTTCTTGAAATTGACACTCTGAATGCCATTTTGGCTCAGAATAAAATATTGACTCAACAAGTCAATCTGATTTCTCAAAGTCTGTCTGGAATGCAAAATGCACCAAACAGTACTAAGGATGCTTCATCTGAGGAAGAAGCTTATGATCCTGAGAACCCTTCAATGGAAGAGGTAAATTACCTGGGAGAACCCTATGGTAACACCTATAATTCTTCATGGAGAAATCACCCAAATCTCTCATGGAAGAATCAAGAGAGACCTCAACAAGGTTTCAATAATAATGGTGGAAGAAACAGGTTTAACAATGGTAAACCTTTTCCATCATCTTCTCAGCAACAGACAGAGAGCTCTAAGCAGAATACCTCTGACTTAGCAACCATGGTCTCTGATCTAATCAAAACCACTCAAAGTTTCATGACTGAAACTAGATCCTCCATTAGGAATTTGGAAGGACAAGTGGGTCAGCTGAGCAAGAAAATTACTGAACTTCCCCCAAGCACTCTCCCAAGTAACACTGAAGAAAATCCAAAAGGAGAGTGCAAAGCCATAAATATGGCCGAATTCTGGGAGGAAGAAGAGGCAGTGAACGCCACTGAGGAAGGCCTCACTGGACGTCCACTGGCCTCCAATGAGTTCCCCATTGAGGAACCTTGGGAATCTGAAGCTCAAACTGAGACCATAGAGATTCCCTTGGACTTACTACTGCCTTTCATGAGCTCTGATGAGTATTCTTCCTCTGAAGAGGATGAGTATGTCACTGAAGAGCAAGTTGCTAAATACCTTGGGGCAATCATGAAGCTAAATGACAGGTTATTTGGAAATGAGACTTGGGAGGATGAACCCCCTTTGCTCATCAAAGAACTGGATAACTTGTCTAGGCAGCAATTGCCTCAAAAGAGGCAGGATCCTGGGAAGTTTTCTATACCTTGTACCATAGGCACCATGACCTTCAAGAAGGCCTTGTGTGACTTGGGGTCAAGTGTAAACCTCATGCCCCTCTCTGTAATGGAGAAATTAGGGATCTTTGAGGTGCAAGCTGCAAAAATCTCACTAGAGATGGCAGACAACTCAAGAAAACAAGCCTATGGACTTGTAGAGGATGTTCTGGTTAAGGTTGAAGACCATTACATTCCTACTGATTTCATAGTCCTAGAGACTGGGAAGTGCATGGATGAATCCATCATCCTTGGCAGACCCTTCCTAGCCACAGCAAAGGCTGTGATTGATGTTGATAGAGGAGAGTTGATCATTCAAGTGAATGAAGAATCCTTGGTGTTTAAGGCCCAAGGATATCCCTCTGTCATCATGGAGAAGAAGCATGAAGAGCTTCTCTCAAAACAGAGCCAAACAGAGCCCCACAGTCAGACTCTAAGTTTGGTGTTGGGAGGCCACAATCAAACTCTAAGTTTGGTGTTGAACCCCCACATTCAAACTCTAAGTTTGGTGTTGGGAAGTTCCAACACGGTTCTGAGCATTTCTGAGGCTCCATGAGAGTCCTCTGTCAAGCTAATGACATTAAAGAAGCGCTTGTTGGGAGGCAACCCAATGTTTTATAGTTAACTATTTTCTTTTGTTATTTTATCTTTTTTGTAGGTTGATGATTATAAGAAGTCACAAAAACAATGAAAAAAGCAAAAACAGAATGAAAAACAGGAAGAAAAACAGCACACCCTGGAGAAGAAGAAGCTGGCGTTCAAACGCCAGTAATGCTAGCTGTTGGGCGTTTAACGCCCAGTCTGGCACCATTCTGGGAGTTTAACGCCAGAAAGGGGCACCAGACTGGCGTTAAACGCCAGTAAAGGGCAAAAACCTGGCGTTAAACGCCAGGAATGGGCACCAGCCCGGCGTTTAACGCCAGAAAAGGCTCAAAACGTGGATTTTGATGCCATTTGGTGCAAGGATGCCTTTTCCTTGACACTACAGGATCTGTGGACCCCACAGGACCCTACCATCACTCTCTCTCTTCTTCCCCCATTCACCAATCACCTCAACACCTCTTCCCCAAAAACCCCTCACCTATCAAATCCCATCTTTCTCTTCACCACTCACATCCATCCTTCATAAAACCCCACCAACCTCACCCTTCAAATTCAAACCACTTCCCCTCCCAAACCCACCCTCAAATGGCCGAACCCTCATCCCCCTCTTTCCTATATAAACCCCTCTTTACCCCTTCATTTTCCCACTACCTAAACACCACTTCTCCCCCTCCTTGGCCGAATACACCACCATCTCCCTCTTCCTCATTTCTTCTTCTTCTACTCTCTTCTTTTTTCTTTTGCTCGAGGACGAGCAAACATTTTAAGTTTGGTGTGGTGAAAGCGTTGCTTTTTCGTTTTTCCATAACCATTTAGGGCATCCAAGGCCGGAGAAACCTCTAGAAAGAGGAAAGGGAAGGCAAAGGCTTCCACCTCCGAGTCATGGGAGATGGATAGATTCCTCTCAAGGGTGCATCAAGACCACTTCTATGAAGTTGTGGCCTTGAAGAAGGTGATCCCCGAAGTCCCCTTTTCACTCAAAAAGGGTGAATATCCGGAGATCCGCCATGAGATCCGAAGAAGAGGTTGGGAAGTACTTACCAACCCCATTCAACAAGTCGGAATCTTGATGGTTCAAGAGTTCTATGCCAATGCATGGATCACCAAGAACCATGACCAAAGTGTGAACCCGGATCCAAAGAATTATCTTACTATGGTTCGGGGGAAATACTTGGATTTTAGTCCGGAAAGTGTGAGGGTGGCGTTCAACTTGCCTATGATGCAAGGAGATGAGCATCCTTACACTAGAAGGGTCAACTTTGATCAAAGGTTGGACCAAGTCCTCACAGTCATATGTGAAGAGGGCGCATAATGGAAGCAAGATTCAAGAGGAAAGCCGGTCCAATTGAGAAGGCATGACCTCAAACCCGTGGCTAGAGGATGGTTAGAGTTCATACAACGCTCAATCATTCCCACTAGCAACCGGTCCGAAGTTACCATAGACCGGGCTATCATGATCCATAGCATCATGATTGGAGAAGAAATAGAGGTTCATGAGGTTATAGCCCAAGAACTCTATAGGGTGGCGGACAAGACCTCTACCTTGGCAAGGTTAGCCTTTCCTCACCTCATTTGTCACCTCTGTTATTCAGTGGGAGTTGACATAGAGGGAGACATCACCATTGATGAGGACAAGCCCATCACTAAGAAAAGGATGGAGTACACAAGAGATCCCACTCATCATGAGATCCCTGAGATTCCTCAAGGGATGAATTTTCCTCCAAAAGACTATTGGGGGCAACTAAACACCTCCCTAGGAGAGTTGAGTTCCAATATGGGACAACTAAGGGTGGAGCACCAAGAACACTCCATTCTCCTCCATGAAATTAGAGAAGAACAAAGAATCATGAGAGAGGAGCAACAAAGGCAAGGAAGAGACATTGAGGAGCTCAAGCACTCCATAGGACCTTCAAAAGCAAGGAAGAGCCGCCATCACTGAGGTGGACCCATTCCTTGATTTCCTTGTTCTTTATTCCTTTGTTTTTCGAATTTTAGTGCTTTATGTTATCCATGCTTGTGTCTTATGATCATTAGTGTCTTAGTGTCTATGCCTTAAAGTTATGAATGTCCTATGAATCCATCACCTTTCTTGAATAAAAATGTGCTTAATTGAAAAAGGAAGAATTGCATGAATTTTGAATTTTATAATAGTTTAATTATTTTGATGTGGTGGCAATATTTTTTCTCTGAATGTATGCTTAAACAGTGCATATGTATCTTGAATTTGTGGTTCATGAATGTTGGCTCTTGAAAGAATGATGAAAAAGGAGACATGTTATTGAGGATCTGAAAAATCAATAAAATGATTCTTGAAGCAAGAAAAAGCATTGCTATTCAAAAAAAAAAAACCGAAAAAAAAAGAAAAAAAAAGAAAACGAAAAAAAAAAAATAATAATAAGAGTTGTGATCCAAGGCAAATAAGAGTGTGCTTAAGAACCCTGGACACCTCTAATTGGGGACTTTAGCAAAGCTAAGTCACAATCTGAAAAGGTTCACCCAATTATGTGTCTGTGGCATGTATGTATCCGGTGGTAATACTGGAAAGACAGGGTGCTTTGGGCCACAGCCAAGACTCAATAAATAGCTATGTTCAAGAATCATCATACTTTACTAGGAGAATCATTAACACTATCTGGATTCTAAGTTCCTAAAGAAGCCAACCATTCTGAATTTCAAAGGATAGATTGAGATGCCAAAACTGTTCAGAGACAAAAAGTTAAAAGCCCCGCTCATCTAATTAATACTGATCTTCATAGATGTTTTTGGAGTTCATTGCATATTCTCTTCTTTTTATCCTATTTGATTTTCAGTTGCTTGGGGACAAGCAACAATTTAAGTTTGGTGTTGTGATGAGCGGATGATTTGTATACTTTTTGGCATTGTTTTTAGTATGTTTTTGATATGATCTAGTTAGTTTTTAGTATATTTCTATTAGTTTTTAGTTAAAATTCACTTTTCTGGACTTTACTATGAGTTTGTGTGTTTTTCTGTGATTTCAGGTATTTTCTGGCTGAAATTGAGGGACCTGAGCAAAAATCTGATCCAGAGACCAAAAAGGACTGCAGATGCTGTTGGATTCTGACCTCCCTGCACTCGAAGCGGATTTTCTGGAGCTACAGAAGCCCAATTGGCGCGCTCTCAACGGCGTTGGAAAGTAGACATCCTGGGCTTTCCAGCAATATATGATAGTCCATACTTTGCCCAAGATTTGATGGCCCAAACCGGCGTTCAAAGTCACCTCAAGAAATCCCAGCGTTAAACGCTGGAACTGGCACCCAAATGGGAGTTAAACGCCCAAACTGGCACCAAGGCTGGCGTTTAACTCCAAGAAGAGTCTCTACACGAAATTTGCTTCATTGCTCAGCCCAAGCACACACCAAGTGGGCCCGGAAGAGGATTTTTATGTCATTTACTCATTTCTGTACACCTTAGGCTACTAGTTTCTTATAAGTAGGACCTTTTACTATTGTATTAAAAGATCTTTGGATTGTTTTTGATCCTTTGATCATCTTTGGACATCTAGTTCTTAGATCATTTGGGGGCTGGCCATTCGGCCATGCCTAGACCTTGTTCTTATGTATTTTCAACGGTGGAGTTTCTACACACCATAGATTAAGGTGTGGAGCTCTGCTGTACCTCGAGTATTAATGCAATTACTATTGTTCTTCCATTCAATTCCGCTTGTTCTTTTACCAAGATATCACTTGTTCTTCAACATGATGAAGGTGATGATTGACGCCCATCACCATTCTCACCTATGAACAAGGTGACTGACAACCACTCTTGTTCTACAAGCATTCGAGGCTTGGTGAATATCTCTTGGATTTCTGATTGCATGATGCATGGTTGATCGCCTGACAACCGAGTGCTCGCCTGACAAACGAGCCAGCCATTCCGTGAGATCAGAGTCTTCGTGGTATAGGCAAGAACTGATGGCAGCATTCAAGAGAATCCGGAAGGTCTAACCTTGTCTGTGGTATTCTGAGTAGGATTCAATGACTGAATGACTGTGACGTGCTTCAAACTCCTAGCAGGCTAGGGCGTTAGTGACAGACGCAAAAGTATCAATGGATATTATTCCGGCCTGAACGAGAACCGACAGCTGAATTCCGCTATGCCGTGACAGGACATATGCAATCGCTTTCACTGAGAGGATGGGAGGTAGCTGCTGACAACAGTGAGACCCTACACAAGCTTGCCATGGAAAGGAGTAAGAAAGGATTGGATGAAGACAGTAGGAAAGCAGAGAGACGGAAGGGAAGGCATCTTCATACACTTGTCTGAAGCTCTTACACCAATGATATACATAAGTATCACTATCTTTATCTTCTATGTTATTTTCGTTCATCATCATATATATTTGAGTTTGCCTGACTAAGATTTACAAGATGACCATAGCTTGCTTCAATGCTAACAATCTCCGTGGGATCGACCCTTACTCACGTAAGGTTTATTACTTGGACGACCCAGTGCACTTGCTGGTTAGTTGTGCGAAGTTGTGTAATGCCATGGTATTGAGCCACCAAGTTCTTGGAGTTCATGACCAGGGATTATTTGAGTTGTGAAAAAGTATTGTTCACAATTTCGCGCACCAGTGATGTATTAACAAACACAGTTAACAAAAGAAAGCATTAAAAACAAGTAAATGAATAAAACAAAAAGGAAACTGAAATGTTAAACCAAAAGAGAACAATAAAATTGCAGAGGCATTATGATTATGCAAACAAGTAGTGTTGCTTAAATAAATTGCATAGAAAATAAGTGGCACACCAAACTTAGGATCTTAGTGTGACACTTTCATGTAGAATTGATGCAATCATTCAAATGGATTGAAAACAATTTGTTATAGGGCAACACCAAACTTAGAATGTGATCATATGCCAATTTATTGAAATTTAAACAAGGCAAGGCGAAGGAATATTACCTACTGTTTACCTATTATTCACTTTCTTCCTCTTCTTCCAGTTTGTTAAGAGGAATGACTTCAAAGGAGGAGAAGTTTCAGCTATTATCCCCTGTCTTGGTCTCCTTTTAGCAAGCTTTCTTTTGAAATTGGCATGATTGAGCTTGCTTGCTTGATTAGGGGGAGGATTGTTTGCAGTTGACCTTTTCTTGAATGTTGTCCTTGGTATCTTGGTCACAATCCTCTTCTTGGTGCTTTTGTTAATTGCCTTCACTTCTTGGATGTCAAGACATGGTTGCTGTGTGATTTTTGGAGTAATTTCTTCATCAAGATCCTCTTGCATTGGTGGTTCCATGAGTTTTTCCTCTTTGCACTTCTCTGCTTCACTTGAGTTTGGACGTCCTTGATTGTTCTTCTCACTTTCTTGTTCTTCCACTTCCTCTTTTACACTCAACATTTGTTTTAATAGCACTTTCATGGAAGAGGTTTGTTGTTCTTCCCATGATTTTTTCATCTCCTCTTCATACCTTTCAATCATGGATTCAAGTGTTGAGGCGTTTTGGTCCAGGGAAGTTTGTGAGAGTTGTGAGTTGTCATGTGCTCTTGTCATCTCAAGTGCAGTTTCAGGTTCAAATATTTCCACCACCTCTTCCTTCTTCACTAAAAATTCACTTGACTCAGTAGCCTCTTCCTCTTGTTTTTCCTCTTTCATTGTTGCACTCACCAATTTGGCTAACATTATTTCCATGTTTTTGAATGAATTCTCTTGCTCGTTCCAGGATATCTGTGCCTCCCTCTCATATTTTTCAAACATGGTCTCAAGCTTTGAGAGGCTTTGGTTCATGGAAGTTTGTGTGGGTGGTGAATTTTGATAGAGGCTTTCTGTTGAAGCATGGTCAAGTGATGATATCTTTGGATGAATATCATATGGAGCATTAGAATTTCCTTCCCATCCACCATTAGAATCATGACTAGCATCATTTTGTGGTGGAAGAAAATATCCCATATGGTTTTCTTGCTCATCTTGTGTCTGTGAAGCAAATCTCCATGGATTGGAGTGCTTAGAATTTGTATTTTCTTGGTGATATTCCCAGCCACCATTAGAGATTGGTGATGGTGGGTGATATCCCATAAAATTTGTTTGATCATAAGATGAGTTGAACTCCATTTGAATTTTGGAACACACAACACCAAGAAAAATTGAAATTACTCATATCAGAGATGAGAATTGCTTAGTGAGGCAAAAACTCAAACACCTTGGTTTCAACTTAGAACAGAGAACAAAAAAAAAAGAAAATGCTTGATCTAGACTTCTCACCCACTTAATCATTGTTGATCTAATCAATCCCCGGCAACGGCGCCAAAAACATGATGGTGTTTTTGTGGAAAAACAAATTTCCAACACACATAACTCACCGGCAAGTATACCGGGTTGCATCAAGTAGTAATAACTCACAAGAGTGAGGTCGATCCCACAGGGATTGATGGATCAAGCAACTTTAGTGGGTGATTAGTTTAGTCAAGCTAACATTGAAGGGCTATTGGATGAAATGTAGCCAACAGAATTATAAATGACAGGAAATTTAAAGTTGCAGAAAGTAAAATTGCATAAAACTTAAATAACAAGAAAGTAAAATAGCTAAAACTTAAATTTCAAGAAAAGTAAATTGCATGAAAAGTAAAGGGGGGTTGGGTGCTGGAAATTAAAGAGAGCAATAGATCAAAACTCAGAAACTCTTGCAGAAAGCTTAACTTGCAGGAAAGTAAATTGGGATCATGAACAGAAATGTAAAATGAAGAACAAGTGCAGAAGAATTAAATTGCTTGAAAGTAAATTGAAAGCCAATGGAACAGTAAAAACAGAAGAGCAGCCAAGAACTCAACTCAATTGCAAAATAAAATTGAAGATCTCAGGGAATCAAAGAGACTAGAAAACAAGTCTAGATCTCAATTCCTTCCTTGATCAAAGTAGAAAGTAGATTGAAGAAGAAAGAAAGATGAAAGCCGTAGAGAAAAACTTGGATCCAAAACTCAATTCACTGAATTATGCAGAAAATCAACAAAGAGCAATCTTAGATCAAGAATGAAACATAATTCCTTCAAATCTCAATCCAAGATTCAAGACAAAAATGAAAACTAAGAGAGAGATCTCAAATCCTAATGCTCCCTAGTGGAGCTCGCCTCCTCCTAATGGAGCCTTAATTGATGCCTTTATATAGGCTTTACAAAATGAAAAATGAAAATGAAATTAAAACGAATTACAAAAATGAAAATCCTAATTTAATTGATCCATGTGCCTTTGAGTGATGATGTGGGCTTTGCTTGCTTTGGATTTGAGGAGAAATGGGTTTAGTTGGCCTTGATTCAATTTGGTGAGGAATTGAATTAAATTGAATTTTGGTTGATTTTGGCCCATATGTTGCTCCCAGGAGGCTGCCCTGCTCTTGTGGAGGGCAGAGCAGGGAAGCTGTGTGATGAAGCATGTTGCGTGCCAAGTGTGGGATAGGCATCAGGATGCTGCCCTGCCCTTGTGGAGGGCAGGGCAATGTTGCCATGGTGCGCTTTGCCTTACTGCCCGTGTGTGCGTGCTGCTGGCCGTGTCATGCGCTCATGCTTGTGTGCGCCAAGGAGAGTTCCCAAGTTCAAACCCTTGTGAAAACATTTGGGGGAGCAATTTTCTTTGATTTTTCATGAAGAGAACACGACATTGCCCTGCTCTCCAAGAGGGCAGAGCAGAATAATGAGCGCTACTTTGCTTTGGAGTGAGGCTCCAGCTTCGAACCTTGGTGGAAGCACTTTGGTTTATTTTCGCTTATTTTTTGCCCTTAAAGATGCCTTTCACTCATGCCCCAATTGTACGCCAAATATGGATTTCTATATATCGTTGGAAAGCTCTGAATGTTAGGTTTCCAATGCAACTGGAAGAATATCAATTGAACGTCTGTAGCTCAAGTTATAGCCCTTTGAAGGAGGCATGGTCATACTGTGAGCGCCCAGATTTTAACTTAGCAAAAATTTGCTTCCAACCTCACTTTGTTTCATCATGATATTGCCCTGTCCTTGGCAAGAGCAAGGCAATGTGCGTGCTGGTTGCTTCTTCCTTCAATTTGGTCATGGGCCACGCTTTTAAAAGCGTGGCCTAAGGCTCCAAAGTGTACCCCAACTTCAAAGTGTACCCCAAAGCTCTTTTTTTCTCTTTTTTAGCTTATTTTGGCTTCTTTGCTTCTTTTTCTTCTTATTTCCTACAAGATTTATAAAATTAAAAGATCAAGAAAATATATCATTTAAGCACAAAAGAATGCAATATTTAAACACTAATCATCAATTTATTGAATGAAAAAGCATAGAAAAATAGGTATATGATGCCTATGGTACAACGTATTAAGAACTTGCCAGGATCTTGTCTCTTTTGAGGTAAAATTTGCTGAATCCAGGTATATAGTTCATTAATGAGCAAGGGAGGTTCATTTTCCTAAGTCTCATTACCAAACAACTTGGCATTCAGCTTCATGATAGCTCCTAAATATTGAGCAACTTGCTCTCCAGTCACATCTTCATCCTCTTCAGAGGAAGAATAGTCTTCAGAGCTCATGAATGGAAGAAGGAGATTTAATGGAATCTCTATGGTCTCTATATGAGCCTCAGATTCCTTTGGATCCTTAATAGGAAACTCCCTCTTGCTTGAGAGACGTCCCAAGAGGTCTTCCTCACTAGGATTTTCGTCCTCCTCCTCCCTTGTGCATTCGGCCATATTGATTACATCAATGGCCTTGCACTCTCCTTTTGGATTCTCTTCTGTATTGCTTGGGAGAATACTGGGAGGAGTTTCAATGACTTTCTTACTCAGCTGGCCCACTTGTGCCTCCAGATTTCTGATGGAGGATCTTGTTTCACTCATGAAACTGAAAGTGGCCTTTGACAGATCAGAGACTAGATTGGCTAAATTAGAAGTATTTTGTTCAGAATTCTCTGTCTGTTGCTGAGAAGATGATGGAAAAGGCTTGCTATTGCTCAGCCTATTGCGTCCACCATTGTTAAAGCCTTGTTGAGGCTTTTGTTGATCCTTCCATGAGAAATTTGGATGATTTCTCCATGATGAATTATAGGTGTTTCCATAAGGTTCACCCATGTAATTTACCTCTGCTATTGTAGGGTTCTCAGGATCATAAGCTTCTTCAGAAGCTGCCTCTTTAGTACTGTTGGATGCATTTTGCCATCCATTCAGACTTTGAGAAATCATGTTAACTTGCTGAGTCAACACTTTGTTCTGAGCCAATATGGCATTCAGAGCATCAATTTCAAGAACTCCCTTCCTCTGAGGTGTCCCATTATTCACGGAATTCCTCTCAGAAGTGTACATAAATTGGTTATTTGCAACCATGTTAATGAGTTCTTGAGCTTCTGCAGGTGTTTTGTTTAGGTGAATGGATCCACCTGGAGAATGGTCCAATGATATTTTCGAAAACTCAGATAGACCATAATAGAATATATCTAATATGGTCCATTCTAAAAACATGTCAGATGGACACCTTTTGGTCAACTGCTTGTACCTTTCCCAAGCTTTATAGAGGGATTCACCATCTTTTTGTTTGAAGGTCTGAACATCCACTCTAAGCTTGCTCAGCTTTTGAGGAGGAAAGAATTTATCCAAGAAGGCCGTGACCAGCTTATCCCAGGAGTCCAGGCTATCCTTAGGTTGTGAATCCAACCATATTCTAGCTCTGTCTCTTACAGCAAAAGGAAAAAGCATGAGCCTGTAGACTTCAGGATCTACTCCATTCGTCTTTACAGTCTCACAAATCTGCAAGAACTCAGTTAAAAACTGGTAAGGATCTTTAGATGAAAGTCCATAAAACTTGCAGTTCTGTTGCATTAAAGCAACTAGTTGAGGCTTAAGCTCAAAATTGTTGGCTCCAATGGCAGGAATAGAGATGCTTCTTCCATCAAATTTGGACGTTGGCTTTGTGAAGTCACCAAGCGTTCTCCTTGCATTATTGTTGTTGGGTTCGGCTGCCATCTCCTTCTCTTGTTCGAAAATTTCTGAAAGGTTGTTTCTGGATTGTTGTAATTTAGCTTCTCTTAGTTTCCTCTTTAGAGTCCTTTCAGGTTCTGGATCAGCTTCAACAAGAGTGCCTTTTTCCTTATTCCTGTTCATATGACAGAGAAGATAAAAAGAAAAAAGAAAGAGGAATCCTCTATGTCACAATAAAGAGGATCCTTATTATTAGTAGAAGAAGAAAAGGGATAATGGAAGGAGAGGGATGAATAGTCTGTATAAAGAGTAAGGATAGGGGAGGTGATGAGAGATGAAAAGAAATATTAGTAAATAAATAAATAGAAAAAGATGAGAGAGAGATTTTCGAAAATATTTTTGAAAAGGAGTTAGTTATTTTCGAAAATTAAAGATAAGAGATAAAAAAATTAAAATTTAAAACAATTAAAAAGAATTTTTGAAAAAGAGAGAGGTATTTTCGAAAATTGAAGAGGGAAAAGTAGTTAGGTGATTTTGAAAAAGATAAGAAACAAACAAAAAGTCAAATAGTTAGTTGAAAAAGATATTAAAATCAAAATTGAAAAGATAAGAAGATAAGAAGTTAGATAAGATATTTTGAAATCAAATTTTTGAAAAAGATAAAATTTTGAAAAAGATATGTTTGAAAAAGATTTAATTTTAAAATTAAAATTAATTACTTTACTAACAAGAAACTACAAGATAAGATTCTAGAATTTAAAGATTAAACCTTTCTTAACAAGAAAGTAACAAACTTCAAATTTTTGAATCAATCACATTAATTGTTAGCATAATTTTTGAAAATTAGATATAAAGATAAGAAAAAGATTTTGAAAATATTTTGAAAAAGATTTTTGAAATTTTCGAAAAAGAGGAAAAATTGGAAAAGATATGATTTTTGAAAAAGATTTTGAAAAGATAAGATTTTTAAATTTTTGAAAATTTGACTTGACTTGTAAGAAACAACTAATTTTGAAAATTTTTGATTAAGTCAACTCAAATTTTCGAAAATTTGAGAGAAAAAAGGAAAAGATATTTTTTTATTTTTGAATTTTTAAAGATGAGAGAGAAAAACATAAAAATGACCCAAAACATGAAAATTTTGGATCAAAACACATGATGCATGCAAGAACACTATGAATGTCAAGATGAACACCAAGAACACTTTGAAGATCATGATGAACATCAAGAACATAATTTTGAAAAAATTTTTTATGCAAAGAAAACATGCAAGACACCAAACTTAGAAATCTTTAATGCATGGACTCTAACAAACGAAAAATGCATATGAAAAACAACAAAAGACACAAAACAAGAAAACATCAAGATCAAACAAGAAGACTTGTCAAGAACAAATTGAAGATCATGAAGAACACCATGAATATATGAATTTTCGAAAAAATGCAAGAAAAATTTTTAAAGCATGCAATTGACACCAAACTTAAAAGTTGACTCAAGACTCAAACAAGAAACACAAAATATTTTTGATTTTTATGATTTTATGATTTTTTTTGGATTTTTATTGATTTTTTTTTCGAAAAATATTTTTGGAAAAACGAAAAAGAAAAAATTTGAAAAAAAAATTTTGAAAACTTTTTGAAAAGAAAATTACCTAATCAGAGCAACAAGATGAATCGTCAGTTGTCCATACTCGAACAATCCCCGGCAACGACGCCAAAAACTTGGTGGATGAAATTGTGATTCATTTGTTATTGTATTTTGTAAAATTCATTGCTTTTTCTTTTCCTGGCAATGGCGCCAAAAACATGATGCCAATACCATGGTTCACAACTATGTGTGGTCACAACTCCGTTCAACTTAACCAGCAAGTGTACTGGGTCATCCAAGTAATACCTTACGTGAGTAAGGGTCGATCCCACAGAGATTGTTGGTATGAAGCAAGCTATGGTCGTCTTGTAAATCTCAGTCAGGCGGATAATAATTGATTATGGATAAGTTCGAAAATAAATAATAAACAGAAAATAAAATAGTAAATAGTTACTCATATAATTCCATGGTGGGAATTTCAGATAGGCATATGGAGATGCTGTGCTCCTCTCAAATCTATACTTTCTTATTACATTCATCCAATCCTTCTTACTCCTTTCCATGGCAAGCTGTATGTAGGGCATCACCGTTGTCAATGGCTACATCCCATCCTCTCAGTGAAAATGGTCCTATGCTCTGTCACAGCACGGCTAATCATCTGTCGGTTCTCAATCAGGTTGGAATAGAATCCCTTGATTCTTTTGCGTCTGTCACTAACGCCCAGCCTTCAGGAGTTTGAAGCTCGTCACAGTCATTCAATCCCAGAATCCTACTCGGAATACCACAGACAAGGTTAGACTTTTCGGATTCCCGGAATCCTACTCGGAATACCACAGACAAGGTTAGACTTTCCGGATTCCCATGAATGCCGCCATCTATCTAGCTTATACCACGAAGATTCTGTTAGGGAATCTAAGAGATATGCGCCCGGCCTAAGGTAGAACGGAAGTGGTTGTCAGTCACGCGCGTTCATAGGTGAGAATGATGATGAGTGTCACGGATCATCACATTCATCAAGTTGAAGTGCAACGTATATCTTGGAATAAGAATAAGGAGAGTTGAATAGAAAATAGTAGTAATTGCATTGAAACTTGAGGTACAGCAGAGCTCTACACCCTTAATCTATGGTGTGTAGAAACTCCACCATTGAAAATACATAAGTGAAAGATTCAGGCATGGCCGAATGGCCAGCCCCCCAAAACGTGATCAATAGCCTCCTAAGATGAAGAATAATACAAAACTGAGACCAAAGATGTCTAATACAGTAGTAAACTATCCTATTTATACTAGACTAGCTACTAGGGTTTACATGAGTAAGAAATTAATGCATAAATCCACTTCCGGGGCCCACTGGGTGTATGTTTGGGCTGAGCTTGATCTATCCATGAGCTGAGGCTTCTCTTGGAGTTGAACGCCAAGTTATAATGTGTTTTGGGCGTTCAACTCTGGGTCATGACGTGTTTCTGGCGTTTTACTCCAGACAGCAACATGGAACTGGCGTTGAGCGCCAGTTTACATCGTCAATTCCCGAATAAAGTATAGACTATTATATATTGCGGGAAAGCTCTGGATGTCTACTTTCTAACGCCGTTGAGAGCGCACCATTTGAAGTTTTGTAGCTCCAGAAAATCCATTTCGAGTGCAGGGAGGTCAGATTCCAACAGCATCAGCAGTCCTTTGTCAGCATTTTATCAGAGTTTTGCTCAAGTCCCTCAATTTCAGCCAGAAATTACCTGAAATCACAGAAAAACACATAAACTCATAGTAAAGTCCAAAAATGTGAATTTAACATAAAAACTAATGAAAACATCCCTAAAAGTAGCTTGAACTTACTAAAAACTACCTAAAAACAATGCCAAAAAGCGTATAAATTATCCGCTCATCAGCCGGCTAGTTTGTGCAGAATCCAATTTTTTGCCATCAGGTTCCAATGAACCGCTGGCACAACCACCGCAAATTAGATAACTGATTTTACGGCGGTTACAAAACCGTCGCCATTTGGTCAGTGGATTTTAAAAAAAATTGCGGCAGTTTTAAAACCGCTACATATCTATGTAAGGTTTTTTAAAAAAATGGCTAATTACAATAATTTAGACCATTTTTCTTTACTATAATCTATTCTCTTTACAAAATTTTTTTATTAAAGAATCAAGAATTTTATTTGTCATTTCAATATACGAGGAGAATACCTTTTACAACAACCATACACTTCTTTTCTAGACAAACTACACATGGATCTAGACATGGTGCTAATTCATTTGTCTTCCATCCACATTCTCTATTATACATGAACACCAAAAAAAGGTAGATTAGTATTGGTAAGCCATAGAATATACAAAGTTTGAGGCATATATAAGTAGCTTAACACATTCAAGTGGATAAAATTCAATGTTAAACTTCTGTAGTATTCTCAAGACTAATCTTTGCTCTGAAAAATGTACATGTAAAATAAAAATGTCTACAGTGGTTAAATCTCCCAAGTTTAGTTAGGATAGTTCTACAAACACATAACTAGCAATTTTGACAATGCTCATAAGTGGAAGAGAGAGATATGGTGAAAGAAGAACTTCTAAGTTCTCTGATGGAGGTTCTTTTAAGATGTCCTCAAGCCAATTTCTATTCCAAGAACGAGCAACCATCAAGGGGGTCCATCTATCAAACAATTGGTGGAAGAAATTAGAGACAAGTTCAACTGATTTTTACTAAAAATCTTTTAATTAAAAAGAAACAGAAACATACTTGACAGTGTTGTGCATTTCCAACACATGCAGCATAATGGAAATGAGTGCTCCCAGAACCTGATAGTAAAGAAACAAAAGTTCATGGTGACAAAGACAATATATCGCACAACTTTCTAAACATCTTTTAGGCTACATTACTATAGCAGAATTAGGAATATCAAGGTTAATAACCTAATTGAATTTTAGAAACAAAGATGAGTGACGCAGGAATATAGAAACAATCAACAAAGAGTAGTTCTAGTAAATTTAATCCACTATTCTAAATTGCTGACTTTCCGAAGCAAAGATTTGAAATCACTTTATCTCATTAATTCAAAAACTTAAAACAATTACCAATTAAGTCAATCGTAGTTCCATCTTCCATGGTAACCTCAGAGACAGAAGGTCCCAATTCTAAGAGTGCACACTTTCAACATACCCATTGAATGCTGCCATATGCAGATAGAAAAGGTAGGTACCTGTAATCAAATTCTAAGGTCAACTTGCAATCATCTGACTTCAATAATTTCCAAGTGTCAGAGATGCTTCGTATATAATCCGCAAGGAGGAGGCGAATGCATCTGGTATGACCATTCAAGGCAGCCAAGTGGAGTGTCGTACCTCTATTTAGATAGTCTTCTTTATGAATCTGCAGTCTAATTTAATAACCATTTTCTCAAATCTGAATTCAACTTAAGTAAATATGTGCTAGATTGAATTGTGATTTTTCATGTACCTAATCGTGATAGTTCGTAAGACTGATATCAACTCCAGACTTAAGCAAGAGATATACTATCTACATCAATGCAGAAAAAATCAGTGCATGCTACCTTACCCCTCTATAACCCCACCTCAAAAACACAAACCAAGTAGATATGGAGTTAGAGGATAAACCCTCTACATTTCAAAGCACACACATAATTTCACTTTCGTCCAAATTTAGTTACAATTAGCATTCTATATGCTTTACTTCTTATACTATTCACACCTGGTAACATTATCCAAAGTTAGAATATGTCATTAGAAAAATCCAAAGAACAAAAGTATACTTAAACCATTTAAATTTTAGTATTAAAATCAAACAGGATTATTTATAAAAGATTGCTTGAATTGATTAATACCATCTTATCTAACTTGCTTGCTGAATTGAGATCCTTGAAAACTAACATGAGTAGACCTAAGTCAATTATATCTTTGCTAGTAAACTCAAAACATAGAGCTAGAACGTGTTGCAATGATAACTACTATTATTGAAATTGGGATCCAGCATCTAGCTCCTGCTTAATGTAACAAAATTCTCTTTCCAGCTAATAATTTCAATACAAAAAAGAAAACACATAGGAACAGAAAATATAACTCTGGTTCAAAGTTCAAACTAGGAACCTCAAATTTGACACATTTCAAAAAGCTTTCCATACACAGAATCTAACACCACTACCATGTTAATCTAAAATTAAGAATTAACAAATTAAACATTTGAGACAAAATTTGAGAGTAACTAAGATTTCTACTCCTAACAAAAGCTTATACTATATTTTAAACAGGTGGAATCATGTCTTCCAAGACAAACAGTAAAATACATATAATATTCATCAAGCCATTTCACCTTGCTCTCGTCAAAATCAAAGTCAACCAGAGGAAGCATAGCTGGTACTGAGTACTCTTCTATGTATCTATAGCTGTTTACTGACCAGAGACGAATAACCTAACAGAATGACAAGAATAGTTAGTATAAGAGCTAATATAACATAAAAACCAAAAAATAACAATCAAAACAACAATAACCCATTTACTAGGGATGTCAATGGGGTAGGGAGGGGGCGGGGGAGGCCTCCCTGCTCCACATCCCCACCCCCAGATTTACTCCCCATTGCCATCCCCATTCCCCACTGTGGGAGAATATTGCTCCCCATCCCCATTTTCCACAGGGCCTCATTCCCCACGGGGACCCTATTCCCCCATCTCTCTAAAAGTTTTGACTAATTATTAATTTTCATAGTAAAGCTGAAAGTATCCATCCTATACAAAAATAGCAAGATTTTATATAAAAAGTCCAAACGTCAAGATGGTGACTTTCAAATGACGCGGTGGGAGATGTCATGGCAAGCCAGAGCATAGGGCAGTGGACGAGGGTCGAGGTAGGGGATACGGCATCAGAGAGGAGAATGGACATGATGATAGAATTGTGGAAAGGAACCCCACGAATATAGAGAACGACACGGTGAGGGTGATGGAACAGTGAGGGATGACAATGTAGTGAGACGGGAGAGTGGCGAGGGGTGGCTACAGAGAGGTTGGATGGAGTATGGATGACGTTAAAGATCTATGAACTAAAGAAGGGTTATGCAAATAAGGATTAGGAATAAACTATTAATGACAATTAATTAAATTTAGAATAAACTATTAGGGTTATATGGCATGTGAAATGACTAAAAAATATATATGAGAAATAAACTGTTAAGGACAATTAAGCAACTTTAGAATTTCGGGGATTAGCGGGGACGGGGCGGGGATCCCCGCTCGGTCCCCGCTCCTACCTCGGGGGAATTTCGTCCCCCATTCCCATCCCCGCAAGAAAAATTCTCCACAGTCGGATCTCCATTCGGGGAAGTCCCCGCAGGGATCCCCGCATCTCGGAGAGTTTTACCATCCCTACCATTTACTACTCGGTGGGGTTAGCTACAAGTAAAACTCAACTAAAATAAAATAGCAAAATAACCTTAATTGGAGGAAGTAACATACATAGGCACAAGAAAGAAAAGTACCATTATGTGTCTTTAGCACTTGAATTAGTGCTTCCTCTTCCTGTGGCTCTAAGATAGAGCTTATAATTACAGGAATATTTCACGGATGGTGGTAATGGTTTGAGCTCGGGTTTAGGAGGTTTCTCCTATTCCTGAGGGATTTTCAAAGGTTCTATTATTCTCTCTGATTCCTCCAGATCAGGCTGAACATATTTAAAGATATCCTCCAGCTCTGATTCGAAACTCTCAGCCATATTGACTTCTTTTACCAGAGAGTCAATAATATCAACGCTCATGCAGTCATTTTGGGTGTCTGGATACTGCATGGCTTTGACAACATTCAACTTAAACTCATCCTTATTGACTCTCAGGGTTACTTCCACTTTTTGAACATCAATGAGGGTTCGGCCAGTTGCTAGGAAAGGTCTTCCCAGAATGAGAGTTGCACTCTTATGCTCCTCCATTTCCAGCACCATAAAGTCAGTGGGAAAGGCAAATGGCCCAACCTTGACAATCATGTCTTCAATCATGCCTGATGGGTATTTAATTGAGCCATCAGCAAGTTGGAGACATATCCGGGTTGGTTTAACTTCATCAGTCAACCCAAGCTTTTTGATAGTAGCTGCAGGTATTAGGTTAATACTTGCCCCCAAGATCACATAGAGCTTGCTTGGTACAAGTACCTTCTAATGTGCATGGTATCATAAAGCTTCCCGGATCTTTAAGCTTCTCAGGTAAGCTTTTCAGAATGACTGCACTACATTCTTCAGTGAGGTAAACTTTTTCAGTTTCCCTCCAATCCTTCTTATGACTTAAGATCTCTTTCATGAACTTAGCATAAGAGGGTATTTGCTCAAGTGCCTCTGTAAACGGAATCTTTATTTCAAGAGTCCTGAGATAGTCTGTAAAGCGGGCAAATTGCTTATCCTGTTTCGCTTGGCGGAGTTTCTGAGGATAAGGCATTTTGGCTTTGTATTCCTCAACCTTAGTTGCTGCAGATTTATTGCCTACAGATGTGGGTTTAGAAGCCTTTTTAGATGGGTTATTATCAGCACTTGTATGTGTCTTATCCCCCACTGGCATTTGAATGCCAGGGGTGGAAGCTGGAGTGGCGTTAGACGCCAACTTCTTACTTGTTTCTGGCATCTGAACGCCAGAATTGTGCTCCCTTTGGGCGTTCAACGACAAATCATTGCTTGTTTCTGGCGTTGAACGCCAGGATTGAGCATGGTTTGGGCGTTCAACGCCAGCTTTCCACCTATTTTCCAGCGTTTGAGTGCCAGAATTATTCCTCTCTGGGCTCTTACTGTCCTCAGATGGATTTTGGGTAGTTTGCTCATTCTTTGGCTTCCTGCTACCTTGAAGTGAGGTATTTAACATTTTTCCACTTCTTAATTGAACGGCTTGGCATTCTTCTATTATTTGTTTTGATAACTGATGTTTTGTTTGCTTCAATTGCACTTCCATATTCATATTAGCCATTCTTGTTTCTTGTAATATCTCTTTGAATTCGGCTAACTGTTTTGTTAGAAAATCCAATTGCTGATTGAATTCTGTAACTTGTTCTACAGGACTCATTTCAGCAGTTACTGTTTTAGCCTCTTCTTTCATGGAAGGTTCACTGCTTAGGTACAGATGCTGATTTCTGGCAACTATATCAATGAGCTCTTGAGCTTCTTCTATTGTCTTTCTCATGTGTATAGATCTACCAGCTGAGTGGTCTAGAGAAATCTGAGCTCTTTCTGTAAGCCCATAGTAGAAGATGTCTAACTGCACCCACTCTGAAAACATTTCAGAGGGGCATTTTCTTAGCATCTCTCTGTATCTCTCCCAGGCATCATAGAGAGATTCATTATCTCCTTGTTTGAAGCCTTGGATGCTCAGCCTTAGCTGTGTCATCCGTTTCGGAGGAAAATAGTGATTCAGGAATTTTTCTGACAACTGTTTCCATGTCTTTATGCTGTCCTTAGGTTGGTTATTTAACCACCTCTTAGCTTGGTCTTTTACAGCAAATGGGAACAGTAATAGCCTGTAGACATCCTGATATACCTCCTTATCATGTACTGTGTCAGCAATTTGTAAAAACTGTGCCAGAAACTCTGTAGGTTCTTCTTGTGGAAGACCAAAATACTGGCAACTTTGCTGCACCATGATAATGAGCTGAGGATTCAACTCAAAACTACTAACTCCAATGGAGGGTATACATATACTACTCCCATATGAAGCAGTAGTGGGGTTAGCATATGACCCCAGAGTCCTTCTGGACTATTCATTTCCACTTATGTCCATGTTGGAGTAAAGGAGATGATATGGATGTAAATATTATTTATTTTATTATATATAAAAATTTATTTTTGAAATAATAAAATAAAATAAAATAAGATAAAATAAAAACAAAATAAAAATAAAATATTTTAAAATATTTTGTGAAGATTTTCGAAAAAATTGAGGAGAGAGAAAGTGGTTAGGATATTTTTGAAAAAGATAATAAAATATTATTATTATTTTTTTAAATCTTAAAAGGATAAGATTTGAAAAATTTTGAAATTGAAATCTGAATTTTTTTTAAAAAAATTTCGAAAAAGTTGCTTAAAAATAGTTAGAAAAGATATTTTTTTGAATTTTGAATTTTATGATGAAAGAGAAAAACACACAAAAGACACAAGACTTAAAATTTTTAGATCTAATGCTCCTTGTTTTCGAAAATTTTGGAGGGAAAACACCAAGGAACACCAAACTTAAAAATTTTAAGATCAAAACATAAAGAAGACTCAAGAACACTTTAAAGACTCACAAGAACAATAAGAACAAAAGAAAAAACACCAAACTTAAAATTTTTGGGAAAACTAAAATAATTTTTCGAAAATTATAAAAAGATTAACAAGAAGATACCAAACTTAAAGTTTGGCACAAGAATTAATCAAAGAAAAATTATTTTTGAAAAAGTTTTAAAAAGAAGATGCCCAATTACCAAGAATATAAGCCAACGCTCTAGCCAACTGAGCTATAAATGTAATGTGTTTTAAAGATGTGTTATTTTTATAGATAAAAAAATTTTTTTTTTGAAAACTAATATTTTGAAAAAGCACAAGAAAAACAAGAAAAGACACAGAACAAGACAAATCAAAGATCAAACAAGAAAAATTGACAAGAACAATTTGAAGATCAAGGAAAAACAAAGATCACTAATTCAAAAATTTTAAAGGAAAAATATAAAATATGCAATTGACACCAAACTTAGAATAAGACACTAATTTACGAAAAATTAAAAATTAATAGGGACAAGTAATATTTTCGAAAAATTTTTGAAGAGAAATTAAAGGACTCAAATTTAATGACTCTATAGCATCAATACTATATTCCTAATCTAAGCAACAAAATAAACCTTTAGTTGTTCAAACTCACACAATCCCCGGCAACGGCGCCAAAAACTTGGTGCACGAAATTGTAATGCCAATATCAAAATCAAGATTTCTTACAACTTCGCACAACTAACCAGCAAGTGCACTGAGTCGTCCAAGTAATACCTTACGTGAGTAAGGGTCGAATCCCACGGAGATTGTTGGCTTGAAGCAAGCTATGGTTATTTTATTATTCTTAGTCAGGATATCAATTATAATTATCAGTTTGAATTACGAAAAATAAAAGAGCATAAAATAAATAATTGTTACTTAATAATGGAGAATATGTTGGAGTTTTGGAGATGCTTTGTCCTCTGAATCTCTACAACATACTGCTTTCTTACTTTCAGAATTTGCAAGGCTCCTTCCATGGCAAGCTATATGTAGGATGTCACCGTTGTCAATGGCTACTTTCCATCCTCTTAGTGAAAACGATCCAAATGCTCTATCACAGCACAGCTAATCAGCTGTTGGTTCTCGATCATGTCGGAATAGAATCCATTGATTCTTTTGCGTTTGTCATCACGCCCAACACTCACGAGTTTGAAGCTCGTCACAATCATCCAATCCCAGAATACTACTCGGAATACCACAGACAAGGTTTAGACTTTCCGGATTCTCATGAATGCCGCCATCAATTCCAGCTTATACCACGAAGATTCTGATTAAGGAATCTAAGAGATACTCATTCAATCTGATGTAGAACGGAGGTGGTTGTCAGACACACGTTCATGGGGTGAGGAAGGTGATGAATGTCACGGATCATCACCTCCTTCATAGTGAAGCGCGAATGAACATCTTAAATAGGAACAAGCATATTTGAATGAGAAACAGAAATAATTGCATTAATTCATCGAGACGCTGCAGAGCTCCTCACCCCCAACAATGGGGTTTAGAGACTCATGCTGCCAAAAGGTACAAATTTCAGATCTAAAAATGTCATGTGTTTCAAAATAAGTCTCTAAAAGTTGTTTAAATACTAAACTAGTAACCTAGGTTTACAGAAAATGAGTAAACTAAGATAATTGGTGCAAAAATCCACTTTTGGGGCCTACTTAGTGTGTGCTGGGGCTGAGACTTAAGCTTCTCACGTGCCCGGGCTGTTTCTGGAGTTGAACGCCAGGTTGTAACGTGTTTTTGGCGTTGAACTCCAACTTGTAACCTGTTTCTGGCATTGGACGCTAGACTGCAACATGGAACTGGCATTGAACGCCAGTTTATGTCGTCTATCTTCGCGCAAAGTATGGACTATTATATATTGCTGGAAAGCCCTGAATGTCTACTTTCCAACCCAATTGCGCGCCAATTGGACTCCTGTAGCTCCAAAAAATCCATTCCGAGTGCAGGGAGGTCAGAATTCAAAAGCATCAGCAATCCTTTTTCAGCCTAAATCAGATTTTTGCTCAGCTCCCTCAATTTCAGCCAGAAAATGCCTGAAATCATAGAAAAACACACAAACTCATAGTAAAGTCCAGAAATATGATTTTTGCTTAAAAACTAATAAAATTCTATTAAAAACTAATAAAAACATGCTAAAATCTATATGAAATTACCCCCAAAAAGCGTATAAAATATCCGCTCATCAAACACCGATCAAAGAATTTTCTCCTCTTGAGTAGTGTGTTATGTTGTGATCTTTCAAATCTGTAACCAATCTTTCTCGTATGGTACAATGGTTTAACTCCCGCTTCTGCAAATAATGTTACTTTTAGTGAAACCGAATTAACCTGACTCATTGACATAATATACATCAGGTAATGACATATTTGATAGGGATAATTTGTTAAAACCCTACCAGATCTAGAATACTCATAATCCTTCAACTTTGATGCAGCCTTCCAGTATTTATAAGCTAGTATCTTCCTCAATTTTTGGCGTGCAAAGAGTTGAGGAGACCTAAAAGCCTTTGGCTTGGTGCAAACTTTTTTGCACCTTAACAGTTTTTTGTCATCATCTCTAGAACCTAACTTAATATCATTCCCATTCTTTGGAAAGGAAATGTTGGGAAAAATTTTCCTACAATATGGACTATTAACATAATTTTTGGTGCAAATTAGTGCAGGAGAGTTAACATACAGTTCTCCTCTTCATATGACCATCTCTAAGTCTTCCCTATTTCAATTACATTATGAAAATAAACAGCTTTATTTTTAGTGAAAAACCATAGATCAATATAAAAGCTATCATATTGATAGCTAAGATATGTATTTAATCAGAAGAATCTATTATCAATGTCAATTTAGAAAAGGTAAAAATGGATACCAAGATCAGATTGCATAGTAACAAAGAATTTTTCATGAGATTCAAGTTGAAGAAATTATGCAGAAAGACAAAGATCAAGAGAGGCAGAGAATATTATCAGTCACTAAATTGGGGCAAAATTTCATCAGACTAGGGTTCGAACTAAAATAGCAAACAAATTGGAAACAAGCAAAATAAAACTAAATTGATGCAAAGATATTCGATCAAGAAGCAAAATAATTAAATTGAAACAAACATACAAAGACAAAATATAAAATTGGAACAACAGAAAAATGGAGAAAAAGCAAACCAAGAAGCAGGAAGAGGATGCGTTCGAGCGGTGCACAACAGAACAAGGGGGAAGGTTGAGGACGACAACACCGGGACGTTTATAGCAGAGGGACGAACAACAGACGTGCCTCTCCACCTTTCTTTCGAGCGCAGGAGCTATGTAGAAGCTTAAGCAGATCCGTGACGAGGAAGGATGTAGCAGCTAGCCAGCAACTCTGCTACACCATCCAAGCCCATCTTCCTTACCAAAGCCCAGCACAAGCAATTGGCACTCCAGCGCTGCCAGGAGGAAAATTGCCAACCAGAAACGCCGCCAAGAGTAGCTCCTTTCTCATAATCGACCTTCCTCAGATTTCGTAGCTGATTCCAAACCCTCCACTGACTCTAACTGCCGTGACCGTGACGACGATCGTGAAAGGGATAGGGACAGAGACCGCGAACGTGGAGGTTTTGTTTTTTTTTCTTGAATCACCCAGGGAGAGGTTTCTTTTTTAATTTCAATTGGGGAATTTTTGTGTGTGGCGTTTTGCATTTGAACCACAGTCAAATTGTTTGATTTAGCAGTCCCATCTTAAATCGTCACTAAGACTGCCACAATCTAGTATTTTAGCGACATTTCTGAAGTCCGCTGGTATATGGCCGCCGCCATTTGCCGCTTCTGGCGTAGTGATAAATATGTGCAAACAAGTATGATGCATATCTATCCTATGGCTGATGAGTCTCATCTGTCGGTCATATAACCAACCCGATATGTCCAGTAGCTAATTCGGGCATCGTCCTCTTGAATATTGGTGAGTAGTACAGTACCACGATCCTCACCTGGTGAGTGATAAACCACCTCGATCCCTACCATCTGTGGGCGGTAAACTACCTCAATCACCATAGACGTTTTCAATTGCAAAACAGCACACCCGTGGGTGATAAATAACCACGATCTCCACGTCCATCGCGACACTAGACATGCGGTATACCACCACGATCCTTGCCAGGTCATAGCCAAATTCGAAACCACAATCTTTTAAAATCTTGACCTAGAGCAAGTGGGACTAAGTCACAACCCTTGCATACTGCCCAGGTTTTTTCCAAATATCAAAATCTGTCTTGAAAAATAATTCAAATTTATTTTCCTTTCATTAAACTCCTTTCACCAAAACAAAACTCTTAAATCAATTTTAACAATTCATTCTTTAATTCCGTTTTAAAAAAATCCAAAAATTATCAAAACACCCCAACTTGCTGTTCATACATAGCAGAACCAAAATCTCAAACAAACAACAATAATTCAACAAAAATTCAATATAAACTTAATCAAACTCAAACAATAATCAATCACACCAACATTTACTTATCAAATTCACATTTAATTATTATAAAATTACCAAACTTTACCTCCGTACAAAATCAAAACAATGAAAACTCCGGAGAAATTTTTTGATCGAGCTGATGAAGAAGAAAACATCAGAAATTGTCTGTGCCTCCTAGAATTTCAATTAGCCGAACTCAAGAAGAAGGAAAGATACGTCACCGTCAACTTCTACCAAACGAAAGTGACATCAACACGTAGAGGATAAAGATACGAACACTTTAATTGGATTAGATTTTTTATTGGGATTACGAATCGCAAAAAATTACGGTCGGAAGCTCAAGGAAGTCACGGTTTCCGTCCCTCACCCACGGTCTCTCTTTCTTTATTTTCTTTCTCAGGTTCAATTCGGTTATGAACGAAACAAATGAAGTAAGATGATGATGGGGATTAGTGAAATAAAGATATGTGTCATGCTTTTATATATATATATATATATATATATATATATATATATATATAATCCACGTTGGCTTTCTTTCTTTTCGTTTTCCTTAATGGCTTCTTCGGCCAAAAAGAAAGAGACCAAAGAAATGGTATTAGATAGTCATGATTTAATGTTGTTGCTAATAAAAGTGGCCCAATAGATAAGGAACTTAAGTAGTAGTAGTATTCTTTTATCCTTTTCGAAATACCTCATTATAATAAAAAATATGTAAAAATTCTAATGAATTTTAAACTCAAAGTATCATAAAATTTAATTTAATTATTTTTAAAAAATATTTTTTTAAATAAAATAATAAATTATAAATAACTCATTATTTAATTTTTAAAAATTCGGATTGTTATATTCTATCATTTTATAAAAAATTTTGTCCTCAAAAATTGTTAAAATGAAACAAGTTAGAACCCAAATTAAAGAAAATAGGATCCATGAAAAGAAGTACAAGAAATGTTTAAGATAATATTCTAAAGCGGGTAGGTAGGCAATTAAATCTATAGACAAACTGAGGTACATAAGGACAATAAGGTTTGGTCAAGAGATAATCAGATCACATTCTGAAAAAATTCAAGGCAAGAATTCCAATGAAGATAATGAAGGAAGAGATGGCACGAGTTCGTGTAGCACGAATAAGGATTATACTTCGGACCTGAGCTATCTTCGTAATCTCTAACATTCCCATACCCCATAATTTGTATTACCTATTACTTTTGTTTCATCCATGATAATCTATTAATGTTCCCATATACATAAATCATCAGTATTAAGTTGGCCAGACCTAATACCATGAGAAATGCAACGGTTGACTAACAACATTAATCAATAGACAATCAGAATATGAACTGAAGTATAGTCAGCCCATTACCAAGACTCTAACAGGAACGAACTGCTTTAATACCATAATATAACACCCTAACTTTTAGCACCTCATGATCAAACTAAAAGCTGAGTCGTTACTTATTTCTAAACCTTTTTATTTTATACTATCTTTATTTAATATTGAGCCTTCGTGAATATGAACTAAAATTTTAGCCAAGAAAACAAAGATTCTATACTTTAAACCATTTAATCACAAAAATATATATATCCACGTAGCATTATATATATGACGAGAGGAAAATAAAATCTAACAACTCAAAGACCCTGAAATACAAGTCCTACCCCTCTAAAAACTAAAACAATAAATGACAAGAGGAAAATAAAATCTAACAACTCAACTTGTAAACATAATCTTCTACACTCTTGTAGCTCTGCACTAAACTTTCGCACCTGTAACTGAAAGGGGGGGAGGGGAAATAGGGAGTAAGAACTGGGAAGTTGCTGCACGAAATTGTGATCTCAATGGCTCTAACAACTTGGTACGCACAATTGTAATCTCAACTCTTTTTCACAACTTTGCACAACTAACCAGCAAGTGCACTAGGTCGTCCAAGTAATAAACCTTACGTGAGTAAGGGTCGATCCCCCGGAGATTGTCGGCTTGAAGCAAGCTATGGTCATCTTGTAAATCTCAGTCAGGCGGATTCAAATGGTTATGGAGTTTTGATAATTAAAAGATAAATAAATATAAAATAAAGATAGAGATACTTATGTAATTCATTGGTGGGAATTTCAGATAAATGTATGGAGATACGTTATTCCTTCTGAATATCTGCTTTCCTACTGTCTTCATTCAATCATTCATACTCCTTTCCATGGCAAGTTGTATGTTGGGGGATCACCATTGTCAATGGCTACCATCCATCCTCTCAATGAAAATGGTCCAAATGCGCTGTCACCGCACGGCTAATCATCTGTCGATTCTCACTCATATTGGAATAGGATCCATTGATCCTTTTGCGTCTGTCACCACGCCTAACAGTCATGAGTTTGAAGCTCGTCACAGTCATCCCATCCCAGATCCTACTCGGAATACCACATACAAGGTTTAGAATTTTCGGATCTCAAGAATGTTGCCAATTGGTTCTAGCTTATACCACGAAGACTCTGATCTCAAGGAATTGAAGGCTCTGTTGTCAGGAGAGGCAATCAAACGCATGGATCAGGAATCCAAGAGATACACACTCTAGCTTTCGCAGGTAGAACGGAAGTATTTGTCAGGCACGCATGCATAAGTGAGAATGGTGATGAGTGTCACGGATCATCACATTCATCAGGTTGAGGTGCGAATGAACATCTTAGAATAAAAATAAGCTTGAATTGAATAGAAGAACAATAGTACTTTGCATTAATACTCAAGGAACAGCAGAGCTCCACACCTTAATCTATGGTGTGTAGAAACTCCACCGTTGAAAATACATAAGTGATAATGGTCTAGGCCTGGCCGAGTGGCCAGCCTCCCCACATGGCATATGAATTCGAAAATAGGGAAAAAGACCCCTAATACAATAGTAAAAATTTCTATTTATACTAAACTAGTTACTAGGGTTACAGAAATAAGTAAATGATGCAGAAATCCACTTCCAGGCCCACTTGGTGTGTGTTTGGGCTGAGCATTGAAGCTTTCATGTGTAGAGACTTCTTTTGGGGTTAAACGCCAGTTTGCAGCCTGTTTTGAGCATTTAACTCTAGCTTGTAACCTGTTTTTGGCGTTTAACGCCAGAATAGGGCAGGGAATTGGCGTTTGAACGCCAATTTACGTCATCAAAACTCGAGCAAAGTATGGACTATTATATATTACTGGAAAGCTCTGGATGTCTACTTTTCAACGCAATTGAGAGTGCACCATTTGGGTTTCTGTAGCTCCAAAATTCTATTTCGAGTGCAAGGAGGTCAGAATCCAATAGCATCAGTAGTCCTTCTTCAGCCTCTGAATTAGATTTTTGCTCAGGTCCCTCAATTTCAGCCAGAAAATACCTGAAATCACAGAAAAACACACAAACTCATAGTAAAGTCTAGAAATATGATTTTTTTCATAAAAACTAATAAAAATATACTAAAAATTGACTAAATCATACTAAAAACTACTAAAAGCAATGCCAAAAAGCGTATAAACTATCCGCTTATCAATAGTTCTTAGTAGGTGGTGCACGAAATTGTGATCACTACAACTTCGCACAACTAACCAGCAAGTGCACTGGGTCGTCCAAGTAATACCTTACGCGAGTAAGGGTCGATCCCACGGAGATTGTTGGTATGAAGCAAGCTATGGTCATCTTGTAAATCTTAGTCAGGCAAACTCAAATGTATATGGTGATGAACAAAAATAACACAAAGATAAAGATAGAGATACTTATGTAATTCATTGGTAGGAACTTCAGATAAGCGCATGAAGATGCCTTCCCTTCCGTCTCTCTGCTTTCCTACTGTCTTCATCCAATCCTTCTTACTCCTTTCCATGGCAAGCTCATGTAGGGTTTCACCGTTGTCAGTGGCTACCTCCCATCCTCTCATTGAAAGCGATTGCATATGCCCTGTCACGGTCATAGCGGAATTCATCTGTCGGTTCTCAATCAGGCCGGAATAGAATCCAGTGATTCTTTTGCGTCTGTCACTAACGCCCCGCCCTCAGGAGTTTGAAGCACGTCACAGTCATTCAATCATTGAATCCTACTCAGAATACCACAGACAAGGTTAGACCTTCCGGATTCTCTTGAATGCCGCCATCAGTTCTCGCCTATACCACGAAGATTCCGGTTAAAGAATCCAAGAGATATTCACTAGAGCCTTGTATGCTTGTAGAACAAGAATGGTTGTCAGTCACCTTGTTCATGAGTGAGAATGATGATGAGTGTCACTGATCATCACATTCATCAAGTTGAAGAACAAGTGATATCTTGGACAAAGAACAAGCGGAATTGAATAGAAGAACAATAGTAATTGCATTAATACTCGAGGTACAGCAGAGCTCCACACCTTAATCTATGGTGTGTAGAAACTTCACCGTTGAAAATACATAAGAACAAAGTCTAGGCATGGCCGAATGGCCAGCCTCCCAAAAGAGGGTTCAATCATAAAAACATGATCAAAAGATGAAAATACAATAGTAAAAGGTCCTATATATAGAAAACTAGTAGCCTAGGGTGTACAGAGATGAGTAAATGACATAGAAATCCACTTCCGGGCCCACTTGGTGTGTGCTTGGGCTGAGCAATGAAGCATTTTCGTGTAGAGACTCTTCTTGGAGTTAAACGCCAGCTTTTATGCCAGTTTGGGCGTTTAACTCCCATTTAGGTGCCAGTTCCGGCGTTTAACGCTGGAATTTCTGTAGGTGACTTTGAACGCCGGTTTGGGCCATCAAATCTTGGGCAAAGTATGGACTATCATATATTGCTGGAAAGCCCAGGATGTCTACTTTCCAACGCCGTTGAGAGCGCGCCAATTGGGCTTCTGTAACTCCAGAAAATCCACTTCGAGTGCAGGGAGGTCAGAATCCAACAGCATCTGCAGTCCTTTTCAGTCTCTGGATCAGATTTTTGCTCAGATCCCTCAATTTCAGCCAGAAAATACCTGAAATCACAGAAAAACACACAAACTCATAGTAAAGTCCAGAAAAGTGAATTTTAACTAAAAACTAATAAAAATATAATAAAAACTAACTAAAAGATACTAAAAACATACTAAAAACAATGCCAAAAAGCGTACAAATTATCCGCTCATCACAACACCAAACTTAAATTGTTGCTTGTCCCCAAGCAACTGAAAATCAAATAGGATAAAAAGAAGAGAATATACTATAGACTCCAAATTATCAATGAAACTTAGCTCCAAATTAGATGAGCGGGACTAGTAGCTTTTTGCCTCCAAACAGTTTTGGCATCTCACTTTATCCTTTGAAATTCAGAATGATTGGCTTCTTTAGGAACTCAAAATCCAGATAGTGTTTTTGATTCTCCTAGTTAAGTATGATGATTCTTGAACACAGCTACTTTATGAGTCTTGGCCGTGGCCCAAAGCACTCTGTCTTCCAGTATTACCACCGGATACATACATGCCACAGACACATAATTGGGTGAACCTTTTCAGATTGTGACTCAGCTTTGCTAGAGTCCCCAATTAGAGGTGTCCAGGGTTCTTAAGCACACTCTTTTTGCCTTGGATCACAGCTTTATTTCTTTCTTTTTCTTTTCGTTTTTTCTCCTTCCTTTTTTTTGTATTCACTGCTTTTTCTTGCTTCAAGAATCATTTTTATGATTTTTCAGATCCTCAGTAACATGTCTCCTTTTTCATCATTCTTTCAAGAGCCAACAATTTTAACATTCATGAACAACAAATTCAAAAGACATATGCACTGTTCAAGCATACATTCAGAAAACAAAAAGTATTGTCACCACATCAAACTAATTAAGCTAGTTTTAAAGATGAATTTGAAATCCTGTACTTCTTGTTCTTTTGTAATAAAAACAGTTTTCATTTAAGAAGGGTGATGGATTTCATAGGACATTCATAACTTTAAGGCATAGACACTAAGACACTAATGATCATAAGACACAAACATGGATAAACATAAAGCATAAAATTCGAAAAACAAGAAAGTAAAGAACAAGGAGATTAAAGAACGGGTCCACCTTAGTGATGGCGGCTTGTTCTTCCTCTTGAAGGCCTTATGGAGTGCTTGAGCTCCTCAATGTCTCTTCCTTGTCTTTGTTGCTCCTCTCTCATGATTCTTTGATCTTCTCTAATTTCATGGAGGATGATGGAATGTTCTTTGGTGCTCCACCCTTAGTTGTTCCATGTTGGAACTCAATTCTCCTAGGGAGGTGTTTAGTTGCTCCCAATAGTCTTGTGGAGGAAAGTGCATCCCTTGAGGCATCTCAGGGATCTCTTATTTGCTCCATCCTTTTCTTAGTGATGGGCTTGAGGTCATGCCTTCTCAGTTGAACCGGCTTTGGATGCCATAAATGGTTATGGAAAAATGAAAAGCAATGCTTTTACCACACCAAACTTAAAAGGTTTGCTCGTCCTCGAGCAAAAGAAGAAAGAAGAGAGTAGAAGAAGAAGAAATGAGGAAGAAGGGAATGGCTTTGTGTTTCGGCCATTAGGGGAAGAAGTAGTGTTTAGGGTGTGTGAAAATGAAGGAGTGATGGTGATAGTGGGATTTGAGAGGTGGGGGTTTTTGGGGAAGAGGTATTGAGGTGAATGGGTGAAGAAGAGAGAGGGTGGTGGGGTTGGTGGGGATCCTGTGGGGTCCACAGATCCTGAGGTGTCAAGGAAAAATCATCCCTGCACCAAATGGCAATCAAAATCACGTTTTGTGCCAAATCTGGCGTTAAACGCCGGGCTGGTGCCCATTTCTGGCGTTTAACGCCAGGTTCTTGCCCTTTCCTGGCGTTTAACGCCAGTCTGGTGCCCCTTTCTGGCGTTAAACGCCCAGAATGGTGCCAGACTGGGCGTTAAACGCCC